>NC_053028.1:283994654-284735366 GCF_003073215.2 Triticum urartu
TCGATTAGTCCGTTTTTGGCGTACTGAACTTTCTCGATCACCGCACTCATGACAGTGCGGTGCTCTTCGTCGATGGAAGTGCTGCGAAGCGCTTCCAGCAAGTTGTCCAGTGCCTCTGGATGGACAGAGGCCACCGGCACGGGTGGCTTGCCCCCCTTAATAGGGGATCGCCTGCCGGAGTCCGAAACCACCGAAGGTTCCGGCGCAGTGTTCGGCTGGGGGCCGAACTTGGAGCCCGTGGGAGTCTTTCTCCCTTTGCGCCCAGGGTCCGGAAGGTCGCCTCGAGGCGCCCCCAGGACTACCTCCCCTCGGCTCAGTGCCTTTTGAGACAACACCTCGACGTTGTCCGTAGGGCAAGGGGTGGAGGCGGTCGGAGGTGAATCGCTATTCATATCCGACGAGTCCAAAGAACCGTCCGACGAAGATACGTCGAGATGGGCTCGGGACGGACTGCATATCATATTCGGCGTAATGAGAAGCAATGCAATAAAACATACCATGAATTACTATGGTATCCGGATACTTACGACTTTGCCAGCGGCTTCTCCCTGGGTAACCACTCGTCGCCGCTGTAGGCGGCCGTCGTGGAGCAGTCCGGAAGGAGGGTCCTTCCCTTCTTGGACCCTTCGGCTTCCCTGGTTGGGTAGGCCTTCCTTTTCTTATCTCCCCGGCTGGGGGGGGGGACTTTCTTCTTCCTCCTCCTTGTTTTCGTGGGAGGAGTGTGTGTCGGAGTTATCGGATGATGAGTCCGATATAACCTTGCGCCGGAGACCCTTTCAGGTCCCCGTGGCCTTCTTCTGGGCCTTTTTCACCGGCACCTCATAAGGCGTCGGAACCAGCATCTCCGTTAGGAGAGCATCTGCAGGATCTTCAGGTAGGGGGTCTGGGCAATCGATCTGCTCTATTGTCTCTACCCAGTCATGTTAATGGCATGGGAGCTTAGATCCCGCACATGATTAAACTGGGGAAAATAAATATCCTGTGAGATATAAAAACTTACCGGATTGACATGGAGCTTTGCGCTGAGTCCGCGGTCCTCGGTAAGGGGAGGAGGTACCTCGGCGCCCTTGAACAACACCCTCCAGACGTCCTTGTGCGTCGTGTCGAAGAGCTCTCACAGCGTCTTGTGCTTGGCCGGGTCAAACTCCCACAAATTGAATGCCCGTCGTTGACACGGGAGAATCCGGCGGAAGAGCATAACCTGGACCACGTTGACTAGCTTGATTTTCTTGCTCATCATGTTCCTGATGCAGGTCTGGAGTCTGGTCAGCTCTATCGGGGAACCCCAGGACAGGCCCTTCTCTTTCCAGGAAGTGAGCCGCATGGGGATTCTAGATCAAAATTTGGGGGCCGCCACCCAGTTGGTGTCGCGCGGCTCGGTGATGTAGAACCACCCCAATTGCCACCCCTTTATGGTCTCCACATAGGAGCCTTCGAGCCAGGTGACGTTAGGCATTTTGCCCACGATGGCGCCTCCGCACTCTGCTTGCTGGCCGACCACCACCTTCGTTTTAACATGGAAGGTCTTCAGCCATAGGCCGAAGTGGGGCCCGATGCGGAGGAAGGCCTCGCACATGACGATAAATGCCGAGATGTTGAGGCTGAATTGGGGGCCAGATCATGAAAATCCAGCCCATAGTAGAACATGAGCCCGCGGACAAACGGGTGGAGGGGAAATCCCAGTCCACGGACGAAGTGGGTAAGAAAAGCTACCCTCTCATGGGGTTCAGGCGCAGGGATGATCTGCCCCGCATCTGGCAGCCGGTGCGCGATATCCGTGGCCAGATATCCGGCTTCCCGTAACTTTGTGATATTCTCCTCCGTGACGGAGGAGACCATCCACTTGCCTCCTGCTCCGGACATGCTTGGAGCGGTTTCAGAAGAAAAACGCGAACTTGGGCGCTGGATCTTGAGTGTGCGAGAATGGATAAGTAAGGAGGAAGAAGGCATGGGTGAAAAGAGTGAATCCTAGTCCCTTTATAAGGGCGGAAAAGGCGATGCGCCTGCCCACTTGCCTGGTAAAATCGCTTATTCCCCAAGCACCGTAATTGATGGCGCGGTTGGGTTACCCACGTCTGTATTGATGAGAATCCCATAATAAGGGGGACACGGTCTCTTCTTTGACAAGATGTGTCAAGAAAACCGCCTCGCGATATGTGCAGTGCTGGTTGAGAAAAACGGTTCGAATAATGACCGGGCCATGACATGATGTCATGCTGTCAAAATGTGTCAGTAGACTAGATTTGTGGAAATATTATTCTCTCTACGGTGGTATGTGGAACTTGTTTTGCAGAGCCGGGCACTATCCTTGTGTTCAAAATCTTCTATGGAGTATTCCTAATAAGAACCCGCCTTGCAATTCCGAAGAGAAAACTGCGCGGTGGACTCATCGTCATTGAAGCCTGGTTCAGGGGCTACTGAGGGAGTCCTGGATTAGGGGGTCTCCGGACAGCCGGACTATATCCTTTGGCCAGACTGTTGGATAATGAAGATACAAGATTGAAGACTTAGTCCCGTGTCCGGATGGGACTCTCCTTGGCATGGAAGGCAAGCTTGGCAATGCGGATATGGAGATCTCCTCCTTTGTAACCGACTTTGTGTAACCCTAGCCCCCTCCGGTGTCTATATAAACCGGAGGGTTTAGTCCGTAGGACAACAACAATCATACCATAGGCTAGCTTCTAGGGTTTAGCCTCTACGATCTCGTGGTAGATCAACTCTTGTAATACTCATATCATCAAGATCAATCAAGCAGGACGTAGGGTATAACCTCCAGCAAGAGGGCCCGAACCTGGGTAAACATCGTGTCCCCTGCCTCCTATTACCATCCGCCTTAGACGCACAGTTCGGGACCCCCTACCCGAGATCCGCCGGTTTTGACACCGATAGGCGGCGACCTTGAGCTCCATCCCCGAAGACAAGATCTCTCGCATAGTGTTCGCGCTTGCGGTCATGGCAGATGTGGTGCCAGGTAGGAGGACAATGCACTATGGTTTGGAAGTTAGCTGGGCGTTGCCGCTTTAAGTCGCGCATTCTGGTGAGGCCAAGTGTCCTGGTGTGTCATTAAGTCGCCGGAGTTGGTTCCTCAGGCACTGAACATCTTAACGACGGCATAAGGACGGACGGCATGAATGCGGGCAGCTGGCGCCGGCTGGGAATGCACCGCGCGACGGTGAGAGGGACAAGGGTTTTTGGTGTGCCAGGGTAGTTAGCTGCGGTCGTGGCAACGTTGGAGATGCCCTTTGCTCACATGCGATCGACGCATGTCATTGAAAAAGCAAGACGACCCGGCGTGGTCTCAGGTCCTGAGGATGCAGTTGGCCGCGCTACACCACTTCGTGGATGTGTCCCGACGCCCCATGCATCCTCGACGAGCCGGGTGTTGGGGTGTGTTTGGATTGTGGCCAAAGTGCACCTTACCAAAATTTTGTTCATGACCCAAAGATTGGTCTTTGTTTGGATGGTTGCCATTTTTTTGAGGTTTTGGTCATGACCCAAAAATGGATGGTTGCCATTTTTTGGCATGTCAATGAACTCTAGCCAACTCCAGTTCATTTTTTTCCCGATGTCGGCCAAATCATGGGCAACCAAAACCTCAACCAAAATTTGGCTACCCAATGATTTGATGGGGCAACCTTGGGCACAAACCAAACAGACTGTTGGTCGTGCCACAACACTAATGCCACCCTCGGCACACTGAAACCGACTGTGTCTAGCAACGATGAGCGTGTCGCTCACCGCGGTCGCCGTGTCCAGAGGCAGTGCTAGAGCTGCGCCACGTTGTTGGCCCCCACGACCCACATGAACGGTTGCTGGTGGCGAGGAGGCCATGGGCTAGCTCCTCCATTGGACTAGTTTGCGCTACGTCGTCCCGACAGGTGTGCCCCACATGTCGGTTTCCCTGTTTTCCCGGCCATATTCGAGCGTTAGTGCTCCGCGTTGCGCATTAGGCCTTTCACTATGTAGGCCAAGCGAGACAAATTATTGTTTATTTGAGCCATTCAAGTATAATCGTGTGGCGTTTTCTTATTTCTCATTCCTCTCCAACCCTCTTCTCCATCGATCATGTCGCCCTCTGGTCGAGTCCATCCTCCCGCATGCCTCATTTGAACATTCCGTTGAGTATCATTCGCATGTGGGCCTAGACCATGCTTGAATTTCCAATGCTTATTTGTAATTTGTCCGACATGCATACAAACAAATGGTTCATTTGAAGTTTCACTTTGCCTCGACTACGTGTCGCTTCGCGTCTTAGTTTTGACATCCCATTCGGTTCATGCCCCGACACAAGTTGACGAGATCAATTGATGTTTAGAGATCAATCACATGTCATGCAAGGAGATAAAGGTTTGTTCTGTTTCTATGATAGAAATGACCTGCGGGGGGGGGGGTCTGTGGGGATCAGATGAAGTATATTGTACGTTCATAAGCGAAACGAATGTATTGTACCCACCCTAGTCCTCTTTCAATCGATCTCCGAACCCCGAGATCAAATTGAGAGAGAACGAGTGGGGGCATGTGTGATACCTAAGGCGGATTCAAAATTTTGAACCGGTGATCATAGCATCCGCAAATCATATATAAAGGGTATTCAATGTTCATTTCGTTTTTGAACGTACAATATACTCCCTCCTATCCTTTCTAGTTTACATATAAGTTTTATGTGTAGTCAAAGTATATCTAGTTTGATAAAAAAAAGTATCAACATTCAACAACGCCCAATCAATATTGTTAGATTCGTATGTACTCCTAGATTTGTACTCGAGATGGTTTCCAATTTGTTTTCAACCACGTGAATGTGATTGTTCTCGCGCATGCTCTTCCTACTAGGATTTCGCCACGTATAGCCAGTCCAATAGTAACTTTTTAAGCTCCCTGTCCAATAGTACTATTGGAGTACTGACAACATCTGTACTAGAGTATGCAGTGCTCATAGTTGTACTCCCTCCTTCCATTTATATAGGGCCTATGTGGAGGAGAGAGATGTGAAAAAGTAAGGGGAGTGAGCTCTCTTGCAAGAGCCTAGCTATATACGCATTCCTAGTTAAATACGTACAATAAATATGAAGAAAGAGATGGAGAGGAGATGGAAAAAAGTACTAATACAATAGCCAACCTTATAAGTTTTTTTGCGGGTGTATGAGTGCATATAATAGATGATGGCTATAGATGACATGGTAGTTCCTTATAGCCATCGACTGGCTATATTATTAACCATGCTCTAATGCGTTTTTCAAAACCGCATTTGACTATTGACAAGATTAATAGTACATGAGATATATAATGTGAAAATTATATCATTGGAAGCTCCTTTCACATACGTATCCCTGCCTTACCCTCCCTTTCGGTCACTTACTGGCGGACCCCATGCTTGCTAGGCCCCGCATGTCAGTTACTCAATGGGTTCATCCATGTCAGGGGATCCTCATTCGTAGTATACTCCCTCTGTTTTTATTTACTCTGCATAAAATGACGCGGGCGGGGAAGGGGGAGGGACGTCGGTTTTCTCTCAACTATGGTCCCACAAGCGAGCGAAAACGCAAGACGAAGCGCGTTTCATTCGGTGTGCGACGTGGAGGGTCCAGCGTGCTGGGCTGCAACACGAATGTGACAAGAGCGATGTACAGTCAAAACCGATTGACCGGCCGTCACCGCAACCACTATTCACATGAAAGCACAGGTGCTCCTTGGTTGATTTTGGTAATTAATGTCATCATATCTCTTGTTGGACTAATACTTCTACCTAGTATGTTTCAGATAAGTTCAACAGTGGAGTGGCATGGACTAGAGGATGTGGAACCCCTTCAAGATGCTGAGGACAAAGGATTGGCTCAAGCTCAAAGCTCAGGACTATACATTTTATTTTAGTGATCCAAGATCACATTGAGTCCATAGGAAATCCAATACTATTAAGAGGGGATGAGGTGTTGCCTAATGGTTTGCTTGCTCAAAGTGCTTAGTGATATGCTCCAAAACCCTCAACTACTTTCTCACATCCACATATGTCCCAAACCAAAAGTCAAACTCGGCCCCACCAAAATTTCTGTCCGGCGCCATAGAGTTCAGTTGACGTAGCCACTGCCAGAAACCCTAATCAATTCGGTCTCACCAATAGGATCTCGGTCTCACCGAGATGGGCTTGCAAACTCTCTGTTGCCTATTGCAATAATTTCGGTCCCACCGAGACATGCAATCGGTCACACCGAGTTTGCTTGGCCAACTCTCTGTTTTGCTTATTACCCAAATCGGTCCCACCGAGTTTGTGTAATCGGTCAAACCGAGATGAGGCTTTACCCTAACCCTAGCACATCGGTCCCACTGAGTCGATTATATCGGTCCCATTGAAAACCCTAACGGTCACATTTTGAACTAAATCGGTCTGACCGAGTTGTATGATTTGGTCCCACCGAGTTTGGTGATTTGTGTGTAACAGTTAGATTTTTTGTGGAGGCTATTTATACCCCTCCACATACTCTTCATTCATGGAGAGAGCCATCAGATCATGCCTACACTTCCAACATATATATTTTGAGAGAGAACCACCTACACTTGTGTTGAGGTCAAGATATTCCACTCCAACCACATAAATCTTGATCTCTAGCCTTCCCCAAGTTGCTTTCCACTCAAATCATCTTTCCACCAAATCCAAATCCTGCGAGAGAGTTGAGAGTGTTGGGAAGACTATCATTTGAAGCACAAGAGCAAGGAGTTCATCATCAACACACCATTTGTTACCTCTTGGAGAGTGGTGTCTCCTAGATTGGTTAGGTGTCACTTGGGAGCCTCCGTCAAGATTGTGGAGTTGAACCAAGGAGTTTGTAAGGGCAAGGAGATCGCCTACTTCGTGAAGATCTACCCGAGTGAGGCAAGTCCTTCGTGGGCGACGGCCATGGTGGGATAGACAAGGTTGCTTCTTCATGAACCCTTCATGGGTGGAGCCCTCCATGGACTCGTGCAACCGTTACCCTTCATGGGTTGAAGTCTTCATCAACGTGGATGTACGATAGCACCACCTATCGGAACCATGCCAAAAATCTCCGTGTCTCCAATTTCGTTTGCACACTCCAATCCCTTCCCTTTACATTCTTGTAATTTGCATGCTTTACTTTCTGCTCCTCATATAATCTTGTCATCCTTGCTTGATATGTATTGTAAATATTTAAACTTGTGCCAAAACTCTACTTAAACCTAAAGAAATGAAAAACTGCAACTTTTCTTGATTGGAGTCTATTCCCCCCCTCTAGACTTCACTTCTTGATCCTACATCACACCAGAACCTTCGCTGCTCGGCCTATGCCAGCCACTGCCCTAAAACCACACCTAATCTCCAGCCCCTTCCCCCACCTTTCGATCCCCTAGCCCGCATCAAGCGTCCCCTAGTTCACCGGAAATCCATGGTGTGCCGCAAGATCACATACTACAAGATGCTGACGCAGGAGCGCCGCGCAAAAATCGCAGCGGCGGTCGGCGCCAGAGACCTCCGTTCCCAAGCTTGCTTTGCGGCGGGCCAATCGCCGAGTTCTCTGGAGCCAAGCTACGAGGAGGAGGAAGTCGATACAGTGTTCATGGCGGAGGTCGCGGCGCAGAAGGCCCCCGAGGCAGAGTCTCAACTCGACACGGAGCACACGCATGCCGCTGCCATCGAGGCTCTCCTGCAGGCAGAACCGGATGTTGTGGATGTGAACTGGGCGGCGGAGGCTCAACTTGAGGCGGAGCGCACGGATGCCGCTGCCATCGAGGCCCCCCTGCAGGCGGAACCGGACGTCCTGGACTTGAACCGGGCGGCAGAGGCTCAACTCGACGTGGAGCGCACGGATGCCGCTCTCATCGAGGCCCTCCTGCAGGCGGAACCGGACGTCCTAGACTTGAACCGGGCGGCGGAGGCTCGACTCGACGCGGAGCGCGCGGATGCCGCTACCATCGAGGCCCTCCTGTAGGCGGAACCCGGACGCCCTCGACTTGAACCGGGCGGTGCTCTCGTCTGTGCAGAGCGCCCGCACGCTCCACGGTGCGGAGACACACGTCGGCAGCTATGGCTGGTTTGCACCGGCAACCAAAGACGACGAGGCCGTCTCGTTCCGTGAGCAGTGATAGTTTTTCTTTATGTTGTTGTTTTTATGGATCTTTTGCTGTGTAGTAAAAACATATATTGTTATGCAAGTAACCTGACTTGGGTCAGTCTACCATTTCAGGCGGTTGGATGAATATCCTACGTCTCCTAACCCTTCTTCCTCACCTCTTCTTCTTCCCCAACAGACCACTGCACGGGCCGTACGGATACTCCCCAACATGCGATTGGATAAACATACTCTATGAACGAAAATTATGTGTCAGCGATAGTATGGCTGAGTTTGGTTTGTTCACATGCGACAGCATGTGTTAGTGAGGGTCCGTTCCCTTGGTTGGGTTTGCGGCGTGCAGGAGCGACTGTGCATGTGAGGGGGCGGTGCAACCGCGGCGTGCACGAGCGACCGTGTGAGGGTGCGGTTCGACCACGATAGCCGTGCGCAAGTGTACCTACTTTTCATTTTGAAAACTTTAGGCAAGCTTGGCAAAAATGTGTGGCGAAGTATGGCAATGCAAGGCCTAGACCCAAACAGGATAAGTACGTAGTACTACGTACTAGGAGTACTAGTGTTAAAAAAGAAAGGCGGGGTTTTCCTTTGCGGGATTAATCGATACAAATCCTCTTTTCACGTGTCAATTAATGCGTATTTTTTCTCCAAATCCCAAAAAGCTAACCATCTCACTCCTCATTGCTTGATTAATGCAGCGCCATGCATACCAACCTTCTCACTTCCGCATGCATGCAGGGGATATTAATGTCCTTGGTTGCTAGTACGAGGCAAACCCCATCAATTTTGCCTCGATTAGTATTCGTGGCCTTTTGCAAATTGTAATTTTGATATACTGGCCTTGGATACAAAAACTGGAGGTAGTAACTATATTTGACTTCCTTCCCCATTCCGGTGATGTCGACGATATCTCGAACGTTGTGGTTTGGCGAAGTACGTTCGACGGAGAACACCATTGAGGGAGACCACGGTAAGTCGTTCGCAAGTGCCGCCTGCAAACCGAGACAACCGCCTTATTTGCATCCAGGATGTCCGTTGAACCAAAGGACGCATAAGTGTACTAGTACTACTCATACACAATAGCGTCCTCTGTCCAGCTTAGTGCGGTGAGATGGTTTCTCGAAGAAGACGATGGAGAAGCAGAGTCAGCAAAGAGTGAAATGATGGTTGCTTCGTCCGTGCTTTGTGATTTGACGCCTCACTTCTTTGTGATTTGTGATAGAAGGGATATGGGAGTAGACTCTGTCCTCTATACTGTACATGTGTCCAAGCACGGGAGAAAGAGGAGAGACGTTGCATTTTTCTATTCCTTCAATCAATCAATCAATCAGGGAGCTTGGGTTCCATCCTTTTGGCTTTGGCAACACCGTCCACAATGGTTCCCATGATGCCAAAAGCTATTTTCACATTTGGCTACACATTCTGGATGCCCTTAATAGTACCACTTGGTTTTGCTCCTATGTGCTATCTATACAAATCTCAATTATATTGATCTAAAAAATTATAGAATAAAGATTAGTAAAAAGGAGGTGATTTTGCCGCGCAGATGGCGCGGGAGGTTTCTTATTTTTAGGGGACGTTGTCCTGGCAGTTTGCTAACATGTGGTCCCACGTGTCAGTGCTTTACCAAGCCAATCCGCTTCCCACATGAGGCAGAACAACGACATAAGCAACACGTGGTTAACTTGAAGACGATGAGGGAGAAGCGGATTCGGCAACGAGTGAAATGATGGTTGCTTCGTCCGTCCAACTTATTTTTTTAGCATTATTACTTCGTCCCTCCAACTTAACTGCGGGAAAGGTGCAGCTTTGTGATTTGATGCCTCATTGCTCATTACTACGCCGACGCCATGACTGGGTGCTTCACCCCGGCTGCACTCCACTGTATTCCGGTATGGCACGTGGAACTGGTAGCTTAATGCCCCACATGTCGGCGAAAGCGAGCACTCCACACTTATGATGGAGGAGTACACGACACGACGACCCAGTGAACTGTTACTTGTACTGTATATAGTACTATAGTTTTGTTGTTCCGCACGATCCATCGATACAAACCCGATTAAACAGGAAAGGGCGGGATTTTTCCCGCGCGGTATATGATACTGGCCATACATTTCAAAGGCAATTTTAATGTATGCAAATAGAATAATTAAGTAACAATATATATCTAGCAAAACTAAAAACACATATGATTTATTGTGTTAGAGTGTAGTAGTAGTGCTGTATTGCATAGTTGTTAGATGTAACATGCGAGAACGTGTACAGATGTAGTTTTGGAGGGCCTGCAGAGAGAAAAGCGTAATACGTTCACCGAACTTCAGAATAAGCTGATTACGGTCACTATATATGTTTTGCGGTGATTATACGGTCACTTTCTCACGGTTCAGCGTCGGATTGCACTCTGTTGACCGGCCAAATAGTGTGTGTGGCACCATGTTTACTAGTTAAATTTACCACGTTCCTTGTGGGTCCCACCTGTCAGTTCGCATAGGGAAAAGGTCAGATAAACACAAATTTACACAGGCACGACAAGACTCCACCCCGTGCGCAGGAATCACCTGGTTGTGTATGTGTTTGTCAGGGCCTGATCTGTGCGCATGCACGTGTAGGTTGAGCACTTGAGCGTGAGAGTGTGTGTTGGTCATGTGGTGTACTGGTGTGTGCATGCATGCGTGCGTGTTTGCGTGTGAGTGTTGCATGCGTGCGTGGCTGCGTGTGTACGTGTGAGTGTTGTGTGTGTGCGTGGGTGCATGTGTTCATGTGAGTGTTGCGTGCATGCAGTTTGTGTGCATGCGTGTGTGTGTGTATAATCACCACACCAGCTCATGTGTGTTAAAAAAGACAGCTCAGCATGCCAATACAAGGCCACCATGTCCGCTGTGCCCGCGGTCATGACTTCGAACCACCGTCCAATATTTTGTTGTTGTTTGTTTTCATTCTTATTAGCAAGATGTCCGTGCGTTGCACGTAACATCAAGATGCATTTGTATGACTAGTTTATCTTGTGAGAGAAAATGATGAACGAGGGAAGGCTATAGTTTCTTTCCTATCTTGTGAGAGGTGTGTGGGTACCTTTTTGCAAAATTGTCATAGTTTCTTTCCTATCCGTTAGATATAAATCGGACGGGCTATATTGTAGGATGGCAGGCACACCATCATCACCAACTCTGTTTTTTATAAGAGTGTATTTTATCCCTACTCTTATAAAAAGCATAGTCGGCGATGATCGTGTGCCTGTCATCCTGCAATATAGGTCGTCCGATCTATATCTGACGGATAGGAAGGAAACTATGGCAATTTTGCAAAAAGATACCCACACCCCTCTCCACACTTGCAAATAAGGCCTTCCCTTGTTCATCCTTTTCTCCCACAAGATAAACTACTCATACAAATGCATCTTGATGTTCCGTGCAACGCATGGGCATCTTGCTAGTATTTTATAAGAGTGTAGATGTAGAGTAGATACAAGCCGACAGGTGGGACCAATGGTAGTGAGATAATGTGATGCAACATTAGAGGTGCCACGTGGAGCGTTTAACTGGTCAACTAGTCGTGTCTTGAGAAAATACAGAGTTGTATGGTGAGCCCATGACTATATAATAACCACAAAACGTAAATGGTGACCGTAATGAGTGGATTCTGAAGTCCAATGTACGTATCATGCTTTCGCTTCAAATACAATGATCGTCACTATATATATCGCGAGAGAAAGATGAAGCACGCGTGAATGTGCTGGGGGCTTACTTTTAGAGGAGCTGGAGATAGTTTGTGTGCGTACGTGAAAGGGGTGTAGAGGGGGGTATGCAATGGAGAGAGAGATGCTCTTCGTTTCTCTTTATTATGACTAACTTTATATATAGTATAAAAATATACAAATTCAAAGTGCGGAATAAATATCATTGTGGGCACCATGAAATGCAAGCGTTCATACTCCTCCATATAACTTTGTAATGTTGTATATATGTAGAAATTCTAAAACATTTTTTTGGCCACACTTTATTCAAAAGGAATGTTGTATGCGAAATAAACGTGAAGAGAGGGCTTTTTAGATCAATGGGGTATGTGATGTAACATGTGTGAATGTGTAGTTGATGCATTTGGCAGGGCCTAGAGAGGTATGTGTGTGTATTACGTATTTGAGAGAGGCATGGATAGAGGGGACGACAGGGGGCGTGGGAGAGATAGCACGAGAAATGAGAGTGGTCTAGAGAGAGACGAATATGACATCACAGCGAGAGATTCCCTTGAGTGTGTATATGCAAGGGGGGAGTGGATAGAGGCACCAGGAGAATATAATTTTTCATGTGCGGTGTCTGTGTTGGTATGTGTGGGCGTGAGAAGATAACGAGACGTGGGGGAAGAGGGTGTGTCACCGCATGAGGTCCGGTGGGTCGAGGTGAGGCCCTTCGTTCGGTTCCATCCTGCGCCACATTGATCGGCCCGTGACGCATTTATGGAGACCCATGGATGACTAGTCATACAAGACAAAGATAGCATAATTGTGAAGGACTCTACGTCCACTGACAAAGCCGGCTAGGATTTGTAACCCTAGGTTCTCGGACTAAGGTAACCCCTTTATCTCTGATATTACTATTCATTCAACCTAACTTTGAGGGGCATCCTACAGAATGCTCTGCTAGAATCATACTCGTATTTTCGCAAAAAAAATAGAATCATACTCGTCGATTAGGAAGAGAGGTGTGAGACAATGCGTGAGAGACAGGCCTAAAGATAATATGCGTACAGGAGACACGTAGGCAGGTCTATGTATATAGAAAGGGTCGATGGGGATTGTGCGTGTGTATGCTTGCGAGAGGAAGAGTGCTTGTGGTAAAGGTTAGTGAAAACAGTCGTAAATGGTTACGAGAGGGAGGCAGGGTTATATCGAGAGCATGTGTGCGAGAAAGACACCTCGGGAGAGAGTGTGTGAGCATGTGTGAGAGACCACCGATGGAGAGTGAAACTACACGTACAAGACTGCTGTACACATTGATTAAAGATATAAATTGTATCCAAATATTAGGATGGGATCATGATATTTGCAATTCGCGTAAGGAACGGTCATTGATCCATCAGACATCTAGATTCTATCGAATTTGAGCACGTCTATGTTATTATTCAACACAATTGATCCAAATAGTTAGTTTTTTGAACTCCACACAATGCATCGCTTTAGCAATCAAATATAAACGTGAGTATAGTTCATGTTGTGTGTGTAAAGCACATTATACATACGAAAGTTACACAATGCACATTATAAATAGCTACCTATGAACTAGCATACATTTGAATTCAACTTAAGGTGGTTTTAAAAAATCGAATTCAACATGAAGTCCATTCAATTATTTGAATTTGATATCATGGCATTTGTAAATCATACCTAAATTGTGGGGGCACCAATATTTGCTCTGATTTTGTACATAATAGCATATGTAGTCGTGTACAAAGTAGATTCTAATTTAGCTCCTCCATTCCAAAATAATCGTAGTTGTAGGATTTTCAAGTGTCAAAATTTCAAAAAGAAGCGGATAATTTAATGAGGTTTTCAAACATACAAGGTCAAATTTAACATTGTCTATTTAGGTCAATCCTCAAAGTTCAAGAGTACTCTAAACGTGAATACTTGTGTTTCAAAATTTCGAACAAAGCGCCAAAAGAGCCTCTACTCGCCCGAAACCGCGTGAGACCAATGTTTGGTAGTACAAGGGAATTACTTTTCTAATAACTCTGACCTGTGAAACCTACCGGCCCGACGTCCAAAGGTATAAACTGGGGTAGGTTTGTAGCTTCATCTAGATGCCACGCAACCACCTCCGAAAAACATTCATACACAATGGCCGCCTAAGCACACATGTGCGCGGATGAAATCGCTCCCGCCCACTTTTTGGGACACCTGGGATTACCATCCTACCCCCGACCCGCAGTAGGTCCGAAATTTAAGAGGGGGGCAAATTTTGTACTTTCCCCAAATTTCAAACAAGCGCGTCCCATCCTCTGTTCAAAAAAGCCAAAAACAAGCGCGTCCCAGACCGAAACATGGTTCTCTCCCCTTCCCCCGCCCACCCATCTGATTCCCCATTCGTACACCGTGGGCGCAAAAACTACCTCTCCACCAGCCGCAAAACCCTGGCGTCCTCCGTCCGCCACCCCATTCCACCCATCAACCGCCGCCCTCCTCCATCACGCCGGAGCCGATACCCCGACGTCGTCGTCCACCGCAACCTCAACTGCAACGCCCTCCATGGACAGTAGTTGAAGCTGAGGCCGAGCCGTCCGTACCTGAGCCAGTTCAACCAAGCCGTCCTACGCCTCACCGTTGTCGCTCCAACTTTGCCACCCTCCACCACACCGTAGTTGTTCCTACTATGCCATCCTTCGCCACCTCAGATCTGCTTCCCCTCCGCCGACATACGGCCATGGCAACATAGTCAACAATTTGGCCATGGGTTCGTCCAAGCCTGCACCCTCCAAAACATCAGTTTCCCCAGCAAAAAGAAGATTGGTGTGATATGTGGAGGCGACCACACCGGCAACCGAAAATGGTACCCCTCTTCCCTTATTCGTGCAAATCTTATGTGTCTGCTTGCACGGTATTCATCCCACAGAATACACTAGTTGAACGCTTCTTCTTGATATTAGATGTTCCTAGTAACTCGTGATGCACAAGGTTTCTCCTCATATACTATTTCACCTTAGCTAGAGGTCCGTCGCCCCCTGAATTTCAATTCCTGGTCAGTTGATTCCCAATTAACGGAAGTATTCCCTGACGTAACAGGTGCTAGTCCGCCTATTACGCCGGGGAAGCAGTGCCTCGGTGTTTATCTTAGGGGCGTGTGGGGCCTACAGCTACTAGCGCCCGATCTGGAGGTCGGCCGGGATTAAAGGGATGGCCTGGGGGCGCTGCCAAGCATGGCGGTGGTGTGAGGTCGATGGGTGGGCGGGGCGGTAGAGGCAGGGGTCTGGGCCGGTGGTCGCTGGCGGAGATACGTCTCCAACGTATCTAAAAATTTTGATTGCTCCATGCTATATTATCAACTGTTTTGGACATTATTGGGCTTTAGTATCCACTTTTATATTATTTTTGGGACTAACCTATTAACCGGAGGCCCAGCCCAGAATTGATGTTTTTTTGCCTATTTTAGGGTTTCAAAGAAAAGGAATATCAAACAGAGTCCAAACGGAATGAAACCTTCGGGAACGTGATTTTCTCACCAAACATGATCCAGGAGACTTGGACCCTACGTCAATAAACAAAGGAGGAGGCCACGAGGTAGGGGGCGCGCCTACCCCCCCCCCTCCCAGGCGCGCCCTCCACCCTCGTGGGCCCCCTGTTGCTCCACCGACGTACTCCTTCCTCCTATATATACCTACGTACCCCCAAACGATCAGATGCGGAGCCAAAACCCTAATTCCACCGCCGTAACTTCCTGTATCCACGAGATCCCATCTTGGGGCCTATTTCGGAGCTCCCCCGGAGGGGGTATCCATCGTGGAGGGCTTCTACATCAACACCATAGCCTCTCCGATGAAGTGTGAGTAGTTTACCTCAGACCTTCGGGTCCATAGTTATTAGCTAGATGGCTTCTTCTCTCTTTTTGGATCTCAATACAATGTCTTCCATTTCCTCATCTCGGTATTGGCGGGAAGAAGTTCCAGAGGTAGCAGCACTGCAAATGTCAACTTTCAGTCGGTTATGTTCTGTTGCTCGAGTCGACCAAAAGATTGGGTCAGATGATTACCCGGAGATGGTGGGAATGGTCTCTTTGATTCTGGGCAAATCCTTCGGTGGTTTGGAGGATGTGGCCTTCAATAGCTTCGACACAGGAGGCGGCACAGTCTTGAGCTGTTTCGGTCCCTTCTCAGTCGGCACCGGAGAAGACGTCCGAGGGTGCTTTGAAGACTGCCCGTTCGGTGCGGCCACCAGATCAGGGGTGTTTGCCGGGTCGTGAACGTGCTTGGACCTCCTTTCTCTGTGTGGAGGCGAGTCGACCTCTTCTTCGTCACTCGGGTCGTCGCTCTCCTCGTCCTCCTCTACATCCGAGTGACACTCGCCACTCTCGCCCCCGCTCGCCCCTTCCTCGACATTTTGCTCCTGCACTCCATTGGGCATCGTGTACATATCAATAAGAGCCTGAAAAGACAATGAACAAAAGAAATACAGTCGACCGTCAACAAGATGTTACATGGTGAATCAAGAAGATACTCGACAAAGCAGAATCGTACCTATTCCGGCTGGCGCAAATGGTCGAATGGAACCACCCTCCTGGACCCCCGGGGATTATCCTTGTTGCTGGTAATACCTCTCAGCCACTTCTCCACTGTGTCCTCGCTAACATCCTCCGGGTGGATCCGAGTGGAATCCTCGAGTCCCGAGTACATCCACATCGGATGGTCACAGGCTTGGAGTGGTTGGATGCGTCGACTGAGGAAGACCTCCAACAGGTCCATACCAGTCACTCTGTCGCGGACGAGTTGGACGACCCGCTCGACCAACACCTTGACCTGCGCCTTCTCTTCCGGGATCACTCTCAAGGAGGAGGGCTTCTCCACTCGAGCCATGGAAAAGGGGGAAAGTCCAGTCGACTGACCCGGGGTCGGCTGGTCCTTGCAGTAAAACTAGGTCGACTGCCAGCCCCGGACCGAGTTGGGAAGGGTCATAGTTGGGAAGGTGCTCTTGTTCCTCATTTGGATTCCAAGGCCCCCGCACATCTGTATCACGTGTGTCCTCTCGTCACTCGGGTTGGCCTTCTTGACCGTCTGGGAGCAACATGTGAATATGTGCTTGAAGAAACCCCAGTGCGGTCGGCAGCCCAAGAAATTCTCGCACATGGACACGAAAGCAGCAAGGTACACGATGGTGTTTGGAGTAAAGTGGTGGAGTTGAGCCCCGAAGAATTTCAAGAAACCACGAAAGAAAGGGTGGGGAGGCAAAGAAAACCCGTGGTCGACATGAGTGGCGAGGAGGACGCACTCACCCTCCTGCGGCTGCGGCTCGGTCTCGTTCCCCAGGAGCCACGCCGATTGGTGAGGGATCAGTCCCCCCTCAACCAAGTCGTCGATGTTTTCTTGACTGATTGTCGAGCGGATCCAGTCGCCCTGGATCCAGCCAGGCGGCAGGCCGGACCTCGACGAAGATCCGCCCCGGTTGGTCTTCTTCCCTTTCGCCTTCGCCGTCGCCTTCTTTGCATGCTCCAACGCCACCGTCTTCTCCTTCCCCATTGCAGCGAATCGAGTCCGAGCGGGGCTACGACGCGAGAGCGGAAGTAGGCGCAGTGGAGAAATCTAAGGAAGAAGAAGGAGAATGAGGGCGCACTGTTCAAAAGCCCGGTCCGGTGCCTTTTATAAGGACACTTCCGAGTGACTGACTTGTAGGCTCGAACGATCTTATCAAATCCCGCAACAGTCATGCACGTGATACGTGGAAAAAAAGGTGGCGCGGGGATCGAGGCGACCTGCCTAATCCGTCCTGATTACCGCGTCCTCCCCCACCCGGCGCGCTTCCCAAAACTCGAATCCCGCAAAATCCACGGACAGCAGAACAACTTGTTAGACGGAAGACATCCTCCACAGCATCACTCGGAACTCTTCAGTAAAAGTTCACTCGACAAAAACTAAGAATGGATCAAGGCGACTGAAAAAGAAGTTGGTGTCATCACCTCAGTTCATTGATCCAGAACAAGATATACTCATAGCACGAAAAATGAGTCGGAAGTGTTCTCAACTCCTTCCTCACTCAAACCCTGATCCATTCGGGGGCTAATGATGAAGCTATGTACCTAGGGTAGGGTCATGGATCTGTCCAAGATACCCTCTCCAAGGACATCTCTAAAAGAACCAGAAGCATTCGAAGAAAAATCATCATCCACTCAACCATGAAGCTATGTTCCACTCGACAGTCTTGAAGACACTCGACCGTATGGACAATCACTCGACTACCAGAAGATCTAGAGCCACTCCACTCTGCAACGATCAGGAATTAAGTCATAGCTTTAATGGTCATTATGTATCTTTATTGCAGGCATTACCAGTAACGTCCCCATCTTTATGTACCTTAAACCCTTTGTAACTGAGGGCAGGAGGGGTCTGACGAACTCTATATAAGCCACCCCCCTCCTCAGGGACAAGGGTTTGCACCCCTTGTAACACACATGCAATCCAGTTGACCGCCTCCGGGCTCCGAGACGTAGGGCTGTTACTTCCTCTGAGAAGGGCCTGAACTCGTAAAACTCGCGTGTACAACTCCTCCATAGCTAGGATCTTGCCTCTACATCCCTACCCCCCATTCTACTGGCAGACTTAGAACCACGACAGGGTGCGCCTACCCCCCTCCCCCAGGCACGCCCTCCACCCTCGTGGGCCCCCTCTTGCTCCACCGACGTACTCCTTCCTCCTGTATATACCTACGTACCCCCAAACGATCAGATGTGGAGCCAAAACCCTAATTCCACCGCCGTAACTTCCTGTATCCATGAGATCCCATCTTGGGGCCTGTTCCGGAGCTCCGCCGGAGAGGGTATCCATCACGGAGGGCTTCTACATCAACACCATAGCCTCTCCGATGAAGTGTGAGTAGTTTACCTCAGACCTTCGGGTCAATAGTTATTAGCTAGATGGCTTCTTCTCTCTTTTTGGATCTCAATACAATGTTCTCCCCCTCTCTTGTGGAGATCTATTCGATGTAATCTTCTTTTTGCGGTGTGTTTGTTGAGACCGATGAATTGTGGGTTTATGATCAAGATTATCTATGAACAATATTTGAATCTTCTCTGAATTCTTTTATGTATGATTGGTTATCTTTGCAAGTCTCTTCGAATTATCAGTTTGGTTTGGCCTACTAGATTGATCTTTCTTGCAATGGGAGAAGTGCTTAGCTTTGGGTTCAATCTTATGGTGTCCTTTCCCAGTGACAGTAGGGGCAGCAAGGCACGTATTGTAATGTTGCCATTGAGGATAACAAGATGTTTTTTTATCATATTACATGAATTTATCCCTCTACATCATGTCATCTTGCTTAAGGCGTTACTCTATTTTCATGAACTTAATACTCTAGATGCATGTTGGATAGCGGGCGATGAGTGGAGTAATAGTAGTAGATGCAGGCAGGAGTCGGTCTACTTGTTTCGGACGTGATGCCTATATACATGATCATACCTAGATATTCTCATAACTTTGCTCAATTCTGTCAATTGCTCAACAGTAATTCGTTCACCCACCGTAAAATACTTATGCTCTTGAGAGAAGCCACTAGTGAAACCTATGGCCCCGGGGTCTATCTTCATCATATTAATCTTCCAATACTTAGTTGTTTCCTTTGCTTTTTTACTTTGCTTTTATTTTACTTTGCATCTTTATCACAAAAATACCAAAAATGTAATCTTATCATATCTATCGGATCTCACTCTCATAAGTGACCGTGAAGGGATTGACAACCCCTTATCGCGTTGGTTGCAAGGAGTTATTTGCTTTGTGCAGGTACTAGGGACGCGCGCGCAACCTCCTACTGGATTGATACCTTGGTTCTCAAAAACTGAGGGAAATACTTACCCTACTTTGCTACATCATCCAACGCAGTGCTCTAGAGGTAGCAAGAAGAATTTCTGGCGCCGTTGCCGAGGAGGTTCGCACAAGTCAAGATCTGACTCCCGACAACGAGCATTTTCTGGCGCCGTTGCCGGGGAGTCTACGCAAAAGTCAACATACCAAGTACCCATCACAACCCTTATCTCCCGCAATACATTATTTGCCATTTTCCTCTCGTTTTCCTCTCCCCCACATCACCCTTGCCGTTTTATTCGCCCTCTCTCTCTCTCTATCCTCCCTCTCTTTCTCTATTTGCCTCTTTTTGCCCGCTCGCTTTTTGTTTGCTTGTTTGTTGGATTGCTTGCTTGTCACGATGACTCAAGATAACACTAAATTGTGTGACTTTACCAATACCAACAACAATGATTTTATTAGCACTCCGATTGCTCCTCTTACCGATGCTAAATCTTGTGAAATTAATGCCGCTTTGCTGAATCTTGTCATGAAAGATTCGTTTTCCGGCCTTCCTAGTGAAGATGCCGCTACCCATCTAAATAGCTTCGTTGATTTGTGTGATATGCAAAAGAAGAAGGATGTGGATAATGATATTGTTAAATTGAAGCTATTTCCTTTTTCGCTTAGAGATCGTGCTAAAGCTTGGTTTTCATCTTTGACTAAAAATAGTATTGATTCTTGGAACAAATGCAAAGATGCTTTTATCTCTAAGTATTTTCCTCCCGCTAAGATCATCTCCCTTAGAAACAATATTATGAATTTTAAGCAACTTGATCATGAACATGTTGCATAAGCTTGGGAGAGGATGAAATTAATGATACGCAATTGCCCTACTCATGGTTTGAATTTGTGGATGATTATACAAAAAATTTATGACGGATTGAATTTTGCTTCTAGAAATCTTTTAGATTCGGCCATGGAGGGCACTTTTATGGAAATCACTTTAGGAGAAGCTACTAAACTCCTAGATAATATTATGGTTAATTATTTTCAATGGCATACTAAAAGATCTACTAATAAAAAGGTGCATGTGATAGAAGAAATTAATGTTTTGAGTGGAAAGATGGATGAACTTATCAAATTGTTTGCTAGTAAGAGTGTTTCTTCTGATCCTAATGATATGCCCTTGTCTACTTTGATTGAGAATAATAATGAATCTATGGATGTGAAAATTTTGTTGGTAGGAACAATTTTGGTAACAACGCGTATAGAGGAAATTTTAATCCTAGGCCTTATCCTAGTAATCCCTCTAATAATTATGGTAATTCCTACAACAATTCTTATGGAAATTATAATAAGATGCCCTCTGATTTTGAATCTAATATTAAAGAATTTATTACTTCGCAAAAGAATTTCAATGCTTTGATTGAAGAAAAATTGCTTAAGATTGATGATTTGGCTAGGAACATTGATAGAATTTCTCTTGATGTTGATTATTTGAAACTTAGATCTATTCCACCTAAGCATGATATCAATGAGTCTCT
Source organism: Triticum urartu (assembly GCF_003073215.2). Lineage (NCBI taxonomy): Eukaryota > Viridiplantae > Streptophyta > Magnoliopsida > Poales > Poaceae > Triticum > Triticum urartu. The sequence continues at coordinate 284,015,749 of NC_053028.1, forward strand.
CAAAGCCATGAGAATTTCCATTGATGAGTGCAAAGGAAGAACCGCTAGGATGCGTGCTAAGAAAGATGCCTTTATAAGAACATGTTCTTCTAGTTCCTATGAAAATAAAGATGAAGATCTAAAAGTTATTGATGTGTCCCCTATTAAATCTTTGTTTTGCAATATGAATCTTAATAATGATGGGACTGAATATGATCCACCTCTACTTAGAAGGCGTTCCCAAAATTTGGAGTTTTTAGATCTTGATGCTAAATTTGATGAAAGTGGGATTGAAGAAATTAAAACCCTAGATGTTGCTAAACCCACTATTTTGGATTTCAAGGAATTTTATTATGAAATTTCACTTTGATTGATTGTATTTCCTTGTTGTAATCCGTGCTAAATTCTCCTCATGCATATAGTCAAAATAAAGCGTTTACTAAACATATCGTTGATGCCTTGATGCAATCTTATGTAGAAAAACTTGAGATGGAAGTTTCTATCCCTAGAAAACTTTATGATGAGTGGGAACTGTCGGTGTCAAAACCGGCGGATCTCGGGTAGGGGGTCCCGAACTGTGCGTCTAGGCGGATGGTAACAGGAGGCAGGGGACACGATGTTTTACCCAGGTTCGGGCCCTCTTGATTGAGGTAAAACCCTACGTCCTACTTGATTAATATTGATGATATGGGTAGTACAAGAGTAGATCTACCATGAGATCGGAGAGGCTAAACCCTAGAAGCTAGCCTATGGTATGATTGTTTTTTCATCCTATGGACTAAAACCCTCCAGTTTATATAGACACGCAGAGGGCTAGGGTTACACAGAGTCGGTTACAATGGTAGGAGATCTACATATCCGTATCGCCAAGCTTGCCTTCCACGCCAAGGAAAGTCCCTTCCGGACACGGGATGAAGTCTTCAATCTTGTATCTTCATAGTCCAGGAGTCCGGCCGAAGGTATAGTCCGGCTATTCGGACACCCCCTAATCCAGGACTCCCTCAGTAGCCCCTGAACCAGGCTTCAATGATGACGAGTCCGGCGCGCAAGTTGTCTTCGGCATTGCAAGGTGGGTTCCTCCTCCAAGTACTTCACAGAAGATTTCGAACACAAAGGTAGTGTCCGGCTCTGCAAAATAAGTTTCCACATATTGCCATAGAGAGAATAATATTTACACAAATCTAATCTGCTGATGTATTCCGTAGCGTGACATCACACCACGGCCAAGTCTTTATTCGAATCGTTTTACTGTCCACCTCAGCGTGTTTAGCGAGGCGGTTTCCTTGGCACGTCTTGTCAAAGCAGAGATCGTGTCCCCTTATTCCAGGATTCTCATCAATACGGGCATGGGTAACCCAACCGTGCCCGTTGGTATGTTTTCTCGATCAAAGGCGAGTCCCAAACGGTCACGGGGAGGGCCCTTGGTATTCAACCTCTTATAAAAGAGACCAATGCCTTACTCTTTTCTTTCAATCTCAAACGAGTTCGCCCTTTGCCTCGAGTTCCAACACCCAAGGCTCCAGATTTCAGGCGCTTCGGACCTTCGACAATGTCCGGTTCCGACCTTCGAGGCTGATGGATGCCCTCCTCCGTCACGGAGGAGGACGTGTTGAAGTTGAGAGAGGCCAGGTTCTTGACCGGCGAAATCTCGCATAGGCTGCCTGCTCAAGGGCAGGTCATTCCCACTCCCAAGCCTGGTGAGAGTGTGGTGTTCATGTCTCACTTCCTTCGGGGGCTAGGCTTCCCGAATGATCCCTTCATGAGGGGGCTAATGTTTTATTATGGGCTGGAATTTCACGACTTAGCTCTGGAGTCCATCCTCCATATTTCCTCATTCATCGTCGTGTGTCAAGCCTTCCTCCGTATTACTCCTCACTTTGGACTATGGCTCAAGACCTTCAAAGTAGAGCTGAAGATGATCGAGGGACGGCACGCGGAGTGCGGAGGTGCTTTTATAAGCAAGAATGCTGGTGCTCCATGGCCCGAGGGCTCTTTTCAAGAGGAGTCCAGCTTATGGCAATGAGAGTGGTTTTATATCATAGCTCCCAGGAGCACCAAGTGGGTGGCGCTGCCTGCTTTCCGCTCGGGTCCCCCGCCACAACCGGCGTCATGGGTCAATAAGGGGCTGGACTGGGGGTCGGCAAAGGACGTGCCCCTGTTGCAGGGCCGCATCCGAGATCTCCTAGAAAGAGACATCAGACTGGTCGTGGTGACGCAGGTTATGTTAATTCGCCGAGTTCTGCCCTGCAAACGTCGCCCCCTCCGCCTGTGGGAGTTCAACCCAGAGGGACCACGAGTTCTCCAACATTTTCTTCGCATGACGCCCATGGAGATGTACAAATTGTTCTTCGGACCACAAGTAGTGTGTCCGGATTCTACGTAGGACGCAGGTCTCAGCTGCAATCGTCCGGATACTCAAGTAAGTAGCCTTGTGCCCGGACTCACTATCCGTGTATTTATCATAAAGTTGCCCCTAAAAGAGATGTCCTTTAAACAGGAGTGGATAGCGAAAGAAAAGCTAATCAGGTGTCCGGCCCCCCTCCCCGAGACCACGCCAGGTCCCGTGCTAGTCAGGATGTTGGAGGTTGTGCCTTCAAAGGAAAGCGAGGGAGGGGACAAGGAAGCTACAGCCTCCTCGAAGGAGGTTATCCGGGAGGGAGGAATCGAAAATTCCTCTCCTCAGGGGAAGAAGAGGACCGCCTCTAAAGACCCGGAGACCATGGCCTCGAAGCGGGGGAAGAAATCATCGCCAGAGGGTCCTGTGCTAGGGGATACTTCGGCCGAATTATGCCCTCAAGGGGATCAGCCCTCCACCGAGCCGTAAGTAGAGAGGAGTTTTCTTTTTAAGAAACAAGAGAAATCCTTGCTTTATATCTGAGAAAAGTAATCGAAAATTTACCTTGTAGCTCGGACCTTAGCCCTTCTCAGCAGAGCTCGTCTTTGGGGGATCTTCTTCCAGAGATGATGGAGAGCGAAACGCCTCCCCCTGCCGTACCGCCTTGCGAGGCGGGCAACCCTGAGGTATCGTCGCGGAGGGTTTCTCCGAATCCGGCAGGGCCGGAAGGTAGTCATATGGCCCCCCAAAGCCCTCCGCGTCCGGCCTTCGAAAAGGGGCATCGGACGAGTCCGGCGCCGTCTGGTGCGCGGTCGGAGGAGCTGAAGGATCTGCTAGGGCGAGCATCTATCTCAGAGGAGCACCGTGCATTGATGGGTATGGTGATTGAGAGGATTTCATCCGTGGAGAGCGGATTGCACGAGGCTGTCAGGAGTTTACTGACAGGTTTTGAGGTACGTGAAATAATGTACCCTTTTTGGACCGTTACGCATAAATAAGATGCGCCCTGTGTAGATAGTAGCCCCTGAGACTCTGTGCGTTGTCAAAAGTGACGGCGTGCAGAGGATCATAATCCCAGGTCTAATATGCCGCCTTCATACATAGGTGGCGAAGTGTCCGGCGTCAAGCCAGACTGATGAATTTGCCGAGCTAAAGCGGCAACTTGACGTGGCAGGTGCCGACATTGCGCTTGTCAACAAGTGGCTTGACGAGGCCCAAGGTATGTAATTCCTCCGGCAGCACTTGGTAAGAGGAGCGCTTTATGCCAGTATCTTACAATGTGTGTGCTTGATGCAGATGGTGCTGCTGCCATGGAGAATCTTCGGGCGGAACTTGCCCGAGTCAAGGAGCAAGCCAGGAAAAGTGATGCGGCTGCCGGAAAGGCAATTGAAGAGCTGAAAGCCGAACAGGCTGCTCACTGCCGAAGCAAGAAGGAAATGGCCGAGATGGCCGTGAAGCTGAAGAACGCTGCTAACCATTGCAAGCTTCTTGAAAAAGAAGACCGGGCGGAACAGACGTACCTGGAGAAGGCCGTTTCCGATGCCAGGGATGCTCGCTCTGCAATGAGAGCTATGAAGGAGGAGCTGCGTCAGGCCAGAGAGATCGCGGCTGGAAAGCCCTTTATGCTACGGAGGAAGTTCTATGATCCTAAACATGCTCCGTTAGATCGGATGTGGAGTACAGCGGACACCTATCTGGATTTGGCAGCGAGTGCCACAGATGCGGCCGAACACTTCCGAGATCAAGAAGATCGCGAAGTGGAAAAGCTCTTTTGGTCGCAGTTCCGCAATCCAGAGCATCCACTGTCATTAGCCGATCGTTTGGCCAAATGGGCCGAGCTAAATAGGTTGTCCGGACTCGCCATGAAGTATGTCATAAGTCATCTGTGGCCAGAGAGGCCAGAGCTGAAAAGTTATTTCAACTTGGTGCAGCAGTTCCTTGATGCGGTGCCGCATATCAATGCGATGAAGAGGTCAGCGTGCATAGAGGGTGCGCGGATGGCTCTTGCCCATGTGAAAACATACTGGGCGGAAATGGAGGCCACCGCTGTTGCATCCCCAGACTCGGATGGAAGCCGAGTACCTGCCGAGCACTATTTTCAGGAAGTTCTGCAAGGCGCTCGTTTAATAGAGACGCAGTGCTCGAAGGATACTATATTCGAATAGCATATATTATTGTAAAACAATATTTTGATAAATTGTAGAAGCTTTTTATACTTGTGCCTGCAAGTATTATAATACCTCCTGTGCGGCCGTTTAACATATATGTATATATAATCTGAAAGATGGCAGTTGTCGGCTTCAGCCCCCATGCACATAATGCGGGGGTGTTCGCAGAAGGCGCATTTTCACACTTGATCCAACGTCTTGGTCCTACAAAGGAGGTGATAGCACAGCGAACTAGGCAATCGGACTATGATGCTTTATCACTTTCACTTAGCCATAGGAGTTTAACAGTGAGACTACTTATATAGCCCCTGGTGGCGCCTGCGCTCGCCCGAACTCGGGGCGCGTATGTGCCTGGCTGGGAAGCGGCCCTTCGTTAATGTGGAGGAATCCTAAAGATTCCAGTAAGTCATCGAGTGGTTGACCAGTCTCACGCTATATCATGACAGTCAGTTTTCGGCTTTCTCTACTGAGGTGCTCGCCTGGCCGAACCAGGGCACAATCACAGTAGTTCTCCTGGTGCCGCCTTAGCCGATAGAGCGGAACGTAAGGTGGCAAAACACAGGAGCCGGGCAAACCCAACATTTGACCAAAGACATGATTCGGAGCTGATGCATATAAGGCCAAACTCGCGACGCCGAACACTCCCTAAGGTATTCGGTCTTTATGAGGGCGGGCGGGATAACGCCCTTAGTAATAAGCCCCTAGTGTCCAGGTATGCGCAAAACTATGACGTAGCCACATGCCAAAACGCCAGCCTCCTCCTTGGTTATACCAAGAAACCAGGGGATATGTATCAACAAGAGACGGTAAAAAAGGTTTACGCAGGGTCTTAATCTGAAAATAATCCTTGGAACGGGTCCCTGCTGCACGTCTGCGCCTGTGTCTCCGTTGTGCCGTATCCTGGACGGGCATAGCACGGTGTTCATCTGTAAAAGAGAGGAACTTAGTTTAGGAAAGATCGTGACGAACGTGAGTTATACTAAATAAACGAAGTATAAATCGAAATGGGTAAAATTGAGCTTTATTGTCTCTTGTTTTATATGCGCGGAGCCCCTAGTACAGGGGTATACGGCTATTAAGCCTTTATCAATTGTATGTTTATGCCGGACTCGTCTAGCCGTGTCCGTGGTCTTGACGACCTGTTTAGGTGCTTTGGCTGGTGAAGCCGCTTTATTGTGGGGCTGTCAAGGCAGCCGCACTGTCTTCCGCGCGGGAGGAACACTCAATGTTTCCCTTTAATGAATTGATGCCTCATGGACCGGGCATCTTAAGCGTAAGAGATGCATAATGCGGTATTGCATTAAAGCGGGCGAAAGCTTCACGTCCCAGCAGTGCTTGATAGCTACTTGAGAATGGGGCGATGTGGAAAATTAGCTGTTCGCGACGGAAGTTATCGGGGGAGCCGAACATAACTTCTAGCCGGAGAGAACCCATGCAACGGGTGTCCGGGCCTGGCGTTACCCATTGAAAGGAGGTTTTGCTATGGCGAATTTTTGTTGGGTCTATCCCCATGTTGCGGATTGTGTCCTGGTATAACAGGTTTAGACCACTGCCGCCGTCCATCAGGACATTTGTAAAGTGGAGTCCGCCGATTATTGGATCTAATACCAAGGCAGTCCAGCCTGCGTTCCGGATACTTGTAGAGTAATCCTGATGGTCGAAGGTGATCGGTTTTAACAACCATTGGCGAGACTCCTTTGGGATAGGCCATATGGCGCGTATCTCTGTTGGCGCCATTCTGTTCGTCACGTGAAGTAAGTTTACTGTTTTGACTTCTTGTGGGAAATCCTTTTGTTTCCCGGTGCTCTACTTGTGGGGTTCGTCGTCGTCCTCACTTGGTGTGTCGAGCCCCTTGTGTTCGGCGTTGAGTTTGCCGGATTTCTTGAAAACCCAACAATCTCTGTGGGTATGGTTCGCAGGCTTCCCGGGAGTACTGTGTATTTGACATATCTTGTCCAAGATTTTGTTTAAGTTGGATAGCTCGTCCCTGTTATCTTTGAGGGGCGGCTTTCTCTGATTCTGCCGCGAGCTTTTGAATCCGGCGTTGACCGCCGTGCTCTTTGGGCTGTTTCTCTTATTCCGGCGATGGTCCTTGTTGCGTCGGGGTTTTCCGTTTCCATCCCTAACTTCGGATGTACTTGGGTCGCTGGTGCTACATCTTGCCAACCAGCTGTCCTCTCCTGCGCAAAAGCGGGTCATGAGGCTTGTTAATGCGGCCATTGTTCTTGGCTTTTCTTGGCCGAGGTGTCTGGCGAGCCATTCGTCTCGTACGTTATGCTTAAAAGCTGCTAGGGCTTCGGCGTCCGGATAGTCGACTATCTAATTCTTTTTAGTAAGAAATCTGTTCCAGAATTTCCGGGCTGACTCTCCGGGCTGTTGAGTTATGTGACTGAGATCGTCTGCATCCGGAGGGCGGACATAGGTCCCTTGAAAATTTGCCCGGAAAGCATCCTCAAGCTCTTCCCAACTTCCAATGGTGTTTTCGGGAAGGCTTTTGAGCCAATGTCGGGCTTGCCCTTTAAGCTTGAGGGGTAAGTATTTTATGGCATGGAGGTCATCTCCTCTGGCCATGTGTATGTGGAGGATATAATCCTCGATCCAGACCCCAGGGTCTGTTGTTCCGTCGTACGCCTCTATGTTTACGGGCTTGAATCCCGCTGGAAATTCATGGTCCAGCACCTCATCGGTGAAACATAGGGGGTGTGTGGCACCCCTGTATTTGGGTGTGCCGTGATGTTCGGATATTTGTTGTGTTGCATTGCTTTCTAGAGCTTGCTTTCTTGGCCCGTAGATAGATCTGGCTGGGCCATCTTTTTGATGCGGATCCTTTGGTGGATCGCGTGCCGGCTTGTGTGCGTCGCCGCTTGCCGCTCCATGCTGGCCATGCGGTCGTCTATCCGACCGGGTGGCTTTCCTATTTTTTGACTGCGGGGGCTCTAAGGCCTCCTCGTCAAATTCAGGCAGTAACTTTTGCTTTGGATAGCTTTTTGTGCGGCGACTGCCGCCATATTTGTCTGCGGTGTTGCGTACTTTGCTCCATCTGATTCTGAGTGCATCTTCCGCAGTTTTGAGCTTCCACTTCTGCTTTTTCAGGCTACGCGCAGTAGCGACGAGCCCTTCGTGGAGGTTCTTCTGCTCCATGAGCCTATCCGGCGTAAGGTCGTCCGGACTGTTGTTTTTGCCGGGGACGGGGTGTTCGGTTTGTTTATCCAAGTTGCCCTGTTTGAACGGTTGCTCGAAGGCATGTTTGTCGTCCGCCGGCTCGTCCTGCTCTATGGCTGGGTCTGTATGGCTGCTGTCTCTGTCGAGGCGGGGCTTGGAGCGGTGCTTACGTCGCCGCTTTGATTGCTTTTCGAGTGAACAATCCCTCGTTGCATCCCTGTGTTCCTCATCGTCGCTTCCTTTGGGTGTGTCCACCATGTATACATCATGAGATGAGGTGGCTGTCCAGTGCCTTATAGGCGTTGGTTCATGTTCATTTCCTACATCGTCGTCCATACCGTCGATGTCTTCGGAGTCGAAGTCGAGCACGTCGTTTAAATTATCGATAATGGCTACGAAGTGGGTGGTGGGTGGGCTTTGAATTTCTACATCATCTGCATCCCAACCTTGTTGACCATAGTCCGACCAGGGCTCTCCTGATAAAGAGAGAGACTTTAGTGAATTCAGAATAGCGCCGAAGGGCGAGTGCTGAAAGATGTCCGCGGCGGTGAACTCCATGATCGGCGCCCAATCGGGTTCGATCGGTAGGGGTGCGGAGGGCTCGGAGTCTGGAGAGGAGTCCGGCTCCTTGGAGTCATGGGCTTCACAGAGAATAGGGATGGTGTTCGGCTCGATTGCCGTAGAGATTGCAGCCCCCGAGGCGGTGTCCAACCACCCATCCTCGATTGGCGTAGTTGGCTCCGAATTAAGGGTCGGAGCTGATACGGGTGCGGCCTCCAGGGCACTGTTCGGCGGCAGAGCTAGATCATGCCCATCGTGATAGTGCGGCGCGGTCGGCTGTGGCTCGAATCCATCGAAGATCAAGTCTCCGCGGAGGTCCGCTGTGTAGTTTAAACTTCCAAATCTGACCTGACGGCCAGGGGCATAGCTTTCGATCTGCTCCAGATGGCCAAGCGAATTGACCCGCAGTGCAAAGCCACCAAATACGAAGATCTGTCCGAGGAGAAAAGTCTCACCCTGGATCGCATCATCGTTGATGATCGGAGGAGCCATCGGGCCTAAAAGTGACGACACAGAGGAACTCTCAATGAAAGCACCAATGTCGGTGTCAAAACCGGTGGATCTCGGGTAGGGGGTCCCGAACTGTGCGTCTAGGCGGATGGTAACAGGAGGCAGGGGACACGATGTTTGACCCAGGTTCGGGCCCTCTTGATGGAGGTAAAACCCTACGTCCTGCTTGATTAATATTGATGATATGGGTAGTACAAGAGTAGATCTACCCTGAGATCGGAGAGGCTAAACCCTAGAAGCTAGCCTATGGTATGATTGCTTTTTCGTCCTACGGACTAAAACCCTCCGGTTTATATAGACACCGAAGAGGGCTAGGGTTACACAGAGTCGGTTACAATGATAGGAGATCTACATATCCGTATCGCCAAGCTTGCCTTCCACGCCAAGGAAAGTCCCTTCCGGACACGGGACAAAGTCTTCAATCTTGTATCTTCATAGTCCAGGAGTCCGGCCGAAGGTATAGTCCGGCTATCCGGACACCCCCTAATCCAGGACTCCCTCAGGAACCAACTATTAAAATTAAGATTAAAGATCATGAGTTCTATGCTTTATGTGATTTGGGTGCTAGTGTTTCCACGATTCCAAAGACTTTGTGTGATTTGTTAGGTTTCCGTGATTTTGATGATTGCTCTCTAAACTTGCACCTTGCGGATTCCACTATTAATAAACCTATGGGAAGAATTAATGATGTTCTTATTGTTGAAAATAGGAATTATGTGCCCGTAGATTTTATCGTTCTTGACATAGATTACAATCCTTCATGTCCTATTATTCTTGGTAGACCTTTCCTTAGAACGATTGGTGCAATTATTGATATGAAGGAAGGAAATATTAGATTCCAATTTCCGTTAAGGAAAGGCATGGAACACTTTCCTAGAAATAAAATTAAATTACCTTATGAATATATTATGAGGGCCACTTATGGATTGCCTACCAAAGATGGCAATACTTAGATCTATCCTTGCTTTTTATGTCTAGCTAGGGGCGTTAAACGATAGCGCTTGTTGGGAGGCAACCCAATTTTATTTTTATTCCTTGCTTTTTTCTCCTGTTTAGTAATAAATAATTTACCTAGCCTATGTTTTGGTTGTTTTTTGTGTTTAATTAGTGTTTGTGCCAAGTAGAACCGTTGGGATGACTTGGGGGAAGTCTTGTTATCTTGCTGTAAAAAACAGAAATGTTAGCGGTCACGAGAGCTGCTGCCATTTTTATTTGGAAAGTGCTATTTAGTTAATTATTTTTGCAGACGATTAATAGATAAATTCCTCATGTTCAGAAATCTAATTTAGAATTTTTGGGGTTTCAGATCTTGCGCTAGCTACAGATTACTACAGACTGTTCTGTTTTTGACAGATTCTGTTTTTCATGTGTTGTTTGCTTATTTTGATGAATCTATGGCTAGTAAAATAGTTTATAAACCATAGTGAAGTTGGAATACAGTAGGTTTAACACCAATATAAATAAAGAATGAGTTCATTACAGTACCTTGAAGTGGTCTTTTGTTTTCTTTTGCTAACGGAGCTCATGAGATTTTCTACTTTAAGTTTTGTGTTGTGAAGTTTTCAAGTTTTGGGTAAAGATTTGATGGATTATGGAACAAGGAGTTGCAAGAGCCTAAGCTTTGGGATGCCCATGGCACCCCCAAGATAATCTAAGGACACCTAAAAGCCAAACCTTGGGGATGCCCCGGAAGGCATCCCCTCTTTCGTCTACTTCTATCGGTAACTTTACTTGGAGCTATATTTTTATTCACCACATGATATGTGTTTTGCTTGGAGCGTCTTGTATGATTTGAGTCTTTGATTTTTAGTTTACCACAATCATCCTTGCTGTACTCACCTTTTGAGAGAGCCATACATGATTTGGAATTTGTTAGAATACTCTATGTACTTCACTTATATCATTTGAGTTATATAGTCTTGCTCTAGTACTTCACTTATATCTTTTAGAGCACGGTGGTGGATTTGTTTTATAGAAACTATTGATCTCTCATGCTTCACTTAGATTATTTTGAGAGTCTGAAATAGCATGGTAATTTGCTTAAAAATCCTTATATGCTAGGTATACAAGATTAATAATAAAATTCTCTTGTGAGTGTGTCGAATGCTATGAGAAGTTTGATGCTTGATAATTGTTTTGAGATATGAAGATGGTGATATTAAAGTTGTGCTAGTTGAGTAGTTGTGAATTTGAGAAATACTTGTGTTAAAGTTTGTGATTCCCGTAGCATGCACGTATGGTGAACCGTTATGTGATGTAGTCGGAGCATGATTTATTTATTGATTGTCTTCCTTATGAGTGGCGGTCGGGGATGAGCGATGGTCTTTTCCTACCAATCTATCCGCCTAGGAGCATGCGCGTAATACTTTGCTTTGATAATTTGTAGATTTTTGCAATAAGTATATGAGTTCTTTATGACTAGTGTTGAGTCCATGGATTATACGCACTTTTCTTCCTTCCACCATTGCTAGCCTCTCTAATACCGCGCACCTTTCGTCGGTATCATACACCCACCATATACCTTCCTCAAAACAGCCACCATACCTACCTATTATGGCGTTTCCATAGCCATTCTGAGATATATTGCCATGCAACTTTCCACCATTCCGGTTATTATGACACACTCCATCATTGTCATATTGCTTAGCATGATCATGTAGTTGACATAGTATTTGTGGCAAAGCCACCGTTCATAATTTTTTCATACTTGTCACTCTTGATTCATTGCATATCCCGGTACACCGCCGGAGGCATTCATATAGAGTCATACTTTGTTCTAAGTATCGAGTTGTAATTCTTGAGTTGTAAGTAAATAAAACTGTGATGATCATCATTATTAGAGCATTGTCCTAGTGAGGAAAGGATGATGGAGACTATGATTCCCCCACAAGTCGGGATGAGACTCCGGACGAAAAAAAAAGAAAGAAAAGAGGCCATAAAAAAGAGAGAAAAGGCCCAAATAAAAAAATTAGAGAAAAAGAGAGAAGGGGCAATGCTACTATCCTTTTACCACACTTGTGCTTCAAAGTAGCACCATGATATTCATGATAGAGAGTCTCTCATTTCGTCACTTTCATATACTAGTGGGAATTTTTCATTATAGAACTTGGCTTGTATATTCCAATGATGGGCTTCCTCAAAATGCCCTAGGTCTTCATGAGCAAGCAAGTTGGATGCACACCCACGTAGTTTCTTTTTGAGCTTTCATATACTTATAGCTCTAGTGCATCCGTTGCATGGCAATCCCTACTCACTCACATTGATATGTATTGATGGGCATCTCCATAGCCTGTTGATACGCCTAGTTGATGTGAGACTATCTTCTCCCTTTTTGTCTTCTCCACAACCACCATTCTATTCCACCTATAATGCTACATCCATGGCTCACGCTCATGTATTGCGTGAAGATTTAAAAAGTTTGATAATGTCAAAAGTATGAAACAATTGCTTGGCTTGTCATTGGGGTTGTGCATTATTTAAATACTTTGTGTGGTGAAGATAGAGTATAGCCAGACTATATGATTTTGTAGGGATAACTTTCTTTGGCCATGTTATTTTGAGAAGACATGATTGCTTTGTTAGTATGCTTGAAGTATTATTATTTTTATGTCAATATGAACTTTTATCTTGAATCTTTCAGATCTGAATATTCATACCACAATTAAGAAGAATTACATTAAAATTATGCCAAGTAGCATTCCACATCAAAAATCCTGTTTTTATCATTTACCTACTCGAGGACGAGCAGGAATTAAGCTTGGGGATGCTTGATACGTCTCCAATGTATCTATAATTTTTGATTGCTCCATGCTATATTATCTACTATTTTGGACATTATTGGGCTTTATTATCCACTTTTGTATTATTTTTGGGACTAACCTATTAACCGGAGGCCCAGCCCAGAATTGTTGTTTTTTTCCTATTTTAGGGTTTTGAAGAAATGGAATATCAAATGGAGTCCAAATGGAATGAAACCTTCGGGAACGTGATTTTCTTACCGAACATGATCCAGGAGACTTGGACCCGACGTCAAGAAACAAAGGAGGAGGCCACGAGGTAGGGGGCGTGATGAAGCTATGTACCTAGGGTAGGGTCATGGATCTATCCAAGATACCCTCTCCAAGGACATCTCTAAAAGAACCAGAAGCATTCGAAGAAAAATCATCATCCACTCGACCATGAAGCTATGTTCCACTCGACAGTCTTGAAGACACTCAACCGTATGGACAATCACTCGACTACTAGAAGATCTAGAGCCACTCCACTCTACAACGGTCAGGAATTAAGCCATAGCTTTAATGGTCATTATGTATCTTTATTGCAGGCGTTACCAGTAACGTCCCCATCTTTATGTACCTTAAACCCTTTGTAACTGAGGGCGGGAGGGGTCTGGCAAACTCTATATAAGCCACCCCCCTCCTCAGGGACAAGGGTTCGCACCCCTTGTAACACACACGCATATAATCCAGTCGACCGCCTCCGGGCTCCGAGACGTAGGGTTGTTACTTCCTCCGAGAAGGGCCTGAACTCGTAAAACTCGCGTGTTCAAATCCTCCATAGCTGGGATCTTGCCTCTACATCCCTACCCCACATTCTACTGTCAGACATAGAACCACGACAGTTGGCGCCCACCGCGGGGCAGGTGTCTTAGCGACTTGTTGGAGAAGTCGTGATTTTCCCGATCCCCATCAACATGGTTTCAGGCGGAGGTTTGGCCGAGGGCCGCGAGATCTGTCTCGGCATGCTCGTGTTCATCGCCGACGACTCCGCTTGGCTCCAAGAAGCACCACTTGAAGTCGAGGTGCTCCCCGTCCGTGGGGCAACATACTTTCGCGCGTGCGTTCGTGGTGTCCTCCTACGGCAGTCATCGACTCAGTATCGGCCGGCTCCTGAACTGACCTCCCTCCCTGCAGCCCGCCAGAGCAAGCGTTCCGGTCGATCGAGGCTTCAGCGGTGGGTGAGGCATGCGGTGGCTCACCAGTCGGACACCCCCCAAGTCGCAGCAATTGAGCCTGAGGAAACTCTCTACGGCCTGTTCGACTGGCTCCGTAGAGACTGCGTCCGAGTGCGACAGCAGCGACCCCGTGGCAGAAGTTTTGATGGTCAATGGACCACGCAGTCTTCCTGGCTTGACTCGTGAAGACGGAGGCGACGGGGGCGGCGATCCGTCACGTGTTCACGAAGAGTACCGCCCCGAACCCCTCTCTTCGCAGCGGAGGGAAGAACTTCGCCGCCGGAACATAGATGCGCTTCACACTCCTATCGTTGGAGAAACCCCTGAGGCTCAGCCCTTGGAGGAGGTGCACCTAGACAACTTGGCTGAGCGCACTCGACGGGAGAACCTCCAGCGTGCACTCGACGAGCGTGCTCGGCAGCGTATCCCCGAGTCCAGTCGACGCCAACTTTTTCCGCCTCCAACTCAGGTATACCGAACTCCGATCCAGAATCTCGCAGCTGCGGCCCGAATAGCGGAGTCAATCCAACCATCCCAGTCAGAAGCTGGTCAAGGTCTGGTGCAGATCCGGGCTTTGCTTCGTGTGGCGGGAGAGCAGAATACAGCAATATCTCATTCACGGAATAGGATCCATAGAAGATTCGTGGTTGCAGACACAGTCCAGTCGGCTCACAGCCCGAGATCGCCCGCGAGGCGTGAAGGACGTGAGGACCGGCGAGATCAGTACAGAAACCGCGAGCGGTATGATCACCGACTCGATCACGATGATCATCGTCGAGTGCCCACGCCTCCCCCAAGGAGTGGGTCATACGTGCCTCGGAGCATGACGACAGACGTCCTCACAGTGGTGGGCGAAGGATTCTAGTCGACCCCAGGGAGCCGGGCTTTGATGCGAGATCTATTCTCGTTCAGGGTCTGGTCGACAGAAACATAGCTCACAGAGAGGGTCACGACAGAGATTTCCCAACCGGCAGCAGGGTACATGTCTCGGGTCCAGAGTGCTTTAGCAGAGCCATCAGGGCTGCGGTGATTCCTCCCAACTTCAGGTTGGCGACTGGAGTCAGTAAGTTCGCTGGCGAGTCCAAGCCTGGCACTTGGCTTGAGGATTACCGAGTGGCTGTACAGATCGGTGGCGGCAACGATGAAGTGGCCATGAAGCACCCATGGAAAAGGTGTGTCGATTGCCGCGACTTGGGGGGTGGCCGACTGGCGAGCCACCGCATGCCTCACCCACTGCTGAAGCCTCGATCAACCGGAACGCTTGCTCCGGTGGGCTGCAGGGAGGGAGGTCAGCACAGGAGCCGACCGATACTGAGTCAACGGTTGCCGTAGGAGGATGCCACGGCAGAAGTTTTGATGGTCAATGGACCACGCAGTCCTCCTGGCTTCACTCGTGAAGATGGAGGCGACGGGGGCGGCGATCCGTCACGTGTTCACGAAGAGTACCTCCCCGAACCCCTCTCTTCGCAGCGGAGGGAAGAACTTCGCCGCCGGAACATGGATGCACTTCACACTCCTATCGTTGGAGAAACCCTTGAGGCTCAGGCCTTGGAGGAGGCGCGCCTAGCCAACTTGGCTGAGCGCACTCGACTGGAGAACCTACAGCGCGCACTTGACGAGCGTGCTCGGCAGCGTATCCTCGAGTCCAGTCGACTCCAACTTTTTTCCGCCTCCAACTCAGGTGTACCGAACTCTGATCCAGAATCTCGCAGCTGTGGCCTGAATAGCGGAGTCAATCCAACCTTCCCAGTCAGAAGCCGGTCGAGGTCTGGTGCAGATCCGGGCTTTGCTTCGTGTGGCGGGAGAGCAGAATACAGCAATATCTCATTCACGGAATAGGATCCATAGCAGATTCGTGGTTGCAGACACAGTCCAGTCAGCTCACAGCCCGAGATCGCCCCCGAGGCGTGAAGGACATGAGGACCGGCGAGATCAGTACAGAAACCGCGAGCAGTATGATCACCGACTCGATCACGATGATCGTCGTCGAGTGCCCACGCCTCCCCCAAGGAGTGGGTCATACGTGCCTCGGCAGCATGACGACAGACGTCCTCACAGTGGTGGGCGAAGGATTCCAGTCGACCCCAGGGAGCCAGGCTTTGATGCGAGATCTATTCTCATTCAGGGTCTGGTCGACAGAAACAGAGCTCACAGAGAGGGTCACGACAGAGATTTCCCAACCGGCAGCAGGGTACATGTCTCGGGTCCAGAGTGCTTCAGCAGAGCCATCAGGCCCGCGGTGATTCCTCCCAACTTCGGGTTGGCGACTGGAGTCAGTAAGTTCACTGGCGAGTCCAAGCCTGACACTTGGCTTGAGGATTACCGAGTGGCTGTACAGATCGGTGGCGGCAACGATGAAGTGGCCATGAAGCACCCATGGAAAAGGTGTGTCGATTGCCGCGACTTGGGGGGTGGCCGACTGGCAAGCCACCGCATGCCTCACCCACCGCTGAAGCCTCGATCAACCGGAACGCTTGCTCCGGCGGGCTGCATGGAGGGAGGTCAGCACAGAAGCCGATCGATACTAAGTCGACGGTTGCCGTAGGAGGACGCCACGGCAGAAGTTTTGATGGTCAATGGACCACGCAGTCCTCCTGGCTTCACTCGTGAAGATGGAGGCGACGGGGGCCGCGATCCGTCACGTGTTCACGAAGAGTACCTCCCCGAACCCCTCTCTTCGCAGCGGAGGGAAGAACTTTGCCGCCAGAACATGGATGCACTTCACACTCCTATCGTTGGAGAAACCCCTGAGGCTCAGGCCTTGGAGGAGGCGCGCCTAGCCAACTTGGCTGAGCGCACTCGACTGGAGAACCTCCAGCGCGCACTTGACGAGCGTGCTCGGCAGCGTATCCTCGAGTCCAGTCAACTCCAACTTTTTCCACCTCCGACTCAGGTATACCGAACTCTGATCCAGAATCTCGCAGCTGCGGCCCGAATAGCGGAGTCAATCCAACCTTCCCAGTCAGAAGCCGGTCGAGGTCTGGTGCAGATCCGGGCTTTGCTTCGTGTGGCGGGAGAGCAGAATACAGCAATATCTCATTCACGGAATAGGATCCATAGAAGATTCGTGGTTGCAGACACAGTCCAGTCGGCTCACAGCCCGAGATCGCCCGCGAGGCGTGAAGGACGTGAGGACCGGCGAGATCAGTACAGAAACCGCGAGCGGTATGATCACCGACTCGATCACGATGATCGTCGTCGAGTGCCCACGCCTCCCCCAAGGAGTGGGTCATACGTGCCTCGGCAGCATGACGACAGACTGTCCTCACAGTGGTGGGCGAAGGATTCCAGTCGACCCCAGGGAGTCGGGCTTTGATGCGAGATCTATTCTCGTTCAGGGTCTGGTCGACAGAAACAGAGCTCACAGAGAGGGTCACGACAGAGATTTCCCAACCGGCAGCAGGGTACATGTCTCGGGTCCAGAGTGCTTCAGCAGAGCCATCAGGCCCGTGGTGATTCCTCCCAACTTCGGGTTGGCGACTGGAGTCAGTAAGTTCACTGGCGAGTCCAAGCCTGACACTTGGCTTGAGGATTACCGAGTAGCTGTACAGATCGGTGGCGGCAATGATGAAGTGGCCATGAAGCACCTTCCTTTCATGCTAGAGGGCTCGGCCAGGGCGTGGCTGAATTAGTTAGCTCCTGGCAGTATTTATACTTGGGAAGATCTTGCTCGAGTATTTGTCAGAACATTTGAAGGTACTTGCAAGCGGCCAGCAGGGTTGACAGAATTATAGTGTTGCGTTCAGAAACCAAATGAAACTTTGAGGGATTATATCCAGAGATGGATCACGTTGCACCACACGGTGGAGAATGTGTTAGATCACCAAGCAATTTGTGCCTTCAAAGAAGGCGTTAAGTATCGGGAGTTGAATCTGAAATTCGGTCGGACAGGAGATATGACTCTGACTCGTATGATGGAGATTGCCACCAAGTACGCCAATGGTGAAGAAGAAGACCGACTCCGGAGTGGCAAGCACAAAACAGTCGCCCACGAAACCGGAGGAGGGAACTCCAGTCAGAAGCAGAAGCGCAAAGCCGAGCTAGCTGCTCCTGGAGAAGCCTTGGCCGTAACTCAAGGGAAGTTCAAGGGGAAACCCAAAGGACCGTGGAACCCCAAGAAAGTAAAAGATCAAGATGGAAATGATGTGCTAGATTTACCATGCCACATTCACACCAAAAAAGAAGAAGAGGGTAATTTCATTTACCCGAAGCACACCGCTCGACAGTGTCAACTCCTAATCCAGCAATTCCGAGAGAAACAGCCAAAGGAAAAGGAGAAGGAATCAGACAAAGTTGAGGATGAGGAGGAGGACGATGATGGTTACCCCCATGTCAATTCCACTCTGATGATTTTCGGTGACGTCGAGAGTAAGAGTCGACTGAAAGTCATCAACAGAGAAGTGAAATGGTCGCTCCGGTGACACCCAGTTATTTGAAGTGTTCTCAGACTGCCATTACATTCGACCAGTCCGATCACCCAGCGCACATAGGCACCCCTGGGAGGCAAGCACTGGTGGTCGACCTAGTAGTCGAAGGCACTTGATTGACAAAGGTTCTGATGGATGGTGGCAGTGGTCTGAATATACTATATGCAGAGACGTTGAAGGGAATGGGCATTCCGATGTCCAGACTCAGCGAAAGTAATATGAGTTTCCATGGAGTTATTCCTGGCAAGAAGGCTGCGTCACTCGGTCAGATCGTCCTTGATGTAGTTTTCGGTGATTCCAAGAATTACCGCAAAGAAAAGTTGACATTTGAAGTTGTGGATTTCCAGAGTGCTTATCACGCTATTCTAGGCAGGCCAGCTTATGCACGTTTTATGGCTCGACCATGTTACGTGTACCTCAAATTGAAGATGCCTAGTCCTAAAGGGGTGATCACTATCACTGGCAGTCGAAAGAAGGCAGAAGAGTGCTCCCAGAAGGGCTCAAAGATCGCCGATGCGCAGATGGCAGTAGTGGAGTTGCAGGAGTATCAAAAAAATGCAGATCCGAGTGATTTGTTGCGAGCTAAGAAGCCTGCCACAGATTCAACATTCCAGTCGTCTGGTGAAATGAAGCTGATTCATATTCATCCAACGGATCCCAATGTTGCTCCGACTCACATTTCAACAACACTCGACTCCAAATAGGAAGAAGCGTTCATCCAGTTCCTCCGTGGGAACTGGGACATCTTTGCATGGAAACCTTCTGACATGCCAGGTGTTCCCAGGGGACTGGTTGAGCATCATTTGCGAGTCGACCCAAAGGTGAAACCAGTCAAAGAACATCTTCGGCGGTCTGCTATACAGAAGAGGAAGGCAATCGATGAAGAAGTGGCTCGGCTTCTGGCAGCTGAGTTTACCCGAGAGATTTACCACTCCGAGTGGTTAGCTAATGTTGTCATGGTCCCAAAGAAGGACAAATCACTTTGCATGTGCATCGACTTCAAACATATCAACCGGGCCTGCCCGAAAGATCACTTTCCTCTCCCTCGCATCGACCAAATAGTCAACTCGACTGCGGGGTGTGAGCGTTTGTCCTTTTTGGACGCTTATTCTGGGTATCATCAGATCCGTCTGTATGGACCCGATGAGATAAAAACAGCTTTCATCACCCCATTTGGGTGCTTCTGTTATGTCACTATGCCATTCGGTTTGAAGAACGCCGAAGCCACATTCATGAGGATGATCCAGAAGTGTCTGCTCACTCAAATCAGTCAGAATGTGGAAGCATACATGGATGACATTGTGGTCAAGTCACGAAAAGGTTCCGACCTACTAGCTGATCTTGCTGAAACCTTTGCCAACCTCAGAAGGTATGATATCAAGCTTAATCCATCAAAGTGCACATTTGGAGTTCCAGGCGGAAAATTACTTGGTTTTCTCATTTCCGAACGGGGGATCGACGCTAACCCAGAGAAAGTGGGTGCCATACTCCGGATGAAACACCCTGTGCATGTGCATGATGTCCAGAAGCTTACTGGTTGTTTGGCCGCCCTAAGTCGATTCATTTCTCACCTCAGTGAAAAGGCACTGCCTCTTTACCGACTGATGAAGAAGTCAGATAAGTTCGAGTGGACTCCTGAAGCTAATGCAGCATTTGCAGAGCTCAAAGCCCTGCTTTCCACCCAGCTGGTGCTTGCTGCTCCAATCAGCAAAGAGCCTTTACTGCTTTACATTGCAGCCACTGGACAAGTCGTCAGTACAGTACTTATGGTCGAGCGGGAAGAAGAAGGAAAAGCTTACAAGGTTCAGCGCCCAGTATACTATGTCTCTGAAGTTTTGACTCCATCAAAGCAAAGATATCCACATTATCAGAAGCTTGTTTATGGGATTTATATGACCACGAAGAAGGTTGCACATTACTTCTCTAATCACTCCATTATAGTCGTCAGCGACGCTCTATTATCAGAGATTCGGAACAATAGAGATGCAACTGGTTGAGTGGCAAAGTGGGTGATTGAACTCCTTCCCTTAGATATCAAGTTCGAGGCAAAGAAAGCTATCAAGTCCCAAGCAATAGCAAATTTCCTCGCCGAGTGGATTGAACAACAACTGCCGACTCGAGTTCACTCGGAGCACTAGACCATGTTCTTTGATGGTTCCAAGATGATGAATGGTTCCGGTGCTGGGGTGGTAGTGGTATCCCCCCGAGGAGACAAGCTCAGATATGTCCTCCAGATTCACTTTGATTCCTCCAATAATGAAGCAGAATACGAAGCACTCTTGTATGGGTTGCGTATGGCCATCTCACTCGGCGTCCGTCGCCTCATGGTCTATGGCGACTCAGATTTGGTAGCCAATCAAGTGATGAAGGAGTGGGACGTCAGAAGCCCAGCCATGACTGGTTACTGCAACGCGGTGAGGAAGTTGGAAAAGAAGTTTGAGGGGCTAGAGCTCCATCATGTACCCCGACTGAAAAATCAAGCAGCAGATGATTCAGCAAAGATAGGCTCCAAGAGAGAAGCTATTCCCAGCAATGTGTTCCTGGAGCATATTCATGCACCTTCAGTTCAAGAAGATCCCTTCGCTGAAGAGCCCCCGCAGCCTAAGAGTGCCACAGATCCGACTGAAGTCGAGGTCCCAGCCGTGGTCGACTTGATCATGGAGTTGTTGGTCATCACTCCCGACTGGACAGTGCCATAGATTGCATATATCCTTAGGAAAGAGCTCCCATAGGATGAAGAAGAGGCTCGACAGATCGTCCATTGATCCAAAGCCTTTACTGTAATAAGAGGACAACTGTTTAGAGAAAGTGCAACTAGGGTCAGCCAGAAATGCATAACACCAGAAGAAGGCCGAGAGATCCTCCATGAATCCATTCGGGGACATGTGGTCACCATGCGTCCTCTCGGACCATTGTGGCTAAAGCATACCGAGCTGGATTTTATTGGCCACGAGCAAATGAAATGGCGAAAGATATAGTCGACAGATGTGAAGGCTGCCAGTTCTACTCCAATATGTCGCACAAACCTGCATCAGCCTGAAGACCATTCCACTCGTCTGGCCCTTTGCTGTTTGGGGATTGTACATGGTTGGTCCACTAAGGACTGGTAGGAGTGGCTTCACTCACATGCTTGTAGCAGTCGACAAGTTTACCAAATGGATCGAAGCCAAGCCTATTAAGAATCTTGAAGCTAGTACTGCTGTCAGCTTCATCGGAGAGTTGATTTTCAGATATGGGGTTCTGCATAGCATCATCACTGGCAACAGATCGAACTTCGATTCTGATGAGTGCAGAACCTTCTGCGCCTCACAAGGCACACGAGTCGACTATGCTTCAGTCGCCCATCCCCAGTCGAATGGACAAGCAGAAAGAGCAAATTGCCTGATTCTCAAAGGACTAAAACCCCGACTGATGCGAGATCTCAAGCACGCAGCGGGCGCCTGGGTTGATGAACTTCCATCAGTTCTCTGGGGATTGAGGACAACTCCCAATCGGTCGACTGGCCGAACTCCATTCTTCTTGGTCTATGGGGCTGAAGCTGTTCTACCAAGTGACTTGCTTCATAATGCACCACGAGTTGAGCTATTCTCTGAAGAGGAAGTAGAACAAGCTCGGCAAGACGCAGTCGACCTCCTAGAGGAGGAAAGAGAGATGGCCTTGATCCGGTCGACCATTTATCAGCAAGACTTGCGTCGATTCCACGCTAGAGGCGTGAAGGGTCGAGCCTTTCAAGAGGGAGACTTGGTTCTTCGAGTGGATCAGCAGAGACCACACAAGCTTGCCCCAGCTTGGGAAGGTCCCTTCATTGTCACTAGAGTGCTCCACAATGGAGCATACCACCTTTACAGTGCCGAGCATAAGAAGGACGAGCCATGGGCTTGGAATGCGGAGCTTCTCCGCCCCTTTTTTACTTAAGTACTCGTTCGAATAAAATGTAATAAGAAATACATTTGTAATTTGTTTATCAAAGACAAGAGCTTTACAGTCCTCTTGAACATTGTTGTTGCTTTTATTTGCGTCTGAAATCCCCCAGTGGGTGACTTAGCTGCGAATCCGTTTCGCCTAAGTTCCAAAGAAAATCCTACCGAGTGGTGAGCAAGCCTCTCACTCGGAGGCTTAGCTGCGAATCCGTTTTGCCTAAGTTCAAAAGAAAATCCTACCGAGTGGTGAGCAAGCCTCTCACTCGGGGGCTTAGCTGCAGTCCAGTACTCGCCTAAGTTTGTAAAATCCTACCGAGTGGTAAGCAACCCTCTCACTCAGAGGCTTAGCTGCAGTCCAGTACTCGCCTAAGTTTAAAAAAAATCCTACCGAGTGGTGAGCAAGCCTCTCACTCGGGGGCTTAGCTGCAGTCCAGTACTCGCCTAAGTTTGTAAAATCCTACCGAGTGGTGAGAAACCCTCTCATTCGGAGGCTTAGCTGCAGTCCAGTACTCGCCTAAGTTTAAAAAAATCCCACCGAGTGGTGAGCAAGCCTCTCACTCGGGGGCTTAGCTGCAATCCAGTACTTGCCTAAGTTTAAAAAAATCCTACCGAGTGGTGAGCAAGCCTCTCACTCGGGGGCTTAGTTGTAGTCCAGTACTCGCCTAAGTCTGTAAAATCCTACCGAGTGGTGAGAAACCCTCTCACTCGGAGGCTTAGCTGCAGTCCAGTACTCGCCTAAGTTTAAAAAAATCCTACCGAGTGGTGAGCAAGCCTCTCACTCGGGGGCTTAGCTGCAATCCAGTACTTGCCTAAGTTTAAAAAAATCCTACCGAGTGGTGAGCAAGCCTCTCACTCGGGGGCTTAGTTGTAGTCCAGTACTCGCCTAAGTCTGTAAAATCCTACCGAGTGGTGAGAAACCCTCTCACTCGGAGGCTTAGCTGCAGTCCAGTACTCGCCTAAGTTTAAAAAAATCCTACCGAGTGGTGAGCAAGCCTCTCACTCGGGGGCTTAGCTGCAATCCAGTACTTGCCTAAGTTTAAAAAAATCCTACCGAGTGGTGAGCAAGCCTCTCACTCGGGGGCTTAGCTGCAATCCAATACTCGCCTAAGTTTGTAAAATCCTACCGAGTGGTGAGCAACCCTCTCACTCAGGGGCTTAGCTGCAGTCCAGTACTTGCCTAAGTTTGTAAAATCCTACTGAGTGGTGAGCAACCCTCTCACTCGGAGGCTTAGCTGCAGTCCAGTACTCGCCTAAGTTTAAAAAATCCTACCGAGTGGTGAGCAAGCCTCTCACTCGGAGGCTTAGCTGCAGTCCAGTACTCGCCTAAGTTTAAAAAATCCTACCGAATGGTGAGCAAGCCTCTCACTCGGGGGCTTAGCTGCAGTCCAGTACTCGCCTAAGTTTGTAAAATCCTACCGAGTGGTGAGCAACCCTCTCACTCGGGGGCTTAGCTGCATTCCAGTACTCGCCAAAGTTTGTGAAATCCTACCGAGTGGTGAGCAACCCTCCCACTCGGGGGCTTAGCTGCAGTCCAGTACTCGCCTCAGTCTAAAAAATCCTACCAAGTGGTGAGCAACCCTCCCAATCGGAGGCCTAGCTGCAGTCCAGTACTCTCCTAAGGTTTAAAGTCTGTCCCTATCCGCAAGGATGAAGAGGTGCAGGTCGACCGCGGCCCTCTTCTGTGAGATACACCACAAGTACAACGTACGCTCCATATCCATCCGCAGGAACGACGAGGGGCAGGTCGACCGCGGCCCTCTTCTCCGAGCTACGCCACAAATACAACGTACGATCCATCCCTATCTGCAAGGACGACGAGATGCAGGTCGACTGCGACCTCTTTCTCCGAGCTACGCCACAAATACAACGTGCGCCCCATCCTTGTCTGCAAGGACCACGAGGCGCAAGTCGATTGAACTCTCCACTTCAGGGCTACATCCCAAAGAGCAAATTCCATGCGAAGGCAAATGCAAACATATTCAGAAATAAACCAAGTTCAGATAGATCCTAAAAATTCTAGGCGACGAATCAAAAGTATTCGAGCATCAAGCCTGAAGGAGTTTAATGGTTATAGCAAACACTCGGCATCCCGAGGTAAATTTAAGGCAAGTTTAAATCTCAAAGTCTGTTCATTCGGCAGGTTCAACGAATTCGTCCAAGTCGATTCCATCTGCAATCCGAGTGGCGGTAGCTATGAAAGTCTCCATAAAGGACTGGAAATCATGCCTTTTGGTGTTGGCGACCTTGATCGCCGCCAGCTTGTCTTCGCGAGCTTCCTTGCAGTGGAATCTTACCAAGGACAACGCCACGTCAGCACTACACCGGGCAGAGGACTTCTTCCATTCTTGCACTCGACCTGGGACCTCGTTGAGGCGAGCCAGCGGAGACTCGAGGTCACTTTGAAGCGTCGCCCTTGGCCAGAGTGATGAGTCGATCCGTGAAACTGCCACCTTCAGATGAGCGAGGTAACTTGTCACACTGGCAACACGAGATTCCAGTCAAAGCACATTCATGGCAGCCTCGTCGCCGACTGGAGAAGCAATAGGGTCCAAATCCGTCTCGATCCGTCCAGTTTTCTCGTCAAAGTTTTGGCAGAATTCTGCAGTCAAAGAGTTAGTGAGTCGACTGGATAGGATTAACTCGCAAGCAGTAAAGCAGTCGGATTAAAAGGAGTAACTTCCAGCATAAGATAGAGCTTCTTGGCAAGAGTTCTCAGATAAGCTTCCACGTCATTTCTCTTGCGAGTCGCGGATTCCAGCTTCTCATTCAGAGCCATCTTATCCTTCTTCAGACGAGTTACCTCTCGGTTGGATTCAGTGAGAGAGGATTTCAGCTTGCTTACTTCTTCTTCCAGCACTCCGACCGAAGCCAGCTTCTGGTCTGCAAGGGCAGTCTTATCTTGAACCTCCTTCTGCGCAGCTGCAAGGTCCGAGACCTTCTTTTCCAGAGCCAACCTCATTTTCTCTCCAAAATAAGCAATCGGATCAAGAAAGAGATCAAAGAAATATTTTAAAAGGACGATCGACGTGAACAGTCGACAGGCAGTTACCTTCCATACCAGCAGCTTCATCTTGACCTTTCTTCAACTTTTGTTGGGCCAGCTCCAATTCAAGGTTAACTTGCCTCTGCTTCTCCTCAAATTCGTCGAACTTAGAAATGAGAGTACAAGATTTCTGCAGAAGGCAAAAGACATGTCAATCAACAAGATCAAAGATTATTTACTTCTGAGTGAATAAAACTTAAAAGTTTGCTCAGACCCCAGCCGACTGCCCACAGTGGACCGCTGTCTCGGGGACTACACCCAGCGGGTGCACTTGGCGTGCCCCCACTGATTCAGACCCCACTCGACCGGTCCGCCCGGGTCGAGTATAAAAAAAAGTTTGCTCAGACCCCAGCCGACTGCCCGCAGTCGACCGCGGTCTCGGGGACTACACCCAGTAGGTGCACTTGACGTGCCCCCACTGGTTCAGATCCCATTCGACCGGTCAGCCCGGGTCGAGTGGAAGAAAAGAAAGTAAAAAGTACTCAGATCCCAGTCGACTGCCCGCAGTTGACTGTGGTCTCGAGGACTACACCTAGGGGGTGCACTTAGCATGCCCCCACCGGTTCAGATCCCACTCGCCCAGGCCGAGTGGAAGAGCGCAAATACCAAAGACAACAAAACATCCGGTGGGTGTACAGATTCGACGCAAAACAATAAGAGATTGTATGAAAGAAAATATTTCAGGTAGCATATCCTAATAGAACAAGGTCAGTCGAAAGCCAACTTACCAGGACATTGGCCCGAAGAGCCGCGCTGGCATCGTAAGCAGCCTGGCTGTTCTCGTGCACCGTCTTCATCCGCTCCATCATCACGTTAGCCTGACGGATGGCCTCCACAGCCGCGTCCGACTGGCTTTCCGGAACATGGTATTTGGTGAAGAAGGGGGCAGACGACCCAGGTGTGGCAGCTTGGAGCTCCAAAGCGTGAGGTTGGACGACTGAAGGAAACACCGATACAATCTTCGGTGCAGGGCGCTCACTCAACAATGGGACAACAAAAGTTACAGAGGCCCCACCTGCGTCTTCAGATTGCTGGACGGTTAGTGTTGTCATCGGTCCCTGCTGAGACGTCTTGCCAGCTGCTACTTTTTTGTTCTTTCTGGGCCTCGGGGCCACATCTTCATCATCATCCGGAAGCTCGATAACATTGGGTGGGGCTGCAAATAAATCAGCCGACCCCAAGTGAATCGCCAGAATTTGATCGACCAAATGATCAAGAATAAGATCATGGGAATTTTACCTGGGTTGGAGGTAACCGCGTCTTCCATTTCCTCGTCTCGGTATTGGCGGGAAGAAGTTCCAGAGGTAGCAGCACTGCAAATGTCAACTTTCAGTCGGTTATGTTCTGTTGCTCGAGTCGACCAAAAGATTGGGTCAGATGATTACCCGGAGATGGTGGGAATGGTCACTTTGATTCTGGGCAAATCCTTCAGTGGTTTGGAGGATGTGGCCTTCAATAGCTTCGACGCAGGAGGCGGCACAGTCTTGAGCTGTTTCGGTCCCTTCTCAGTCGGCACCGGAGAAGACGTCCGAGGGTGGTTTGAAGACTGCCCGTTCGGTGCGGCCACCAGATCAAGGGTGTTTTCCGGGTCGTGAACGTGCTTGGACCTCCTTTCTCTGTGTGGAGGCGAGTCGACCTCTTCTTCGTCACTCGGGTCGTCGCTCTCCTCGTCCTCCTCTGCATCCGAGTGACACTCGCCACTCTCGCCCCCGCTCGCCCCTTCCTCGACATTTTGCTCCTGCACTCCATTGGGCATCGTGTACATATCAATAAGAGCCTGAAAAGACAATGAACAAAATAAATACAGTCGACCGTCAACAAGATGTTACATAGTGAATCAAGAAGATACTCGACAAAGCAGAATCGTACCTATTCCGGCTGGCGCAAATGGTCGAATGGAACCACCCTCCTGGACCCCCGGGGATTATCCTTGTTGCTGGTAATACCTCTCAGCCACTTCTCCACTGTGTCCTCCGCTAACATCCTCCGGGTGGATCCGAGTGGAATCCTCGAGTCCCGAGTACATCCACATCGGATGGTCACAGGCTTGGAGTGGTTGGATGCGTCGACTGAGGAAGACCTCCAACAGGTCCATACCAGTCACTCCATCGCGGACGAGTTGGACGACCCGCTCGACCAACACCTTGACCTGCGCCTTCTCTTCCGGGATCACTCTCAAGGAGGAGGGCTTCTCCACTCGAGCCATGGAAAAGGGGGAAAGTCCAGTCGACTGACCCGGGGTCGGCTGGTCCTTGCAGTAAAACTAGGTCGACTGCCAGCCCCGGACCGAGTTGGGAAGGGTCATAGTTGGGAAGGTGCTCTTGTTCCTCATTTGGATTCCAAGGCCCCCGCACATCTGTATCACGTGTGTCCTCTCGTCACTCGGGTTGGCCTTCTTGACCGTCTGGGAGCAACATGTGAATATGTGCTTGAAGAAACCCCAGTGCGGTCGGCAGCCCAAGAAATTCTCGCACATGGACACGAAAGCAGCAAGGTACACGATGGTGTTTGGAGTAAAGTGGTGGAGTTGAGCCCCGAAGAATTTCAAGAAACCACGAAAGAAAGGGTGGGGAGGCAAAGAAAACCCGTGGTCGACATGAGTGGCGAGGAGGACGCACTCACCCTCCTGCGGCTGCGGCTCGGTCTCGTTCCCCAGGAGCCACGCCGATTGGTGAGGGATCAGTCCCCCCTCAACCAAGTCGTCGATGTTTTCTTGACTGATTGTCGAGCGGATCCAGTCGCCCTGGATCCAGCCAGGCGGCAGGCCGGACCTCGACGAAGATCCGCCCCGGTTGGTCTTCTTCCCTTTCGCCTTCGCCGTCGCCTTCTTTGCATGCTCCAACGCCACCGTCTTCTCCTTCCCCATTGCAGCGAATCGAGTCCGAGCGGGGCTACGACGCGAGAGCGGAAGTAGGCGCAGTGGAGAAATCTAAGGAAGAAGAAGGAGAATGAGGGCGCACTGTTCAAAAGCCCGGTCCGGTGCCTTTTATAAGGACACTTCCGAGTGACTGACTTGTAGGCTCGAACGATCTTATCAAATCCCGCAACAGTCATGCACGTGATACGTGGAAAAAAAGGTGGCGCGGGGATCGAGGCGACCTGCCTAATCCGTCCTGATTACCGCGTCCTCCCCCACCCGGCGCGCTTCCCAAAACTCGAATCCCGCAAAATCCACGGACAGCAGAACAACTTGTTAGACGGAAGACATCATCCACAGCATCACTCGGAACTCTTCAGTAAAAGTTCACTCGACAAAAACTAAGAATGGATCAAGGCGACTGAAAAAGAAGTTGGTGTCATCACCTCAGTTCATTGATCCAGAACAAGATATACTCATAGCACGAAAAATGAGTCGGAAGTGTTCTCAACTCCTTCCTCACTCAAACCCTGATCCATTCGGGGGCTAATGATGAAGCTATGTACCTAGGGTAGGGTCATGGATCTGTCCGAGATACCCTCTCCAAGGACATCTCTAAAAGAACCAGAAGCATTCGAAGAAAAATCATCATCCACTCAACCATGAAGCTATGTTCCACTCGACAGTCTTGAAGACACTCGACCGTATGGAAAATCACTCGACTACCAGAAGATCTAGAGCCACTCCACTCTGCAACGATCAGGAATTAAGTCATAGCTTTAATGGTCATTATGTATCTTTATTGCAGGCATTACCAGTAACGTCCCCATCTTTATGTACCTTAAACCCTTTGTAACTGGAGGGCGGGAGGGGTCTGGCGAACTCTATATAAGCCACCCCCCTCCTCAGGGACAAGGGTTCGCACCCCCTGTAACACACACGCATATAATCCAGTCGACCGCCTCCGGGCTCCGAGACGTAGGGCTGTTACTTCCTCCGAGAAGGGCCTGAACTCGTAAAACTCGCGTGTACAACTCCTCCATAGCTAGGATCTTGCCTCTACATTCCTACCCCCCATTCTACTGTCAGACTTAGAACCACGACAGGGTGCGCCTACCCCCCTCCCCCAGGCACGCCCTCCACCCTCGTGGGCCCCCTGTTGCTCCACCGACGTACTCTTCCTCCTATATATACCTACGTACCCCCAAACGATCAGATACGGAGCCAAAACCCTAATTCCACCGCCGTAACTTTCTGTATCCATGAGATCCCATCTTGGGGCCTGTTCCGGAGCTCCGCCGGGGGTATCCATCACGGAGGGCTTCTACATCAACACCATAGCCTCTCCGATGAAGTGTGAGTAGTTTACCTCAGACATTCGGGTCCATAGTTATTAGCTAGATGGCTTCTTCTCTCTTTTTGGATCTCAATACAATGTTCTCCCCCTCTCTTGTGGAGATCTATTCGATGTAATCTTCTTTTTGCAGTGTGTTTGTTGAGACCGATGAATTGTGGGTTTATGATCAAGATTATCTATGAACAATATTTGAATCTTCTCTGAATTCTTTTATGTATGATTGGTTATCTTTGCAAGTCTCTTCGAATTATCAGTTTGGTTTGGCCTACTAGATTGATCTTTCTTGCAATGGGAGAAGTGCTTAGCTTTGGGTTCAATCTTGCAGTGTCCTTTCCCAATGACAGTAGGGGCAGAAAGGCACGTATTGTATTGTGGCCATCAAGGATAACAAGATGGGTTTTTTATCATATTGCATGAATTTATCCCTCTACATCATGTCATCTTGCTTAAGGTGTTACTCTGCATGAACTTAATACTCTAGATGCATGCTGGATAGCGGTCGATGAGTGGAGTAATAGTAGTAGATGCAGGCAGAAGTCGGTCTACTTGTTTCGGACGTGATGCCTATATACATGATCACACCTAGATATTCTCATAACTATGCTCAATTTTGTCAATTGCTCAACAGTAATTCGTTCACCCACCGTAAAATACTTATGCTCTTGAGAGAAGCCACTAGTGAAACCTATGGCCCCGGGGTCTATCTTGATCATATTAATCTTCCAATACTTAGTTGTTTCCTTTGCTTTTTTACTTTCCTTTTATTTTACTCTGCATCGTTATCACAAAAATACCAAAAATATTATCTTACCATATCTATCAGATCTCACTCTCGTAAGTGACCGTGAAGGGATTGAAAACCCCTTATCGCGTTGGTTGCGAGGAGTTATTTGCTTTGTGCAGGTTCTAGGGACACGCACGCAACCTCCTACTGGATTGATACCTTGGTTCTCAAAAACTGAGGGAAATACTTACGCTACTTTGTTGCATCATCCTTTCCTCTTCGGGGAAATCTAACGCAGTGCTCAAGAGGTAGCAGGCGGTTCGAGAAAGATCGTCAACGGTGACTGGCGGGAGGTAGACGAAGGCCATCTGCCTGTTCCTTATAGATCGGACGGTTCATTAAAAAATCGACTGACCTATTTATTTTCAGTCGACTGTTATCTTGATATGACCACATGTGGTGCTGTGCTGGAGGATTACCTGCATTTCCTATGCTCATATATTACAAAATCATATGGAGTAGAATCTAATTTTGTTTGCCATGCAATGTTGTAGAGCTATCATATGTCTCCTGTCATTTATTTTTCAGCCACCTGGTATCTGCTACTTTTACAATGCACTAGTTCTGCACACACTTCACCCATACTCTCACTACTCTCACTATTGTGTTTTCATGCGAGGGTATTTCAGACTCTGCTGCAATGAGAGAAGCAAAAAAGAAAAGAGAGAAGTCGCTCCAGCGTCGTACCCGGATAGGCCAGACATGTTTCAGCTTTATAATAGGTGCAGTGTCAGCAGATGGAGACGGTAAACGTAGCTCTGGAGTTGATGACCTCGCTCGCAATGAACGACCATCCCAGGTGCTTGCTTTAACTTTACGGTGTCATATGTGGTTTGCATGTTCCATATGGTGTCTAGCTTGTATTTGAAAGGCCGAAGTCGGTCTTTATTAAGATAAGGAAAGATATTTTTTTACATGAATCACCATCCCATGAGCACCAAAAGACAAATATCTAGTCAGGGCACTAGCCGAGCCAGTGACAAGCCCAGCAAAGAGAGGCATTACCTGGAAGCCAACTAAAAAGCCGCAATGGTGGCGAAGCAGCCCACCTCCCACCAGGCTCTCAGGTCCTAGATGATCATGCTCACCACTCCAGTCGGATGTCTAGCTTGTATTGCTTCCAATTTGGTTAAATTGCATCTGCTTAGCTTACACATTATACCTTTGAATATGACATGCCTTTCTGTTTTTGGTACATACTAGTACATGTGTGTATTAACCATGTTCTTACATCAAACTTATGTTCTTGTGTATCCCTCATCAATCACTTATGATGAGGCAGTCAGCCAAGTGGATTACTCATTTAAAGAATGCAGCGTCAGCCTCCCGACATGATTCTCAAGAAACAACAAGGCTAGATGAAGATAGTGAACGTAGCTCTGTAGTTGATTACCGCATTTCCCCTACACTAGCATCGCAGTTGCTTGCTCTAACTTGGCAGCGTGATATGTGGTTGCATGTTGCATATGGTGTCTAGATTGTAATTCTTCCAATCTGGTTAAACTGCATGTGTTATTCTGCTTAGCTTATACATTATACCTGTTAATGTGACATGCCTTCCTGTATTTAGTACATAGTACATCTGTCTATTAAGCATGTCCTCACATAAAACTATTGTTTTTTTGTATCCCGCATAAATCAATATGACGAGACACCTTCAGTATATGCAGTGTGATGTTAGTTGCATCTTTGATATGATTTATAGCATGCGCTGCTTCTAATTTGTTGAAATGCCATTTATGATGGGACAGTTTTAACTTGGCAGAGTCATATTGGTTGCATCTTTCACGTGGTGTCTAGCTTGCATTGCTTCTTATTTGGTGAAATGGTTTCTGCTTAGTTTACACAAATAGTTGTGAATATGCCATGCCATCCTATTTTTCGTATTATTTCATCCTAGAATCATGTGTTTGCCTTACATCAAAGTAGTGATTGTCAGTATCATGCACGAATGAGTTCTGAAGAGTGAATTTTATTGCTTTTTCTTGTCGGTTTTACTTGACAATTCAAAATCAATAAAGCGGAAGGAAGTTAGCAAGGCAGCGGATGAAGGTGCTCCTTCCAAATGGAGGGCCTCTACAGATTCTACTCCTCCATCCCCCCAAGATGATTTCCAAGACAACACATGCATAGACACTCAACGTAGATGTGTTGGTGATGAGCACGTCTCCCCTAGTGCACCATCACAAGTGCTCCCTCTAACTTGGCAGTGTTATATGTGGTTGCATGTTATGTATGTTGTCTAGCTTGTATTGCTTCTAATTTTGTTGAATTTCATCTGCTTACTTTACACATTACACTTGTGACTAAGACATGTGTTCCTGTTTCTAGAACATACAATATCTGTCTATCACACCATGTTCTTACATCAAAGTACATTTGTTCTGAAGAACTAAATTGTTATTCATTTTTCTTGTCGGCTTGACTTAACATGGCACAGAGAAAGAGGAAGCAAGACAGAATGACAGGGAAAAGGAAGCGGAACAATCCTGCATATTCTGCCGGTACTGATGGTGAAATAGAAGGTCAAAGTCTAGCGGAAAATTGTACCGATAGGGTATCCCATGCTACACGAGCTGCAGAACAAGCCAAACAGAAACAAATAGCTGCCACCAAACAAGTAGAGACAACCCTAGTTGTTGCAACACCTTCCACAGTACCACCAGCTGCACGATTTACTCGTTCGTCAACTCAGCTAGTAGCATGTTCCCAAGCTCCCTTGCCACCTGACACTAAATCCGAAGCACTCTTGACACAAGATGAGTTGGCAAGATCAGATGAACTTCGTGAGCTTCAACAGCAATAAGGTAGTTGCTGGAGTGAAGTAACAATTGCATGCTTCTTTATATGTAGTCTCACAGTTTGATGTACACTAACACTTCCTGTGTTTGTTGTTGGACTAGCACCTAGGCGCAAGAGCAAACAAACATCAGGGATAATGCTCGATAGGTTAACTAAATCTAGAGGAGGAAAAATGGAGATCCGTTTTGAGGCGGGTTTAAAAAGGCCACGTGATGCTACAGAGTCAGCCAAGTTAGTATCAGAGGCAGCGGTTGCTGTTAGGTGTCATGTACGTATCCTCCCAACATGGATTCAGTACAGGAATGACAAAGACGAAACCCAGTTCAACACTTTCCTCGACCATTTATCTGTAAGTATGGTTATGTATGGAAACTAGTAATATCGTCTTGCTCTGTCCAATACTTTCTAGGTTGCTGATAATGAGACTCCCATAATTTTCAACGGATGAGGTTCAAGTTGGATAGCCA
Organism: Triticum urartu; assembly: GCF_003073215.2. Taxonomy (NCBI): domain Eukaryota; kingdom Viridiplantae; phylum Streptophyta; class Magnoliopsida; order Poales; family Poaceae; genus Triticum; species Triticum urartu. The sequence goes on from NC_053028.1 coordinate 284,049,075, forward strand.
AGATGATGCAACCAGACAAGCTTGCACCCATGTTTTCAAGTCTGCTCTGCGACAGTATCGGTATAACTTGAGGAAAACTCGCTTTGAAGGCAAGGCTAATAGTGAACTTGCCCAAACATCTCCAGTGGAAAATATATCTGATGAAGACTGGAGAGGCCTCGTTAAACACTGGTCCGATCCGAAGTATCAGGTACATTATATATATGTGATCTGATCACATGTTGAAGTACTATTTACGCATCTGTCAGACAAATCTATCTTCTTGTACGTGAACTATTCAAAGAACAAGGCCAACCGTACGAAAGTGAAATTCCAACAGACGACGGGATCTCGTAGCTATATTGCACACTGCGAGGCTCTTGTAATTAGCTGCTGTTTCACTCTTTTCGATGTACCATATTATCAGATCTATATTGACTTGTTCCAAATGTAGAGGAAAGCCCGCAAGGACCAAAAAGTACCTGAACCAAATGCTGTCAAAATCTTCAAGGAATGTCACACCAGCAAGAAGAAGGGCATGACTACACCAGTCAAAGCCGATGTTGTAAGTCCTTCATCCTCATGCCTTTTAACTACTACTAACTCTGACTTGTGCCTTGAACTGCATGGTTTGCAACCAATGTCTATTACTCTTTTCAATTTTATACACAATTGTCTTAGCGTATCATTGCACCTTACAAGGTTTAAAAGAGAGGAGTGACGTTCCTTTGATCTTGACTTGTAATCTAGTTTCGTGCTGGACTTGCCCACACAACGTTGCAATTGCATGTTTGTCTGTTCTCAGTTGTTTTGTGATATGAATGATGTCATACTATGCTTACCATATTATAAACTTCGTCTCTCTATCCTTAGCCCTCAATACAATGTGAAGAAATAGACAATATATTAGCGATGGTACATGGCCATATGTTTGGAACCTGGTTTTATTATGTACTTTGCAATAAAATACAACTATTATTTTACATGGGTTCACCAGAATAAGTTCTGTATATAGACCAAAGCAATCTTGTTTGGTTTTGTTGCCTCCTTAATATCTTCTATTCTGATACTACTAATGTAAAACCACAACTTTTCAGTGAACTATGGAAAAAATGGTGGAACCGCCACCTTCTGAAGGTGGCGAGGCAACTATAACCGCAGTGTCAGCTCTTGCTGCAGTGGGTCAGTACCTGTCCACTAACAGTGCCAAAAGCATGTTCCTGCGTAATACTGGGTTGGTTGTTAAGGCAATATCGTCCAAACTGCCTCATGATCAAGATATGCAATCTCAAAGCAATGTTGTATCTGCGCTCCAGACACAAGTCCATTCCCTAACAGAGACCCTTTGTGAAACAAGGAGAAAAATTGCTCAATGTCATCAAGATATGCATGGTTTTGAAACCATACTATCAGACATTTGCTATGTTGTTCTGGAGCCTAGGGGAAATGAAGGCGAAGGTTATGGTGCTCCATCGAACAATACAGCATGAAAACGTAACAATCAGGTCAAATGAACTGAGCTTCTGAACTTCTGGTGGTGCATTTATCTGCCAGACTGTTAACTTTTATGCCAACCTTCCTTTTGTTTTATAGTTGTAATTTGTTTTGGTGCGATACAAAATTTGTTCTTAACGTGCAGCCACCGGCTGAAGAAAACAGCAAGCCATTTTCGTATAGTGTAGGGTGTTCCCTATATTTTCACTGGTGGCAAACTTTGATGCCCACCGGCTGTAGTTAACATGGGTCTCCTATGGGCCGTAGGAACAATGGGCCTTCTAAGGGCCGTAGAAACAATGGGCCTTCTACGTGGCGTAGAAACAATGGGCCTTATACGGGCCGTAGACACAATGGGCCTTCTATGGGCCGTATCATCAATGGGCCTTGTACGGGCTTATGATCGGTTGGCCAAACATGGGCCAACAACAGACCACATTATGGCCGTAAATGGGCTAGAGTTGAAATCGTCCATTCATGGGCCGACCATAACGGGTCATCGTTAATCGGACGTATTTTGATGACGCTATGAAAACGGCCCAACGTATTAATGGGCCACAAATAGGCCGACTGTAACCACGGGCTGAATTTGGCCCACAAGCAGAAAATGACAGTAACGGGTCGTAAGGAAACGAATGTGGAAATGAGCCCAAGAATAAATGGGCCCCGAGAAGGCTGAAAGATAACATGGGCTGGAAACGGCCCAACGGAATAATGGGCTGTTAATGGGTATAAAGTGATACAGTGTTCGTTACGGGCCAGTTTTACCACGTGTCGTTAATGGGCCGAGGGTTACTAAGGGCGTCATATGGGCCAAAAGACGTCATGGGCCATACATGGGCCGGAAGTTAAAACAGGCCGGAATTATATTGGATGGCCCAGATGACGCTACTGGGCCTAATTCGAATAGCCCGTAAACGGGCCCTCGGTTAGCGGGCTATAAATGGGCTATATGCGAATAGGCCGTTAACAGGCTTGCCGTGGGCCGGCCTGCCACCTTTTGACCAAGTCAAACGGGCCGGCCTTTTCACAGGAATGGGCCTCTGTTGGGCCGTGCCATGTGTCGACGTATCATAGGCGCTTTGGGTCCAATGAGTGGATGACATCTGTCCCAACGGTGAGCCGACACGTGTTTCCTCCAGCGAATGATGATTTTACACGTGGAAAATCCCCATTGGTCGGGGCTGTTAACGGGTTATTGGATCCAAAACCGGACCCGATAGCTTAAGGCGTTCCGTTACGGTGGATGCCACGTGTCGGTCACCCTTGACGAAAGCACTTCTGTGACGCGCAATTTATCGTCATGGAAGTGGACACTTCCGTGATGATAATTTTGGTAATGTCATGGAACACTTCTACGACAGCACAGGTATGACTATCTTGATTCTGTCATAAATTTGTCATGGATGTACATGCATGACAGAAAACGCGACCTACTGTGACAAACACGTATCATCACGGAAGTGTATTTTTTCTTGTAGTGATCACAATAAGCCTTGCAAGCAATGTAGCTAAAGAGTTAGTTACGGGATGTAGCATTAGGGAACGAGTAAAGAGACTTGCCAGTAATGAGATTGAACTAGGTATTGAGATACCGACGATCGAATCTTGGGCAAGTAACATACCGATGACAAAGGGAACAACGTAAACTGTTATGCGGTTTAACCGATAAAGATCTGCGTAGAATATGTAGGAACCAATATGAGCATCTAGGTTCCGCTATTGGTTATTGACCGGAGACATGTCTCGGTCATGTCTTCATAGTTATCGAACACGTAGGGTCCGCACGCTTAACGTTCGGTATTATGAGTTTATGTGTTTTGATGTATCGAAGGTAGTTCGGAGTCCCGGATATGATCACGAACATGACGAGGAGTCTCGAAATGGTCGAGACATAAAGATCGATATATTGGAAGCCTATATTTGGACATTGGAATAGTTCTAGGTGAAATCGGGATTTTATCGGAGTACCGGGAGGTTATCGGAACCCCTCCGTAAATGTATGGGCCTTATTGGGCCATAGTGGAGAGAGAGAGGAGACCAGGGCAGGCCGCGCGCCCCCTCTCCCTTTGGTCCGAATTGGACTAGGAGTGGGGGCAGCTCCCCCCTTTCCTTCATCCCTCTCTCTGCTTCCTTCTCTCCTTGTCCAACTAGGGAAGGGGGAATCCTACTCCCGATGGGAGTAGGAATCCTCCAGGGCGCGCCATAGGAGGGTCGTCCCTCCCCCTCCTCCACTCCTTTATATACGTGGCCAGGGGGCACCCCTAGACACATAAGTTGATAATTGATCTTTTAGCCATGTGCTGTGGCCCCTCCACCATAATCCACCTCGGTCATATCATAGCTGTGCTTAGGTGAAGCCCTGCGTCGGTAGCTTCAACAACACCGTCATCATGCCATCGTGCTGATGGAACTCTCCCTCGAAGATCTACTGGATCGTGAGTTCATGGGACGTCACTGAGCTGAACATGTGCAGATCGTGGAGGTGCCATACGTTCGGTACTAGGATCGGTCAATCGTGAAGACGTACGACTACATCAACCGTGTTATCATAACGCTTCTGCTTATGGTCTATGAGGGTACGTGGACGACACTCTCCCCTCTCATTGCTCTGCATCACCATGATCTTGCGTGTGCGCAGGAATTTTTTTGAAATTACTGCGTTCCCCAACACAATTACGTGTGAGCCGAAAATCGCAGACGGACTCCATCCGAACTACGTCGTGACCTGGCCCGATTTAGAGGTGCCGCACACCCCCTCTGCTTCACTGATGCAGTAATGGAACATGAATTCCCAGAAGGGTTCAAACCCGTGAATATCGAATCATATGATGGAACCACAGATCCTGCGGTATGGATTGAAGACTTTATTCTCCATATTCACATGGCCCGCGGTGACGATCTTCATGCCATCAAATACCTCCCCCTAAAACTCAATGGGCCAGCCTGACACTGGCTGAACGGCCTGCCTGAAAACTCCATTGGCAGCTGGTAGGACTTGGAACAAGCCTTCCTTGACAACTTCCAAGGTACATATGTTCAACCTCCCGATGCCGACAACTTGAGTCACATAATCCAACAGCCCGGAGAGTCAGCCAGGAAATTCTGGACTAGATTCTTAACCAAAAAGAACCAGATCATCGATTGTCCGAATGCCGAAGCCCTAGAGGCCTTTAAACATAGCATCTGGGATGAATGGCTCACACGACACCTCGGCCAGGAAAAGCCGAAGTCCATGGCGGCCCTCACGGCACTCATGACCCGCTTTTGCGTGGGCGAAGAGAGCTAGCTAGCCCGTAGCAATAACAATACAAGTGAACCTGGCACTTCGGAAGCCAGAAATAGCAACGGCAAGCCCCGACACAACAGACACAAGCGTGGAAGCAACGGTGATAATACCGATGACACGATGGTCAACTCCGGATTCAGTGACTGCAAGACCGACCAGCGGAAGAAGCCATATAAAAGAAATAATCAGGGCCCTTCCAGCCTAGACCGCATACTTGATCGCCCATGTCAGATCCATGGCACCCCTGATAAACCAGCCAATCATACCCACAGGAGTTGTTGGGTCTTCAAATAGGCCGACAAGTTAAATGTCGGAGACAAGGAGAAGGGGTCGCAAAGCGAGAACGACGATGAGGAGCCCCGTCCACCGAACACAGGGGGACAAAAGACGTTCCCCCTTGAATCAAAACGGTGAACATGATATATGCTACCCATATCACCAAGAGGGAGTGCAAGCGCGCGCTCAGGGATGTCTATGCAATAGAGCCTGTCGCCCCAAAATTCAACGCATGGTCTTCCTGCCCAATCACTTTCGATCACAGGGACCACCCGACCAGTATCCGTCATGGCAGTTCAGCCGTGCTAGTCCTTGACCCAATTGTTGATGGATTCCATCTCATGCGAGTCCTCATGGATGGTGGCAGCAGCCTAAACCTGCTCTATCAGGATACAGTGCACAAAATGGGTATTAATCCCTCAAGGATCAAGCCCACAAAGACTACCTTTAAAGGAGCCATACCAGGTGTAGAGGCCCGCTGTACGGGCTCAATCACCCTAGAGGTTGTCTTCGGATCTCCGGACAACTTCCAAAGCGAAGAGTTAATCTTCGATATCGTCCCCTTCCGTAGTGGCTATCACGCACTTGTCGGACGAACCGCATATGCTCGATTCAATGTGGTGCCACACTATGCTTATCTCAAGCCCAAGACGGCCGGACCACGCGGTGTCATAACAATCAATGGAAACACGGAACGCTCCCTCTGTATTGAGGAGCACACCGCTGCTTTAGCAGCAGAAGTATAGAGCGGCCTCTCCAAGCAGAACCTCAATTCGGCGGCCGAGCTCCCGGACACCTTCAAACGAGTCCGGACTACTCCACAGCAGGACAACCCAGCTTGTCAAGATCTCAACTAGCAATTCGGCCTCCGTCCCAGCCCCTACCAAGTGGCGGCGTTCGTATCACGTGTACATAACTACGCACTCAAAATACCATGGGCATAGACGGAGGCATAACCAGAGTGTGATCCATAATACGGCTCGACCTCCCCTGGACACACATACTTTAACTTTTTCTCTTTTTTCCTTCCTTTTCAGGATTCTTTTCCACGGGCCCTCCCTGATGGCCTGATCACAGGTCCTTTCGAAAGGATAGATACACCAAGACGACACGAGATATTGACGTATAAGGGAATTTATAGGTGATCTCTTTAACGGTCACTCTACCTGTTTTCAGGACCCGCACGCAGCTCTCCCTTGGTTATGGCATATTAAATAGCCCTGTTGCTTATTGCACAACTTGTACAAATACGCTTTGACGTATTAATCAAACCATAATGGAAACAGTTTGCAGCCCAACTTTTGTGGCACTAGTGTGCTCTTTTGATAATCTTATCAAATCGCACCCATATACTTCGGTACGCTTTAGTCTGCCAGGGGCTTCATTGCGCCCCATAATACGGCCACAAAGTCCGAACACTTTTTATAGTATAGTTCGGCACCCTGAATTTAGCATTATTTGCATTGGCTCCGAATCATGTCTTTGCTCAATAGTTGGGTTGCCCGGCTCCTGTGCTTACTACCTTACGGTCCGCTATATCGGCTAGGGTAGTAAAGGGAGAACTACTGCGATTGTGTCCTGGTTTATCCGGATGAGCACCTCAGTAGAGAAAGCCAAAAACTGACTGTCATGATGCGGCGTGAGCCGGTCAGCTCTTCGGAGGTTTCAAATCTTTAGCGATTTTTTCTGTGTTATGCGATGAATGGGTTCTTATCCGATCAGGTGTTTACAGCACCCTAGTTCGGATAATAGGGGTTGCGCCTAAATTTTTATTGTCAAACTCCTATGGCTAAGTGAGGGTGGTAAAGCCACATAGTCCGATTGCTTGGTTCGTTGCGCTAAACACCTCCTTTAAGGACCAAATTTGTGGACCTACGTGGGGGCTGAAGCCGACGACTGGCCAACTCTCAGACTTGATAAAACGGCTGCACAGGAGGTACAACTTTAAATAATAAACAACAAAGCATTATATTACATATCAGCATTGTTTTCATCATACAGGACGGGATAACATGAATGTATTCATTCAAAAATAATGTCCTTAGCACATTGCCCCGCTACAATGCAGGATCCCTTCAGAACATCTTCAAAATACCTCTCGGGCGTGTGGTGCTCCTTGCCCGCAGGTGGTCCTTCGGTCGCGAGCTTGGCGTCGTCTATCTTCGCCCATTGTATCTTGACACGGGCGAAGACCATCCGCGCACCTTCTATGCAGATCGACCGCTTGATGGCATCAACCCGAGGGCAGGCATTGACCAGCCGCTTCACGAGGCTGAAGCAGCTGCCGGGTATAGCTTCTACAGGCCACAGTCGGATTATTAAATCCTTCATGGCTAGTTAGGCCACCCTATGCAACTCGACCAACTATTTTAGTTGGTCGCTAAAGGGCAGCGGATGTTCTGGCACAAGGTATTGCGACCAAAACAGCTTCTCCGTTGAGCTCCCCTCTTCGGACCGGAAGAATTCTGCAGTGTCAGAAGCACTGCACGGAAAATCTACAAACGCCCCTGGAGAACTCCAAATCCGGGTCAGTAAGAGATACCTCTTGCTCACATACTTGCTTTGCATAATGATAGCCTTACCCGCCACGATCTTCTTGGCCTCTTGGAGCTCCCGGAGGGTGCCTTGGGCTTCGGCCCGGGCCTCTTGTGCACTTCGGCGGGCCTTAGCGAGTTCGGACTCTTGGTCCGCATTCTGGTGCTCCAAGGACTCGCATTTCTTCATGGCGTCCTGGAGCTCCGGCTGGACCTCACCAACCCTGGCCTCATGCTTTTCTCGGGTGGCTTTTTCCTTTACCGCTCTCTCCTCGGCCTCAGCCAGCGCCTTCTTGAGGGCCTCCACCTCGGTCGTCGCCCCTAAGAAAATATCACGGCGCTGTGGTCAGCACAAAAACATTCATACTTTCCGGACATGCATAAAATGATTGCATACCTTGATTGTCCTCCAGCTGCTTTTTCGCACGATCGAGCACTTCCTCGGTCTGCTCCAGCCTCTGCTTCAGTCCAGAAACTTCGGCAGCATGAGAAGTCGCGGCTAGCAGCAATGCCTACTTATTCACATAGACATATACATGGTTAGTCTCCTGTGAAAAACTATTTGATCCTATGTTCGGCTCTTCTTTCCGAACCCCGGATAGAGTCTCAGGGGCTACTGTCTATACTGTGACTTTCATTTCACAAACTGCATTGCTTACCTCAAAGCCTATTAAAAGGCTTGTGCAGGCTTTGGTCAGTCCGCTCTTCACGGACTGAATCTTCTCAATCACCGCACCCATGAGGGTGCGGTGTTCCTTAACGATGGAAGCACTTCGCAGTGCTTCCAGTAGAGTATCCAGCGCCTCTGGTTGGACAAAGGTTACCCGCAGAATGGGCACACCTCCTTTCGATGAAGGAGGTTGCTTGTCGGATTCTGGAGCCGTATAGGTCTCCGGGACCGTATTCGGCTGGGAGCCGAACTGGAGATGGCCCCCATTGCCGGTATCCATGGGGATCTGCTCCCCCATGTGTTCGGCAGTCGAGGTCTTCCCTCCGGCACTGTCTTGACGGCCTCTCGCGTCCCTCCCTCGTCTAGGATCCTTCGGGACAACACTTCAGTGTTATCCATGGCCCTGGGAGAGGAGGCTGTCGGAGGGGACCCGCTGTCCATCACCTTCGGGTCCATCAAGTTCCCCGAAGACGAGGACCGCTTGAGGGCGGAACGAGCCGGACTGTAAGTGCATGATTCCACATGTTAAAATAATGAAGAAAAGAGGCTGATATATGAATGTGTATGGGTCTTTGAATATTCACGATTTGGCCTGGGACTTATCTCGAGGGCGTCGTTCTGGGCTGCTATCGACGTCCCACGCGGAGCTATCAGCGAGGGAAGCCTTTCCCTTCTTGGCCGCCTCCGCTTCCAAATCTATGGAGGCCGCCCTCTTCTTTCCCCCCTCAGGGAGGGGGAAGTTGCTTTCTTCTTCCTCTTCCTCTTCCTCCTCCTCGTCGTCTTTGGCGGTGGAGTGAGTTTCGGCGTCTTCGGACACCACGTCCGAAGTACACTTGGGACAGAGGCCACCTTTGGTCCCCTTGGCCTTCTTCTCCGGCGCCTTGTAGGGCGCCGGAACCAGCATCTTCGTCAAACGCAGGATGGCTAGATCCTCGGGCAGCGGAGCCGAACACTGAATCCGCTCCGCCTTCTTCGTCCAACCCTGAAAAAACAAATGGGGAAGTTCAGACAGCCTCCTTGAATTAGCAAGTAAGGAATACACCTTGAAACAACGGAAAACCTACCAAACTGGCGGGATGGGCCAGGTCGTGCCCACAGTCCTCGGTTGTCTTCAGCCACGTCTCGTTGGCCTTGAAGAGCACCTTCCAGATATCTTCGTGTGTAGTTCCGAAGAACCGTTGCAGGGTCTTGTGTTCGGCCGGATCGAACTCCCATAGGTGGCAAGCCTGGATCTGGCATGGAAGGATCCGACGAACTAGCATCACCTGAATCACCTCAACAAGCTTGACGTTCTTGTCCATCATGCTCCTGATGCGCGTCTGGAGCGCTGTCAGCTCGTCCGACAAAGACCAATCCAAGCCCTTCTCTTGCCAGGAGGTAAGCCGCATCGGGCCCCGGATTTGAATTCTGGAGCCGCGGCCCAGGTAGTGTCGTGGGGCTCTGTGAGGTAGAACCACAACTTCTGCCACCCCTTGACGGTCTCCACGAAGGTGCCTTTGGGCCACGGGACGTTTGACATTTTGCTCACCATGGTGCCTCTGCACTCTGCTTGTTCGCCGCCCACCACCTTTGGCTTCACATTGAAGTTCTTCAGCCACAGTCCGAATTGGGGGGATGTGGAGGAAGGCCTCACACACGACGATGAACACCGAGATAGTGAGGAAGGAATTTTGGGCCAAATCATGGAAATCTAGCCCATAGTAGAACATGAGTCCGCGGACGAAGGGGTGGAGTGGAAATCCTTGCCCGCGAACAAAGTGGGGGATGAAAACTACCCTCTCATGGGGCTCCGGGGTAGGGACGATGTGTCCCTTGGTCAGGAGCCGATGGCTGACCTCCTTGGCCAAATATCTAGCCTCCCGACGTTAGCCGATGTCCTTCTCCTTGACGGTGGAGGCCATCCACTTGCCCTGCGCTCCGGACATGGTTGGAGTGCTTTCTTGGGGGAGGAAATATGAGAACTTGGGCGCTGGAGCTCGAGAGTAGGTAGGCAGAAAGAGAGAAGGCGTGGGTGGAAGAGATGAATCTTTATCTCCTTATAAAGGCAGTGAATATTAAACGTCTCCCCACTCGCCATAGAACTCGCCTATTCCCAATGGGCCGTGCAAGCGGCAGGGTTGGATTACCCATACCCGTATTGATGAGAATCTCATAATAAGGGGATATGATCTCTGCTTTGATGAGACGTGCCAATAAAAATGCATCTCAAAATATGGAGCGGCAGGCCAAAAAACGGTTCGAAACGATAACCAGGCAGGGACATGATATCACGTTACAAAAAGTTGTCAGCAGATTGGACTCGTGAAATATCATACTCTCTGAAGTGGTGTGTGGTACTTGTTTTGCAGATCCGGACACGTTCTTTGTGTTCGAAGACTATGTTGGAGTATTCGGATGAGGAACCCGCCTTGCAATGCCAAAGACAATCTATGTGCCGAACACCTCGTCATTGAAGCCTGGTTCAGGGGCTACTGAGGGAGTCCTGGACTAAGGGGTCCTCGGGTGTCCGGCCTGTTAGACATGGGCCGGACTGTTGGGCCATGAATATACAACACCGAAGGCTCTCACCCGTGTCCGGATGGGGCTCTCCTTGGCATGGATGGCAAGTTTGATATTTAGATATGAAGATTCCTTTCTCTATAACCGACTTTGTGTAACCCTACTCCCCTCTGGTGTCTATATAAACCGAAGGGTTTAGTCCGTGGAGACAATCATAAACATATAGGCTAGACTTCTAGGGTTTTAGCCATTACGATCTCGAGGTAGATCAACTCTTGTAATACTCATATTCATCAAGATCAATCAAGCAGGAAGTAGGGTATTACCTCCATAGAGAGGGCCCGAACCTGGGTAAACATTGTGTCCCCTATCTCCTGTTACCATCAACCTTAGACTCACAATTTGGGACCCCCTACCCGAGATCCGCCGGTTTTGACACCGATAGCGGCTTTCATGGTTTGCAAGTTATCCTTGGCAAGAGAAATTGATTCTTGCAAATATGGGGAGGACGATTCTGCTCTCTGACGAAGTTTTTGCTCTGTTTTCAACTATTTCTGTAAGCTGGCAACTTTTGACTCCGCCAAATCCAGCATATCATGTCAAAACTGATGCAATCATTAGTTCATACTTTCTACAGTCCCGAGCCGGTGAGTTCGCACGATGATACGTCTCCAGCGTATCTATAATTTTTTATTGTTCCATGCTGTTATATTATCATTCTTGGATGTTTTACAATCATTTAGTAGCAACTTTATATCATTTTTTGAGACTAACCTATTGAAATAGTACCCAGTGCCAGTTGCTGTTTTTTGCTTGTTTTTTTACTTCGCAGAATATTAGTACCAAATGGAGTCCAAACGCAGCAAAACTTTTGGGATATTTTTTCTGGACCAGAAGACACCCAGTGGGCCAAAGAAGTGCTAGAGAGGACGCCGGTGGGGTGCACAACCCACCAGGGCACACCCAGGAGACCAGGAGGTTGTGCCCCCCACGAAGCCCCCTGCAATACCTCTTCGCCCTATAAATTCACAAATATTCTGGAAACCCTAGGAAGACGACAAAACACAATTCCAGCCGCCGCAAGTTCAAGAACCACGAGATCCAATCTAAACACCATCACGGAGGGGTTCATCATCCTCATTGGTGCCTCTCCGATGATGCGTGAGTAGTCCACCATAGACCTATGGGTCCGTAGGAAGTAGCTAGATGGCTTCCTCTCTCTCTCTCTCTCTCTTGATTCTCAATACGATGGTCTCTTGGAGATCTATTTGATGTCACTCTTTTTTGCGGTGCGTTTGTTGGGATCCGATGAACTTTGAGTTTATGATCATATCTATATCCATGAATATTATTTGAGTCTTCTTTGATCTCTTATATGCATGATTATTTATCTATAGTCTCATATTTCTTCTTTGAATCTTTGGTTAGTTAGGCCAACTAGATCGATTTTTCTTGTCATGGGAAGAGGTGCTTTGTGATGGGTTCGATCTTGTGGTGTTCTTTTCCAGTGACAGAAGGGGCAGCAAGACATGCATGTATCATTGCTATTAAGGATAACCAGATGGGGGCTATTCCTACATGAATAGATCTCGTCTACATCATGGCATTGTTCTTATTGCATTACTTCGTTTCTCCATGAACTTAATACACTAGATGCATTTTGGATAGCGGTCGATGTGTGGAGTAATAGTAGTAGATGCACGCAGGAGTCGGTCTACTAATCTTAGACGTGATGCCTATATATTGATCATCGCCTTGGATATCTTCATAATTATTCGATCTTCTATCAATTGCCCGACGGTAATTTGTTCACCCACCGTGGGCTATTTCTTGAGAGGAGCCACTAGTGAAATCTACACCCCTTGGGTCTATTATTTATTATATTTGCTTTGAGATCTATTTTTATTTGCTTTTGTTTTCAGATCTATTATTCCAAAACCCCAAAAATATGTTGCTGCACTTTTTATTATTTATTTTATTTCACGTTTTATCAAGGTCTATTTATCCAATCTACCACAAGTTTTATCCTGTCAACTTGACAATTTCTGGTGTCGTTAAACGAAGAGGGGTTGACAACCTCTCATACGCATCGGGTTGCAAGTATTTGTTCTTTGTGTGCAGGTACCGTTTACATAGTGTTGCTTGGTTCTCCTACTGGATTGGTACCTTGGTTTCGTAACCAAGGGAAACACTTTCTGTAGTTGTACTACATCATCCCTTCCTCTTTGGGAAAATACGACGCAGTTTCAAGCGACATCACATGACCTAACACTTGGGGGTTACCGCTCAGATCTTTTATAAGTATTCTCATGAAAAGTCTCATGAAGCTGCAAGCAGTCCCCATAACACATGGGGGCTAAATCAAGTTTTTTTCAATCCATACAGTATGCGGAGACCCGGTTATCTCAACAAGATAAGCTGGCCCTTGGGGGCTACAGGTCGCTTTTCTTAACATTTCAGCTCAAGGGCTTCTTGAAGAACCGGCTCGACATTTTCATGACGACCCAATCCTTGGGGGCCTTGGTTTGCTCACAAAATTCGATTACAAGTCTTAAGAATATTCATATCTTCTTACGCCTAAGACTTGGGGGCTACATAAGTATATACAACAACAGAAAGGAATTTTTCATACCTCATACTTTCTTTTGAGCACATTGATCATGCTCCCCTCCATATTCCGGCTCTCAAACAACCGGGTCAAATATCCCTAATGGAGTTCATCCACGTTAAGATCTTCAAATTTTGGGAGCTCTAACTTCGCCTTTTCTTTTCTCTAACGTCGCCGGCTCATCCTTGGTTACAATATTGGGCAAGGCATTTGAAGCTTCTGGAGCCTTAAGATTCTCTCCAGCAACGATTACTCCATCATCCACTGAATGTGATGGAATGATATTCTGTACCTCCTACATAGGACTGGAGGCTCGAGCAAGACTTGGCGGGTTAACATTATGTGTTGGCTCATCCATATTGACCTGCTCATCCACTTGGACCAGCTCCTCCACCACCGTCGGCTCGTCGGCATTAACCGGCTCATTTTAATGAGTCAGCTAAATCCTTTGCTCTAAGTTGTCTTTGCCAGTGGGATTGATTCGGGCCTCTAGATTAACCATTGGTGGCTCTCGAGTATCAGGGCCTGCTACAGCAAAAGATAACCCGCCAACCTTGTTCTTTGCAAAAGCTTTGGCTCTGCAGTCATATAAGTAACATTAAATTTAGAGAAGCAACTGTGATGACAAAGTAAGTAGGTTTGAAAAATGCTTACCCGGGCTTGATTGTGAGAGCTGGAAGCCCGGATGCGTTTGATTCTCCAGAAGAAGGCGATGATTCTTGATTATTTGAATCAGAAGGATTAAGTGGTTGTCTAATAAGACCGGCCCGTCGACGATATGAAGTTGGACTATGAGGCACCTCAACTCATTGCTTTCAAGCAACCAGCTCATCTGATAAGTCGATGGATAACTCCCCAGGGCTACTCCGGGTCTTGCACTTCGACGTACCGGTCTGGTTTTTCTTCCAAAGAATATCTAGGGCCAAGTGAGCGTCTGGATGCGAAAATGGTACCTTTCTGATGGCTTGTCTCATTCTCTTCGGGATAAAAGTTTCCGAGTTGGACGAGAATGAAATTAGCTCAACATTATCGGCTCGACTAGTTCCTGTATGATCCTAGGAAGAGGGAGCGTCAGCAAGTTAAAAAAAGACAACCAAGTGAGTCGAGCTCTAGCTCAAACTCTTCTCCAGCAGCCGCCTCATCAGCGCCAACCGGCTCGTTTTCTTGCTCAATTGTAGGAGTAGAGTTTCGAGTCCTTTTCTTTTTCCAAAAGCTGGAGCCGCCTGCACATATGATGAGCCGGTATTTAAGCATAAGACAAAGAACAAGTCATAGATAAAATGAGTAAGCAAGCACAAATATATTTACTGAAGGCATGGGGTTAGCCAGGCAAAAGGGAGCCAACCCAGTCAAATTGCATTTGTCTTTGGGGTCACCCAGCAGCTTCTTCGTGGCCTTATTGACTTCATCCTTAGTCAGTTCGACTTGGAAAAAGCGTTGCACGTTTGTCGGCTCACTAGTATATAATTGCACATTAAGGCACCCCTCAAGCTAAGGGGTTGGATTCGCCAGCTTATCCAACACCGGGTCAGATCGATCCCGGTGAGGCTGTGAGCCATCAAAATCCTTAACTTAGAATAGTAAGGCGCTACATATTTCTGCCCTTCCTCTGATGGACAACCAGGGAAATCCATGGTTGCATTGAGCCAGTTTGGTCTATAACCCAGTAGAGGATTTTCATTTTCTAGGGCAGTACTTTTACATGTTTCTGCCCTTCCTCCGAGTGCTAGGCTGAACTTCCGCCAACATTGTCCAAATGGGGCTTGCGATATACCATTGGAAAGCTATGGACACCACTATCATGACCCAAGTTGATTTTTTGGCAAAATGTAAGCGGTTTAAGAGCAGTTTTGAAAACTGTTTTTTTCTTCATACACAAAACGTGAGTCGTATTTTCGATCGCATTTCTAAACCATTTATCGGAATTAGGCAAATAATATGGCGTTGGAAAGCTACGGTAAAACCACTCCTTCCACATAGGTAAAGTTTTCTCTAATTCCTTATGGTTAAAGAGTAATTTGGAAAATCGTAAAATTTCGCAAACCGAATAGCCGAGTTCGTATTTTCGATGTCATTTCTAAACGGCTAATCCAATTGAGGCAAATGATATGGCGTTGGAAAGATTATGAAAATGTGCTACTTTCTCTTGTTGAAAATTTTTTCTAATTTCGAACGGTTTAAAAGTAATTTAGAAAACGGTACAAGTTTCACCGAGTTTGTATTTTCGAGCTAATTTTTTACCTTACGTCTGAATGCAACAAATGATATGGTGTTGGAAACCTTGAGGAAATGCAGAACTTTTTGGTATATATTATTTCTCCCAATTCATTACGGTTTTATGTCAATTTTGAAAATGGCTAAAAATGTATTTTCGTTGTAATTTTTACAACTTTTATCGAAATGGTGCAAATAATATACGATTGAAAATCTACAAAAAATGCGAAACTTTTTCATGTTGATGGTTTTCCCTCATTCCTAGCCATTTTCAAGTAATTTCTAAAACGGCAGGATCATTTGTTCTACCTTTATGGTGAAACAGATCCCTAGCCATTTCTCGGCATGTTTACTTGAACTTCACTCTGTTTTTCACGTACTTTTCTTGCTCGTAGCTCTCCATCGATTCACCGGAACACTCACCGAAATTGAGCAAGTGATATACCAGTGGAAAGTTGCTGTAAACACGCAACTTTCCCATGTTGATCGTTTTTTCATACTCGTGATGATTTTAAAAGTTTTTTAATCTAAAATTCATTCACTGTAGTAGTTGAACTTCCTGTTGTTTTCACGTTGAACATCTGTGACGTATTTTTGTTTGAAAATTTCTCATCCATTCGTTAGTGTTACATAAATGATATTCCTTTTGTACAAACTAATCTCACAATAATTTTTTTAACTTTCTCCGATGGAGGACTTAAACTTATAACAATAAAACTTTAGTCTTTGCTTTTTTGTTCTTTTTTTAATACAAAATGGACATCGTGTAGTACGTGAACTTCTGGCAGTTATCAATCTGAACTTCACTCGGTTACATGAAAATATCTGAGTTTTTATGAATATTAATCTGAATTTCTTAATCCTTTTTTATGAAATTTTGAAGCGCTCTATTATTAAAAGTTTAACTTCTTGTTATTTACTTTTTGAACTTCTTTTTTCCATTCTTTAATAACGAGGAAAATCTGAGTTTTCTATAATCATCGAACTTCTCCATCTTTTTAATATGGACTTCCTGGTTTATTCCCTAATCTTTTTATGAAATTTTGAAACGCTCTATTATTAAAAGTTGAAGTTCTTTGTTATTTAAATTTTGAACTTCTTGTTTCCATTCTTTAATAACAAGGAAATCCTTGCCTTTTAATTCATTTTTCTCATATTAAACACACACCATGTAGTACATGAACTTTTTCCATTTTTATAATTTTAATTTTTATATTTTCTTTTTGAAATCAAATTGCTCCCAAATAATAACTGAACTTCCTTGTGGATTGAGAGAATTATTTTAAAACGCAAAAATAATAATTCCTTTTTGGTGTTTTCGAACATGGAAATACAAGGTGAACCTCTCTCACAAGAATTTGTGAACTTCCCGGGGAAGAGCACTTGAACTTCTTTCAACAAACCTTTTAAACTTTTATTTTTTATACTTTTATTCTCACATGAAATGCATTCCTTGCAGTACTTGAACTTCTCTGTTATTTTAATTTGAGCTTCCTAGTTTTATTCTTTAGTAACGAGGAAAATCGAGTTTTTTGAACTTCTTTGTTTTAAAATTTTGAACTTCTTAGTATTGTTTTTCAATAATGTGAAAAATCCAAATTTTTTATAGACATCGAACTTCACCATTTTTAAAATTTAAACTTTTTAGTTTCATTGGTTAGTAACAAGGAAATTTTTTTTTATATAAACAATGATACCGCCCCTTTATTTTAATTTGAACTCCTAGTTTTTATAGAATGGAGAAAAATAATTTTTGTACAATCTTTTGAAATGCTCCTCTTTTTAATTTGAACTTCTCTGATTTTTTTACAAATGGGGGAAATCCGTTATAAAGATTTTTGACCTACTTTTTTTGAACTTCTTGCTCAAATCTTTTGAACTTCCAAATTTGTCTTTTAGATATTGAAAACTTCTTTTTTCAACGCTGACCTACATCGGTTTTTAATTTTGAACTTCTTATAGAATTTTGTCGTGATATTTTATGCATCTTTTCCTTTTGGGTGAAATGGCCTAGGCGGTTCCTTTTTTTCATTTCATCATTTTTCTTCTGTACGTGGTACGCGTGAACTTCGAAATTTCTGAAACATGAACTCCGCGTGCTATTAACTTTTTTTCTTGAAACTCCATAGTTTTTATTCTTTGAATTCCATGATTTTTTTTGTTTACATTTTTTTGGTTTGAACTTCGATGTTCGTTACACCTGAACTTCCGAAATCACACCTTTTTATACACATTTTCCCTTGAATCCAACATGTGCAAAAACAATAGTAAAATTTGGGTCAATCCTCATAAGCAATAGGACAAACATTTAGAGGGCACCCATAAAAGTTTTTTTGTTCTATTCAGTGTACTACGCACAAGCACATGCATAGCACATCCACACAAAAATTTGGCTCACCTAAAATTGGAGTTTTTAGAAATGTGAAAATTGGAGTTTTGTTAGAAACATCGAACTTCTTCGTTACTTTGAATTGAACTTGTTGGTCTTATTCTTTAGTAACCAGAAAAAATTGAGTTTTTAAATGAATATCAAACTGCTCTGCTTTTTAAAAATTGAACTTCTTCGTTATTTTGAATTGAACTTATTGGTTTTATTCTATACTAACTGAAAAAATTCAAGTTTTCAAAGAAATATCAAACTGCTAGATTTTTTTAAATTGAACTTGGTTTTATTTCTTTTAGTAACGGAAAAAATCTAGGTTTTTAATAAACATCGAACCGCTCATCTATTTTTTAATTCGAACTTCTTGATTTATTCATTAGTAATGAAGGAAATTCTAGCTTCGCAACAAACATCAAACCTTTTTAACTTTTTTGAACTCCCCAAGGTTTCATCTATGAACTTCTTGGTTCTCATCCTCTTAACTACAAAGTTTTTTTTGCAATCTCATGGGTTTATATTATGTTGAAATATCTTTTATTCTTCTGGACTTACATCTATCGAGCAATTGAACTATTTGAAAAATAATTGTACCTATCTTACTCACGGATGAATCTAATCTCTTTTTATTCGGAAAGGTGTGTAACACATAGCACAGATAGAGGCAATTCTTCTGATTATTCTAATTTGAGGCATAAACACAAATAGGTTCCACATATTACTTCTATTTCTATTTTTTGGAGAAGAGAAACAAAAACTAAATTGTACAGTGAGAAGTTAATTATTACTTTTTTGCAATGTGAAAAGTGGCATTTTTTAGTGAACTTTACTGTTGTTTTATTTTCTGCCTTTTTAATACCAATTGAACCGTGCAAGTTTTGCATGGTGAACTTTTGTCTTTTCATTTTTCAATAAACACAACGAATTGCTACACACAACGTTTTTACGTAAATACCAAACAGTTGCTCAAAGTCAAATTTTTTTGGCTCAGACACTAACTTTCTTGCACCCACATGTACCACTGAACTTCACACAAGAAGTTATTTAAAAACACTACATAAGTGGAGATAGTACAACAGCACGGAAACAAGATTTCTGCTACTGGGGCAAATTCAAAGCAGCTGTGATCTAAAATTTTGTGTTCTAACTTAGTTGGGTTCACAACATGAACTTCATAAAAAATCTATACACCATACATCACAGCACACAAGCAACACACCCAGTGCACGCATAAACATGGGTGTGCACGCACACACTAGTGCACTACTAGGGAAAACCTTATATACATAATTTTAGCAACATCGTGGTTTAAAAACAAACTCTACTGCTAATTAGCAGTAGCGAGCTTTAGGAAACGGCGCTACTAATATCTCAGTAGCAGTAGCGCTCTAGGTGAAACGAGCGCTACTACTATAATTGCCACGGCGTTGCCTCCAGGCTAGATATAGTAGTAGCACCCTTCCTCTGAATGCGCTACTGCTAAAGTACTTAGTAGCAGTGTTTTTCTTCAAAACTCGCTGCTGCTAAGTATCACCGCAACTAATTAAGTTTAGTCCCATACTCCTAAGCAAACAAGGTGTTTACCACCATAAATATGTTACTTCTCAAACTATCTCGAGCACTTGGTCTTCATTGAGCTATATGTGTAGGATTTGTGGTTGCAATATGAATCCTCGCCTATACCTATACAGGTACAGTGAGGATTCATGTTGACTATTTAGACTCTACACAAAAAGATCAATGATGACCAATGTATATTTTTGATGTTTTTACATTGCTTAGACTTATAGCGTTTTTCCAGGACAAAGCGCTACTGATATTGGGATAAGCAAAAGAAATAACTGCTTCCATTAGCAGTAGTGTTTTTCTCTAAAACGCGTTATAGCTAAGTTAGCTATAGCGCGTTTCCTAGTGAGCGCTACTTCTAGTTGGACTTAACCACTCGCGCAGGCACAAAATTTTGCTAAGTCCCTCCTTTCTCCCCATGTTCCCCTACTCCTCTGTCGCCGCCGCCCGAGCCTGCCCTCACCGCCGCTGCCCGAGGCCGCCCTCAACCTCACCACCGCCGCCCGAGCCCGCCCAGGACCGCCGCCTCCCGATCCCGAGCCCGCCCTCGCCGCCCCTACCTTCGTCGCCGAGCACCTTCCCGCCACTGTCTCTCCCCTCTCTATAAGCCCCCCACCCCTTCCCCACCCCCTCTCTCTCTGCTTAGTTAGTAGATGTTTTTTAGTTGTAATAGATGTTAATTTAGGGTTCGTAGATAATGATTTTTAGTAGTAGTAGATGTTAATTAGTAGTAGTGATGGTACTAGTTAACTAGGGCAGTATGGTTAATAGTAGATGTTTTTTTACTATTGTATAATGTAGTTTTTTTACTGTTTTTAGTAAGTGTCTAAAATAATTAGTAAGTAAAATAATAAACTAGTTGAACTAGTTTAGTTTTAGTTGAACTAGTTTAGTAAGTAAATTAATAAACTAGTTGAACTAGTTGAATTAATAGAACTAATGTATTTTTAGTAAGGAAATTAATATAACTAGTTGAACTACTTTATTTTTAGAAAGAACTAGTTTTTTTCTATTTATAGTAAGTTTATATTTAGTAAGAACTAGTTGAATTAATAGAACTAGTTGAACATGTCATATTTGTTGTTATTTTTTTAGTTTAAGCAATTATTCGGGATGTATTAGTGATAAATTATAGGGTTTTTGTTTCTGCAGAAATCAAGGAGCCCCTCCAACATCCTCGCCGTCGTCCCCGTCACCGACCCCCTCCGACCTCGAGGTGAGACCAGCCAAATCTCCATGTCAATATGAGTCCTATAAGATATGTTGTAGATAAAAACATGTATATCTTCTGTTGCTCAAATAGGATATGTGGTTGCCCAAGTGGCCGGTCATGTTCAGGTTACACCTCCGAGTGGCCTATGTTTTGTCGGAGTATTGATTAATTTTCGTTCCGGCAAATTTCAGGCGCTCGATATGTCCTTTTTTTAGCAAAGGTCATGCCGGAATTTTTCGTGAATTTTGGCATGACTTGTGCTAGAATATGTAGGAAATATCGAGTGGCCTGGATATTCTCAAAAAATCATTAAACGACATTTTGGGTTGACTTTAAGTCTGTCGAGGCCGAAGAATCCCGACTATTGTGGTGGGGGGTGTTTCTCCTTGTGCTAGACCTTTGTTATGCTGAGAGTTTTCAAGAAAAGACTTGACAGACCAATAGTCAACCCGTGATGAATAATAATAATGTAATTTAGGTTTTTAGTACATATATTTAATTGTACAAGTTTAATTTTTGAATTATGAACGTAGGAAATGTCATACTCGGACGACGAGAGTCTTCCGAGGGAGTGCGGCTAGTGCTACGACGATCGAGGTCTGTGCAACAGGCCTCACCTGGACGAAGATCGGCGCTTCAGCATTAAGTTCGAGGAGTCCTTCGATGTTGAAACGGTACATAACGATGATAAATGTTTTTTCGTAATTAAGCACAAATTCAACTATTTCAACGTCTAATTTTCATCTTTTACAATTCGACTAGCTTATCCCATGCCATGCAAGACGCTATGTCTTGGAGAGGATGGGTTTTAAAGACCATGGAAATTTTGAAACAAAGAAAATACACCTAAGAACCCATCATGATATGGATTTTGAAGTAAATCTGTACAATTCTTAGAGTGTAACCCATTTTGGTTGCCAAAATTGGGAAGCACTTTGCAAGATGTATGGTTTTTATGAGGATATGATTGTCACCATGGATCTTGGTGATCCTGACATCGAGCAAGATAATATGGACATTTGGATCTTTGTTGATACGCTTCCGATTCTACCGCTATGTGAGTTTCTCAAACATAGTTATTAACTAATTTATATTTTTTATTTCAAAATAGTTGACAGCTTATTTCCATTGACAGCTTATTTTGATTCTTCAAACACTGTGCAGAAGATGGTAGAAAAAACCCACTACACCGATGGCTCCGAGTTAACTTATAAGAAGAAAAATCATCTGATCACATTTTGTACATATCTTGAGAATTACAATACCTATTATCGAACTCCTCCAAATTATGGTGAATACGTGACACTAGTGCGCGTGTTAAACCACGGTAACTTCTATGGAGATACCCTGGTAAGATTTTTTACTATTACGACATCCGTGCATCTTTTGCATAGTTCTAAAACTAGTACACCATTGCTAACTACGAAGTTATTACTATATTTTTCAACAGAAAATCCCGATGGATTGTGTGCCTCATCTGATGTATCAGAAAGGTCGCCTTGAAGTTCTGAACATACGGCCAGGTCATCCTACGGATCTCACCTGTGCATATCAAATTTCTAAATCCGGTGAACACATGCTAATCAAAGAATGGAACAAATATTTGAACATTCGTAAGGAGGTTCTTGGAAGCAACATTAAGCGAAAGACAAGAATTGAAGGCAGGATAATCACCATTCTCCATAATGGAGAGTCAGGGGCTATCTTGTTTTATGCTATTTTACCTTAGAGAATATAGTAAGTGCTAAGAGAATATAGTAGGTCCTAAGAAAATATAGTAGGCCCTATGAGGTACAATATGTTATTATGTGGTACAATGTGTTAGAGTTGATGATGAGTAGTTGTGATTATGACTAGTGACCAATTTGCTATGTGATGTCTCATTGATGAAAACGATGATCATGAGGAGGTGTTATATGACAATGATGTATTATGATGATAAGTTGTTAATGATATGATGACGATGATGATGATATTTATTATATCATTGGGTGAAAGAACCGCAATTAGTTTCAAGTGGATGTCCATCCACTTGAAACTAGTCCACGGTTCTTTCACCCCGTGATGTAATAACTCATTATGATGTAAAAACAATCTCTAAATTCTTGTTGTATGAAAACATGTATAAAGGTGTATGAATACAACATGAAATAAAAAAATACAAAATAATAGTAGTAGCGCGGGAAGGGAGAAGCGCTACTAGTAATTACCAATAGCGCTCATTGAAGAGAGCGCTACTACTAAGTCGATATAGCAGCAGCGTGGGTTAACGCACGCTACTGCTAACCTTTAGCTGTATCGCCGTACCAGTAGCGCTCCTGTCCACGCTACTAATAGGCCTAAAACGCGCGCTGCTGCTAGGCTTTTCCCTAGTAGTGGTGCTTAGCATGTTCCCCATGCCACACTCAGGGCGCACTCATAGGGCGTTGGTGACTGGCCGCAGAGGTCGCGAGGACACAGGGCAGCTGCGGCGGCAAACGGGAGGTGGCACACTATGCAGTGCCTTCATGGACAAGTTAGAAGCACTAGTGCAAGCGCTTAGGACTCCGACTTTTAGGTACAAGTCTAAATTTCAGATTGTTCAGAGGCACTTGCATGAACATGCTGATAGCAAAAGCAAGCATATAGCAGGAGACTATAACCCATAAAAACGAAAGCTAAGACACATTCAACAGTAGCCTGGAAGCACACACATACAACCATAATTAAACTTGGCATATAGCTATAGTAGGACTTCACGATGGCCGACGTATAGACATAGTAGAACTTGGCATATAGCCATGGTTGGACTCTCGCCATCAGTGTATAGAATATCATTAAGGCTACAAAATAGAATATGAATCAGCTAGAAAAGAAGAGCACAACATATGAACCTTCCATGGCCATGGGGTACGAGCATCACACAATAGAAAATAGTACAATACCACTTACCTATTACAATTTTTTCAGTCTGGCAGTAACTAGCTCAAACGAATTTCAGGTCAATCTTTTTGGTTCAGGTTCAATTGACCACTTCTGAAAATGTCCAGGCTCTAAAATCCAACTCCGCAATTTTTTCAGTCTGGTAGTACTAGCTCGACCAAATAGTGTAATCCCGATCTTCTTAAGAATATGATGACCATTTTGAGGAGAGTGCGGAGTTGCATTTTTGTGTCATTATATTTTTGCGACTCTAGTAGACTTGTCACTATTTGGTTGAGCCTGTACTATTTGGTCTCTTTGAATGACCTGAACTTCCGAACAAGAATATATAAAAAATGTACTATTAAGCATATAGCAGGAGACTATAACTACTTGCTTCGGTTGAGCCTGTACTATTTAGGCATATAACAAGCATATAGCAGGAGACTACAACAGCTCTTTTTCCGATGTTCAAATATGACGAGTTGAACTTTTTCACAACAGTAACTAGCTCAACCGAAGCAACTTATGATGACCTGAACTTCTAAAGAAGAATACACCAAAATACAGAGTTTGATTTTTAGAGACGCAAGTTCTTCCAAATTGCATTAATCAAAAACTAGCACCACATCAGACTCCACACAACCCCTGCAGTTCAATCAGTCGAGATAGCTAAGTTAAGTTAACAGAAGTTTTTACCTCACCAAGACATCCATGTGTAGGAGCATGTCACAGAAAGCACGCCTGCCCAGGTTGGGCCGTTGCCGTAGGACAGTACGGTGGTGGGCGACGCTGCTGGTTGACCTAGCGCCAGGAAGGTTTGGCCGGCCTACCCACGCTCACCGCCGCCCTAGCCTGATTGTTAAAACTGCATCCAAAATGAGCAGCTATATAGGAAATAAGCGCTACCTCACTCCAACCTTTATACTCTGAGTACGAATAAAGAGAAATCTGAATGTTTTGTTTGTTAAACCTTCGGGTCCATATAATAACAAACCTGTGCTGACCACATGTTTTTTCAAACAGAGCACACTGTATTTCTTTTAGGACACAAAGCATGAATGATTAGTGAATAAGCAATATAAAAGAGGAATTTTGCTAATTGCACAAACACATTAATAGTAGCCAAAGCATAAAATTGCTAGCATGTTATGTCCGCGCTGATTCGTGATGCATGGGAAGGGGAAGCAGTGGGGCGGCTGAGCTCCACCGGCCACGCACGGGGTGTCACAGGGGTGTCCACAACGGATTTAGGAGCTACAACATCAGTAAAAACCGAACTCCAGAGTGGAGAGGAGCCGACCTTCACTCCAGCGCTGACGAGGTGACGAGCGTGATGGAGGAGGCCGGTGGATGACTGAAACTGTAAATACTAAAGAGGCATCTGTAACAAAAATGTTGAGCAGACCTTCAACTTTTGAACCTGCAGTTTCTTCGGTTCTTCACCTTCCACTCATCCCTTTGTAAGCAACAAGCTACACCACCGTTTCCCTTGATGGCTGCTGTAACAACGCATTCATTGTTAGTCTATTCATGGTCACTACAAGCAAAGATCACACCAGATATTCCCAATAGAAACATAAGTTTTATCCGAAGAGAAAAAGATTATTCTTTGCATTAATGAAGTTTATTTTTTTCACTTCTACTAAAACGTACTGAGTCCAAAAGATAGAACACATTCATCCTCAGTCCTCACGAGTAAAGTAAAAACAGGGTATGTACAAATGTTCATCCCAAATGAACACCGGTCATGAAATTTTCTGCACCATAAACATTGCAAAGCTCATTTCTTTTAATTGTTAAGAACTGATGATTTTCTTTTGTCAATGAACTCTTCTAACATATGTACTAGAACTTCTAAAAATTCAACATTTTTTTGTAATGGATATAATGAACTCCTTAATTTCAGACATGAAGATATAGAATTTTGTTTGTAGGCAATCAAAGTGTCGTACAGAGGAGACGAGAAGGTTGATGGAGAGAGACGACGTCGTTGCAACTGAAGTCAGTGTAGGCGGTTGGCCTGGTCGAGACGACGTCATTGCAGCCGAAGACAGTGTAGGCGGTTGGCCTCGTCGGCGACGCGCTGGAGGAAGGGAGAGGTGAGGCTCGTGGAGGCACAGGCTGAGGACGACCTTGCTCCATTTGGCGGTGGCCTGCATCCCCTCTGGATGAGGGCAAATCTCTCAACCTGCTATTTTTCTTCAGTCTGGCCTGCTACTTCTTCATAGTACGACCTGCTATGGAGATCTCGACGCTAAGGAGGTAGCGAGCCTCGAACACAACTGCTGCGTTAGGATGGCCTCATGCAGATGGACCGATGGCACCAGGATGAAAAAAAAGAACAGCAACGAGAGATAGATGCCCGCACAGACTGCTCGCACACTGTTTTGCGCTCGCCCTGTTTGAACTTCTTCAGCTGACGGAATCTACCTTCCTGACGCCGCAGGGCTGGACTGGGCACCCTTGCGCCGGAAGTTGGGGCGCTGGAAATTGGGTGTGATAGACGGCGCCGGAGTTAGGGGCGGCGGCGGCGCCAGAGGTTGGGCCAGGGGTGGTGGTTGGGCGGGGGAGAGATGGCACCGGATGTTGGGGCGGCAGCGGCGCCAGAGGTTGGGGCGGCGGCGACGGCGGCGCCGGAGGTAGGGTCAGGGAGGCGACGCAGAGAGCTAGGAGTAGCGGGGAGCGGCGGCGTAGGGAGGTCGGGCCTCTGCAACGACACGGTTGGGTGTCGGGCCTGGCGGCGACACGATTGGAGGTCAGGGCCGGCGACGGCGCGGGCCGGGAAGGGAAGGCAGATGTGGGATCGGGGGAGATTACAGGAAGAGATCGTAGGGAGCGGGTGGGGTGGGATTTTTCTATTTTTCTCTTTTGTGCCGATTAGGGGTGGGCTTGTTGGGAGGTCAGTAACATCCGATCACTCCTATATAGGGGGAGACGTTGTGCTCCAAATAACTATTCTAATTATAGGATTAAAATAGCGTTGTCCTATATATATACAGCCTGTTTATTATGCTAATATTAGCAGAATAACTACTCTGATAACACTTCCGCACTGCACGCTCAACGCAAGTGCACGTCATTGTTTGAACCAAGTGTGTTGCAGTACTCACGCGAGTGAACTTCCCGTCGCAAAAAACTGCACGTGTGTTTTTTCGGCACCTTTTTTGCTCCAGTTTTTTAAATGTTTGTCGGAACGATGCGTGTAATATACCGTTGAAAAGCTAGGGATTAGGCGCTACTTCGCCATGTTGAACACTTTTCGAGATTCCTCATGATTTAAGAGCAGTTTTGAAAATGGTGCGACCCACGACGAGTGGCAGCGAGCGTTTTTTCGCGTTTTTTTCTAAACCGCTCATCGGAATGAAGCAAATGATACACCATTGGAAAGATATCGTCGAGGTGCATCTTTTTGATATATATTATTTTCTCTAATTCGTTACTGTTTAAGAGCAGTTTCAAATTTATTAAATCGCGGAATTTTGTTTTTAAAAAAATCAATTTTTCAATACTGTTTTCGCTCCAGTTTTTGAACCATTTGTCGTAATGCGGCATATGATACGCCCTTGAAAAGCTACGAATGATACGCAACTTTCATATGTTGAAAAGTTTTTGAGATTCCTTACGATTTTTAGTTAATTTTGAAAATTGTGCGGCTGACGACGAGAGGCAGCGGCCGTTTTTCGCGAAATTTTTACAAACCGCTGATCCAAATTGTTCAAAATATACACCGTTGGAAAGATATCGACGAGGTGCAATTTTTTCATGTAGAACACGCTCTCTAATTCTTTACGGTTTAAGAGCAATTTTCAATTTACCTAAATGCGGACACTCTGTTTTCTGTGACACCAAAATCGACGAGTGGACCACATCAGACAGAAACCGCACTGCTTCGGACCGAAAACTGCACTGCATCAGACGGTCAAGAGGACTGCATGTTTTTTTTGTGGGACGTAAATTTTCTCGCACAATTTTTTTTGTCTTTTTTTCAACTCTTTTTCCGAACGAGTGTGGACCACAACACTCCCGAAAGTGAACCGCGACACTATCAAAAGTGAACCTCATGAGTTTTTGTTGTGATTTTTTGTACTTATTAATTTTTTATGCGCGTCGACCAAGCGAGTGGACCATAGGAACCGAGCGAGTGAACTACATCTAATATAGAAGCGAGCTTATTTGAGATATTTTTTTCCTGTTTACAAGTGGGACAAGTGAACCATGTAGAAGTTTTATAGCAAACTACATGGGACAACAAAGTGAGCTTCAAACCCACATCTATCTGATAAAGACATAGTCAGCTGCATCGTTTCCTTTCTACCATGAAACAAGTGAACAACACTCTGCTTCTTCCTTATTAAACGCAATGAACCACAAGACTCCTCGAAGTGGGCTGCGTCCATTTATGTTTCTCTTGAAAATGACCCGTTAATTCTTGTTGAAATGAACTTCTCAACAAATATTTCTATTTATTTATTGTTTTACCTAAGAAATGAACCGCGGGGATGAGATAAGTGGGCTGCAATTTTCAGTTTCCCAAAGTAAACCACCAAACCATATTTAGCGAACTTTGTCATTAACTATTATATTCAACATTGTTTTTGCCAAATAGTTTTTTTACAAGCGAACCACTGAGTATGGCAGAACGAACAGGATTGCTTTTCTCAATAATTACAAAAAAATCGTACACGCATGCACCTTCTGAAACTACACATGGTGTGGCTGGTTGCCGAACTGCAACACCCTCGCGGCCAACCTGCATACATTGCTTTGACTGCACTGCATATCCACACACACACACACGTTTGCATCAAGCACACACCAGCCGGCCACAAGCAAGCTATTTTTACTAGTTTGATAGAAAGCCCAACGCCTATCATGTGTTCATATGGCATACTGAAACGGGGTGCACTACACCATGACCAGAGTGCACCACTGCTCCCACCGGAGTGCACTGCGGACCCCGAACTCTCCCATGAGAGTTGCTCACACCCTTGATGTGGGCTGCAAGCTGCAACGAAACGGTCTGCAACAGAGAGGAATCGCTTCAGAGGAAAAAACCAACACTTGGTCACGGGAGGAGGCAAACCTGCAGTTAGGAGTAGAAGCAATGGAACTAGACGAAGGTGCAGTATAGTGGAAATGCTTGAAAAGGGGGCGTCAACTGCACGGGCATGCGTGCCCAACCGCATCACGAGCCCGGTGCACTGCAAGTCTGGTGTTGCCTGGACTGCAATGCAAGGAGAGGAGGGGTAGGTCGTCGGGGGGGGGAGAGGGGGCGCCTGAGATCCACCGGTGCGGCACCACGCCAATGAAGGCCCTCGCTGGGAGACCCAAGCACCTGGGAGGTGGGCTGCATCGTAGAGGTGGACCTCACCGGAGGGAGTTTGTGGGGAGAGGAGGAAGAAGCAAAGGAGAGTGGGGAGGGTGGCTCGCCTCCGGTGCTGCTGAGGTCGTCCCGTCGGCTGCGGACTACATGGATGTGTTCGCCGGACTGCAAGGAAGGCCGCTGGGGTGACGTGACAAGCCTACTGCACGCACCACATCCCACCTCGGTCGCTGTTGGTGTCAAAAACAGGCGGATCTCGGGTAGGGGGTCCCGAACTGTGCGTCTAAGGCGGATGGTAACAGGAGGCAGGGGACACGATGTTTACCCAGGTTCGGGCCCTCTTGATGGAGGTAATACCCTACGTCCTGCTTGATTGTTCTTGATGATATGGGTATTACAAGAGTTGATCTACCACTGGATCGTAGAGGCTAAACCCTAGAAGCTAGCCTATGGTATGATTGTATGTTGTCCTACGGACTAAACCCTTCGGTTTATATAGACATCGGAGGGGGCTAGGGTTACACAAGGTTGGTTACAAGGGAGGAGATATACATATCCATATTGCCTAGCTTGCCTTTCACGCCAAGTAGAGTCCCATCCGGACACGAGACGAAGTCTTCAATCTTGTATCTTCATAGTCCAACAGTCCGGCCAGAGGATATAGTCCGGCTGTCCGGAGACCCCCTAATCCAGGACTCCCTCAGTAGCCCCTCAACCAGGCTTCAATGACGATGAGTCCTGCGCGCAGTATTGTCTTCGGCATTGCAAGGCAGGTTCCTCCTCCGAATACTCCATGGAAGAGTTTGAACACAAGAATAGTGCCTAGCCCTGAAAAATAAGTTCCACATACCACTGTAGAGAGAATAATATTTCCACAAATCTAATCTGCTGACACGTTTTGACAGCATGACATCACGCCACGACCCGGTCATTATTCAAACCGTTTTCTCAACTAGCACCGCACATATCGCGAGGCGGTTTTCTTGACACATCTTGTCAAAGCAGAGATCGTGTTCCCCTTATCACGGGATTCTCATCAGTACAGACATGGGTGACCCAACCATGCCTGTTGGTATGACTCCAAGATCTTAGGCAAGTCCTAAACGGCCACGAGGAGGACGCTTGATATTCACCCCCTTTATAACGAGGACAAGGCCTTTTCTTTCTCCCTCTCGTGCTCAATCGAATCCTTCCCCCGCCTCGAGATCTAACACCCAAAGCTCAAGTCAGGCGCTTCGGACCTTCAGCTATGTCCGGATCCAACCTTCAAGGTCGGTGGATGCCCTCCTCTGTAACAGAGGAGGATATCAAGAAGCTGAGAGAGGCCAGATATCTGACCGCCGAAATTTCACATAGGCTGACTGCCCGAGGGCAGGTCGTCCCTACTCCTGAACCCATCGAGAGTGTCGTGTTCATCTCCCACTTCCTCCGAGGACTAGGCCTCGCTCTGGATCCCTTTGTCAGGGGTCTTATGTTCTATTATGGGCTGGATTTCCATGATCTAGACCCGGACTCCCTTCTTCACATCTCGTCATTTATTGTCGTATGTGTGAGGCCTTCCTCCGCATTACCCCTCACCTCGACCTGTGGCTCAAGACCTTCGATGTGAAGCCGAAGATGACCGAGGGGCGGCACGCAGAGTGCGGAGGTGCTTTAATAAGCAAAATCATTGATGCTCCATGGCCAGAGGGTTCCTTCCTAGAGGTGTTCGGATTGTGGCAGCGGGAGTGGTTTTACATCACATCTCCCCGAAGTGCCAAGTGGGTAGCCGCCCCCACCTTTCGCTCGGGCCCCCCACTGCAACTAATGTCATGGATTAGTAGGGGGCTGAGCTGGGGTCCAGCAAAGGACGTGCCAATACTGCAGAGCCGTATCGGAGATCTCTTTGAGAGAGATTTCAGTCTGGTTATGGTAATGCAAGTTATGCTAGTTTGTCGAGTCCAGCCTTGCAAACGCCAGCCCCTCCATATGTGGGAATTCAACCCGGAAGGACCGCGAGCTATTCAGCATTTCCTCGGCATGACGCTCGAAGAGATGTACAAATCATTCTTCGGGCCCCAAATAAAGTGTCCGGACACCTCCGAGGATATGGGTTTGAGCTGCAACCACCCTGCTACCCAAGTAAGTAATCCCATGGCCGAACCCGCCGTCCTTTTATTTATCATGGCATCATTCTAAAGAGTCGCTCTTTGGCCAGGACTGGATAACAAAGGCGAAGATGATCAGGTGTTCGGCCACCCTTCCTGAGGGCTTGGACAATCCGGTGCTAGAAAAGATGCTCGAGCCAGCAGCTTATCTTGTGCCCTCAAAGGAAGATGAAGGGGGGAATAAAGAGGGCGAAAGCGGGCCTCACTCGCTACTTATTCCAACCGAGGGAGTGAGTGCCTCCGCAAGGGAGGATAACCAAGGGGAAGAATCTGACATTCTCTCTCCCCGGGGAAGGAAGAGGACTACCTCTGAAGATCCGGAAACTAAGGTTTCCAAAGGGGAGAAGAAATCTTCGTCAAAGGGTCCTACCTTGGAGGGTATTCTTGCCGCACAATGTCTGTGCGGGGATCAGCCCTCTACCGAGCTGTAAGTAATCGAAAAGTACTTAATAGTGAAAAATTCCTACCTTACTTCCGAAGACAATAATCGATGCTTGTAAATTGTAGTCCTGATCGTAGCCCTTCTCGACAGAGTTCGTCTTCGGGGGATCTCCTTATGGGGATGATGGAGCGTGAAACGCCTCCCCCTGACACCCCGCCTCCGGAGGCGGGCGACCCTGAAGTGTCGTCGCGGAGGATATCTCCGGATCCGCCAAGGCCAGAGGATAACCCTTTGGTTACCCGAAATCCCCAGTATCCAGCTTCTAAGGAGAGCGACCGCAAGGGTCCGGAACCGTACAATGTGCGGTCAGACGTGCTGACGGATCTTCTGGGGCAAGCGGCCGTCTCGGAAGCGCATCATATGCTAATGGGTACGGTAATTGAAAGGATTTCATCTGCTGAAAGCGGTTTGCACGAATCCTTTATGAGTCTGCTGAAGGGCTTTGAGGTACGTGAAATAGTGCATGTTTTTTATAGTACCGCACACGTTAGGTGTGCCCTATGCAGATAGTAGCCCCTGAGACTCTGGTTGTCGTTGAGAACGGTGGCAACCCGAGGATCATATTCCCGGGTAATAACCCGACTGTCTTTATGTGCAGGTGGCTGAGGCTACGGTGACTAGCCGAACTGATGGGTTTACCGAGCTAAAGCGGCAACTTGATGCGGCCGATGCCGATATCGTGCTTGTCAGCCAGCGGCTTGACGAGGCACAGTGTGAGTGATTTCTCTGGTGATCGTCACATAATAAGAAGAGCATGATGCCAATATCTTTAATATGTTGTGACTGCAGATGGAGCTGCCACCGTGGAGACCCTTCGGGCGGAGCTGGCCCGAGCCAAGGAGCAAGCAAGGAGTAGCAATGCGGCCGCTCTAAAGGCGGTCGGAGAGTTAAGGGCCGAACAGGCCGCGCATTGCGAGAGCAAGGAAAGAATAGCCAAAATGGTTGTAGAATTAAAAGATGCTGCTGACCGTTACCAGCTTCTTGAAGAAGAAAGCCGAGCGAGGGCGACGGACCTGGAGAAGGCCCTGGTAGCTGGCAAGGAAGCCTGCTCCAAAATTAGAGCGGCGAAGGAGGAGCTGCATCAAGCTGCAGATATCGTGTCTGGGAAGCCCTTGTTGCGGACTAAATTCGGAGATCCGAATTATGCTCCTCTTGACCGACTATGGAGTTCTGCGGACGCCTACGTGGATTTGGCTACAAGTGCTGCTGATGCGGCCGAGTACTTCAAGGATCAGAAAGATCGCGAAGTGGAGGAGCTGTTCTGGTCACAGTTTCATGCTCCAATCCGTCCGCTGTTGTTGAATGAGCGAATGGCCGAGTGGGCCGAGCTCCATAGGTTGTCCGGACTTGCCATGAGGTCCGTTGTAGATCATCTGTGGCCGGGAGGGCCAAGGCCGAATAGCTACTTTAGTTTAGTGCAACAATTCCTTGGTGTTGTGCCACGCATCGATGTTGTAAAGAGATCAGCGTGCATAGAGGGTGCGCGGATGGCCTTTGCCTGTGTTAAGACATACTGGGCAGAGATGGAGGCCACCACTGTTGCGACACAGGGTTCGGCCGTAGGCCGAGTGGCTGCCGAGCACTACTTTGAAGAAGTTCTTTAAGGCGCTCGTTCAATAGAGGCGCAGTGCTCGAAGAATATTATGTTCTAGTAACATGTACTCCCATTGTAGAAACAATGTTTATTGAATTATCAAGGCTGTATTTATACTTTTGCCCGAAAGTACTGTGATGCCTCCTGTGCGGCCGTTTATGTATATATGTGTATAACCTGAAAGTTTGCAGTCGCTGGCTTCCGCCCCCATGCATATAATGCGGGGGTGTTCGCAGAAAGGCATATCCACACTTGATCCAACGTCTTGGTCCGTTAAGGAGGTGATAGTGCAGCGAACGAGGCAATCAGACTATATTGCTTTAACACTTTCACTTAGCCATAGGAGTTTGACGGTGGGGCTACTATATAGCCCCTGGTACTTCTGCGCTCGTCCATATACAGGGCGCGTGCGTACCTGACCGGGAAATGGCCCTTCATTAATGCGAAGGAATCCCAAAGATTCCGCTGAGTCATCGAGTGGCTGACCAGTCTCTCGCTATATCATGACAGTCAGTTTTCGGCTTTCTCTACTGAGGTGCTCATCTAGATGAACCAGGGCACAATCATAGTAGTTCTCCCAATGCTACCTTAGCCGATATAACGGAACGTAAGGTACCAAAACGTGGGAGCCGGGAAAACCCAACATTTGACCAAAGACATGATTCGGAGCTGATGCATATAGGGCCAAACTCGCGACGCCGAACACTCCCTAAGGTGTTCGGTCTTTATAATATATACCGGGCTAAACAATGCCCTCAATAATAAACCCCATGTGTCCAGGTACGTGCAATATCCTGACATGGCCACATTCCAATAACGTCAGCATCCTTCTCGGTTGTGTGGAGTATCCGGAGGATGAGAGGAACAAGAGACAGTAAAAAGGTTTACACAGGGTCTTAATCTAAAAAGAAACCTTTGAGCGGGTCCCTGTTGCACGTCTGCGCCTGTGTCTCCGTTGTGCCATGTCCTGGACGGGTGTAGCACGATTGTCATCTGTAAAAGGAAAGAACCTAGGTGAAAGTTGCCGTGCCAAAAAAAGAAGAATTGGTTATTATCAATGAACTATCAAAATTCAATAGAAGTCAAGTTGAGCCGGGCTGGCCTTGATTACACGCGGGAAGCCCCAGGTATCGTCTTTGAGGGTTTGATCACCAAACCAATCTCATGTATATGTGGTGGAACGCCGGACTCGTCTAACCGTGTCTGTGGTCTTGGCGACCTGCCATTTTTTCTGGTTGGTGAGGCCGTCTAGTTCGTGGCTGTTAGAGCTGCCGCATCCTCTTCCGGACGTAAGAAACGTTCGGTATTTCCTCTAACTGTGATGATGCCACATGGACCGGGCATTTTTAGCTTGAGAAAAGCATAATGCGGTATTGCGTTGAAACGAGCGAAAGCCGTTCTTTCGAGTAGTTCTTGATAACCACTTCGGAATGGAGCGACGTGGAAAGTTAACCTTTCGCTTCAGAAGTTATCGGGAGAACCGAATACCACCTCTAGGAGTAGAGAGCCCGTACAACGGGCCTCTTGTCCTGGTATTACTCCCTTGAAGGTAGTATTACTGTGGCTTATTTGTGTCGGGTCTATCCCCATTTTGTGGACTGTGTCCTGATATATCAGATTTAGATCACTGCCGCCATCCATGAGGACTCGTGTAAGATGGTACCCGTTTATTATTGGGTCTAACACCAAGGCCGCCAGTCCTTCGTGCCGGATATTTGTCGTGTGATCCCTACGATCAAAAGTGATCGGGCAGGCCAACCAGGGGTTGATCCTAGGGGTGACGGGCTCTATGGCACGTGTGTCTCGGAGCGCGGTCGTCACATGGACCATGTTTACCGTTTTGACCTCTGGTGGGAACTTTTTCTGTCCTTCGGTGCTTTGCTGGCGAGGTTCATCCTCGTCTTCACTTGGTGTCTCCTCCCCTTTGTGTTTGGCATTTAGCTTACCGGATTTCTTGAAGACCCAACATTCTCTGTGGGTATGATTTGCAGGTTTGTCGGGGGTGCCGTGAATCTGACAGAGCTTGTCAAGAATTTTGTTTAGGCCAGATTGTCTTTCTCTGCTGCCTTTGAAAGGCTTTTTCCGCTGACCTGGTTGAGAGCCCCTGAATCCGGCGTTTACCGCCGTGTTATCTGGGCTACCAACAAAAACCACGACGCTTTATTTCGATGCTTGTTTTTGTTGCGTCGTGGTTTACCATTGCCATCCCTGACTTCGGATGTGCTTGGGTCACTGGTGCTGCTACGGGCCAACCAGTTGTCTTCACCCACACAAAAGCGGGTCATGAGGCTTGTTAGGGCTGCCATTGTTCTCGGTTTTTCTTGGCCAAGGTGTCTGGCGAGCCATTCGTCTCGAACGCTGTGTTTAAAAGCTGCTAAGGCTTCGACGTCCGGACAGTCAACGATTTGGATCTTCTTAGTGAGGAACATGTTCCAAAGCTTTCGGGCGGACTCTCCAGACTGTTGGATTATATGACTTAATCGTCTGCATCCAGAGGTCGGACATAAGTCCCTTGAAAATTAGCCCGAAAAGCATCCTCGAGCTCCTCCCAACTTCCAATTGAGTTTTCGGGGAGGCTTTTCAGCCAGTGTCGAGCTGGCCCTTAAGCTTGAGGGGCAAGTATTTAATGGAATGGAGATCGTCTCCGCGAGCCATATGAATATGGAGGATAAAGTCCTCGATCTAGACTCCAGGGTCTATGGTCCCGTCGTACGCCTCTATGTTCACCGGTTTGAATCCTTCTGGGAATTCGTGATCCAACACCTCATCAGTGAAACATAAGGGGTGTGAGGCACCCCTGTATTGGGATGTGCCATGGTGTTCGGATGGTTGTAGTATTCGGTTTTGGTTTTGTACCGTAGCGCGCTTCCTAGATCCATAGATGGATCTAGTCGCGCCGGATTTTTGGCGCAAGTTCTCGCGTAAATCGAGTGTTGACTTATGCGCGACTTTGTTAGCCGCTCTATCGCGTTCACAAGGTGGTGGACCCGGCCGGTTGGCCATATCATTCTTCGGCTGTGTGGGCTCTAAGGCCTCATCGTCGAATTCTGGTAATAGCTTGCGCTTTGGATAGCTATTTGTGTGGTAACTTCCACCATACTTTGTTTCCTTGTCGAGCACTTTGTTCCACCTGCTATTGAGCGTATCTTGTGCGGCCTTAAGCCTTTGTTTCTGTTTCTTCAGGCTCCTCGATGTGGCAATAAGTCTTCTGCGGAGGTTTTCTTGTTCCAAGTACGTTTCCAGGATGATGTGTGCATCTTCGTCCGGACAGTTTTCCTCCCCAGACGGGGTTTGATGAGGTTTATCCTTGGCGTGGCCGTGTTTGGATGCCGGATCCGTACTATGTTCGTCGTTTGCATCTTGATCGTGCTCTGCCACCGGGGTGGTGCAGTCGTCCTTTCTTCTAGAGTCGACTGGACTGTTATTTCCTCTTGCGCTGTTATCGCTGTTTTTGCTATGGCGGGACTTAGAGCGGCGCCGCTGACGTCAGCGCTTGGGTTGCTTGGAGGGGGCATCCTCCGATGTCTCTTCGCCATTGCCCTCTGTGGGTGTATCCACCAGGTATATGTCATGTGATGAAGTGGTGGTCTGGCGCCCTGTGGGCGGTGGTTCCTGTTCGTCTCCTGCATCGTCCTCCATACCGTCGATGTCTTCAAAGTCGAAGTCGAGCATGTCGGTTAAGTCGTCGACAGTAGCTACTAAGTGGGTGGTGGGTGGGCAGTGAATTTCTTCGTCGTCCGCATCCCATTCTAGCCGGACATAGTTCGGCCAAGGTTCTCCTGACAAGGAGAGAGACCTTAATGAATTTAGCACATCGCTGAAAGGTGAGTGCTGAAAGATATCCGCGGAGGTGAACTCCATGATCGGCGCCCAATCGGATTCGATGGGTGCGGATGCAGGCGGCTCGGAGCCTGTGGCCGGAGAAGAATCTAGTGGTTCGGCGACGCAACTCTTGTAAGGGGTAAAGTCAGTATCCGACTCTATCGCCACTAAGAGTGCAGCCTCCATGGCGGGGTCTGTCCCTCCGCTCTCGGACAGCGCAATTTGCTCCGGATTGATAGCCGGAGTAGTTGCAGATGCGATCTCTCAAACATTGTCTGACGGCAGAGTTACGTCATGCTCGTCACGACTGTGCGGCGCGTCTGACATGGGCTCGAATCCGTCGAAGATCAAGTCTCAGCGGATGTCGGCCGTGTAGTTCAAGTTTTCGAATCTGACCTAATGGCCAGGGGAGTAGCTCTCGATCTGCTCCAGATGGCCAAGTGAATTGGCCCGCAGTGCGAAGCCACCGAATAAAAAATCTGTCCGGGGAGGAAAACCTCACCTTGGACCGCATCGCTAGCGATGATCGAAGGAGCCTCAAGCCTTACGGTGACAACACAGTGGAACTCTCAATGAAAGCACCAATGTCGGTGTCAAAATCGGTGGATCTCGGGTAGGGGGTCCCGAACTGTGCGTCTAAGGCAGATGGTAATAGGAGGCAGGGGACACGATGTTTACCCAGGTTCGGGCCCTCTTGATGGAGGTAATACCCTACATCCTGCTTGATTGTTCTTGATGATATGAGTATTACAAGAGTTGATCTACCACGAGATCGTAGAGGCTAAACCCTAGAAGCTAGCCTATGGTATGATTGTATGTTGTCCTACGGACTAAACCCTCCGGTTTATATAGACACCGGAGGGGGTTAGGGTTTCACAAGGTCGGTTACAAGGGAGGAGATATACATATCCGTATTGCCTAGCTTTCCTTCCACGCCAAGTAGAGTCCCATCCGGACACGAGGCGAAGTCTTCAATCTTGTATCTTCATAGTCCAACAGTCCGGCCAGAGGATATAGTCCGGCTGTCCGGAGACCCCCTAATCCAGGACTCCCGCAGTCGTCGTTCGGTACCCACTGCCGTGTGCCGGTGCAAAAAGAGGAAAGGGAGCTTGTCAGAGAGGCTTCTGCATTGGCGGGTCAGAGTATAGGAGGAACGGCCGGCCTGGTGCCAGTGCTGGAGGAGAACGGGGTTCACCCGCGGCGGTGGCTCGATCTAGATCATGGATGGGTGGTGGATCCGGGCATGGGGGTGGAATCCACCCGCGGCGAATCCTGAGGGCACCAGAGACACAGGGCAGGGGCAGCGCCAGGGCCGGAGCAGGGGAGGAGGCGACGTGAGGGCAGGCGGCGACACGGTGGCGCGAGGGGTGTGGTGGGGCAACGACGGGCGGTCGGAATTTCTGGTGGGTGGGAGGAGGGGGCTGGATCGAGATTTGAGAGGAAGATGGGCCACCGGGGGATCCGCGGCGTGCGGAGGCCGTTGGCCGGCCGAGGGTGCGGCGTGTAGCAGCAGTTTGCTGGCTCGGGGCATGATGCGGCTGGGGCAGAGGTCGGTTGTGAGGGCGTGGGGGTGGCTGGTGGGTTTGTGGATCGGGGCGTGGGGTGTTGACCAGGAGGAAGGTGGAGGGGATCGGGGGAGGAAGGTGGAGAAGAGAGAGTGGTGCCTGGGGTGGGCCGGCGGGGTTGGTTTTTTTTTCTGTGTGCGTTTCAGAGGTGCGCCGGGTGTTAGTAGAATAAGCGTAGGTGTTAGCAGAATAAGACTCTTAAGGGGTGTTATCAGAATATATATTCAAACTTCCCCTTTCACTTCCCGACAAAGGTGGATCGTGTGCTGACCCACAAATGTGTGCTTGTGGCGCGAGATGGGTGAGACCACATACGAACCACATGCGGGTGGCCCTACTATATGTATGAAAAGGGTGTGGTGTGATATTTGACTACCATTCACAACTTTGATGTGGCACGTGTGCCTCGCAAATTAACCGTAGTTCCCCGACCCCATGGAGGTTGCAAGTAGTGTGAAGTAGCTAGCCCCCCCTCCCCCCCACACACACGTCGGGCGGAGGGCACCTCACCAAGACGTACTGTAACACAGACCAAGCAGAATCCAACTTGGTCAGACAACCTCTCCCGCTCATTGTTGGTCAAAGTGATGGACGTCCATGATAATCCCCAAGTGAAAGGAATCATTGTAGCAATTTCCAAAGGTGGAAGTGATAAGTATGGAGTGTCGAACCCACAAGTAACTAAAGGTAAGATCAATACTCTCTCAAGTCCTATATGCCACTGATACGACTCTACGTATAGCGAACGTTTGCTTCCAACTAGAAACGAGAAATAAAACTATGTTGTGGGTATGAAGAGGATAACTTTGCATGATATCGGAGAACTAAAATATAAAAGTAGGTGTTGTTAATATAAAGTTAGAATATATTACTATATATTATAAATATCAAGTGTGGAATAATGATGCATCGTCGTGCGGAATTATACTAGGCAATTGTTAATAAGATCGATGGTCGTCATTGCAATTTTATATGAGAGAGAGGCATAAGCTAACATACTTTCTCTCCTTGGATCATATGCACTTATGATTAGAACTCTAGCAAGCATCCACAACTACTAAAGATCATTAAGGTAAAACCCAACCATAGCATTAAAGCATCAAGTCCCCTTTATCCCATACGCAGCAACCCCCTTACTCGGGTTTAAGCTTCTGTCACTCTAGCAACCCACTATAAGTGAATCATGAACGTATTGCAACACCCTATAGCGGGAATCCCCACATGTGCGCAGCACGGAAGGCACCATAGGACAACACCAAAGTAAAACACACAACTCAAACCAATCTATATCATCAATCAACCCAAAGACAAAAGAAATCTACTCAAAACATCATAGGATGGCAACACACATTGGATCATAATATGTGGCATAAAGCACCATGTTCAAGTAGGCGATTACAGCGGGGTGCGGAAGAGTGGACCGCGTAAAGGAGATGATGATGGTGATGGTGATGGTGATGAAGATGATCACCGCGGCGATGATTCCCCTAATGGAACTCCGGTGCCACCAAGAGAGAGGGGGAGTGGTTCTCCCCTTTGTGATTCCTCCTCCATGGCCTCCCACTTAGATGGGGCAAGGTTCTTCCTCTGGTCCTTGGCCTCCATGATGATGGTGACCCCTCCGGATTCCTCCTTCATGGCCTCCGGTGATGTTGGCTGCTACCTCTTGAGCACTGTGTTGGATTTCCCCGAAGAGGAAGGGATGATGCAGCAAAGTAGCGTAAGTATTTCCCTCAGTTTTTGAGAACCAAGGTATCAATCCAGTAGGAGGTTGCGTGCGCGTCCCCTAGTACCTGCACAAAGCAAATAACTCCTCGCAACCAACGCGATAAGGGGTTGTCAATCCCTTCACGGTTACTTACGAGAGTGAGATCTGATAGATATGATAAGATAATATTTTTGGTATTTTTGTGATAAAGATGCAAAGTAAAATAAAAGCAAAGTAAAAAAGCAAAGGAAATAACTAAGTATTGGAAGATTAATATGATGAAGATAGACCCAGGGGCCATAGGTTTCACTAGTGGCTTCTCTTAAGAGCATAAGTATTTTACGGTGGGTGAACGAATTACTATTGAGCAATTGACATAATTGAGCATAGTTATGAGAATATCTAGGTATGATCATGTATATAGGCATCACGTCCGAGACAAGTAGACCGACTCCTGCCTGCATCTACTACTATTACTCCACTCATCGACCGCTATCCAGCATGCATCTAGAGTATTAAGTTCATGAAAATAGAGTAACGCCTTAAGCAAGATGACATGATGTAGAGGGATAAATTCATGCAATATGATAAAAACCCCGTCTTTTTATCCTCGATGGCTACAATACAATACGTGCCTTGCTGCCCCTACTGTCACTGGGAAAGGACACCGCAAGATTGAACCCGAAGCTAAGCACTTCTCCAATTGCAAGAAAGATCAATCTAGTAGGCCAAACCAAACTGATAATTCAAAGAGACTTGCAAAGATAACCAATCATACATAAAAGAATTCAGAGAAGATTAAAATATTGTTCATAGATAAACTTGATCATAAACCCACAATTCATCGGTCTCAACAAACACACCGCAAAAAGAAGATTGCATCGAATAGATCTCCACAAGAGAGGGGGAGGACATTGTATTGAGATCCAAAAAGAGAGAAGAAGCCATCTAGCTAATAACTATGGACCTGAAGGTCTGAGGTAAACTACTCACACTTCATCGGAGAGGCTATGGTGTTGATGTAGAAGCCCTCCGTGATGGATACCCCCTCCGGCGGAGCTCCGGAACAGGCCCCAAGATGGGATCTCATGGATACAGGAAGTTACGGCAATGGAATTAGGGTTTTGGCTCCGTATCTGATCGTTTGGTGGTACCACTAGTGCAGAACCGGGAAATAGCACCGGTTCGTGAGGCCCTTTAGTGCCGGTTTGGTAACCGACGCTAAAGTGTAGGCACTAAAGCCCCCCCCCCTTTAGTACCGGTTCAAGCACGAACCGGTGCTAAAGGGTAACCACGTGGCACGAGCCAGCTTCGGGGGCAGGGAGCCCTTTAGTACCGGTTGGTGTCACCAACCGGTATTAAAAGGTTGGGGGGTTTTGGGTTTATGATTTCTTTTTCATTTAATTTTGTGTTTTCCATTTAATTATTTTTTGTTTGCTGGTATTTTACGATACTACATATTGTACACGTTATGCATATATATAAATAGAATTTCTAGTAGAACCGATCATAATATATATATATCATCGAATGTCTCACAACCACCATTAATTAATTCACACATATATACACACATGTATATATATATATATATACAATTTCTCCTAATTGGTGCCTTCGGAGCCAGTGGCATTAGCCTAGCTAATTGGTGCCAGAGACTTGCAAAGATAACCAATCATACATAAAAGAATTGTTAGAAGATTCAAATATTGTTCATAGATAAACTTGATCATAAACCCACAATTCATCGGTCTCAACAAACACACCGCAAAAAGAAGATTACATCGAATAGATCTCCACAAGATAGGGGGAGGACATTGTATTGAGATCCAAAAAGAGAGAAGAAGCGATGTAGCTAATAACTATGGACCCGAAGGTCTGAGGTAAACTACTCACACTTCATCGGAGAGGCTATGGTGTTGATGTACAAGCCCTCCGTGATGGATACCCCCTCCGGCGGAGCTCCGGAACAGGCCCCAAGATGGGATCTCGTGGATACAGGAAGTTACGACAGTGGAATTAGGGTTTTGGCTCTGTATCTGATCGTTTGGGGGTACATAGGTATATATAGGAGGAAGGAGTATGTCGGTGGAGCAACAGGGGGCCCACGAGGGCGGAGGGCGCGCCTGGGGGGGGTAGCCGCACCCCCTACATCGTGGCCTCCTCCTTTGTTTCTTGATGTAGGGTCCAAGTCTCTTGGATCATGTTCGGCGAGAAAATCACGTTCCCGAAGGTTTCATTCTGTTTGGACTCCGTTCGATATTCCTTTTCTTCGAAACCCTAAAATAGGCAAAAAAAACAACAATTCTGGGCTGGGCCTCCGGTTAATAGGTTAGTCCCAAAAATAATATAAAAGTGGAAAATAAAGCCCAATAATGTCCAAAGCAGTAGATAATATAGCATGTATCAATCAAAAATTATAGATACGTTGGAGACGTATCAAGCATCCCCAAGCTTAATTCCTGCTCGTCCTCGAGTAGGTAAATGATAAAAACAGAATTTTTGATGTGGAATGCTACTAGGAATAATTTTAATGTAATTCTTCTTAATTGTGGCATGAATATTCAGATCTAAAAGATTCAAGATAAAAGTTCATATTAACATAAAAATAATAATACTTCAAGCATACTAACAAAGCAATTATGTCTTCTCAAAATAACATGGCCAAAGAAAGTTCATCCCTACAAAATCATATAGTATAGTCATGCTCCATTTTCGTCACACAAGAATGCTCTCATAATGCACAACCCCGATGACAAGCCAAGCAATTGTTTCATACTTTAGCAATCTCAAACCTATAAACTTTCACGCAATATATGAGCGCGAGCCATGGACATAGCACTATGGGTGGAATAGAATATGATGATGGGGGTTATGTGGAGAAGACAAAAAGGGAGAAAGTCTCACATCAACGAGGCTAATCAATGGGCTATGGAGATGTCCATCGATTGATGTTAATGCGAGGAGTAGGGATTGCCATGCAACGGATGCACTAGAGCTATAAATGTATGAAAGCTCAACAAAAGAAACTAAGTGGGTGTGAATCCAACTTGCTTGCTCACGAAGACCTAGGGCACTTGAGGAGGCCCATTGTTGGAATATACGAGCCAAGTTCTATAATGAAAATTCCCACTAGTATATGAAAGTGACAAAACAAAAAACTCTCTATCATGAAGATTATGGTGCTACTTTGAAGCACAAGTGTGGCAAAGGATAGTAGCATTGTCCCTTTTTGTTCTCTTTTTTTATTTGGCCTTTCTCTTTTTTTGGCCTTTCTTTTTTTCTTTTTTTGGGACAATGCTCTATTAATGATGATCATCACACTTCTATTTATTTACAACTCAATGATTACAACTCGATACTAGAACAA
This sequence comes from Triticum urartu, assembly GCF_003073215.2. NCBI lineage: Eukaryota > Viridiplantae > Streptophyta > Magnoliopsida > Poales > Poaceae > Triticum > Triticum urartu. The sequence continues at coordinate 284,092,672 of NC_053028.1, forward strand.
AAGATGACTCTATATGAATGCCTCTGGCGGTGTACCGGGATATGCAATGAATCAAGAGTGACATGTATGAAAATTATGAACGGTGGCTTTTCCACAAATACTATGTCAACTACATGATCATGCTAAGCAATATGACAATGATGAATGTGTCATGATAAATGGAATGGTGGAAAGTTACATGGCAATATATCTCGGAATGGCTATGGAAATGCCATAATAGGTAGGTATGGTGGCTGTTTTGAGGAAGATATAAGGAGGTTTATGTGTGAAAGAGCGTATCATATCACGGGGTTTGGATGCACCGGCGAAGTTTGCACCAACTCTCAATGTGAGAAAGGGCAATGCACGGTACCGAAGAGGCTAGCAATGATGGAAGGGTGAGAGTGTGTATAATCCATGGACTCAACATTAGTCATAAAGAACTCACATACTTATTGCAAAAATCTACAAGTCATCAAAAACCAAGCACTACGCGCATGCTCCTAGGGGGATAGATTGGTAGGAAAAGACCATCGCTCGTCCCCGACCGCCACTCATAAGGAGGACAATCAAAGAACACCTCATGTTTCAAATTTGTTACATAACGTTTACCATACGTGCATGCTACGGGACTTGCAAACTTAAACACAAGCATTTCTCAGATTCACAACTACCCAACTAGCACGACTTTGATATTATTACCTCCATATCTCAAAACAATCTTCAAGCATCAAACTTCTCTTAGTATTCAAAACACTCATAAGAAAAAAATACTAATCTTGAATACCTAGCATATTAGGATTATTTAAGCAAATTACCATGCTATTTAAGACTCTCAAAAATAATCTAAGTGAAGCATGAGAGATCAATAGTTTCTATAAAACAAATCCACCACCGTGCTCTAAAAGATATAAGTGAAGTACTAGAACAAAACTATATAACTCAAAAGATATAAGCGAAGCGCATAGAGTATTCTAACAAATTCCAAATCATGTATGGCTCTCTCAAAAAGTGTGTTCAGCAAGGATGATTGTGGTAAACTAAAAAATAAAGACTGAAAGCATACAAGACGCTCCAAGCAAAACACATATCATGTGGTGAATAAAAATATAGCTCCAAGTAAAGTTACCGATAGAAGTAGACAAAAGAGGGGATGCCTTCCGGGGCATCCCCAAGCTTTGGATTTTAGGTGTCCTTAGATTATCTTGGGGGTGCCATGGGCATCCCCAAGCTTAGTATCTTGCAACTCCTTGTTCCATAATCCATCAAATATTTACCCAAAACTGGAAAACTTCACAACACAAAACTCAAAGTAGAAAATCTTGTGAGCTCCGTTAGCGAAGAAAACAAAAGACCACTTCAAGGTACTATAATGAACTCATTCTTTATTTATATTGGTGGTAAACCTACTGTATTCCAACGTATCTATGGTTTATAAACTATTTTACTAGCCATAGATTCATCAAAATAAGCAAACAACACACGAAAAACAGAAACTGTCAAAAAACATAACAGTCTGTAGTAATCTGTAGCTAGCGCAAGATCTGGAACACCAAAAATTCTAAAATAAATTGATGGGCGTGAGTAATTTATCTATTAATCATCTGCAAAAATAATTAACTAAATATCACTTTCCAAATAAAAATGGCAGCAGTTCTCGTGAGCGCTAAAGTTTCTGTTTTTTACAGCAAGATATTAAGACTTTCCCCAAGTCTTCCCAACGGTTCTACTTGGCACAAACACTAATTAAACACAAAAAACACAACCAAAACAGAGGCTAGATAAAGTATTTATTACTAAACAAGAGCAAAAATCAAGGAATAAAAATAAAATTGGGTTGCCTCTCAACAAGCGCTATCGTTTAATGCCCCTAGCTAGGCATAAAAAGCAAGGATAGATCTAAGTATTGCCATCTTTGGTAGGCAATCCATAAGTGGCTCTCATAATAGATTCATAAGGTAATTTAATTTTATTTCTAGGAAAGTGTTCCATGCCTTTCCTTAACGGAAATTGGAATCTAATATTTCCTTCCTTCATATCAACAATTGCACCAATCGTTCTAAGGAAAGGTCTACCAAGAATAATAGGACATGAGGGATTGTAATCTATGTCAAGAACGATAAAATCTACAGGCACATAATTCCTATTTGCAACAATAAGAACATCATTAATTCTTCCCATAGGTTTCTTAATAGTTGAATCCGCAAGGTGCAAGTTTAGAGAGCAATCATCAAAATCACGGAAACCTAACAAATCACACAAAGTCTTTGGAATCGTGGAAACACTAGCACCCAAATCACATAAAGCATAGAACTCATGATCTTTAATATTAATTTTAATAGTTTGTTCCCACTCATCATAAAGCTTTCTAGGGATAGAAACTTCCAATTCAAGTTTTTCTTCATAAGATTGCATCAAGGCATCAACGATATGTTTAGTAAGCACTTTATTTTGACTATAAGCATGAGGAGAATTTAGCACGGATTGCAACAAGGAAATACAATCAATCAAAGAGAATTTTTCATAATTAAATTCCTTGAAATCCAAAATAGTGGGTTTAGCAACATCTAGAGTTTTAATTTCTTCGATCCCACTTTCATCAAATTTAGCATCAAGATCTAAAAACTCCGAATTTTTGGAACGCCTTCTAGGTAAAGGTGGATCATATTCAGTCCCATCATTATTAAGATTCATATTGCAAAACAAAGATTTAATAGGGGACACATCAATAACTTTTAGATCTTCATCTTTATTTTCATAATTCTCCGGTTTAGCGGCCATCTTATTAACTAAGGTAGCCTGCTTATCCGATAATTCAGCTGTCAACTTCTCAAGACGAGCAATTTGGGATCTTAAACCATCAAATTCTTTAGACATATCATCGAGCTCTTTATTCATATAACTCATGAAACTTTTTTGTTCCTTAAGCTCATTTCTGAAGAAACTATTATGCTCAAATTGCAAAACCATAAAACTCCTTACATTGCTTTCGATCTCTTCTAACCTTTTAAGGTGAAGATCACCAAATCTAGGTAGAGCCATCGTGACAAGCAAGCAATCCAACACACAAGCAAACAAAAAGCAAGCGGGCAAAAAGAGGCAAATAGAGAAAGAGAGGGGGGATAGAGAGAGAGAGGATGAATAAAACGGCAAGGGTGAAGTGGGGGAGAGGAAAACGAGAGGCAAATGGCAAATAATGTAATGCAGGAGATAAGGATTGTGATGGGTACTTGGTATGTTGACTTTTGCATAGGCTCTAGAAATGGCTCGTTGTTGGAAGTCAAATCTTGACTTGCGCGAACCTCCCCGGCAACGGCGCTAGAAATTCTTCTTGCTACCTCTTGAGCACTGTGTTGGATTTCCCCGAAGAGGAAGGGATGATGCAGCAAAGTAGCGTAAGTATTTCCCTCAGTTTTTGAGAACCAAGGTATCAATCCAGTAGGAGGTTGCGCACGCGTCCCCTAGTACCTGCACAAAGCAAATAACTCCTCGCAACCAACGCGATAAGGGGTTGTCAATCCCTTCACGGTTACTTACGAGAGTGAGATCTGATAGATATGAGAAGATAATATTTTTGGTATTTTTGTGATAAAGATGCAAAGTAAAATAAAAGCAAAGGAAATAACTAAGTATTGGAAGATTAATATGATGAAGATAGACCCAGGGGCCATAGTTTTCACTAGTGGCTTCTCTCAAGAGCATAAGTATTTTACGGTGGGTGAACGAATTACTGTTGAGCAATTGACAGAATTGAGCATAGTTATGAGAATCTCTAGTTATGATCATGTATATAGGCATCATGTCCGAGACAAGTAGACCGACTCCTGCCTGCATCTACTACTATTACTCCACTCATCGACCGCTATCCAGCATGCATCTAGAGTATTAAGTTCATGAAAACAGAGTAATGCCTTAAGCAAGATGACATGATGTAGAGGGATAAATTCATGCAATATGATAAAAAAAAACCATCTTGTTATCCTCGATGGCAACAATACAATACGTGCCTTGCTGCCCCTACTGTCACTGGGAAAGGACACCACAAGATTGAACCCAAAGCTAAGCACTTCTCCCATTTCAAGAAAGATCAATCTAGTAGGCCAAACCAAACTGATAATTCAAAGAGACTTGCAAAGATAACCAATCATACATAAAAGAATTCAGAGAAGATTAAAATATTGTTCATAGATAAACTTGATCATAAACCCACAATTCATCGGTCTCAACAAACACATCGCAAAAAGAAGATTGCATCGAATAGATCTCCACAAGAGAGGGGGAGGACATTGTATTGAGATCCAAAAAGAGAGAAGAAGCCATCTAGCTAATAACTATGGACCTGAAGGTCTGAGGTAAACTACTCACACTTCATCGGAGAGGCTATGGTGTTGATGTAGAAGCCCTCCGTGATGGATACCCCCTCCGGCGGAGCTCCGGAACAGGCCCCAAGATGGGATCTCATGGATACAGGAAGTTACGGCAATGGAATTAGGGTTTTGGCTCCGTATCTGATCGTTTGGTGGTACCACTAGTGCAGAACCGGGAAATAGCACCGGTTCGTGAGGCCCTTTAGTGCCGGTTTGGTAACCGACGCTAAAGTGTAGGCACTAAAGCCCCCCCCCCTTTAGTACCGGTTCAGCACGAACCGGTGCTAAAGGGTAACCACGTGGCACGAGCCAGCTTCGGGGGCAGGGAGCCCTTTAGTACCGGTTGGTGTCACCAACCGGTATTAAAAGGTTGGGGGGTTTTGGGTTTATGATTTCTTTTTCATTTAATTTTGTGTTTTCCATTTAATTATTTTTTGTTTGCTGGTATTTTACGATACTACATATTGTACACGTTATGCATATATATAAATAGAATTTCTAGTAGAACCGATCATAATATATATATATATCATCGAATGTCTCACAACCACCATTAATTAATTCACACATATATACACACATGTATATATATATATATATGTATATATATATACAATTTCTCCTAATTGGTGCCTTCGGAGCCAGTGGCATTAGCCTAGCTAATTGGTGCCTTCGGAGCACGATAACAATTGGAAGTGGTTCATGGGGGTGGTAGCGCGTAATAGTATTCTCCTTTGGGATCTATGACCTGGTCGAGCAAAAATCCCGCTATTTCCTCTTGAATTGCTTCTATGCGGTCCTGTGCTAGGAGCTTGTCCCGCACCTCTTTTGTCGCGACCCGACCCGAATGGATCAAGCGCTCTGTGCTCAGGTGTCATCCCTGGATCAGTAATGCTGACACCACACAGCCTTATTCATTCTGACGTGCTTGCGCGCATTCCATGAATCGGTCGATCTCAGATCCGGATCTTCGTTCTATGATTAGTCTTCTCGCTGTTTACGGAACAGGTTTTCAAGCGCCTGAGTTTCGTTCGGAAACCGCGTTCCGTCGTAATCAACAGTAAAACAAGTTCTAATGCTACAGTAAAACATATGGACCGTATAGTACTTACATCGCTGCTAGAAGCATCCAGAGTTATTTTCTACCCGTTTAGTTTCACGTATCCTTCTTTTCGTTCGTTCTTAGCTTGCGAACCGATTATCAATTAAGTATGAAAGACGTATACTAGGTTCGTTCTCGTGATCGCATACTTCTACCTGTGCAATTAATGTACTTATTAGTGTTCTTGTGTGCTTTGTCTGCGTAATCACACTCACATTCGCAAGACCGGCATTATAGCTTCGAACCACTGAGGTCTCCTCGTCCGAAGTCCTAGCAACGCAGAGCAAGCTGGCAAGTATAGTACCTCTCTGATCATACCTTCGTCCGAACCTCAAAAGCACAAACCCCTTAACTGGTTCTGATCTGCATTCAGTATGCAAGCCTCAAGTTTTTTCCACCCCCATTTGGTTCAATGATTAAGGCATGTGAATTATAATCAAGCTTGTCGAAGAGACATGGGTCAGACAATGAGAGTTATGACGATTGGCTAGATTGTTCAACACAGTAGTAGAGTATGGCATGCCATAACAGCTCCACCTTGATAACTATTATTGTCAATATGGTAATGGCTCAGTGCGTGTGAAAGCGCTATGGTGACCTATCTACTCGTTTGTTATATGATGCAATCTATGCTCAGTATCGCGTGAGTTAGGGCAGCGAAGATATATCCATGACAGATGTGAGTTACTAATTCTTACAATGTCTTAATAATGAAAAATAATTTATTAACTATGCATGGCAAGTGTAAACGAGCACATCTAGTGGATTGAGCACCTGTGTCGATCAGACTTTGCGTGAGATATACTATTTCTAGAGATGACCGCCACCCAGGCTCAAAGGTTGACATGCATAAGATAATTTCATTGTCCTACTAATCACTCGCACCAGTGTAAGCAAAGCGCTACATGACTTTAAACATAGGAGAGGCCCTCAAGCTAGACACTTAATGTGACTAGTTGTGCGAACTTACGGGTGACTAACATAGCTTATATGTAGAAGTACGATTGTACCGCGTCATACCTAATATTCATAGTACTAGTATTAAACTCGTAACTGTAGCTTCTGAAAGTACTCATATCTCAGCTCATCCGTTTGCTCAAACAGCCGTGTAGTCGCGACAGAAAAGCAAGACACTAGATGCGAAGCGAAGTTTCAATGGTGGTCACGGAACAATGTGTAACTCTGCAGAGTTTGCGCACTTTTCCCCACATGACTCGATCGCCTCCGTTTGTTTTTCTCGCACTACATGGTGTTTGAGAAGACGGATGACCGAGACATAGTCTTTCAGAAGCACTAGCACCTTACATGTGGGGTAGACCGGTACACCTACATCCCCTACATCTGCTAGTCCACCCCGTAAGAGTTCGCACAACTTAGTCAACTATGCCAGAGCCCATAGTAGCATGTGGCTGCACACGGAAGTTTCTAGCATGAATTATCTTATGATCCCTTTGAGCCTGGGTGGCGGTCCAAAAAAAACAGGCAAGTCCTGAATAGACATCAGGTGCCTCAATCCACCCAGATGTGTGTTTAAGTTGCCACCTTAGATAAACCATTAAAATTATCAACTCACATCTGTCATGGATATCACTCACCCAATCCACGTCTACTAGCATAGCATGGCATAATAAGCAAACGTAGAAGTAACTCCCAAAGGTTTCATAATAATACAGGTAATAGGTACTACCTCATCTACTTCCCATCCCACAATTTAATTAGATCCTAATCATGCAATGTGTGAGGATTGATCTAATGCAATAAAACATGGGTTGTAGAAAAGGTATGATCAAAGTGTTACTTGCCTTGCTGATGATCCGCGAGACCTAGGGTTTCGAAGTAACAAGCGGCGCAATCCGGGTGATCTATCGCAGACAAACAACAAGAACACATAAGTACTCATCTAATGCACAGGTAAAACTCGAACAAGAGAACGAACCAGATAGTTCAACTTAAAGAACTCTGGTTGCAAAGAAAGAACGAACCGAACAAAGAAACGGAAAACAAACGGCGGAAGAAAACAACTCGGTTCTAGCAAGTTGAAACTAGGTCAAATTTTACTGTAGCAAAAACTTGTTTAAGTTGATTAGACGGAACGGCGGTTTCGAAACGAAACTCCAGGCGCTTGAAACACCTGATTCCGATAAACGAGCGAGAAGATAAACTAGAACGAAGATCGGATCTGAGATCACGATCGCGGAAAAGACGCAGAATAAATCGGGCAGAAAGAAAAGAAGCACGGTTGAACGAACGGTCGTTCGTTAACCTAGAAGAATCCGGTGATCACGTTCGTTAGGACGAACGGTCCGGCGAACAGTCCAAAGACAACTAAATCGGAAAAGAAAACGAATCCGATCTAGGGTTTTGGGAAAAGAAAACCGAACGAAAAACCGATCTAGAAAACAGGAACGGTTTAGAGAAGAACCGGAAAGAAAACGAATTGGAAGAGAAGAAAAGAATCGGAACGATTAGAAGAAAACGATCCGAGGAAAAGAGACGCGGGGCAACCTCCGGCGAGGTCTCCGGCGAGGGGCTCCGGCGGCGTGGGCAAGGTGCGGCGGCGGCATGGGCAAGGTGCGGCGGCGGTGTAGGCAAGGTGCGGCGGCGGCGCTAGGGCACAAGGGCGGCGGCGCGGTGGAGGGGTGGCGCGGCGGCGGTGTAGGGCGCTGGGTGGGGTGCGGTGGAGGGCTTGGGGTTTGATTTGATGGGTTTAGAGGGGGGGTGTTGGGGTATTTATATTGGGGAGAGGATGGGGTTTCTTGGGGTAGGGGACAAGAAATAGAGTAGGAATAGGAATAGGAAAACGAAACAAAGGAAAGGGGAGGGGGCTACCGACCTAAGTCCCGCTGGTACTCGGCCATCGAGCAAAGAGGCGGCGGCGGCCTCGCCTGCCTGGCGCCTGGCGCGCGCGCAGGGGCTGGCGGCTGGCCTGGCCGGCCGGCTGGGCCTTGGCCCAGGCGGGCGCTGGCCTTTTTTTAAAATCGGTTACGCGCGCAGAAAAACACAGAAAAGAAAATCTAAACGGGCTCCAAAATTTCTAAAGTAAATTTTCCCCGACTCCTAAAAATAAGTCGAACAAAATGAACTTTACTCCGGACCTAAAATGCAATTTTCGAAAACGCGCATTTTTCCCTATCCAAATAAAATGCAAATAAAACTCCGACAAACAACATTTGATCTATTCATTAGATCTTCATTTTTCCTAAGTTTGGGAAAGTCATATTATTACCTCTCTCATATATTTTTGATATTGGAAAATAATTGAAGATGAAATAAATAAATCAAATGATCCTCTTTTCAAAATTTGAGAAAACTCTCTAATATGAAAATAACGAAATCTCCAACTCTCTCCGAGGGTCCTTGAGTTGCGTGAAATTTCTAGGATCAACCAAAATGCATGAAAATATGATATGCATGATGATCTAATGTATAACATTCCAAATTGAAAATTTGGGATGTTACAAACCTACCCCCTTAAGATGAATCTCGCCCTCGAGATTCGGGTTGGCTAGAAAATAGGTGAGGGTGGTCCTTGAGCAAATCTTCTTCTCTTTCCCAGGTGGCTTCATCCTCTGAGTGGTGGTTCCACTGAACTTTGCAAAACTTGATAACCTTTCTGCGAGTAACTCTGCTGGCAAAATCGAGAATCTTGACTGGCTTCTCCTCATATGTTAGGTCATCCTTTAACTGAATCGCTTCAAGCGGTACTGTATCTCTTAGCGGTACCTCCGCCATTTCGGCATGACATTTCTTCAGCTGAGAAACCTGGAATACATCATGAACTCCTGACAGTCCCTCTGGTAATTCCAACTTATAAGCGACTTCTCCCATACGTTGCAAGATCTTGTATGGTCCAACGAAACGCGGTGCTAACTTTCCCTTAACTCCAAAGCGCTTAACTCCTCGAAGTGGGGATACTCGGAGATAAACTCTGTCTCCGGTTTCGTAGACTGTCTCCTTGCGTTTAGAATCTGCGTAGCTCTTCTGCCTGGACTGGGCTATCTTGAGCCTATCGCGAATCAACTTAACTTTCCGTTCAGACTCCTTAATCAAATCTGGTCCAAAGAATTGACGGTCTCCAACTTCGTCCCATGACAACGGTGTCCTGCACCTCCTTCCGTATAAAGATTCGAAAGGTGCCATCTTCGAACTGGTCTGATAGCTGTTGTTATAAGAAAACTCCGCATATGGCAAGTTATCGTCCCAGCTAGATCCATAATCTAGTGCACAAGCTCTCAGCATATCTTCCAAAATCTGATTGACTCTCTCGGTCTGTCCATCTGTCTGCGGATGAAAAGCTGTGCTGAACTCTAGTCTCGTTCCTAAAGTTTCATGCAACTGATTCCAGAACTTTGAGGTAAATTGGGTTCCTCTATCTGATACGATACTCCTCGGAACTCCATGCAAACAAATGATTCTAGTCATGTATATCTTTGCCAACTTAGCACTGGTGTAAGTGGTCTTAACTGGAATAAAATGTGCTACCTTTGTCAAACGATCAACTACTACCCATATCGAGTCATAGCCTGCTTTTGTCCTGGGTAGTCCGGTGATAAAATCCATGCCTATCTTATCCCACTTCCATTCGGGTATCGGCAATGGTTGTAGCAATCCTGCTGGCTTCTGATGTTCTGCCTTTACTCTCTGACATACGTCACAAACTGCTACATATGCTGCAATATCCTTCTTCATTCCGGTCCACCAGAATGTTTCCTTCAAATCCAAATACATCTTGGTATTCCCTGGGTGAATCGAATACGGTGAATCATGTGCCTCTTGCAAAATCAACTTCCTGATCTCCGGGTCATTGGGCACATAAACACGGTCCTCAAACCATAGGGTATCGTGCTCATCCTCACGAAATCCCTTTGCTTTTCCTTCGCTCAATTTCTCTTTTATAGCAGCAATCTCCTTGTTAGACTTCTGGGCTTCTCTGATCTTATCCATCAATGTTGACTGAATCTCCAATGCTGCTACATAGCCTCTCGGAACTATTTCCAAACATAGCTCACGAAGGTTTTCTGCTAACTCCTTTGGTACTTTCCCCGTCACTAGGGTGTTGACATGGCTCTTACGGCTCAATGCGTCAGCTACTACATTAGATTTTCCGGGATGGTAATGCAATCTCATGTCATAATCCTTGATGAGTTCCAACCATCTCCGTTGTCGGAGGTTCAACTCCTTCTGCGTGAAAATGTACTTCAAACTCTTGTGATCCGTGTACACCTCACAATGATTTCCAATGAGGAAATGTCTCCACGTCTTCAATGCATGCACTACGGCTGCTAACTCCAAATCATGCGTGGCATAATTTAACTCATGAGGCTTCAGTTGTCGTGAAGCATACGAAACAACTCTTCCTTCCTGCATAAGCACTGCTCCAAGTCCTTGACGTGAAGCGTCGCAATACACCTCATAATCCTTGGTCTGATCTGGCAAAATCAATACTGGTGAGGTAACCAAACATTTCTTCAACTCCTGGAAACTAGCCTCACACTCCTCAGTCCATTTGAACTTAGTATCCTTCTTCAACAATTCCGTCATAGGCTTTGCAATCTTTGAAAAGTTCTCAATGAATCTCCGGTAGTATCCTGCGAGTCCAAGAAAACTTCGGATCTCTCCAACCGTTGTTGGTGCTTCCCATTCGGTTACGGTCTCAACCTTTGTGGGGTCAACTGCTATACCTTCTCCGGATATAACGTGTCCGAGGAATCCAACTTCCTTCAACCAAAACTCACATTTGCTGAATTTGGCGTATAACTGATGTTCCCTTAGTTTCTCCAAAACCAAACGCAAATGTTCCTTATGCTCCTCTTCATTCTTTGAATAAACCAGGATGTCATCAATGAACACTACGACGAACTTATCCAAAAACTCCATAAACACTTTGTTCATCAGGTTCATAAAATAGGCAGGTGCGTTAGTCAATCCAAATGACATAACGGTATACTCATACAGTCCATATCTCGTGGTGAATGCTGTCTTAGGTATGTCCTGCTCCCGAATCTTCAACTGATGGTACCCTGATCGCAAATCGATCTTGGAAAACACTTTAGCTCCTTGCAAACGATCAAACAGATCATTGATCATTGGCAGTGGGTACTTGTTCTTGATGGTTACTTCATTCAATCCCCGGTAATCTACAACCATCCTTAATGATCCATCCTTCTTTTCCACTAGAAGTACGGGTGATCCCCAAGGCGAGGAACTTGGGCGAATGTAACCTTTATCCAATAACTCCTTAATCTGATTCTTAATTTCCACCAAATCCTTTGCTGGCATCCGGTACGGTCGCTTCGATATTGGGCCTGTACATGGCAATAACTCAATCAAAAACTCGATGTCTCTATCCGGTGGCATGCCTGGTAATTCCTCAGGAAATACATCAGGAAAATCCTTCACCACTGGTACTTCCTCTTGCACAACTCCTGTTAGGCAGTTTACTTGTGTCCTGTTTGGCACATGCCGGGATACGTACTTGATCCTTCTTCCTTCTGGTGTGGTAAGCAAAATTGTCTTACTAGCGCAATCGATGTTTCCTCCATACATCGACAGCCAATCCATACCAAGAATCACATCCAGACCTTGGGACTCCAGAATAATTAAATCCGTTGGGAATACATGCCTTCCTATACTTAATGGTACTTGGAAAGATCCTTGTCTGGCCATGTATTCTGCTCCTGGCGAGCTTACTAGCATAGGTGTTTTAAGAATCCTAGTGGGCAGGCTATACTTTTCCACAAATCCCCTTGATATGTATGAATGCGATGCACCAGTATCAAAAAGAACGAGTGCGGTAAATGACTTAACCAAAAACTTACCGATTACTGCATCAGGCTGATCTTCAACCTCCTCCACATTAACGTGGTTCACCTGTCCCCTATTGAAAGGGTTTGGCTTCTTCCCAGAGCTTCCATTGCCATTTCCATTCTGGCCTTTGGGACATTCATTGGCATAATGTCCGGTCTTGGAACACTTGAAACAGGTGACTTGACTCAGGTCTCTCTTGGTTGGGGTTGATGCGGTGGTCCGGTTATGGCCGTTGCTTCCTCCATTCCCATTACCATTCTTGTGGCCATTATGGTTGTGCGAACTACCTCCTCCATGGGTATGCTGAAACTGAAATCCCGGTTTAGGGGCAAAACGGGGCATCTGCTGGGCTCCAGAGTTATACTTCCCCTGTCCATATTTCCTCTTGCGGTTCTCAATCTGCTGTTGCTTCCCTTCAATCATGATGGCACGATCTACCAACTCCTGGTAGTTGTTGAAACTTGCTACCATCAACTTCATGCTTAGTTCATCGTTCAGTCCTTCCAGAAACTTCTCCTGCTTAGCAGCATCCATAGCAACGTCATCTGGGGCATAACGTGCTAACTTGCTGAAGTCGTCAACGTACTGGCCAACTGTCCTTCCTCCTTGGCGTAAGTTGCAAAACTCACGCTTCTTTATGGCCATGGCTCCTGCTGAAACATGGGCAGTGCGGAAAGCTTGCTGAAACTGATCCCATGTGACAGTGTCAACTGGGTAAGTGGCTGTGAAATTCTCCCACCATGCTGCCGCGGGTCCGTCAAGCTGGTGTGCGGCAAACTTCACTTTCTCACCATCCGTGCATCCTGCAGTGGTCAACTCCCTTCCTATCTTGCGGAGCCAATCGTCTGCTACTATTGGCTCGGTGCTACTGGAAAACACCGGCGGGTTCAGCCTAAGGAAACGGGCTAAGTGGTCAACAGGTGGTGGTGGTGGTGGGTTGTTGTTGTTGTTCTGCTGGTTCTGAACTAACATCTGCATCAATTGATTCTGCTGCTGGATCAACTGAGTGAGCTCCGGTGGGAATCCATTGTCACGTCTCGGAGGCATCTGAGGGTTTAGAAAAGACGAGAATTAAGAATAGAGTGAGGTCTAAAGGGAAAACACTACCCCAATGCACATGAGCAAATGCACACAAAATCACTTCATTCAATCAAACAAGGGCTTACAAACGGTCTAAAACTATCGCAAAAGTGTTCGACTATAATGTTTACATGGGGGGATACTACTACTATATGGTGGTCATCTAGAAATTTGAACCGATGGAAGAATCCATGATATCTGCTCCAGCTTCGTCTTCAAAGTCGGGTTCACTTGGATCCGCATCGGTGTCGTCGATGATGATGTAGTTGTTCGGACATGCGACGTACTCGTCCCCCTCCTTGGTTGCTAACTTCCTCTTGAGTTCTTCAATCTCCTGCTTAAGATCGCCATTGTGTCTCGCTAGAGCTACAATCTCGTCCATGTAGTCCTTGCGTGTAGACTTCAGTTCTCCTTCTAGCTCGATGATCCTTGCCTTTGCATTCTTCAACTCTATCATGTCATTGCACATCTGGTTCTCGTGGCGTCGAATGTGCTGGTTTAACTCCTGGATGAAAGATGCAATGGATCTATCCTTCTTGGTGCTGACTAACTCCCATTGTTCATCTCGGCGTCCGCAAATCTGGTAGATAGTGTCCTTGAGGTCTTCTTGGTAAACTTCTCCAATGCGTCCTATGGTGATATGAGCTGCCATGCTCCTTCCCAGACTCCAGGTTGGTGCATTGAAAACACTATCTATAGGCTTCGTGATTGGCGCGAATGTCCTTCCCGGAACGTGAGCTTGAATCTTCCAGCGCTCCTCTTCAGGCAGAGTGGCGTTGAAGGTTCCCGTGAAGCTTGGTAATCCAATGTTCAGGTACTTGGTGACTTCCTTCAGGTGAAATCCAAATGGTGTGCCTTCATCCGGTTGAGCGTACTTAATCTTCGCGTGCGTCATCCTAAAGAGTAGAAAAGATGAGGAGTTCGAAAATGAGAAGAGAATGGTGATCTATGGCTTTAACTTAGTGGTCGTGTCCTATAGTCAGCGTGTGCTCTGATACTATCTCTGTTGCGACCCGACCCGAATGGATCAATCAAGCGCTCTGTCTCAGGTGGTCATCCGGGATAGGTGAATGTGGGACAAACACAGGTTGATCCGGAAGGATTTAGCAGAGTGGGCAATTCACACACTTATTACATCGTTGTCTCAAAGAGAACTTATTACAATAATATGGCTTAAGGCCATCTATCGATAACAGCGGAAGACTCGGAAGATAAATGGGTCCATCAACTCCAACGGCATCACTGAGTATAGAACCACGACCTAAAACACCTTACTCGTCGTCTGAAAAGTCTGCAACATGAGAAGTTGCAGCCCGAAAACGGGTCAGCACATGGAATATGCTGGCAATGTAACACATAGAGAGTAATGGAATGAAACAGCTATACTATATGCATATATGGCTGGTGGAAAGCTCTATGGTTACAGTTTTGCGTAAAGCCAGTTTTTCCCTACTGCAAAGGAATAAATTTATTTAACTATCATGGTAGTTGTTAAACATCGAGAATGGTTGACAGCATTCCGATCCCAATTAAGTGAACAATTAAAACCCAACAACATTAATTAGAAGTAACGTGATGAGATTCACATGATATTCAAGTACTAGATACTCAAGTTGTCCATAACCGGGGACACGGCTAATCATGATTAGTTTGTACACTCTGCAGAGGTTTGCGCACTTTTCCCCACAAGACTCGATCGCCTCCGTTTGGTTTCTCGCACTACATGGTGTTTGAGAAGACGGATGACCGAGACATAGTCTTTCAGAAGCGACTAGCACCTTACATGTGGGATAGACCGTACCACCTACACCCTACATCTGCTAGTCCACCCCGTAAGAGTTCGCACAACTTAGTCAACTATGCCAGAGCCCATAATGGCTTGTGGCACACGGAAGTTTCTAGCATGAATAGATCTTATGATCCCTTTGAGCCTGGGTGGCGGTCAAAAAAAAACAGGCAAGTCCTGATAGACATCAGGTGCCTCAATCCACCCAAGCTCTATGGTTACAGTTTTGCGTAAAGCCAATTTTTCCCTACTGCAAAGGAATAAATTTATTTAACTATCATGGTGGTTGTGAAACATCGAGAATGGTTGACAGCATTCTCAATCCCAATTAAAAGTAATTAAAAACCCAACAACATTAATTAGAAGTAACATGTTGAGATTCACATGATATTCAAGTACTAGATACTCAAGATGTCCATAACCGGGGACACGACTAATCATGATTAGTTTGTACACTCTGCAGAGGTTTGCGCACTTTTCCCCAGATGACTCGATCGCCTCCGTTTGTTTTCTCGCACTACATGGTGTTTGAGAAACGGATGACCGAGACATAGTCTTTCAGAAGCACTAGCACCTTACATGTGGGGTAGACCGGTACACCTACATCCCCTACATCTGCTAGTCTACCCCGTAAGAGTTCGCACAACTTAGTCAACTATGCCAGAGCCCATAGTAGCATGTGGCTGCACACGGAAGTTTCTAGCATGAATTATCTTATGATCCCTTTGAGCCTGGGTGGCGGTCCAAAAAAAACAGGCAAGTCCTGATAGACATCAGGTGCCTCAATCCACCTAGATGTGTGTTTAAGTTGCCACCTTAGATAAACCATTAAAATTATCAACTCACATCTGTCATGGATATCACTCACCCAATCCACGTCTACTAGCATAGCATGGCATAATAAGCAAACGTAGAAGTAACTCCCAAAGGTTTCATAATAATACAGGTGATAGGTACTACCTCATCTACTTCCCATCCCACAATTTAATTAGATCCTAATCATGCAATGTGAGAGGATTGATCTAATGCAATAAAACATGGGTTGTAGAAAAGGTATGATCAAAGTGTTACTTGCCTTGCTGATGATCCGCGAGACCTAGGGTTTCGAAGTAATAAGCGGCGCAATCCGGGTGATCTATCGCAGACAAACAACAAGAACACAATAAGTACTCATCTAATGCACAGGTAAAACTCGAACAAGAGAACGAACCAGATAGTTCAACTTAAGAACTCTGGTTGCAAAGAAAGAACGAACCGAACAAAGAAACGGAAAACAAACGGCGGAAGAAAACAACTCGGTTCTAGCAAGTTGAAACTAGGTCAAATTTTACTGTAGCAAAAACTTGTTTAAGTTGATTGGACGGAACAGCGGTTTCGAAACGAAACTCCAGGCGCTTGAAACACCTGATTCCAATAAACGAGCGAGAAGATAAACTAGAACGAAGATCGGATCTGAGATCACGATCACGGAAAAGACGCAGAATAAATCCGGCAGAAAGAAAAGAAGCACGGTTGAACGAACGGTCGTTCGTTAACCTAGAAGAATCCGGTGATCACGTTCGTTAGGACGAACGGTCCGGCGAACAGTCCAAAGACAACTAAATCGGAAAAGAAAACGAATCCGATCTAGGGTTTCGGGAAAAGAAAACCGAACGAAAAACCGATCTAGAAAACAGGAACGGTTTAGAGAAGAACCGGAAAGAAAACGAATCAGAAGAGAAGAAAAGAATCGGAATGATTAGAAGAAAACGATCCGAGGAAAAGAGACGCGGGGCAACCTCCGGCGAGGTCTCCGGTGAGGGGCTCCGGCGGCGTGGGCAAGGTGCGGCGGCGGTGTAGGCAAGGTGCGGCGGCGGTGTAGGCAAGGTGCGGCGGCGGCGCTAGGGCACAAGGGCGGCGGCGCGGTGGAGGGGTGGCGCGGCGGCGGTGTAGGGCGCGGGGTGGGGTGCGGTGGAGGGCTTGGGGTTTGATTTGATGGGTTTAGAGGGGGGGTGTTGGGGTATTTATATTGGGGAGAGGAGGGGGTTTCTTGGGGTAGGGGACAAGAAATAGAGTAGGAATAGGAATAGGAAAACGAAACAAAGGAAAGGGGAGGGGGCTACCGACCTAAGTCCCGCTGGGACTCGGCCATCGAGCGAAGAGGCGGCGGCGGCCTCGCCTGCCTGGCGCCTGGCGCGCGCGCAGGGGCTGGCGGCTGGCCTGGCCGGCCGGCTGGGCCTTGGCCCAGGCGGGCGCTGGCCTTTTTTTTTAAAACGGTTACGCGCGCAGAAAAACACAGAAAAGAAAATCTAAACGGGCTCCAAAATTTCTAAAGTAAATTTTCCCCGACTCCTAAAAATAAGTCGAACAAAATGAACTTTACTCCGGACCTAAAATGCAATTTTCGAAAACGCGCATTTTTCCCTATGCAAATAAAATGCAAATAAAACTCCGACAAACAACATTTGATCTATTCATTAGATCTTCATTTTTCCTAAGTTTGGGAAAGTCATATTATTCCCTCTCTCATATATTTTTGATATTGGAAAATAATTGAAGATGAAATAAATAAATCAAATGATCCTCTTTTCAAAATTTGAGAAAACTCTCAAATATGAAAATAACGAAATCTCCAACTCTCTCCGAGGGTCCTTGAGTTGCGTGAAATTTCTTGGATCAACCAAAATGCATGAAAATATGATATGCATGATGATCTAATGTATAACATTCCAAACTGAAAATTTGGGATGTTACATCTTTGAACTGTTAAGAAGGAGATCAATATGCATGCATATTAGTTGTGTGAATAGACATCAATAGTGGTGTAAAAATTGTGAATAGTGTTCTGACAATCGATATCGTACCCACTCCTGTCTTTGAGATTTGCTCCTTTCGGACGCCATCATGCGAATGTTCTCGCAAACGTAGTATGCACATAGACCAATCCCCGGCGCCTGCTTCAGGGCCTTTACGAGAATGGAATTTGATCAGATAATAATTAATCAAGCATGATAATTAAAGAGATGGCAGCTAGCTAGTACTACTTAATTACTTACCTTGGGTCGATACATTTCAGATTTTGTTTCCATGGGCCTGGAGTGGCCCTGATGAACTTTGCCCAAGCCCTGCCCGCCGACAAAGAAAATGAATAAATGGGTTATTAAATAGTTGTTATCAGGAAATGATGAACTAATTAAATAGGCCGAGATATAGTTAATAATGATTGAAATTACCTGTTGACTATCCCCTTCACGATGGTGTAGTCACTTGCTTTCTTAAGTACTGAGTCTAGTACTTCAACTGTTCCTTCATCAACTTTAATGATTAACAAGATCCAGTGAAATCTGCATGCACACACGTTTGCATGTCTTAATTAAGCGGGCGTATGTAAGCAAAAACATGTAGCTAGCTAGTAAGAAAAAACAGAATTTGTAGTACAAGACAGTGTGACTCACTGGAAGTTGTAAGGAAGTAGTATATCTTCATTGTATTTGAGGTCCTTGAAACTCTAGCATGCTTTCCTCTACACTTTTTTCGTGATATGGATCTATTTTCCATGTGTATTCATTAATGGTATTTGGGTCAACGAACCCAATGCCATAGCGTCCACCTTTTTTCATTTCATAAATCTTCATCCTACATAATACCACAGAAAAGAATATAGTGAGGATAATTACAGGTAATGATTGATCAAAATGATCACTACAGCTAGCTTGAGACTTAAATTACAGAAAGAAATCACTTACATACAATAGCAATTGACGATAGATTTTTCGAGTGCGTCTTGATTGTATAGCTGAAATAGTTCTGAATACTCAACGGTCACAGCTTTCTCATGGTAGTAATGATCCTTCTTGACATTCACCATGAGGGACTCTCGATTGGAAATCTTGGTAATGTCCATGTACCATTGATGCAATTCATACATTCTCGTTGGGAGCTTATTGACCTCCTCTGGCTCGACCAAAGGTTGGTCCCGGGCATATTTCCGTTTTATTTCCTCCTCTCTAGTCGGAGACATGGGCTCGATATCGAGGAGTTGTCCAACAATGATCCCGATTGTTTCAGCCTGCGCAATATGCTCCTCGGTTATTACCACATCGCCCACCCCGGGAACATTAACGGTTTTCCCACAATAATATTGGGCGCGCCTACTCTCATGTGTTGTTGGCACAACAAGCAGGGGGATTGATTGCGCCGCCTGTTCTCCCAGCCGGGGAACGGTTTTACCGCTCCTTTTGCCAGCTGATTTGCTCGAGCTTGAGCTCGCCTCTTTCTGTAGACGTGCTCGATTTAACTTCTTGATGTGGCGCTCATAGTCTATGTCAACAGGCTTGGGAGCTGGTGCTCTAGCCATACGAATGAAGTGGTCAATCTTTTCAATAGGCACTTTCTCCCTTGGCGGCGGTGGCGGTTTCGGTGCAAAATGGGCTTCCACCTCGGCCTTCGATATGGCTACGTTTTCCTCCTTGGACTTGTCGTAAGGCCTCTGCGGAAGAGGCGCGAGGCTTGGACCATATTGAAATCGCTTGCCTCCGCCTGTACCTCTGGTACTACCTCGACTTGTACCACTTCGCACCATAGCTGAGGCGGCTCTCTTCCGTGATTGCTGAGGCGGCGAAGACGGCTGATGTGGCTGAGTTGGAGGAGGAGTGGCCTGAAGCTGTGCCAGACTTGGAGGAGGAGTGGCCTGAAGCTATGCCAGACTTGGAGGAGGAGTGTCCTGAAGCTGTGCCAGACTTGGAGGAGGAGTGGCCTGACGCTTTGCCGGACTTGGAGGAGGAGGAGTGGCCTGAAGCTATGCCGGACTTGGAGGAGGAGTGGCCTGACGCGTTGGTGGACTTGGATGTAACGCCCCAAGACCGATGTGCCAGGTGTCTTCCAATTATTCGCTGTTGTTGCCATGTCTTTCGTTTGCATGTTGCATCTTGTCATGTCATCATGTCCATTGCATCATCATGTTTTCAAAACTTGCATCCGTCCGGGTTCCCAGTTCCGTCCATCGTCCGTTCTGAGCCCAGACACACTTGCACGCGCCCGCGGCATGTCCGAGATAGTATTTTATAAGTGGCCGGAAAATGTTCTCGGAATGGGACGAGAGTTGGCGTGCGGTCTTGTTATAGTGTAGGTAGACCGTCTACCAAGTTTCATCGCAATCGGAGTTCGTTTGACGCCCCAATGATTAACTATAGTGGCAGTATAGCCAGTCTAACGTCGGACGTTTTCGGTCTCTGGAAACAGTCGCCGGGCCTCTCTCTCTTCTCCTCTCTCAGCTCGAGCCCTTCTGCACAGCCCACAAGTTCCAACCGACCCCTCGCGTGCGTGTCCGAAACTTCCCCGGACTGTTGCCACCGTTGTGTCCGGATCATCCCCAAACATCTACAAAACGTCTCCGTTTCTTATTTAGACTTTCCTAGCCGATCTATTCTCGACCGTCGGATTTTGATCGGATGATCCAACTCCCTTCTTTTCCATATATATATATATATATATAGTCTATCCCTAGTCCATTTTGGACAAACCCTATTTTCTAGGGATCCTCCTTGCGCCGCCACTCTCTCTGGTTCCCCTTGGGATCACTAGCTAACCAACCATCGCTCTTCTGCTCCTCCTCGACTCAATCCCCTAACACCGCCGCCATCTTCCCCTTGTTTTCAGCGCCACCCAATCAGCAGTGCAGCCCGCTCCTGTCCGATCCACCCAATCAATCCAGCCGCCACCGACCTCCTTCATCTCGTCCCAGCGTCGGACGTGGAGCCGCGACTCCCGCCGGACCTCCTCACTGCCCGAGGCTGCTTCCTCCCCGTGCCCTCGTTCCCGAGCTCCATCGAGAGGAGAGGATCCCCCGCAAGCCACTGCTCCACCCCGCTGTCCTCGTCGTTGACCCTCACAAGCGTCGCCCCGACCCAGGCCAGTGCCCGGCTTCCCTCTCCTTCCTTCTCCCCATCTTGCTTCTCCTCCTCCTCTCATGGCTCTCTCTTCCGTGGAGTGCAGGAACCCCGTCGCCCGTTGTTCGTCACCTTCCACCACGGATCCACGCAATCTCCGACCAGATCCAACTGGCACTCCGCCGCACTTGCCCGTTCCGGCCGGATCCCGGCAGCTAGGCCCCGTCCCCGGTCACCGGTGCCCTCGCCGGAGAGCCCCTGCTTCAAACCCTTGCTGTTGTTTCTGTTCCTTTAGAGAAGAGGACAGCAGCGCCTCGTCCCACTCCTGTTGACCATGCCCCGCCTGCATCGCGCCTCTCCCCATGCCCGGATCCGCCGCCGCACCGTCCTGGAGCCTCGCCAAGTCCCTGAAGCCGTCGCACCAAGTCCTCCTGCGGTCGCTCCCTCGTTTTCCTGCTCGAACTGCTGCTGCTTGCTTCGCATTGACCGCGCCTCCTCCCTTCGTCAGATCCAGCCAGCAGCGCCCTGCGTAAGGCCCAGCGCGCGAGCCGCTGCTCCACCGGCCAGGCCCAAGGCCTAGCGTGCCAGCCCCCCTTGTTCACCGTCAAACTAGGCCTGGCCCATGGTGAGAGTAGATCCAGCCCGACATGTTTTTTTTCCATAATATGTTTTTCCTTTTTTTTCAGAGAACGCAGATTTACAAAAAAGTCCCTAAACTTCATGCATATAATAACTTAATAACCGTGCATCGGATTTAAACAATTTATATATGAAATATGCTTAGTTTTTTTATCTAGTTTCATAATATGTCATTTTCATCCATGTTTAAAATGCTTAAGATGTTGTTTGTTTAAACTTGCTTAATTAACTTGCTAAAATGATTTATTTCATAACTAAATAACCGTAGCTCGGTTTCTAATAAGCTTTATATGTAAATGGGGTAGAATTTTGCCTAGTTTAACATGGTGGCATCACTTTGCATGTTTAACAACTATAAAATTTGATTTAGGGCAGAACAACACCAAACCTAATATATGCATATGGGGATTTACCGGAATTGTTGTTCGTTGCTTCCGGCCTCATTTAAACTTGACTAGATAGGTAGTTTTACTTTGCTTCACCCTCTTGCCATGCTAACAACATTTAATCTTGTTGGGTACATAAACGAGATTGAACTAAGTAACTCGAATGTGGTGTTCCATCAATATGCATCCCGTTGCATATTGAGCTCCACTTAATTTGTAGGATTGCTTGTGCATTTTGCCATGCCATGCCATGCCTCTTTAAACCGGACATGCATCATACTTGATTGTGCATCATGCCATGCTTATGTGATGATTGTTTACTATGTTGTTTGCTTTCTTTCCAGTGTTGCTTCTTCAGGTTGGTTCCGATAACGTCGTGTTTGTGAGGACCGTTCGACTACGTCCGTTTGTCTTCTTCATGGACTCGTTCTTCTTCCTTGCGGGATTTCAGGCAAGATGACCATACCCTCGAAATCACTTCTATCTTTGCTTGCTAGTTGCCCGCTCTTTTGCTATGCCTATGTTGCGATACCTACCACTTGCTTATCATGCCTCCCATATTGTTGAACCAAGCCTCTAACCCACCTTGTCCTAGCAAACCGTTGTTTGGCTACATTACCACTTTGCTCAACCCCTCTTATAGCGTTGTTAGTTGCAGGTGAAGATTAAAGGTTGTTCCTTGTTGGAACATGGAGATGTTGTTCCTTGTTGGAACATGGAGATGTTGTTCCTTGTTGGAACATGTTTACTTGTTGGGATATCACAACATCTCTTATTTAATTAATGCATCTATATACTTGGTAAAGGGTGGAAGGCTCGGCCTTATGCCTGGTGTTTTGTTCCACTCTTGCCGCCCTAGTTTCCGTCATATCGGTGTTATGTTCCCGGATTTTGCGTTCCTTACGCGGTTGGGTTATAATGGGAACCCCTTGACAGTTCGCCTTGAATAAAACTCCTCCAGCAATGCCCAACATTGGTTTTACCATTTGCCACCTAGCCTTTTCTTTCCCTTGGGTTCTGCAGACTCAAGGGTCATCATTATTTTAACCCCCCCGGGCTAGTGCTCCTCTGAGTGTTGGTCCAAACTAGAGCGCCGTGCAGCGCCTCCTCGGGGAAACTCGAGGTTTGGTTTTAGTTGTATGGAGCGCTCATCTGAGTGTGCCCTGAGAACGAGATATGTGCAGCTCCTATCGGGATTTGTCGGCACATTCGGGAGGTGTTGCTGGACTTGTTTTACCATTGTCGAGGATGTCTTGTAACCGGGATTCCGAGTCTGATCGGGCCTTCCCGCTAGAAGGAATATCCTTCATTGACCATGAGAGCTTGTGATGGGCTAAGTTGGAACACCCCTGCAGGGATTGAACTTTCGAAAGCCGTGCCCGCGGTTATGGGCAGATGGGAATTTGTTAATGTCCGGTTCTAGAAAACCTGAAGTTGACCTTAATTAAAACACATCAACTGCGTGTGTAACCGTGATGGTCTCTTTCCGGCGGAGTCCGGGAAGTGAACACGGTGTTGGAGTAATGCTTGACGTAGGTTGTTCTAGGATCACTTCTTGATCATAGTTGTTCGACCGTGCTTTTGCCTTCTCTTCTCGCTCTCATTTGCGTA
Source organism: Triticum urartu (assembly GCF_003073215.2). Classification (NCBI taxonomy): domain Eukaryota; kingdom Viridiplantae; phylum Streptophyta; class Magnoliopsida; order Poales; family Poaceae; genus Triticum; species Triticum urartu. Next base: position 284,116,296 of record NC_053028.1, read on the forward strand.
TGTTTAGCCACCATATATGCTAGTCGCTTGCTGCAGCTCCACCTCAAACCTTTTACCTTACCTATAAGATTAAATAGTCTTGATCGCGAGGGTGTGAGATTGCTGAGTCCCCGTGACTCACAGATACTTCCAAAACTAGCTTGCAGGTGCCGTTGAACCATGCAAATGATGCAACCAAGCTCAAGGAGGAGCTCGATGAAGATCTCGTTCTTTGTGTTGTTCCGTTTCCAGTTGATCAGTAGTGGAGCCCAGTCGGGACGATCGGGGATCTGTGTAGCACTTGGGGTAGTCTTCTTTTATTTTGGTTCCGTAGTTGGACCTTGTTTGTATCTGGATGATGTAATGCTTTATTCATGTATTGTGTGAAGTGGCAACTGTAAGCCAACTGTGTATCTTTTCCCTTATGCATTACATGGGTTGTGTGAAGATTACCTCACTTGCGACATTGCTTTCAATGCGGTTATGCCTCTAAGTCGTGCTTCGACACGTGGGAGATATAGCCGCATCGAGGGCGTAACATTGGAGGAGCGGGAGTCCACTGACTCGATGGCGGACTTCAACGAGGAGTCGGATGACGTGGTGTCGGTGGCCTTCGAAAGATGATGCAATCCTTTCTCCATAGGATGATACGATGGTTGGCCTCTCCCAGTGTGTGCTCATTGTCACCTCCAGGAATGTCAAGCTCTAGCCCCGAATATTGGTCCACCACCTCATCAACCAAGACACGAGCATAGCCCGCTGGAATCGGGTTGCAATGGAAGCTTGCCTCGGGGGGATTTGTAAAAGCAAGGGCGTCTGCCACCTTCATGGATATGTTCTTCATTTTGAAGTGTAGCTCGCAGTTAGTGTTCTCCATGATGTCATCCACTGGGTAGCTATCCAGCAATGCGTCACCCGGGGCGGAACCCACGCTGCTTCTCGGCATGGATGGGACGGTGCTATCCAATGGTGGATCATCCGCTAGCTGCTGAGACCCCCTTTGCTGGCTAAGTGAGTCGATCTGCTCCTGCTGTTGCTGGAATTTGACTGCCAAGTCCCCGTGCGTTGATTCTAGGCCTTGAAGGCGTTCATAGTCTAGCTTCCTATGCTCCTCCTCCATCTTCCTCTTCTTCTCCTCCGCAATCTTCTTTCTCGCACGGGTTCTGTAGTCGGCGTTCCAGTCCGAAAACCCCTCATACCATAGAATAGCGCCCATGCCTCATGTTCTTCCCGGGTGTTCAGGATTTCCCAAGGCACGCGTAAGCTCATCGTTCTCTCTGTTGGGCTCGAACAACCCCGATCGAGCCTCTTCTATTGCAACAAGTAGCTTATCTTCGGTTCCGTCCAGACATGCCTTCTTTGAAACTTTGCCTGTCTTCGGGTCCAACTCCCCCCATGCGCATAGAACCAAGTCCTGCACCTGGGGGGCCAGCTCAATGTTTCTGGAGTGGCACCTGCATCCAACATCTCTTTCTCAGACTTATCCCACTTAGGCCTTCCCACCGCATAGCCACCTGGCCCCAGCTTATGGAATTTATCCTTTTTTGCGGCATTGGCCTTGTTTATTCTCGACCGTTCCTTAGATAATTCTGAATCCTTGAATTTCACAAAATCGTCCCAATGAGCACTTTGCTTCTCTAGTGTTCCCTTGAATACTGGAGTCTTCCTTCCTCCGTTGACGTACTTGGCCCATTCACGAATCTTGTGGTTCTTGAATGCAACCGCCATCTTCCTAAGAGCAGCGTCCTTGACTTTCTCCACATCTGCATCTGTGAAATGATCTGGTAGGGTGAAATGTTCCATGAGCGTTTCCCAAAGCAGAAGTTTTTGTCTTTCATCGACAAAAGTAACTCATGGACGTGGCTTTGCTGGCTCTCTCCATTCTTGAAGGGAGATCGGGAGTTGGTCCTTCACAAGAACTCCGCACTGACGAATGAACTTGTCCGCAATCTTCTTAGGCGCTAATGGTTCGCCATTAGGTCTGATGGCCTCGATATTGTACTTTACGCCCTCCTTCAACTTTTTATTCGGGCCACATTTCCTGTTGCCTGAAGATTTGCTCGATCCGGATGGCTGAAAGAAGAAAGATCGATTCGTTAATATATCCTCAAGTCATTTAAAACATGTGATGATCACCAGATGCTTGCTTATATAAATATATATACCTTGCCGGTCTTTGTTGTTTCAATATCAACATTTTCTTCGTCATGTTCATAGTTCATGACTTCATCAATTCGGTCATCGCGATCGAATATCATATCACCCTCCCCGGTGTTCTTTAGATATTCGGAGCCGTCATAATCTTCTTCATTCTGATCATCATCTGGCCCGCGAGGATTGCGTATGATATTGAACAGGGCCTCTTCTCCCTCTCTTCCGGTATTGTCCGCCATAGGTTTTGTTTAACTAATCCAAAAGAAATATATTCAAATTACAATGCATGGATGCAATCAATTAATAAGGAAAAACTGAATCAATCATAGTACATAATAAGCATCATTGAATATAATCTCGAATACGCCGTCTCGAATAATAGATATAATATCGAATACATCATCTCGAATAATAGATATAATCTCGAATACATCATCTCGAATAATAGATATAATATCAAATACATCACTAGCTAGCTAGCTAGCAAGCTAATAAAGATCGAATACTACAGAGTAATCTAGGCCACTCGCAGTTCCTGAGGTGCGGGCGGTGGACACCCAAAGAGAAGGAATCATCACTGGATTATAGCTCGGGTGATCTCCCAAAAGAACCTGTCAGGTATTGGAGAACCTGACGTCCATACCAGCCATGTAGCGATGGACGTGCTCGTCCTCCTCCCTAACACGGCGACGTACCACCTCCGGCGGGGCCGGTTCCCTCCGCACCAAAAGTGGCCCACGCGAACGCCACCAAAGGAGATGAGGGTCGACAACGGGACCCGGGGCCGGGTTCCTCACCAAGCGTCGCACCCCTGAAGGTAGCACCTCCCAGTGCCAGCCCGGCGGAGCCCAGTCCCGGACATGGGTCCTCTGAAGCAGGACGTCGTCGCGAACGGGTCGACGGCGAGGATGCGGGCCGGGCATCGTCGACAACAAATAATATATGCCGCAAAAGTAAAGTAACATTTTTAAATGATGGACTGTGATTTCATATATGCAAATTCTAAATTTTATAACTAAAACTAACATTTCTAATATTTCTATAACTAAAACTAACATTTCTAATATTTCTATAACTAAAAAACATTTCTATATATAACTAACATTTCTATATAACTAACATTTCTAATATAACTAACATTTCTAATATTTCTATATAACTAACATTTCTATAACTAAAACTAACATTTCTAATAATTCTATAACTAAAAAATAGAAAGATTGCTAACAATTCTATAACAATGTGTGTGTGTGCGTGTGTGTGTGTGTGGTTGGCGGCCGGGGCAGGAGCTCACCGGCGAGGCGCGACGACGGTGGGCGGCGACGGGGATGGAGACGGCGACAGGGACGGGGCGGCGACGACGGGGACGGGGCGGAGACAACGGGGACGGGGACGGGCCGGGTGGGGACAACGGGAGGACAGGGCGGGGCGCGGCGATGGGGCGCGGCGCGGCGATGGGGACGACGGGGACGGGGACGGCGACGGACGGCGACGGGGACGGCGACGGACGGCGACGGTGACGGACGGCGACGGGGGCGGCGACGAGGGACGTCGGCGATGGGGCAGAGGAGAAAGAAGCAGGGAGAGATGAGAAACTGACCTGCTTCTTTCTCCTCTGCCCCCTTTAGTACCGGCTGGAGCCACCAACCGGTACTAAAGGTCTGTTTTGGCCAGGCGAAGTGGCGGGAACCGCACCCCCTTTAGTACTGGGTCGTGGCGCCAACCGGTACTAAAGGCGCCCCCTTTAGTACCGGTTGGAGCCACGACCCGGTACTAAAGGGTGTGCGCTGCCAGGCGAGGGGCGCAAAAGTTTAGTCCCACCTCGCTAGCCGAGGGGCACTCGCACCTGCTTATAAGCCCTGCCCGCACTGTTGTCTCGAGCTCCTCTCTTAAGCAGGCCTTCTGGGCCTACCTCTGCTGCGATGCCCTGTTGGGCCTACTGGGCTAGCGGGCCTGCATCCTGGCCCAACTAGAATTTGGGTTTCTAGTCGTATGCAGGCCGCTGTGGCCCAGTAGGTGGGCTTTTTTCTTATGTTTTTTGCTTTATTTATTTTTGTTTTATTTATTTTTGAGTTGTTTTTTGCTGTATTTAGAGTTTCTTTGTGAATATTTTTGCTTTAGGTACAAAAAATTACAAACTTTCTGTTAGTACCGGTAGTTTACAAATTTGAATAGTTTAAATTTTGAATTATTTGAAATTTGTGTGAATCACTAGTTTGTGAATAACTTAACTTCGAAAATAGATTTTTCAGTGATTCTTTTTTCTTATGTTTAATATTAGTGTGTTTTATCATTATATTCAATTTGGTAATGCTTAGGTTATTTAAAAAATGAAATGCCTTTGTAACGGATGAGTTTTCGTCCGAAACCCTGATACTTCGAAAGAGATTGTCCATTTTGTACACGAAGTGCATCCAGTTTTTGCGGTAACCCTCTCTACTTTTTTGCACATGGTATGTGGGTGAAATTATGATACCATGCCAACTTTCAACCTTTTCTGAGTTCATTTGAAATGCTTTTCAATTTCAGGGTCATTTAGCTAAAAAATCAGCAAATGCATGAAAGAATTTGCTTGCACATAAAATTTCTTCGCGTTTCAAATGCCAAAACACATAACTAGCTACCCTAACTATTATAGAGATTCCCTCCTAGGTGTGAAACACAGAAGAAAGTGATGATAGTGAAGCCGATCACATCCCAGATCTTTGGGTGTGAAACTTTTTCTTCGCATGTGTCCCTTTACGCTGTAGCCATGGAAAATCTTCATCACTTAACTGGATGCTCAGGTCAATATTCACTGTGAATGGAGCAATTTCATCAAACTTTTCATAATCTCCTGACATGTCTGTCTTGAAATCCACTCCCACGATGTTTCTCTTCCCAGAAAGAACTATGTGCCGCTTTGGCTCATCGTACGATGCATTCGCTTCCTTATCTTTTCTTTTTCTCGGCTTGGTAGACATGTCCTTCACATAGAAAACCTGTGCCACATCATTGGCTAGGACGAATGGTTCATCTGCATACGCAAGATTGTTGAGATCCACTGTTGTCATTCCGTACTGCGGGTCTTCCGTTACCCCGCCTCGTGTCATATTGACCCATTTGCACCGAAACAAAGGGACCTTCAAACCACGTCGATAGTCAAGTTCCCATATGTCCTGTATATAACCATAATATGTTTCCTTTCCCGTCTTGGTTTCTGCATCAAAGCGGACACCACTGTTTTGGTTGGTGCTCTTCTTATCTTGGGCGATCGTGTAAAATGTATTACCATTTATCTCGTACCCTTTGAAAGTCATTATATTCGAAGATGGTAACTAGGACAGCAAGTACAGGTCATCTTCAATAGAGGCGTCATGCATGGTACGTGTCTGCAACCAGCTGGCGAAACTCCTGGTTTGTTCATGTGTAATCCAGTCATCAGACCGCTCGGGGTGTTTGGAGCGTAGCAAATTCTTGTGTTCATCCATATACGGAGCCACCAAGGTGGAATTCTGTAGAACTGTGTAGTGTGCTTCAGTGAGAGAATGTTCGTCCATACATATTACTTGTTCCCCTCCTAGCGTGCCTTTTCCATCCAGTCTGCCCTTATGCCGCGATTCAGGAACACCAATCTGCTTAAAGTCAGGAATAAAGTCAATACAAAACTCAATGACCTCCTCATTTTCATGGCCCTAGGAGATGCTTCCTTCTGGCCTAGCACGGTTATGAACATATTTCTTTAAGACTCCCATGAACCTCTCAAAGGGGAACATATTGTGTAGAAATACAGGACCCAAAACGTTAATCTCTTCACATAGGTGAACTAGGACGTGCGTCATGATGTTGAAGAAGGATGGTGGGAACACCAACTCGAAACTAACAAGACATTGCACCAAATCATTCTCTAACCTTGGTATGATTTCTGGATCGATTACCTTCTGAGAGATTGCATTGAGGAATGCACATAGCTTCACAATGGCTAATCGAACGTTTTCCGATAGAAGCCCCCTCAATGCAACCGGAAGTAGTTGCGTCATAATCACATGGCAGTCACGAGACTTTAGGTTCTGGAACTTTTTCTCTGCCATGTTTATTATTCCCTTTATATTTGACGAGAAGCCAGATGGTACCTTAATACTGAGCAGGCATTCAAAGAAGATTTCCTTCTCTTCTTTGGTAAGAGCGTAGCTTGCATGACCCTGATGTATGCCGTCTTTTCCGTGCATAAGTTGCTGGTCCTCCCGTGCCTTAGGTGTATCTTTTGTTTTCCCATACACGCCCAAGAAGCCAAGCAGGGTCACACAAAGATTCTTCGTCACGTGCATCACGTCGATTGCGGAGCGGACCTCTAGGTCTTTCCAATAGGGCAGGTCCCAAAATATAGATTTCTTCTTCCACATGGGTGCGCGTCCGTCAGCGTCATTCGGAACAGGTTGTCCACCAGGACCCTTTCCAAAGACCACCTTCAAATCCTTGACCATATCATGTACATCAGCACCAGTATGGTGGCGAGGCTTCGTCCGGTGATCCGCCTCACCTTTGAAATGCTTGCCTTTCTTTCTTACGGATGCCTGCTCGGAAGAAATCGATGATGCCCCAGGTACACATTCTTCTTACAATTAGCCAAATATATACTGTCGGTATCATCCAAACAGTGCGTGCATGCGCGGTATCCCTTGTTTGTCTGTCTTGAAAGGTTACTGAGAGCAGGCCAATTATTGATGGTCACGAACAGCAACGCCTTTAGGTCAAATTATTCCCCCATGTGCTCATCCCACGCACGTACACCTGTTCCATTCCAGAGTTGTAAGAGTTATTCAACTAATGGCCTTAGGTACACATCAATGTCGTTGCCGGGTTGCTTAGGGCCTTGGATGAGCACTGGCATCATAATGAACTTCCGCTTCATGCACAACCAAGGAGGAAGGTTATACAAACATAGAGTCACAGGCCAGGTGCTATGGTTGCTGCTCTGCTCCCCAAAAGGATTAATGCCATCTGAGCTTAGACCAAACCATACGTTCCTTGCGTCATCTGCAAACTCCTTCCCGTACTTTCTTTCGATTTTTCTCCACTGCGACCCGTCAGCGGGTACTCTCAACTTTCCGTCTTTCTTACGGTCTTCTCTGTGCCATCGCGTCGCCTTGGCATGCTCTTTGTTTTGGAACAAACGTTTCAACCGTGGTATTATAGGAGCATACCACATCACCTTGGCAGGAATCTTCTTCCTGGGGCGCTCGCCCTCGACATCACCAGGGTCATTGCGGCTGATCTTATAGCGCAATGCACCGCATACTGGGCAAGCGTTCAAATCCTCGTACTCACCGCGGTAGAGGATGCAATCATTAGGGCATGCATGTATCTTCTGCATGTCTAACCCTAGAGGGCAGACAACCTTCTTTGCTTCGTACGTACTCTCGGGCAATTCGTTGTCCTTTGGAAGCATATTCTTTATCATTACCAGCAACTTCCAAATCCCTTATCAGATACACCATTCTCTGCCTTCCATTGTAGCAATTCCAGTGTGGTGCCCAACTTTTTCTTGTCACCTACACAATTCGGGTACAACAATTTTTTGTGATCCTCTAACATGCGCTGCAACTTCTTCTTCTCCAAATCACTTGCGCAGTTTCTCTTTGCATCGGCAATGGCCCGACCTAGATCATCAACGGGCTCATCCGATGCCTCTTCTTCAGCTTCTTCCCGCATTGCTGGCTCAGCTTCTTCCCGCATTACCGGCTCAGCTTCTTCCCTCATTGTTGTATCATCGTATTCAGGGAACCCATGGCCAGGATAGCTGTCGTCGTCCTCTTCTTCTTCATTGTCTTCCATCATATCCCCTCTTTCTCCATGCTTGGTCCAAACATTATAGTGGGGCATGAAACCAGACTCAAATAGGTGGACGTGAATGGTTCTTGACGTAGAGTAATTATGACCATTCTTACAGCCAGCACATGGACAAGGCATAAAACCATCCGCCCGCTTGTTTGCCTCAGCCGCAAGCAGAAAAGTACGCACGCCATTAATGAACTCAGGACAGCATCGGTCATCGTACATCCATTGCCGACTCATCTTCAATACACAGCACCGAAAACACCAAATTAATACAATACATAAAGTTCATACATAAAGATCATACAACACTTAAATGCAACAAACAAATAACTCTCTAGCTAAAGAATTTAAATGCAACAACAAATGCGATCAAGATCGCAACTAAGGTAACAATTGATCCAACAGCATAATGATACCAAGCCTCACTATGAATGGCATATTTTCTAATCTTTCTAATCTTCAAGCGCATTTTCTCCATCTTAATCTTGTGATCATCGACGACATCGGCAACATGCAACTCCAATTCCATCTTCTCCCCCTCAATTCTTTTCAATTTTTCCTTCAAATCCTCGTTTTCTCTTTCAACTAAATTTAACCTCTCGACAATAGGGTCGGTTGGAATTTCCGGTTCAACTACCTCCTACATACAAATATCTATGTCAACTTGATGGGCATAATTTTTCATAAACACGAAATGCAATTAATAGTTTTAGAAGAGAATATACCGCATCCGAATCATAACCCGGACGCGGGCCGACGGGGACGGATATCAAAACCATGGCACTATGTATAACAAACAACGTATGGGTAAGATAATTATACGAGTAACTATATATCCAAATCACACAAACATCAATTTTTTATATAAAACTTCATGAACAAGAGGCTCACCACAAGGTGGTGCCGGCGACGGGACGTTGCGAGCGATCGACGGTGGTTACGACAGAGATTTAGAAGGTACTAAGTAAACCACACCTACATATGCAAACTAAGTGTTATTTTTGACCTCAAATTGCATATAAATCAAATACTAGCACATATATATAATTCCTCCCAAATTACTAAACTCAAAAATCAATCACTATATAAAGCATTGCACGAGCTCATCGAGCAATGAGAGATGAAAGGACAAAGTTGCTAACCTTTGTGATCATTTGAATGGATGGGGGCCTTCAAATCTTGACAAATTTTGGGCAAAATGTGTGATGAGCTTGAGAGGAAGAGGGAAAATAACAGAGAGGAGAGGGGAAAGGGGAAGAACAGAGCGAGCTCGGGTGGACGAAGGGTCTATGTAGGACGACCTTTAGTACCAGTTCGTGATACGGCCCAGTACTAAAGGTGCTGGAGGGGCCCCGGACTGACAACATCCTGCCACCACTCACTTTAGTACTGGTTTGTGGCACGAACCGGTGCTAAAGGTTCGCCACGAACCGGTACTAATGAAAGCGGCCGGCTAGCCGTTGGAACCGGCACTAATGCACACATTAGTGCCGGCTCAAATTCAAACCGGCACTAATGTGCTTCACGTTTGACCCTTTTTCTACTAGTGTACGTAGGTATATATAGGAGGAAGGAGTATGTCGGTGGAGCAACAGGGGGCCCACGAGGGCGGAGGGCGCGCCTGGGGGGGGTAGCCGCACCCCCTACATCGTGGCCTCCTCCTTTGTTTCTTGACGTAGGGTCCAAGTCTACTAGATCATGTTCGGCGAGAAAATCACGTTCCTGAAGGTTTCATTCCGCTTGGACTCCATTTGATATTCCTTTTCTTCGAAACCCTAAAATAGGCAAAAAAAATAGCAATTCTGGGCTGGGCCTCTGGTTAATAGGTTAGTCCCAAAAATAATATAAAAGTGGAAAATAAAGCCCAATAATGTCTAAAACTGTAGATAATATAGCATGGAGCAATCAAAATTTATAGATACGTTGGAGACGTATCATTGGCCCTCTCCGGCAGGGTACCAGAGAGGGCCTAAATTGGTTTTTCATGGCTACGTACAGAGGCTTGGGGTGGCGGAACTTCCGATCTATCTTCTGTTCTGGGGTTTTTAGGATTTATAGGAAGGGTTGGCGTCGGTTTCACGTCAGGGGGCCCCACGAGGCGACGACAAGGACGGGTGGCGCGCCCTAGGGGGTGGGGGCGCCCCCACTCTTGTGGTTAGCCCGAGACTCTTCTCTGGTATCTTTTTGCTGCAGTATTTTTTATATTTTCCAAAAATATACTCCGTAAATTTTCAGCCCATTCCGAGAACTTTTATTTTTGCACAAAAACAACACCACGGTAGTTCTGCTGAAAATAGCATCAATCCGGGTAGTTCTAATCAAATCATACCAAAATCATATGGGATTGTTGTAAACATGGCATGAATACTTTATAAATTATAGATATGTTGGAGAGGTATCAGCATCCCCATGCTTAATTCATGCTCGTCTTCGAGTAGGTAAATGATAAAATTAATAATTTATGAAGTGTGAATGCCATCAAGTGCACAAGTTTGATCAATGAAAGTTCCAAGCACTTTCACTAGCATTATTCTTTACCATAAACAGTAGCTCATCTTCATAAAACTTCTCATGATCAAGTAACCACTATTGTAGGATGCTGCTAACGTGACACTACGATCAGAGACCCTTTGACAAAACTATGTGCGATGCATTAATCGCAAATGATGATGTAAAAAAACCATCAAAAATATGAAAAACGTTTGCGATGAATGATACATCAAACACGGTTCAGATTTTAGTTGCGTGTGCGATAAGGGGCATACGGTTGATCTGTACGAACTGTTTGCGATGAGACAGAACATCAGAAGCGGGCAGCCAGATCAAGGTGTGCGCGATATACGGCATACAGTTCACTCCGATGAACCATTGGCGATGATTGAGGTGAACACAAATGATTCGTCGTAACAAGATGTGTGTGATACCCGGCAAGCAGGTTGGTAATCAGAATTGTGTACGATCATTATAGACAGTCCATATGGTCTTTTCTGTGAATTGTGTGCTCGTCAGGGCACACAGTTCAACAAACCAACCTGTTGGCGATAATGTAGAAGATCTCTGTCGAATACATATTACTAACCGTCTGTGATGAGATTGACAGGATAAACCAAGATATATACAGTCTGCTTAGTTTAGTCCTTCTTCTTCTTATTGCTGTTGTTGGATGGCCCCGCGACATCGTCTTGGCGAGGACGCTTCTTGCGCTGACCGTTGGCATTTCATCACCGTCGCCGTCATCATCGCCATTGCTGTCGTCGTCCTCCTCCTCCTCGTTCGACCATTCCTCCTCCTCATCATCATCGTCCTCTTCTTTGTCCTCCGATGGCTCCTTGAGGGAGTCCTAGATTAGGGGGTCCTCGGACAGCCGGACTATATACTTTGGCCGGACTATTGGACTATGAAGATACAATATTGAAGACTTCGTCCCGTGTCCGGGTGGGACTCTCCTTTGCGTGGAAGGCAAGCTTGGCAATTCGGATATGTAGATCTCATCCCCTGTAACCGACTCTGTGTAACCCTAGCCCCCTCCGGTGTCTATATAAATTGGTGGGTTTAGTCCGTAGGACAACAACAATCATAATCATAGGCTAGCGTCTAGGGTTTAGCCTCTACGATCTCGTGGTAGATCAACTCTTGTAATACTCATATCATCAAGATCAATCAAGCAGGACGTAGGGTATTACCTCCATCGAGAGGGCCCGAACCTGGGTAAACATTGTGTCCCCTGCCTCCTATTACCATCCGCCTTAGACGCACAGTTCGGGACCCCCTACCCGAGATCCGCCGGTTTTGACACTGACATTGGTGCTTTCATTGAGAGTTCCACTGTGTCGTCGCCATAAGGCTTGATGGCTCCTTCGATCATCGGCAACGATGCGGTCCAGGGTCAGGTTTTTCTCCCCGAACAGATCCTACTATTCGGCGGCTCCGTACTGCGGGCCAACTTGCTTGGCCATCTGGAGCAGATCAAGAGCTACGCCCCTGGCCATCAGGTCAGGTTTGGAAGCTTAAACTACACTACCGACATCCGCGGAGACTTGATCTTTGACGGATTCGAGCCCATGTCAGGTGCGCCGCACAGTCTCGACGAGCATGACTTAGCTCTGCTGTCGGAAGGTGTCCGAGAGATCACACTTGTGGCTACTCTGGCCCTCGATCCGGAGCAGAGCGTGTCATCCGAGGATGGGTGGGTAGAACCCGCCACGGAGGCCGCACACTCAGCGGCGATAGAGCCGAACATTGACTTCACCCCCTATGAGACCTGTGTTGCCGGACCCTTGGATTCATCCCCGACCACAGGCTCTGAACCGCCCAAGTCCATGCCTATCGAATCTGGTTGGGTACCGATCATGGAGTTCACCTCTGCGGATATCTTTCAGCACTCGCCCTTGGGTGGCGTGCTAAATTCATTGAGGTTTCTCTCCTTGTGAGAAGACCCTCGGCCGAACTATGTCTGGCTTGAGTGGGAAGCGGACGATGAAGAAATTCATTGCCCACCCACCACCCACTTAATAGCCACTGTCGACGACTTAATCGACATGCTTGATTTCGGCTCCGAAGACATCGACGGTATGGACGACGATGCAGGAGAGGAATAGGAACCACCACCCACAAGGCGCTGGACTGCCACTTCATCACACGATATATACATGGTGGATACACCCAAAGAAAACAATGACAAGGAACGGAAGGATGCTGCGGAGGGTAATCCCCTCGAGAAGCAACCAAAGCAACGACGCAAGCGCCGCTCCAAATCCCACCTCATCAAAAACATTGATAACAGCGCAGGAAAGAATAATACCCCGGTCAACTCCAAAGCAAACGACGACCACATGGACCCAGCAATAGAGCAGGATGAACCAGCGGACGCTGAACATAGTACGGAGCCGTTGCCCGATCACGGCGACGTCAAGGGTAAAGCTCACCAACCTATCTCCGGAGAGGAGAACAGTCTGGATGACGATGCACACATCATCCCGGAAAGGCACTTGGAGCAAGAGAACCTCCATAGAAGGCTTATTGCCACCGCGAGGAGTCTAAAGAAGCAGAAGCAAAGGCTTAAAGCCACGCAAAATACACTCAACATTAGATGGAACAAAGTGCTCGACACTGAAGAAAAGTATGGTGGCAGTTGCCACACAAAGAGCTATCCAGAGCGCAAGCCGTTGCCTGAATTCGATGACGAGGCTTTAGAGCCTACACAGCCGAAAAATAAAATGGCCGATCAGCCAGATCGACCACCCCGTGGCCGCGATAGGGCGGCTAATGATGTCGAACATAAGTTAGTGCACGATTTACGTGAGGACTTGCACCAAATAGCCAGTCTGACCAGATCCATCTACGGATCTAGGAAGCGCGCTCCGGCTCAGAATCAAAACAGAACACTACAATGTCAAAACGCCATAGCACATCCAAATACAGGGGTGCCACGCACCCCCTATGCTTCATCGATGAGGTGCTGGATCACGAATTTCCCGAAGGATTCAGACCTGTGAACATAGAGGCATACGACGTAACGACAGACCCTAGGGTCTGGATTGAGGACTTTATCCTTCATATCCACATGGCTCGCGGAGATGATCTCCACGCCATCATATACTTACCCCTCAAGTTGAAAGGACCAGCTCGGCACTGGCTGAAGAGCCTCCCCGAAAACTAAATTGGAAGTTGGGAAGAGCTCGAAGATGCTTTTAGGGCTAATTTTCAAGGGACCTATGTCCGACCTCTGGATGCAGACGATCTAAGTCATATAATTCAATAGCCCGAAGAGTCAGCCCGAAAGCTCTAGAACAGATTCCTCACTAAGAAGAATCAAATTGTCGACTGCCCGGACGCCGAAGCCTTAGCGGCTTTCAAACACAGTGTCTGGGATGAATGGCTCGCCAGACACCTCGGCCAGGAAAAACCGAGGACAATGGCAGCCCTCACAAGCCTCACGACCCGCTTTTGTGCGGGCGAAGACAGTTGGCTGGCCCGTAGCGGCACCAGCGACCCAGGCACATCCGAAGTCAAGGATGGCAACGGAAAACCACGCCACAATAAAAGCAAGCATTGAAACAATGAAGATAGCCCAGACAACACGACAATAAATGCCAGATTCAGGGGCTCTCGACCCGATCAACGGAAAAAGCCATTTAAAGGCAGCAGAGACGGACCGTCCAGCCTAAATAAGATTCTAGACCGATTATGTCAGATTCATGGCACCTCCGACAAACCGGCAAATCACACCAGTAGGGAATGCTGGGTCTTCAAGCAGGCCAACAAGATAAACACCGACCACAAGGGGAGGGAGACACCAAGCGAAGACGAGGATGAGCCTCGCCAGCCGAACACTAGGGGACAGGAAAAATTCCCACCAGAGGTCAAAACAGTGAACATGATTCATGTAACAAAGAGGAGGAGCAAACGCGCACTCCGAGACACATGCGCCGTAGAGCCCGTCACCCCTAAGTTCAACCCCTGGTCGGCCTGCCCAATCACCTTTGATCGTAGGGATCACCCAACTAGTATCCGGCACGGAGGATCGGCTGCCTTGGTACTAGACCCAATAATTGACGGATACCATCTCACCCGAGTCCTTGTGGACAGCGGCAGTAGTCTTAATCTGATATATCAGGACACAGTCCGCAAAATGGGGATAGACCCGACAAGAATCAGCCAAAGCAATACTACCTTTAAAGGAGTAATACCAGGCCCAGAGGCCCGCTGCACGGGCTCTCTAATACTAGAGGTTGTATTCGGTTCTCCCGACAACTTTCGAAGTGAAAAGTTAACCTTTGACATCGCTCCGTTCCAAAGCGGCTATCAGGCACTACTTGGAAGAACGGCCTTCGCTCGTTTCAATGCAATACCACATTACGCTTATCTTAAGCTTAAGATGCCCGGTCCACGTGGCATCATCATAGTTAGCGGAAACACAGAATGTTCCTTACGTGCGGAAGAATGTGTGGCGGCTTTGATAGCTGAACACTGAGCGGCCTCTCCAACCAGAATAAATGATCGGTCGTCAAGACCGCGGACACGGCTAGACGAGTCCGGCGCACCACTAGCTGTACTAGCTCAGATAAACCTAAGGCTGGGTCGATGGATATACCCCCATGGGTGGTGCTAGGGGCTTCCCACATGTACAAAGGACTACAGTTCAACTTGATCTTATTTAAATTGAACTTTAATGGTTTATTAAGAATAACCAATTTTTCGCACGAAAACTTTCACCTGGGCCTTTCTCTCTTACAGATGATCATCATGCTACACCCTTCCAGGTTACGGCACAACGGAGACACAGGCGCAGACGTGCAGGAGGGCCCCGTTCAAAGGTGTCTTTTTAGATTAAGACCCTGTGTAAACCTTTTTTACTGTCTCTTATTGCTTCACACCCTTAGGATACTCAACATAACCAAGAGGGATGCTGGCATTATTGACAATTTTGTCACATCAGACTAATGCACGTACCTGGAAATTCAGGGCTTATTATCGAGGGTGTTACTCAGCCCAGTATGCATTATAAAGACCGAATACCTTAGGGAGTGTTCAGCATCGCGAGTTTGGCCTTATATGCATCAGCTCTGAATCATGTCTTTGGTCAATAGTTGGGTTTGCCCGGCTCCCGTGTTTTGCTACCTTACGTTCCGCTCTATCGGCTAAGGTGGCACCGGGAGAACTATTGCGATTGTGCCCTGGTTCATCTAGATGAGCACCTCAGTAGAGAAAGCCGAAAACGGACTATCATGATAAAGCGTGAGAATGGTCAACCACTCGAGGACTCTGCGGAATCTTCGCGATTCCTCCGCTTTAACGAAGGACCGGTTTCCCTGTCATGTATGTACGTGCACCACATTCGGGTAAGCACAGAAGTACCAGGGGCTATATAGTAGCCCCACTATCAAACTCCTATGGCTAAGTGAAAGTGTTAAAGCAATATAGTCTGATTGCCTTGTTCGCCGCGCTATCACCTCCTTAATGGACCAAGACGTTGGATAAAGTGTGAATACACGCTTTTCCGAACACCCCCGCATTATATGCGTGGGGGCTGAAGCCGACGACTGCAAACTTTCAGGTTATATACATACATAAAACGCCCGCACAGGAGGCATCATAATACTTTCAGGCAAAAGTATAAACATAGCCTTTATAATCCAAATAGCATTGTTTTTACAATTGCGATACATGTCACTCGAACATAATATTCTTCGAGCACTGAGCCTCTATTAAACGAGCGCCTTCTAGGACTTCTCCAAAATAGTGCTTGGCCGAGACCTGGCCTACGGCCGGACCCCGGTTTGCAATAGCGGTGGCATCCATCTCTGCCCAGTATGTCTTAACACGGGAAAGAGCCATCCACGCACCCTCTATGCACGCTGACCTCTTTACAGCGTCGATATGAGGCATAGCACCAAGGAATCGTTGCACTAAACTAAAATAACTATTCGGTCTTGATCCTTCCGGCCGAAGATGATCCACGACAGACCTCATGGAAAGCTCGGACAACCTATGGAGCTCAGCCCACTCGGCCATTTGCCCATTTAATAGCAGCGGACGCGTCGGAGCACTGAACTGTGACCAGAACAACTTTTCCACTTCGTGATCTTTTTGGTCTTTGAAAAACTCAGTCGCATCAGCAGCACTCATTGCCAAGTCCGAATACGCGTCTGCAGCACTCCATAATTGACCCAAAGGGGCATACTTCGGATCTCCGAACTTCGTACGCAACAAAAAGGGCTTCCTAGCCGTGATAGCTCCAGCTTGACGGAGCTCCTCCTTCGCCACTCTGATTTCAGAACGGGTTTCCTTGGCTGCTTCCACGACTTTCTTCAGGTCAGCCGCTCTCGCTTGGCTTTCCTTTCCAAGAAGCTCATATCGGCCGGTGGCATCTTTCAGCTCATCAGCCATCTTGGCTATTTTATCTTCGCTCTTGCGACGAGCAGCCTGTTCGGCTCTTAAGTCTTCTGCCGCCTTTAGGGCGGCCGCATCACTCCTCATGGCTTGTTCCTTGGCTCGGGCAAGTTCCGCCTGAAGGGTCTCCACGGCGGCAGCTCCATCTGCAGTCACAACATATTATAGATACTAGCATCATGCTCCTCTTAATATTTGTTGACCACCCGAAAATACATACCTTGTGCCTCGTCAAGCCACTTGTTCACAAGCGCAATGTCGGCATCTGCCGCATCAAGTTGCCGGCTCAAACCAGCAAACTCAGCAGTCCGGCCAGCCACCGGACCGTCAGCCGCATGCACATGAAAGCAGAGCGATTATTACCTGGGACTATGATCCTCTGTTTGCTGCCTCTGGACAGCAACTAGAGTCTCAGGGGCTACTATCTGTATAGAGCACACCTAGCATGTGCGGTACCGTCAATTTTTTTTATATTACTTTGCGTACCTCAAAGCCTCTTAGCAGGCTCGTAAAAGCTTCATGCTACCCACTTGTGGCGGATGAGATCCTCTCAACCACCGTACTCATTAAAGTATGATGCTCCTCTGAAATAGCCGCTTTCTCCAAAAGACTCATCTGTGCGTCCGGTTGCCCACCGGACAGTCCCGAACTCTTTTTGTTGCTCTCCATAGGAGGCGAATATTCAGGACTGCGGGTGGCCGAAGGGTTACCTTATGGCCTTAGCGGATCAGGAGAAACCCTCTGTGATGACACCTCAGGATCGTCCGTCCCAGGAGGCAGGGGGAGGCGTTTCGCTCTCCATCATCTCCAGAAGAAGATCCCCCCAAGACGAACTCTACTGAGAAGGGCTACGAGCTGGACTGCAAGATATATGTCTCGGTTATTGTCCTCGGAGATAAAGCAGGATATATTTACCAACAGTACTCTTGATTCACTTACAGCTCGGTGGAGGGCTGGCCCCTTCCGGGCACTGTGCGGTAAGGACGCCCTCCAGGGCAGTGCCTCCTGACGAAGATTTCTTCCCTCGTTTGGAACCTTTCGTTTCCAAGTCGTCATAGGTAGTCCATTTCCTTCCTTGGGGGGAGGGGATTCTAGATTCTTCTCCCCGATCATCCTCCTTCGTGGAGACATTAATTCCCTCGGTTGGGATGAGTAATGTGTGAGGCCCGCTTTCAGCTTCTTTATCCCTCCCTTTATCCTCCCCTGATGGCACTTGATAAAGTGGGTGCGCGAGCATCCTGGCTAGTACATGATCCAGTGAGCCTTCGGGAAGGGAGGCCGAACACCTGATCATCTTCGCCTTTCTTATCTAGTCCTGGCCAAGATCGATTTTTTTAGAATGATGTTGTGACAAATAAAAAGACAGCATGTTCGGCCGCAGAATTACTCACCTGGGTATCTGGATGATTGTAGTTGAGACCCACATCCTCGGTGGTGTCCAGACACTTTATTCGTGATCTGAAGAACAATCCATACATATCTTCGAGTGTCATGCCGAAGAACTGCTGAATAGCTCGCGGTCCATCCGGTTTGAACTCCCACATATGGAGAAATCGATGTTGGCATGGCAGGACCCAACGGACTAGCATGACTTGCATTACCTTGACAAGGCTGACATCTCTCTTGAGGAGATCTCGGATGCGACTCTGCAATGTCGGCACGTCATTAACTGGCCCCCGGTCCAGCCCCTTGTTGACCCATGACACCAGTTGCGGCGGGGGGGCCCGAACGGAAGGCGGGGGGAGCTACCCACTTAGTACTTCGGGGAGCTATGATGTAAAACCACTCCCGCTGCCATAGGCTGGACACCTCCGGGAAGGAACCCTTTGGCCACGGGGCATTGACGCCTTTGCTTATTATGGTGCCTCCGCATTATGTGTGTCGCCCATCGATCGTCTTCGGCTTCACATTGAAGGTCTTGAGCCATAAGCCGAAGTGTGGGGTGATGCGGAGGAAGGCCTCACATACGACGATAAATGACGAGATGTGAAGGATGGAATCTGGGCCTAGATCATGGAAATTGAGCCCGTAATAGAACATAAGCCCTCTAACAAAGGGATCAAGACTAAAACCTAGCCCTCAGAGGAAGTGGGAAACAAATACGACGCTCTCGTTGGGTTCGGGAGTGGGGATGACCTGCCCTTGAGTAGTCAGCCTAAGCGAGATTTCGGCGGTCAGATACCCGGCTTCTCTTAGCTTCTTGATGTCCTCCTCTGTGACAGAAGAGGCCACCCACCGGCCTTGAAGGTTGGATCCGGACATGGTTGAAGGTCTGAAGCACTTAGCCTGAGCCTTGGGTGTTGGAACTCAAGGTGGGGGAAGGGAAGGATCGAGCACGAGAAGAAAAGGACAGGCCTTGGCCCCTTTATAAAGAGGGTGAATATCAAGCGTCCTCTGCGTGCCCGTTTGGAACTTGCCTAAAATCAAGGAGTCATATTAACAAGCACGGTTGGGTTACCCACACCCGTATTGATGAGAATCTGGTGATAGGGGGACACGATCTCTGCTTCGACAAGACGTGCCAAGAAAACCGCCTCGCAACACGTGCGATGGCAGGCAGGGAAAAACGGTTCGTAATGACCGGGCCACGGCAGGACATCACGTTATGAAAAGTTGTCAGCAGATTGGATTTGTGGAATAATATACTCTCTACGGTGGTATGTGGAATTTGTTTTGCAGCGCCGGACTCGATCACTGTGTTCAAAATCTTCTATGGAGTATTCGGAGAAGGAACCCTCCTTGCAATGCCGAAGACAATCTGCACGCCGGACTCATCGTCATTGAAGCCTGGTTCAGGGGCTACTGAGGGAGTCCTGGATTAGGGGGTCCTCGGACAGCCGGACTATATACTTTGGCCACACTGTTGGACTATGAAGATACAAGATTGAAGACTTCGTCCCGTGTCCGGGTGGGACTCTCCTTTGCGTGGAAGGCAAGCTTGGCAATTCGGATATGTAGATCTCCTCCCCTGTAACCGACTCTGTGTAACCCTAGCCCCCTCCGATGTCTATATAAACCGGTGGGTTTAGTCCGTAGGACAACAACGATCATAATCATAGGCTAGCTTCTAGGGTTTAGCCTCTACGATCTCGTGGTAGATCAACTCTTGTAATACTCATATCATCAAGATCAATCAAGCAGGACGTAGGGTATTACCTCCATCGAGAGGGCCCGAACCTGGGTAAACATTGTGTCCCCTGCCTCCTGTTACCATCCGCCTTAGACGCACAGTTCGGGACCCCCTACCCGAGATCCACCGGTTTTGACACCAACACTCCTCATCTGTTTGGTTGTCATCTGACGACTCCGAAGGCGGCGTCCCTTCCATGAACCGGATATAATCGAGGTCTGGGCTCGACACCGGACTCATGGAAGACGAGCAAGATGATTCCGATGTTGACATATCATCGGGCGCCAGACTGCTGGCCGAACTGTCGTCCTCGCTGTCGCTCGACATGGCTGCAGAGTGTGTGCCAGTGTGTAGCGTGGCCTATCAGGGACGATGAAGATGATGGACGCTTAAGCGGGGTATGCAGAGAAGAGGAACTGCCAATTGAAGCGGGGATTGAAATGGGGGTTGACGTATTATCTACCCGCTGATATAATTAATCAACCGCAATTATTTGTACCCAGTCGCTCCAAATTCCCGGGGTTGCGCAGGACTCCTATTGGCTATTTGGATGGTTTCCTTTTTCAGGACAAAAACAAGGAACGAGTTTTGGGGTTATGCACCGGTACCGGTACGAACGGAGTAGGACAGTTGGTAAGCAATACATTGAGCTCTTCTTATTGATAAAGCCAATAATAATCAAATTAGAAAGGAAAAGAAAAAAGACAAAGAAAAGTATCTGCACGAATCTTCGCGTAACATCAATGGCATAGGACCTAGATGTGCATTACTTAGAGCACATCTAGATGTGCTTTAGCAATACTGTAAAACAAAACCCCTAATCATCATTGCAAACAGCGCATAGAACATGGCTAATGCGACAACCACAACTACACATGCTAGTTCCTTCTTGTGTCTTGCTTTCATCTGTTGCCTGTGATTGATTCTTTCTTGCTTCATCGTACTGATTGTACATTCCAGATCAGCCAGTTTCTTCTTTAGCTTTACGTTATCTTCTGCGAGCTTGGTGATAGCACTCAGAGCCCTGCCATGCCATTTTTCATCCAGCTAGTTAACAAAGGAACAAGCCTCGTGTCCATGCCAATGTTAAATAGTATTCTGGATGAGCGGTGGCATTAACTGAAGTAAAATGATGAACTTAATTAGCACTAACCTCTAAGGGGTAGCTGAGAAACCGCCTGGCAATGTCGAATCCCTCCGTGCATACACGTCGAGCGGGAGTGTGCCCGTGCACACAACTCAGCTTTTGGTACTTCTCGGTGGCGCAAAACTCGGAGTCAAACTCGTGTTACGGGAGTCTGGAGTCAAGCTCCGGATCCGGCGGCAGATCGCTTACCTGGGGGGGGGGCATTCAGGATTGATTCAACAAAGAGCTATACTTTGGACATGCTAAAAAAGATCGGGATAGATTGGAACCTGACAGGATGATTCAGATCCATAGTACACCTGCCTTCTGATGACCTTAGGAAAATGCTCGGCGGCGACCGCCGTCATGGCGGCGATACGAGCAGGAGCAGCCGCACCGAAACCATCAACACCACTCGTTTGCATTCCCTCAATGTCAGCGCCACGCGAGGGAATTTGGAGGCTATGTAGGGATTTGGGGGAAATGGGGGAAATAGTGGAGATAAGCTAACGGTCGGGAACTACTTATGGCACTATATGTTCTATACGGCACACTGTTTATACATGTCGTTTGTCCTAGGTATTATAACGTCACACACGATTTCCGCACTAAACCGTGTGAGAAGACAACGTAGGTTAGACACGGTTGCCGTTACATAACCATATGTTATGTACTACCCTGTCCATATAATTGAGTTACGATGAGATACCGTGTAAACAGCCGCTCTGTGGATATCCATCAAAAAAACAGCCGCTCTGCATATAGAGATGGCGGCGGCGGCCTAGGCAGCGGCTACCGGAGAAGAGGTCAATCCTCGGTCGGTGGGCGGTGGCGGCTTCATAGGAGGTCAATCCTCGGTCTGCGGTGGGAGATAGGAGGAGCTCAACCATCGAGATCGGCGGCGGCGTGCTTCGAGCACATCCATCGCGGTCGATGGCGGGATAGTGGATGTCGAACTTCAGGCGGCAGCCTCCCTAAGCTTTGCTCCTCGAACCTGCTGTCTCGGCGTGCCGCCGTATCGCGCTTGTCTGTCTGCTGGGTGGAGGTCGCCGCGCGGTTAATTAATTAAGGTATTCTTTTCATGAGTGGCTTAATTAAGGTATTCAATTCCGAAGTGTAGTGTTGTACTAGTACTCTACATGTAAATTGACTGTCCATTAATTTTTGTCATTGCACATCTGGATAACAACATGGAGCACCCTCAGTAATTATTAAAATAAAACCTTGTGATTTATGCACGCATCTTTGGGCGGTAGTTAATCCATGTATTAATTTTGTTGTTTTGTTTTTAATTACCAATCGTGTGCTGCAGATGGAATGATCTGGATGGATGAAGAATCGGAAAACCACAGATTTTATCAGTGGTGTGACAGAGTTGATGAATTTGGTTGAAAGTACAAAGAGGAGAATTGGTGATGCGGATTACATCCTGTGTCCATGTACTGATTGTGCCGATACAGAGTCACATGAAGTTGCAGATGTCCAGATGCACTTAGTGTCTAGGGGATTCATGGATGGATATACACGTTGTACCAGACACAATGAAGAGGAGGTCATGGATGAAGATACCCAGGGCAGCGAGATGCCAAACCCCGATCAGTGTCACATGGATGTTGGATCTAACATTGGGGCAGAGGCGTCAAGCTACCAATGGAACACCGTAAAGACGAAGCGCCCACTAGAAAACCAAGACGTCGACGTAGATGACGACGATCTTGATATGCCAGATTTGCTGCTATGATTGCATATTTCGAGGGCCCAAAAAAGTATATGATTGGGTACAAGGATCTACCAACCATTGATGCGGACTCCAAGAAAGAATTGTATCTAGGTTGCAAAAAGAAATATTCCAGGTTGAGTGCCACCCTGGTGCTTCTCATATTTAAAGTAGCAAACGATCTATCAAACAAGGGCTTCACAAAGATGTTAGGTCTTTTCAAAGAAATTCTTCCGGAAGATAATGTGCTCCCCAGAAGCACGAATGAAGCGAAGAAAATTGTCTGCCCATTGGAACTTGGAGTACAGAAGATACATGCTTGTGTGAATGATTGTATATTGTATCATGGTGAGTACAAAGTTTTGCGTGCATGTCCCACATGCAAGCATGCATGATACAAGCACAGGAGAGCAAAGGACAAGTACAAATTGGATGACGAGATCAAGGCAGGAATCCCGTTCAAGGTTGTTTGATACTTGCCTTTAATTCCAAGGTTGAGGCGTTTGTTTGCAAACCCTAGAGAGGCAAAGAGGTTGTAGTGGCATCATGATGAGCGAATTGCGGATAGGTTTATGAGGCACCCGAAAGATGGGGCTCAGTGGGAATTAATCGACAAAAAGTTTGAAATTTTTGCTAAGGATCCTAGAAGTATAAGGCTCGGGGAGTGTACTGACGGGATGAATCCTTTTGGCGATATGAGCACCAATCACAACACATGGCCGGTGCTTCTGTGCATATATAACCTAGCTCCTTGGTTGTGTATGAAGAAAAAATACATTATGATGTCAATGATTATCAAAGCCCCGAAGCAACCTAGAAATGACATTGACATTTACTTTTAGCTACTGGTAGAACAACTACTGACAGTGTGGATAGATGCGCCTGCTGTAAAATGTTATGATGCTTACAGAAAGGAGATTTTTGATCTACATGCGATGCTGGTGGACACCATTCAAGATATGCCGGTATTAGGCAACACATCGGGGCAGAAAACAAAGGGAGATGTAGGGTGTGTCACATGCATGGCTAGGACAGCTAGCAGAAGACTTCCCAACTCATGCAAAACAGTGTATTTGCGTCATCGTAGGTTCTTACGGAAAAATCACCCATACCGAAAGATGAAAGCTAAATTTGATGGTACGGCAGAGACAGGTGTGGGCCCAAGACCCTATGATGGGGAGGTGGTCCACAACATGGCTAAAAAATTAATGTTGTTCTTGGAAAGAACCACCCTTTGACGGTGAAACAAACACCCAAGGATCAAGTGTTTAAGAAGAAATCGGTGTTCTGGAAATTACCTTACTGGGAGATTCTACGTGTATGTCACTCCATCGATGTCATGCACGTAGAGAAGAACGTATGTGAAAGCATCCTTGGTACTCTACTCAATATTAAAGGTAAAAGAAAGGATGGTGACGGTTCATGGCTCGATATGCTCGCTGATCAATCAAAACGCAAGAGTGAAGCAGAAGATGATGACAAATTCATCAAAGCTCGCCAGAGTTACAATTTTAGTACAAAAGAAGCAACACAGTTCTTCACCTATTTGTTGCCAGTTAAGACACCCTCTTCCTACTGCGCAAACATCAGAAGTATCGTGGATGTGAGCTCAGGTAAAATGAAGTTGGGACACATGAAGTCACATGATTGCCATGTAATGTTGACACAAATCCTCCCAGTGGCCATCAGGAATCTGATGGACAAAGATATAAGAAACACACTCATTGATCTCTATGATTTCTTCAACCAACTATGGCAGAAAGTTGTAAATCCTGAAGAGTTGGATCATATGCAAGATGATATTGCAAGAATATTGTCCAACCTAGAGATGTTTTTCCCACCATCATTCTTTGATGTCATGGTCCATCTCACTGTGCACCTTGTCGACGAGATAAAGTATTTTGGTCTAGTGTTTCTTCGCAACATGTATCCCTTCGAGCGGTTCATGGGAATACTGAAGCGCTTTTGTCGAAACTGAAACCATCCAGAGGCAAGCATCCTACAAGGTTATACCGCAGAGGAGGTGGTTGAGTTTTGCACCGAATACATGAAACAAATATCTATAGGTTTGCCCCTCTCTCGCCACGAGGGAAGGCTGAAAGTTAAGTCGGTCCTTGCTGGCACGCAAATGGCTGCATCCGGAGAATTGGTAGAGAAATCCCATTTGACGGTACTGCTTAATAGCCCAGTTCTCATCGCTTATGCCGAAGAACACTTGGCGGAGATACGCCAAAGCTTCTTACCAATGGTGCGTTCATCAGATGTGGAGATGAAGGAGTACACTAAGAACTACGCCAAATGGTTGAAGAATCGTTTGGCACAAGGATCCATCGATGACATTGCTACGTGGCTGGCACAAAGTCCATCACCTACAGTGTTGACGTACCAAGCATATGACATAAATGGATACACATTCTACACTGAGGAACGTGATCAGAAGACCTCATATCAGAACAGCTCTATTCGAATAGAATGCATGACTGTGAATGAAGCTGATAAAATGGTATACTATGGAACCATCAAAGAGATTTGGGAGCTTGACTAAGTTAAGGTGGCATTATTCAGGTGCGCATGGATCCCTCTTGGTCAGGTAAGGATTGATGAGTACAGGAAGACCTGTGTTAACAGGACAACGATGGCATATCACGCGGACCCATTCATTCTTGCTAGCGATGCTACCCAGATTTTCTTTGTGGATGACCCCTTGCATAAGAACTGTCATTTAGCGATGCATGGGAAGATAAGGGTACTGGGTGTCGACAATGTTGCCGATGAGGACGAGTACGATGAATTTGATGAGTTGCCAGCCAAGGGATCACGCACCCGTGTAACAGAGCAGCGTAAAATCATCAAAAAAACCAAGTTCATTCGGGGTCAACGTAATGATCCCAGTTCCCCCATGTACATGGGAATTAAGCCATAAGACTAGTCTTTATGCCTACCCTACAACTTAATTCATTCAATTTAGAACTGTCGCATGTGCTGAATTTGTGAGTTATGCCAGGTTTTCTATTGATGTAAGAACCGTTAATATGTTGACCTTGATATGATGTCAGCTCAGGCAATGAATATGAATTGTTTATGTTATTATTATTATTATTATTATTATTATTATTGTTATTATATCATAGAGAGAGCACAATCAATTGATCTCACTATAGTATGTGTTAACAAAAATATGCAAGCTGGTTTGTGAATAGCGCACGGTTCGTTGATGAAAGTCGTGTGCCGACCAAACCCCGCCCACGATCTAAGTCGTGCTTTCTGATTGGCCGGAACCCAAACCCCACGGATCGTACGTTTGCACCTTTGGATGCTCCCAGATCAAATGGCGATCCTCATCCCTTTCAACAACACATGCAGTTCCGGCTGTAATTTTATTTTTATGCACAAAATGCACGTTAATCTCAAAAAATGTCTAAAATATAGCCAACGATACCTGAAATGCGCTAGAAAATCAAACCCGTGGTATAATTGTGATTGTGTACTGTGGAAATTTTTATGAGGCCAAACGATGAAGTCACCGGCCACAGGAGTTTGAATTGACACGTCTCCTTTTGGAAAACCATGATCCTTCATGTGAGATGATCCGGTTTGGAAGAAGCGGACATCAAAACTTGTGCCAAACTTTACCAAATTTTTTCCACGGGGTCGTGAGAGCACGCACATCGATTTTGATGATGTCCGAACTCCATCTGAATTTCCTGTAATTAAAATACCAACTAGGCCTATGCCAATGGCCGCACCTCGCGGCCAAAATGTTTGAAACTTCTCCCCGCTTCTGGAACAAACAGATGAAAACTCACAAAGCGACGCACAAATGATATGTACACCTCCTTTGATAGGCTGATAGTAAGGGGGTATCATAGATAGTATCATGCATGCCAACTAGACAATTTTGATGAGCTGTCATAGAATTAAGTAAATGAAGAAAGAGAGGGTTAAGTATCATATCATGAAACCGTATCATAATAAATGCTATGCTACTATGTGTCATGCATGACAATATAAATAAAGTACTACATATGATACTAGCTACACTATGATACTATGCATTAGAGCGAGTACAAAGAGTGACATAAGACTAGCCACAATGGGTAGTAACATAGAATGTTACTAGTCTATGTTACTACCTCTATAGTGGGGAGTAACATATGTGTAGTAACATGCAACACTTCATTTATTAGGCTATAGACTCATCTTGCCTTGAGATGTGTGATGTTACTCATACTACTAGTAACTAGCTATGTTACCACTTTCCTCTCTTTCTTCATTTATTGCTTGCCACATCATATATTTTATCTAGATACGTGTAATGTTACTACCTATATATGTTACTCCCACTGTGGGTAGTGTAAGCAGGCTATAAGGAATAGAATGATATATATGTGCTTTAATTGGAGGAAAGAGAAGAGGAGAGAGAAGAGAAGCAGGCTCTTGGTTAGTAGAGCCAGCTGCAACACGAGACGTAAGACACTTTGTGAGGATGTAAGGTGGGCCAACTATTGATAAACTAGTACGTATTTAAAACTTATTATTGTACATGCCCGCTAAGAGGTTGGATGTATATGACATGGCAACATCTTATAGAGGACCCTTGGCTGTATTATTAACAATGCTCTTAGTGAGTTAGCTAGTATATCATAGACTAGCTAGTATTACTCCCTCCCTTCCGGTTTAGGTTGGCTGTAATGGTAGTACATAAGCGGTATCATGCATGCCAACTAGACTTTCTGGATGATGTGGCACACAATTAAATAAGGAAAGAGAGGATGTGGTATCATATCATGATACCGTGTCATATTAAATGTTGTACTACTTTGTGTGATGCATGACAATTAATAAGGCAACCTAAGATACTAACTTAATTGTGATACTATGCATTACGGAAGTAGTATCATACACTAGTATATATCATATGCATGATACTAGTATATGATACTCCCCATTACAACCATCCTTAGGCTACTCATAGTGGGGAGTATCATATATACTAGTATCATGCATATGATACTAGTGTATGCATGATACTACCTCCATAGTGCATAGTATCATAAAGTAGTATCATAGATGATCATATTTATTGCCATGCATGACACAAAGTAGCATAGCATTTAACATGATACGGTATCTTCCTATGTTACTCTAACCTCTCTCTCTTCTTTAATTGTGTGCCACATAAGCATGTTTGCTAGTCCCAAGTGCATGTTACCGGTTATGTTACTCCCACGATGGCCAGCCTTATAGGGCTCAATTCAAAAATCTCACCAACACGGGTAGATGGTGAGTGGTGGAATATTTTTTGTAGTTTGCAAAAACACCCAATTAATGTTTTTGTTTTCCTCAAAAAATTATGTTTTTCAATGTATTAATTGCAATACATGCATGCATAAAGTACATGCATTGGTCAACTTTCTCTTAATAAATACTTGCATGCATGCAATGATTTAATGCACCTTGGAATCTGAACATGTGATGGGGAACAACCAAATTGAGCCTTATAAAATGGAAAAACTAAAATTTTGAGATAAGCCTATAAACTGGAAAGGAGGGAGTATATATATGCATGATACTAGTATATGATCGGCAATACCTCCGTAATGTGCGCATGCATAGTATCATAAGTTAGTATCTTAGGTTGCCTTATTAATTGCCATGCATGACACAAAGTAGTACAACATTTAATATGATACGGTACCATGATATGATACCACACCCTCTCTTTCCTTATTTAACTATGTGCCACATCATCCAAAAAGTCTAGTTGGCATGCATCATACTGCTTGATACTCCCATATTACGACCAACCTTATTAGGGTGGCCATAGTGGGGGTATCATAGCCGGTATCATGCACTCGGGAGTCGGGAATAGAAAATATGATGATGTGGAAAAGAAGCAGTAACATAGGTAGATACCATAACATATATATATATATAACAAATGTTGTACTATTTTGTGTCATGCATGGCCATAAATACAGTCATCTATGATATATATATATACTACTCTATGATACTATATATATGCACTATGAAGGTACATACGTAGTATCATACACTAGTATCATATGCATGATAATATATATATATATAGTATATGATACTCCCCACTATATAAGGCTGGCCATAGTGGTGGTATCATAGCCGACGATATCATGCACCCGGAAATAACACAAGTATGCTGATGTGGCAAAGAATTAAATATATATAAAGAGGGTTAGAGTAACATATAGGTAGATATCGTATCATGTTAAATGCGATGCTAATTTGTGTCATGCATGGCAATAGATATGATCAATATATGATACTATACTCTCTATATATGTATGTATTATACTATGCGCTATAATTAATTAAAGGTAGTATCATACACTAGTATCATATATACTGTATATTCATGATACTAGTATATGACACTCTCCACTATACTCGTGGTTCCTTACCGTGGAAAAAAATTGGAGGCGAACCGAAACTCATCTTTTCATTCAAAAAAAATATGATGTTAGGTAATGTAAATGTTTCCAAAGAGCATGTGGTTCACTCATGAAAGTCGCGTATCCACTAAACCATGGCCGATGCAACCCCCCCCTCTGCCACGCGCATGATCTGAGTCGTGCGTTCTGATTGGCCAGAACCCAAACCCCATGGATCGTACTTCTATACCGTTGGATTCTCCTTGATCGAACGGTGACCCTCATCCCTTTCGACAGCACATGTAAATGTTTTCAAATAGCCCCTCCCCAAAAAATGTTTTCGAATAGCAAACGGTTCACACACGAAAGCTGTGTGCCTACCAAACCGTGGCCGATCCCCCCCTCCTTTGCTGCGCGCGATCTGAGTCGTGTGTTCTGATTGGTCAGAACCCAAACCCCATGGATCGTACATCTGCACCATTGGATGCTCCCAGATTGAACGGCAATCCTCATCCCTTTCAACAGGAAATGCAGTCTGGCTAGGAATTGATTTATATGCCAACATGCACGGTAAATGCCAAAAAATGTCTTACATATAGCACACGAGACCTGAAATGCGCCAGCAAATCAAACCCGTGGTAAAATTGTGATTGGTTTACATGGGAAAAATTTAGAGGCAAATAGATGAACTCACATCTTCATTTCAAAATTAGTACGTCTTCATTTCAAACGAAATTATTCTGTTTGTGCACACGAGCGCTTAGAGGCAACCGTTTTCATAGGCCTTTCCGCGCGCACGGCGACCGGGGATATTTTTCACCCTTTTCACCTAGGCCGCCAACACCCAGAGTCCCCAACACCCCCCACCGTCCACCCGCATTTTAGTCAACTAGTCCACCCAATCTCCTTCGCCAGCTCCCCCTCCCCCAGATCCACAGCAGAACCCTCTCCAGTGCCACCATGCTCACCCCGGCCGTGTGCCCGCTCTTCGGCGTCAAGCCTACCTCCACTGTCGTTCCCAACACGTGGCGGCTTGTGCATTGCCGTCTTCGCTTGCTCGCTAGCCACCCTCCAGCATATCGATGCAGTAACCCTCGCCTCTCCTATGGTCCGGCCGGGTTTGCATTAAGAAGCCTGTTAGTTACTACTCTCCATCGCGGTGAGGCATATTTCCTCGCAATCCCTCTTCCAATTTCGTTCTGTATGTTCCCAAATTGGCTATAAAATAACAAAGAGTGTATATATGTTCATTATCTACCCTCCTTACTACATATAAGTTGTATTTGTTCCAATAAGTTACTACCTATTTACATATCGCGGGCGCCCGAGTCACACAAACTTAACAAATTAGTCGTACATTTTCTAATTTATTGCATGGCATGTTTAGAAAGCTTGATACCAAGTTGTTAGTTTTATGCTTATCCTCCTTTCCTGAGTTTCGCATGTGTTCCCTGTAGATGCCGAGTAGCAGCGACAACACTCATTCAGGCCATGTATCTTCATATGATTCGAACAACCCTAGGTCTTTAGTAGATTGTGAGGGATCAAGTAGTCTTGAACGGGATAGAATGCAGCAATTACCCTTCCAGTCATGACACGGAGGAATGCTCCAAGGAAGACCACACACCAGCCTAAAGGTGTATATGAAGTAACCAAGATTGATTTAAAGTCTTGGGCTCCAACTAAACCAGATAAAGCACGCATGAGAGGAGTGTGTGTGGATTTGTTGGCAGGGCAAGGCCCAACATTAATCTGCCGGGGTTTCGGAAGGCTGACACAGAAACACGGCAAAGGATAGTCTGGGAGATCATGGATCACTTCAACGTTCCGGAGCAGTGGAGAATGCAGGTGGAACACGCTGCACTGAAGAAGGCTAGGGATGCTTGGAGAAACTGGAAGCACATGTTGTACAAGAAGTACTTGAGTGAAGGCAAGGACCCAATCCCCGCATACCCCCAAATTACAAAGGCAGGCTGGGCAGAATTCAAAAGGGTTAGAGCAACTAAAGAGTTTGCTGAGAAGAGTTTCAAGCAATCGGAACTTCAGAAGAAGAACATACACCCCCACCATATGGGTGTGGTAGGATACTACGGCATGAAACTGATATGGGAACAGGAGGACAAAGAAGCAGTAGCGGCGGGTGGGAATCTGGCCTTTAGTGAAATCAGGGGCGAACATGCCAGAGACTACTTGTCAGCACATGAAAAGAGGCGTGATGACGGAACTTAGTACTTTGAAAATGCATGTGACGCCAAACTGTATGAAGTGATGATAGAGGCTTCCAAGATCCCTGGAAGGTTCTACAGGAACTCAGGGTCATGTGACATTCTGTCTATTGCGCTGGAAACAAAAGAGCCCCCTGGCCGTGCAAGGGGTATAGGTTTTAATGTCCCACACAAGAGGGCTTTCACACTCAGCAAAGAAGAGAGGCTCAGCATGAAAAAAGCGAGGAGTGAAATGAAGCAGAATGCATTGTATGAAAGATTGAGGAAGGAGATTTATCCGGTTGTTCGAAAGGATGTTGAGGAGTCAATGATGATGCATAAGACTCTAACATTGAGAGATAGCCAGGAGATGGGAGGGGAGGCAGGCATGGAGGATGCTGCTTATTGCGCGACAACACTGCACAAGAGTAGTTGTGCATCAGCTGACCCCAGCGACACTGAGACTGCAGCTGCTCATGATGATGCTATATCTGATCTATGTGGAATGAAAGACAGACTGAAGGGCGTGCTTACACATTATGAAGGTACATTAAAATGTGCAACAGCCTGGGTTTTCCCACCCTTCTTGGAAGATGGCCTCTTCTTGGAAATGTGCCATTGAAGCTGGGCTGTGTGAAGTGCTACGTGACTAAAGTAAAGCCTGGATTCAATGAATTTGCCCTGAAGAATGTCCTAGGAGACTTTGCTGAGCAAAGGACCTTGGGAGAAACATTGTTACATCACATCCAGTGGCCACGAAAGGAAATAGAATTCATCAATGAGATCCTTGAAGCCCCGCCAAGAGCAACCACTGTCGCCTCTTAACCGGTGATGCTCTCCTTGCCACAGCAGCTCTCACGGGCTGATGCATCAACCTGTGATTAGCCAGCCCGACTTTGTGGCGTACAGGCCATGTCATCCTCCGGCCCAAAGCAGCCACTGGCAAGTCCTACAACTGCTGAAGACGCACCACCGGTTCAGATGCCGGCCGCTGAAGAAGCGAGGGGAGACCCAGCTGCAGCACATGCTCAGCAGACTAACCTAGTGGAATAGACTGCTAAGCAGTCTGATGCTTCGGAACCACCTGCTAAGCAGTCTGTAGGTCCGGAACCGACTGCTCATCAGTCCGTCGATCCGCAGTCGCGTGATTAGCATACCAATGCGCCAGCACTTCTTGCTCAGCAAACCAACGCGTTGGCACGGCCTCCTCGGCACACCGACAAGTTGGCACCACCTGCACAGAAACCCAACATAGCTTCAATGCATGGTCAACAGTCTGATGCCTCTGCTCCTACAGCCCAGCAGTCCATCACAGTAGCACCGCCAGCTCAGCAGTCCGACATAGATAAACCGTCTGCTAAGCAGTCCATCCAAGCTTCACCGTCTGCTCAGTAGTCTACCTTGCAGGCAACCAGACGTTCTACTAGAAATGCTTCAAGTACCAAGAAGGAAGTGGCCAAAAAGGCTACACCCACGACCACGAGGAAGCGCAGCGGGAGAGTGAAGAGGAAAGAGAAGGATTGCCTCTTACTTAAAGCACTCATTTCCCAGAACCAAATTAACAGCAGCTTGTTCGAATCAGGGAGTAGTATTATTTCTGACGCCATGGATGATGAAGAAGTACGTTTGTGCTTGCTAAAAGTAAAGCAGGCGTACTTGAAGCACGCAATTACGTCCATAGCCAGCCATTTCTTGTTGGCGAATACTTTGATGAGTGTAGCTCCACTTGCCGTGAGTTACATGAATATTGCATGGATCAAATGTCAGCAGGTCATCATGCTTTGCTAGTCCACTACAATAGAGATCATTTCTGACATGATGCTGGTTCCATCAATGTGAGTTTCGAGGACTTACAACTCTTCTTCAACTCCAACGTGCTCGATGCCACTCTTGTTAGATGCCTGATTTTGTAAGTACTTAACAAACTCTGATCAACTTCTCCATACAAGGTTGTAAATGATAAAGAGCTAACTGCATTTTATTCCTCTCAGGGGATTGAAGGCGCAGAGAAGAAAAAAGGAGGGTGTGTATCTCATAGATCCAAAATTAGCAAATGTCACAACAATACATGCTAAGGACCTACGGTGCTGGGCCGTTAACACGGTCGTCCATCTCTTCGAAAACACGTCCCATGCAGAATCATTTCTCTGGCCATATCATGAATGGTAAGTCAAGTAAACAACCACGCATACACTTATTGTCTTTCAGATTTCGACATAATTCATAAGTTCATGGCTTTCTTAATATGTAGCGATCACTGGATATTAGTATTCATTGTTCCAAACAAGAACACAGTTTACTACATTGATTCTCTCAGAGAGTCAACAAACGCTGAGGATCTGACGCATCTTCAACAATTCATGGATAGGTATTGAATTCTATCATGTTGAAATTAATTTGCATTCATAGCTGGTTCAATAGTTGATGTTGTCAAAATTCATCATCATTTGCAGTGTGCTCTCATTGTGGAAAACTACACCAGGGAACCTGTTCAAGAGGGAACTACCTCTGCGGTACGAGATCGTTTCTCTGGTAACGCACCGAAATCCGTCATTTTTGGAAAATTTATCCAACAGTCTGCAAATACCTTTCCTTACGCTAGTCAAATGTTCAAGATTCTAAATAAACCTCTTTCTAGTTTGTCCAAGAAAAAATAATACATCTAACACCGGTTAGGTTGTTCCTAACAGGACAAATACATGATTAATTTTGTACAAAAAATTTCAGTGTCCTCAGCAAGAAGCAGGGACCAACCTTTGTGGAGACTATGCTTGCAGACACATGATCTCCATCTGCAAATCTGCTGATAGTTGTGACGATCCTAGCGAATTAGTACTAGTAAGTCTATCTTAATTAATATCTTCTACTCCACTCATATGGCACATTCTGATCTTAAAATAATTGTAGCTCATCTTAAAACCGAGGACCCCTGAACCGCTCCCGGCTCACGAATTGCTGATGGTTCGGAGATTTATCAACGACTTCTTGCTGGATCACTACATCAATCCCATTGGTGATAATGAAGATTTAAGCATGCCTTCTCCTGAAACATTGAGTAAGAGTTAGCCGCTAAACAAATAACGCATGGATCCATTGTTTTCCATCTGATGAGGTCTTCGTATTTCGTACACTATGATTAATTATGTATTACATATATGTGTGGACAAATCATTGGAATTTAGCTACCATATGTTCAATTGCAATTGTTGCGAAATCTGATGAATGTTCTTCCTGTGGACACTATTTGTTCAATTGAATATTGTGGTGAATTTTCTTTTTGCGTGCCGATTCAAAATGGGATATTTTTGTTTATTTGTTTTTTTTGAATATGTACTGCAAGGCAACAGCCTCACAGCTCTTTATTGAAATCAACAAATTAAAATAGTCCTGTTACAAGTCAATTACAAGTAAAGAAAAGGAGAAGTCAGAAATACTTACAACCCAAGCAGGGTAAATTAGAAATCCAAGTTAGAAGGCTATCCTTGTATTTACATTTTATCCTATGAGAAAGTAAAGTTATGTCATGCATAAAATTGTGCCTCCAGGCTCTGAAAGAAGGTGTCTCATTCCTGAAAACCTTGCCATTCCTCAAGATCCAAATATTCCAAGCTGCTGTATAGACCACTTCAGTGAAGAAAATATGCCCAAAATCCTTCCTAGCCTTTACAGCCATGTTGTAGGTTGTCATCCCAGGATGAGGATCCCAGTGAATCTGTAAGTAATTCCAGACTCTAACACTAAAATTACAAGAGAAGAACAAATGTGCAATGTCTTCATGGATGAGATATGGGCATAGAATACAAGTATGATCCTCCACATGCCAATGCCTCCTCTGTAACATGTCTCTGGTGTTTAAACGATCCCTCGGCAAAAGCCATCCAAACATTTTGATTTTCAAGGTGCATGAAGATTTACAAATCCATTGGAAAAGTGGATCTACAACAATATGTTGATGCTCATGCACATAAAAGGATTTAGGTCTGAAGCAGCCTTTATGGAAAGGCCATATCCATGTGTCATGATCTGCAGAGCAAGTATAAGCATTTGTCAATTGTTGGAGACATTCAAGTTCAGCAAATGCCTGTGTAGAAAGGGCTAGATGAAAATTTGACAAAACTCTTGGGAAAGCACATCAGACACTGAGAGCTGTTCATCAATGACAGAAGAGCGTGGGAAGTTTTTCACTGAGAGAAGAACCCTTAAGCTCAACCACCCATCTGTCAGTCCAAAAGAGAATAGACCTGCCATCCCCCAACATTGGAGCAGCCAGTTGACAATATTTATGTGCCAATTTAAACACATCACACCACCAAAAGGACCCACAGAGGCTGGTAGTATGAGGGACAGAGCTATCATAGTAGGCATTCCAGATGAGACCAACCCAGGGGATGTCATGATGATTATAAAACTTGTGCAAGAACTTCATAAGTAAGGCCTCATTCTGCACCCTGAGGTTGAGCACACCAAGACCCCCTTTATTTTTTGGTAGGCATACCAAGTCCCAAGCAGCCAGAGATTGTCTTGGGGTATCAGAGTTCCCTCTCCATAGGCATTGTCTCTGAATCCTTTCAATCTGTTTCAGAATTCTAGGTGGAATGACAAGTGTGCAGAGGAAATATATGGGCATTGAAGTTAAAACAGACTGAAGCAACTGTAGCCTACTACCTTGGTTCAGAAAGCAAGAAGTGGCAGACAATCTCCTTTCAATCCTATGCACAAGAGGCATGAGATCTTGAATTGAGGGCCTGGTAGTCCCCATGGGCAGACCTAAATAAGTAAAAGGCATGACTCCCACACTGCATCCTAGAATTGAGGCCAACCTGCTAGCTTCATCATCTGACACGTTCATAGGCACCACAAGGGATTTTGCAAAATTCACAGATAACCCTGTTGTAGCAGCAAAAACATCAAGCATGTCTTTAAGAGCAAGTAGCTGATGATCAATAGCAGGCAACACAATTAGTGTATCATCAGCACACTGTACTATGGGAAAATCCTGCCTGTGAGAAGGGATTGGGAGAGTCAAAATTCCTTTACTGCACATATCATTCACTATAGACTGAAGCAGGTCAGCAGCAAGGACAAAAATTAGAGGTGACATTGGGTCTCCTTGTCTAACTCCCCTCTTACATTTAAAGTGGTGGCCAGGTACACCATTAAGAAGCACAGAAGATGAACCAGATGACAGAATAGATTGCATCCAAGATATCCATTTGTCATTAAAACCCTTGTAACTTAAAATTCTAAGAATGGCATCATGCTCAATAGTGTCAAAGGCCTTAGTAAAATCCAATTTCAGCAAGACAATTGGTCTTTTTGAAGTTTTACACTGGTGAATGTACTCAAAACACCAAGCTAGACAATACTGAATAGACCTGGATTTAATAAAACCATATTGGTTTTTATGAATACAGGAAATAATTATTTTCTGCAGCCTGTTTGCCAGTAGTTTAGTGAGAAATTTCAAACATGTATTTGTCAAAGAGATTGGTCTGTAGTCATTCAAACCCTCAGGTGATAGCTTTTTGGGATCAAGGTTATGAGAGAACTGTTGATACACTCCAGATCAAGATGTCCCTCAGAAAACTCTTTGACCAATTGATGAAAATCATCCTTAATTATGTGCCAACACTTCTTAAGAAAGAGGCCAGTGAAACCATCTGGCCCAGGAGCTCTGTCAAGAGGCATTTCTTTAATAACACAATCAATTTCCTGCTCAGAAAAAGGCTTGGTCAAATCATCAAGTCCCTTAACCTTCTTGATAATATTTGGCATATCAAAACCCATTTGGGTATTATTAGTGCATCCCATCCTCTGTTTGAGCTCCTGCAAAAATAGTCCAGCAATTGATGCATGATCAGAGATCACTTGCCCATTATCAGAAGTTATACTGGAAATAGAGTTATTCCTATATCTCTCAGTGGCCATGGCATGGAAAAATTTAGTATTTTCCTCTCCCACTTTAATGCTCCTAATAGTACACCTCTGCTTCCAGTAAATGTATTACAATCTTAGAATTTCCTCCAAATGTAGCTTAACAATTTTCCTGAAAGTTTCCTCTCGCCCAGAGAAAGGCCTCGGCTCCTCTAGGCCATCCAGACAAAGTATGACTTTTTTGCAGTTGGAGATCAGAGCCTTAACCTTGGAGAGACTAATATGCCAATGTTTGAGTGCCTGTTTGAGAGCTTTAAATTTTGCAGAGATA
Source organism: Triticum urartu (assembly GCF_003073215.2). NCBI lineage: Eukaryota > Viridiplantae > Streptophyta > Magnoliopsida > Poales > Poaceae > Triticum > Triticum urartu. The sequence goes on from NC_053028.1 coordinate 284,153,933, forward strand.
ACAGCAGGAGAAGATCTCTTGTGAATTGGCCTACTCCAAGAGTCACTGACACAATCAAGAAAACCAGGCAAATTAGTCCAGTAATTTTCAAATCTAAAAACTTTTGGCTTAGGAATAGAAGTTTTGATTTGTACCACACAGGGCACATGATCAGAGACAGTTCTGGCAAGAGGTAAGACCATAGTGTTAGGATAAGAGCAGGTCCATGAGGGAGTTGTAAAGAACCAATCAATCTGTTCAAGCAAAGGAATGGTTTGCATATTTGTCCATGTATACTTTCTGCCCTTGAGAGGTAGTTCAATTAAGCCCAGGTGCCCAATAACCTCATTAAAAATGAATATGTCATTAATGTCACCACCTGGTATGTTCCTATTGTCCATCAAGCGCATGAAATTGAAGTCACCCAATAACAGCCAGTTAGCATCATCAGGGATAATTAGATCATGCAACCAATTAACAAAATTATCCCTAGCTGGGTTTTGACAGGGCCTATAGACTGTGACCAGTGTCCAGGTTTGAGAGTTATGAGCATAAGTGAACTCCACCACAATACCAAAACTATTGGACTCAATTAATTTACCAGCAAACATAGCAGTATTCCATACTACCAACAAACCAACCGAAGCTTCGGACGATGGCATGTGAATAAATTGATCAAAACGTCGTGGACAACACTTGCGAATGAAATGCTGATCAATGATCTCACATTTGGTTTCTTGGAGACAAGCAATGGAACAGGCACTTTCATCGATTTTCTGACGAACTACGCGCTGTCTGTCATCCGAATTCAGACCATGCACATTCCAGCATAGTACTTTCCAATCTCTAACATCATACTGATTCATTACAGACCATAATAAAGCAACAACAAAATACTGCCACATAATAACAGTACCAGTTCAGCCAAGAAATAGCATAAAAGTTCAGATAAAGCCTAAAATATAAGAGCAGATAGATGGTTTTCACAAGGGTTAACCATAAACCCCACCATTTGATAAATTCAGCTATCATTAGAGCTAGAAGAAACAAATGAAGGCTTGCAAGAAGAAGCCTCAAGCTTCTCCTTGGTGAGCTTCTCAGGTCCAATGCCGAGGCGAAGGCCAACCTGTTGCAGCACATTGATTGGCGTGGGCGGTGGGACAGCATCTTGATTTGCATCTTGAGGAGGAGCCCGCGGCAGCTGTTCATAAGCTGTAACCTTGCGCTTCTTCTGAGACTTTGTTGCAGGTTTCTTCAAAGGGGCAGACTTGGCCGGAGAGGAATGCTTGAAACCATCTCGTAGTGCAGAGAGTCTGGCACTGCGTCTGACCTCAGACTCAACTATCACAGGCTTAGGTTTACGAGCTCGAACTGGGCACGCAATCGGAGCAGCAGAGAAGTTGAAAGCAGACATCTGGACATTAGACAAGGCTGGATCATCCATGGCACAATCCTCATCAGCAGTGTAAAAACAGAGAGCACGAGCAACAGGAGGTGTTGGGGATATTACTACTGGAGGTAAACCGGCCTTATGTAGCCGGGTTGACTCTTTGAAGATTAGAAGCCCATGAAGATGCAAGGATGATGGCGCTTTACGGAAGGCCCAAGGCCCAAAGGCGGGTTACATCCTGTAAATGTAAACCGACCTAGTCTTGTAACTTGTATTCTAAGATAGGAAGAGTAGAGACCGAACCGGACACGTTTATGATCCGGCTTCGGGACTCTGTAGCCCGGCGGGCGTCAACCTATGAATATGAAGGGACGACTCGGCCGTGGTTGAGGGATAGACAACAACTCAAGAGCCAGACAAAGCGGATGCGCTCCCTGGCCTTCGAAGCCCTAGCAATACCAATCACAACTAGACGTAGGCTTTTACCTTCCTCGAAGGGGCCGAACTAGTATAGAACTCCCCGTGTCCCCTTGTCCGGTTTAACCCCTTTAAGCTAACCCGTAGCGATGGCTCCACGACTAAGTCCTTTCACAAGGACATCTGCCGTGACAAACCCACGACAGTTGGCGTCCACCGTGGGGCTATCGCATGATGGTTTTGAGTTCTTGAAGGGCAGCTTCGATGGAATTAAGGGATACGCTGTGGGCTGGATGACGAAGAGTCGTCGCGGCAAGCTCTACATCGACAATGCAGGATGGGGTCCCGAGGCCGATTCAATCGAATACGGGTACTGGGTCCCCTTTGGTGGGATGTACGTCTTCATCGGCAAGATCGGCGAACCGGGCCCTGAGCCGGACATCTGCACCGACATCATCGAAACGGCTCGGCGTGCAAGTTCTTCACTGGTTCAGCCTGAGGCAAGGCATGTTTTCGTGGGTGTCATCCATGGATTGAGGTACGAGGACGGGCCGGTGTCTGGTGGAGAGACCGTGGACTGTTCTGATGATGAGTCTTCTGGAGAGACCGAATCACTTTACCAGTTGCAGGACGGCCGGATTGATGGAGGATCCGAGGGCAACAGCATTCCGGATTCCCCTGGTCTGCCAAACCGGGCCGCCATCTTCATGGCCGGCACACAATCAGCGCCTCATTCATCTACCGCCGCAGCAATGCTCTCCGGTTCAACAACGGCCACACCAGCAGGGGCAGGAAGCTCAGCGCCGCCTCCAGCCCAAGTCCTGTCTGATTTGTTCGATGCTTTGGCAACGTTGATGGCCGCAGAGGTGGATGCAGCAGCCAGGGATCAGCACAATGCGGAGATTGCAAAAGTGAAAGATCAGATAGCCCAGGCTAAAGCGGACCTCGCGATAGAGAATGCTAGGATGGCTACAGAGCGGGCTGAATTGGAAGCACAGGCCTACCGGATTAGGCTGGATCAGAATGCTTCAGAGGAAGTCATGAGAAGAAGGTACCGATCGCGTCTCCCGTCGGTTTATGAGCCGTAGAATCTCTTCAACACACCAGGAGCAGGAACTGGTAACCAACCCATACTAAACAGCGCGGAGGCGCCGGGAACAGGGGCGCCGGTTCAACCGCGCATGATGGACCCACCTCGCCAGAACAACATTGTGCCGCAGTATGTACCAACACCTCCTGGGCATTATTCCAACCCGTTGGACAACATTGTGGCTGCTGCTTCACGCCTAGCGGCCCTCCCAACCGACGGCGAGTCACCAGTTGCAGTGGAAGCACGTCGGGCCAGGGATCTCCTTCAAACAGCACTAAATCAACAGCAGGCGTATTCACACAGTCGTGAGAGGATTCATTCCACTCCCCATCCAAGACGGAGCTATAGTAGACACGTGGAGGACGAACCGGCCATATCCAGTAGTGCACGTCGCCGAAATTCACCACGAGGAAACAACCCGGCAGGGGGAGGCGCTAATGCACAGGATGTTGTGGACCATGGCCGCGCACGTCGGGAGGCCGAGTTGGCAGCTCGACATGGAGCACGACAACATACTCCGGTTCACCCTACGACCTCAGTGGAGCCAGGTGTGGTGTTCAGTTCCTTAGGGGTGCCGTGTCTTACCCCCGATTTTGCGTAATGTGAGACTGCCCAAGGATTTCAAGGGACCTCGTAAGGTACCAAATTACACCGCCGATTTGCAACCAGAGGCGTGGGTGGAGAGCTATGAGATGGCAATGGAGATGTTAGATGTGGATGAGGCAGTGTGTGCTAAATATTTCACCATGATGTTGGAAGGAACATCTCGCACTTGGTTGAAGAGCTTACCAACCAATTCTGTCGGATCATGGGCTGAGTTAAAGCACCGGTTTATCCAGAAGTTCAAAGATACTTGTAAGCAGCCGATGTCAATCGTGGATCTGGCCGCTTGTGTCCAAGAGGAAGGGGAGTCCATGACCCATTGGGTCAAACGGGTCTCAGCAATTTTGCATTCGTCAGATCGTATCAATGCAGACTGCAGTGTTAACGTTGGAGGGCAATTGCCGTTTCTTACCACTCAAACAAAAGTTGGGAAGACTCAAACGTCACTGCAATGATATGTCAATGCTCATGGCCGCTTTGTTAAATACGCCGATTTAGATAATACCAAGGACCCGGACTCAGAAGAGGATAAACCGGGGAAAGGTAAGAAGAACGGCAATGCCAAGGGTCAGCAGCATAATCCGGCAGGCCATGGAAACGGCGGTAAGCTCAAGGCCGACAGCAGCTTGGACTTTGTTGCTAACACCAATGCACTGGAGAATGGCTAGCGCCGTAAGGGCAAGCAGCCCCAGAGGGGCGGAGGTTCAGGCTCCAATTTGGACCGCCTGTTAAATCAGCCCTATCCAAAGCATGGATCAAAGGAGAAGCCAGCATCACATGTTTGGAAGGACTGTTATATCATGCGGGATTTCAAGAATTCCAATATGTTCCAGTATGATAACAACCCGCCCGGCGGTTCAGGGGGAGGTTTCCATGGGCCGGGCTACGGAGGTGGTGGTTCCGGTTTAGGGTTTCAAGGCAACCAAACCGGACACCTCAATCAAGGTCACCAAGGCAACCAGGGAGGTTACAACCATCAGGGGAATCAGCAGCAGCAGCAGTCGGGTTATCAGAGCAATCCCAAACAGCTAAACAGCGGGCAATATCATGTCTTCACTACTAGTTTGTGTAAACGTGATCAGAAGCTTCACAAAAGGGCAGTAAACTCTGTTGAACCGGCAGTACCTCAGTATTTACGCTGGTCTGAGCAACCTATTCTGTGGAGTAGAGAGGATCACCCACCCCGGGTTGATAATCCAGGTCACTTGGCCCTGGTGGTAGCCCCTCAAGTTGGGGGATACAAGTTTACCAAAGTACTCATGGATGGGGGAAGTAGTATCAACATTTTATATTATGATACATTCCGCCGTATGGGGTTGACAGATAAGAATCTTAAACCGTCGAATACGGTCTTTCATGGTGTGGTGCCTGGTAAGTCTGCATATCCTGTCAGCAAGATAGTTTTGGAGGTAGCTTTTGGAGATGACTATGATTCAAGGTCAGAAACATTGACATTTGAGGTGGTAAAGATCAAAAGTCCATACCACGCCTTGTTTGGGCGGCCGGCCTATGCTAAATTCATGGTGAGGTCGTGTTATGTTTATCTACAGCTTAAAATGCCAAGTCATAAGGGGACTATCACAGTACATGGAAGTAGAAAGATTGCTTTGGAGTGTGAGGAAGGTGATGCGGCTTATGCTGAGTCGGTTTGTGCCACGGAAGAGTTGAAATTCTATAAGGAGCAAGTTGATCCGGCAGACATGATCTCTTTGAAAAAGCCAACTACAGAACATGATCCGGCGTTGAAGTTCAAATCGGCTACAGATACTAAGATGGTTGACTTTGTTCCTGGCGATTCATCCAAACAGTTCAGCATCAGCGCTAACCTGATCCCAAATAGGAAAGCACGCTAATCGAGTTCATCCATGAGAATCGGGACATCTTTGCATGGAAACCTTCTGACATGCCAGGTGTACAGAGGGAGCTCCCTGAGCACACACTCAATATTAATACTAAGTTTAAACCGGTCCAGTAGTTCCTCCACCGCTTCAATGAAGAGAGACGGAAGGCTATCGGTGAAGAGGTAGCCCGTCTGTTAGCCGCAGGATTTATTGTCGAGGTTTTTCATCCAGAGTGGTTAGCTAATCCGGTGATGGTTCTTAAGAAAAACGGCACTTGGCGCATGTGTGTGGATTACACAGATTTAAACAAGGCTTGCCCTGCAGACCCCTTTGCTCTCCCTCGCATTGATCAGATAATTGATGCTACGGCAGGTTGTGACCGTTTGTGTTTTCTGGATGCTTACTCTGGTTATCATCAGATCAAAATGGTGGTTAAGGACCAGGAGAAAACAGCTTTCATAACTCCCTTTGGAGCCTTTTGCTATGTCTCCATGCCTTTTGGACTCAAGAGTGCCTAGGCAACTTACCAGCAATGTGTTCGGAATTGCCTTCATAAACAAATTGGGCGCAATGTTCGTGCATATGTGGATGATATTGTGGTAAAATCCAGAAAGGAGGAGACATTGATAGATGATTTAAGAGAAACCTTTGACAATCTCTGGATTTATAAGATGATGATCAATCCGGAGAAGTTTGTCTTTGGTGTCCCGGCAGGCAAGCTAAACCGGAAAAAATTGCAGCAATTACGTCCTTGGCTAAACCGGCGTGTATCAACGATGTTCAACGTCTGGCCGGCCGGATTACAGCCTTGAGCCGGTTTATTAGTCGCCTTGGAGAGAAGGCCATCCCCTTATATCAGATGCTCAAGAAAATAGATAACTTTGTCTGGAGTGAGGCAGCTGATAAAGCGTTTGAGGATCTGAAGAGGCAGCTAGATGAACCGCCCGTGCTCGCAGCACCAATCGATAAAGAGCCGTTATTATTATATGTGGCTGCTAATGCCCGGGCTGTTAGCGTAGCCATTGTAGTAGAGCGCAAGGAGCTTGGCAAGGAATATCCGGTTCAATGGCCGGTTTATTATATCAGCGAGGTGCTCATTGAGTCAAAGCAGAGGTATCCGCATTGGCAAAAGCTGGTGTATGGAGTATTTATGGCAAGCCGGAAGCTTAAACATTATTTTCAGGGCCATCCCATCATAGTGGTCAGCTCAGCTCCTCTGGGCGATATCATTCAAAACAGAGAAGCAACTGGCCGGATTGCCAAGTGGGCTATTGAGCTTGGACCTCATGGGCGCAAATATATACCCCGCACAGCGATCAAATCCCAGGCACTCATGGACTTCATCAATGATTGGACGGAGTTACAGGCACCTGAAGAGAAACCAGATAATACATATTGGACTATTCATTTTGATGGATCCAGACAGTTGGAGGGCTTGGGGGCTGGAGTCATACTAACTTCCCCACGAGGTGACAAGTTTTGTTATGTCCTCCGTTTAATGTTCCCTTGTACTAACAATGCAACTGAATATGAGGCTTTGCTCCACGGTCTTCGGATAGCTAAGGAGATGAATTTGAGCCGGGTTAAGTGCTTCGGCGATTCAGATCTAGTGGCTCAGTAGGTGTCTGGCACTTGGGACTCTAAGGACCCACTCATGGCTGCATATCGGCGAGAGGTGGACGCAGTGGCTGGTCATTTTAAGGGTTATCAGGTGGACCATATAGACCGGCGGAAGAATGAAGCGGCGGACGCTTTAAGTCGTATTGGTTCCCAGCATAAACCGGTCCCGCCTAATGTCTTTCTTTATGTGTTGCATAATCCGTCAGTCAAGGTGCCAACCGAAGAAGATTTGGCTATTCCTGATCTGGAGGCTCAGTTGGTGGCAGCTCTGCATGCCATACCGGATTGGACGATCCCATATCTGGATTACATGAACCGGGGCGAGTTACCAGACGATGAAACGTTGGCTCGACAGATAATCTGGCGTTCAAAGTCCATGACCATACTCAACGGGGAGTTACATCGTTACAGTGTTTCAGGAGCAATTCAGCGCTGTGTTTCTCCTCAAGAAGGTTGTGAGATTTTGCGAGAAATCCATGAAGGGGATTGCGGTCACCACGCTGGTTCAAAGTCTTTGGTTGCCAAGGCTTTTCGCCATGGTTTTTACTGGTTGACGGCGCATGCTGATGCGGAGGATTTAGTCAAGAGATGTGATGGATGTCAAAAATTTGCCCGTCGTGCGCACGTTCCGGCTCAAGAGTTGCGGATGATTCCAATTATGTGGCCGTTTGCAACTTGGGGGCTTGATATGGTTGGACCCTTCAAGCGCTCTAAGGACAAAAAGACCCACCTGTTAGTAGCAGTTGATAAATTCACTAAATGGGTGGAGGCAGAGCCAGTCAGCAAGTGTGATGCAGCCACGGTGGTTCAATTCATCAAGAAGGTGATATTCCGGTTTGGCTTTCCACACAGCATTATAACAGATAATGGCACTAACTTGTCAAAAGGGGAGATGGAAGAATTTTTTCAACGTGAGCACATCCGGCTCGATCTAGCGTCGGTGGCTCACCACCAATCTAATGGTCAAGCAGAGAGGGCAAATCAAGAAATTCTACGGGGTATCAAACCCAGGCTTATGGTTCCCTTAAAGCGGACGCTAGGTTGTTGGGTTGAGGAGCTACCTTCTGTGTTATGGAGCATCAACACCACACCCAATAGGTCTACGGGTTATACACCTTTCTTCATGGTCTATGGAGTGGAGGCCGTTCTTCCTAGTGACATCCGTCACGATTCGCCCCGTGTGACAGCTTATGTTGAAGCTGATAATGAGAAGGCACGTCAGGATTCTCTGGACCTGTTGGATGAAGAGCGTGATCTTGCAGTAGCACGATCGGCGATTTATCAACAAGATCTCCGACGTTATCACAGCCGCCGGGTTAAAACCAGAACCTTTCAAGAAGGCGATTTGGTGCTCCGGCTCATCCAGGATCAGAATGATATGCACAAGTTATCCCCACCTTGGGAAGGACCCTTTGTGGTCAGCAAAAATCTGCACAATGGGTCTTACTACCTCATTGATGTTCGAGAGCATAAAGACTCACGTCAATCAGAGGAGGAAACCAAGCGGCCATGGAACATAGCTCTTCTTCGGCCTTACTATACTTGAGCCACAGGCTCTTCTTATGTACATATTTATGATAATGTATATATTATATAATAAACCGGAGCCTCCATTAAAGCGGGGTCTCTGTTCTTTTTACATCATGTGTGTGCTCACAAGAGTTTCTACTGACAAAGCGGAGTTTTTTGTTAAACCAGTATCTACAGTCGCATGGATATATAGAATATCACTAGGGGGTTTGGTCATATCTGAAAAAATAGCTACACCTCTTGATCGGTTTGAAATGACAAAGGGATATCACTAGGGGGCTTGGTTGTTATCACACCACAGCTACACCTCTTGATAGGCGTTTAGCCAGAAAGGAAATTATGTGGGGCCAAAGTGAGTGTTGCACAAAGCACAAACTCAAACATGAGCACCCACGGAGCACAGCTCACAAAGTTACTTGGGGGCTCTTTGTGCAAGCAACAAAGAGTTTGAAAGGACCCTCGTAACTGGCTATCAAGCCACAGCTTGGAAGCCTGGTGTATTCGCCTAAAAACCCGAGTTAACCTGCCTTCATCAAGTAAGCCACTCCTATCCAGGTAATCCGGGTATGACCCATCGAACGTTTGACATGTCAATCTTTTATAGACCCTGAACTTGTTAAAGTTAAAATGATGATTGGTTAATTGGAGGCCCATCTTAAAAGGCTTTGTTAAATGGTTTAACTCAGAGGCCTGGCAGCCCATGAAAAGCCTCGATTTGGAGCCTGGCAGCTCGTAAAAAGCCTTGCATATTTTCCTATTTGAGTTTTGTTTGTTGAAATTCATAAGTATTTTTTGATAAACCGGTGTCCTTGACCCAGCTTGCTTCTCAACTACAAGTTGTTGACACATGATCAGTTATAAACCGGTGTTTATTGACCCGGTCTGGTTTGACTAAATCACCAGTGTTATAAAGAAAACCCGGTAGTTATCCCAGTCTAGTTTAATATATAAACCAGCAGTATAGAGATGAGGTTATCAACGCTCCGGATTGGTATTAACACCTTTTCCGTATACATCGTTCGTCAACCAATGAGGTATGTTATCTATACTGCTTTTTGTACAAACACTTTGATTATTTCATCTATGTCCTGTACACTTCCTGGATATATTGACCAGTCTAGCGGTAAACTGATAGACACTTTTAAGTTGTTAAACCCAGGAACACAATTCATCATGGGTTATGCATAAATATATCCCAAAGGGTGGCACAAGTTGTCATGAGGCATTACAAAACATGCTCGATGGCATGGCAAATAAAGGAGTTTTTAGCTATCCTATTACAAGAAGCCTTCAAAACGGCTCCAATGGCATAATTTTTTTGACAAGATCGGCACACGGTGGACAGTAAACCGGCAACCGGTTTAGGATGCTTCGTCTGGACGGTTTGATGGTTGAGGGTCAGTTGGTGTGGTCACTCCTTCATCCCTCCTCGGACGTTGGAAATCAACCATTGACCAATCGATTCCAGCTAAGCTTGAAACACTGCTTCTTCATGGATAAGATTGGAGGGGTTAATATCAGGAGCATAAGTGTGCTTAAGAATCAGAGGCACAAGTTCTTCAACTTCATGGATGTCGGCCGGCTGCCTCTTCCCCTCCGCATTGTAAACGGTTGAAAATGGGACAAATCTGTATCATCGGCCAACTTGCTGGCTGTTGGCCGCATCTGTTTGGTCAGCCGCCGGAGATCATCATTATCAAAGTTGGAACCATCTTCTTTAACACCTGGGTATCCTTTGATGATGTCTTCCGCTTCAAGATCTGGAATCCAGGTTTTTGCTCGAATAAGTGCAGTTAAAGCTCCGACTCTGGCAGCTGCTTTCTTCAACTCGGCGATGCGGGCTGGTAACATGGCCAACTTCTCAAGAGTTTCTTTAATCAAAGTGGGAGCCGGTTTGTTATAAGCTGCCGTGCAAATAGCCCGCTGAGACCCAGCAAACAGCTGTTCAATCAATGTGTATGCCGCTTTGAGTTTCATCCACATATCTGTGCCAAGATGAGCGATCCGGGTACCTGTCAAAGATTTTATCAACATTTTGGTCAGTTATAAGGTTCATCAACTTATGCAACACATGTAAAGCGGGTACTTACCAAAGATAGTAGAGGTCGTAGTATTGATTTGGTGTTTCAAACCGGCTAGTTCATCTACCACTGGCTTCAGGGCTGCCTTGGCATCTACAGCTCTTTTGGTTAAACCGGATTTCTCGGTTTCCCAGTCAGTACGATCTTTGTTGAAAGATTCTTTCAACTTTTCCATCACGGCCAGTGCCTGGGTCAGCTCTTCTTTGGTTTTTTTAGCCTCGGCTTGTTGTGACTTCACATTCTCTTGCAAGTCAGAATTTCGGGCATCTTTGCTTCTCAGTTCAGCCTGCCACGTTGAAGGTATGTTAAACAAACAGTATATATATGTGCCAAGTACAAAGCGTATAACAAAGTTATGCACTTCATACTTGGGGGCTAATGCCTATTTGCTCTTAAGTACTACACTTTATACAAGTCTCCAGAACAATGCAAGCATTATCCTTGACACTTGGGGGCTAATGTGCGTCTGTTCTAAAACGGATATGTGGATTAAAAACTGGATTAACTTGCCAAGTTAAACCGGCCTTTGGGGGCTATGCTGCAGAAAGTTATCTAATTATTTCAAGATGAGTCTTATCTATTGTTAGAGACCTGCCATTGCAAGGATTAATGATGAGATGCTTAAAGTGTTACAAAGACCCGGTTTATGATTAACAATCAGAAAACGGCCCTTGGGGGCTACTTGGGATAGTATTTCAGCTACACATCAATAAACAAAGGGAGAAGAATTTACCTCATATCGCTCTTTCATCAAGTTCACCAAACCGGCTTCATAATCCCGGTTTGAGTGCACGGTTCAAGAAGCCAGAATGGAGCTCATCAGCGTTAAGATGAGCATAGTTGGATAAATCGCTGCTCCATTTACCTTTCTCCCTGGCAGCTTGCTCTTCTTTGGCACTGTGTTGAGCCAAAATGACAGGATGGCCAGGAGAGCTGTGGCCCATTCCAGTAATAATAACGTCATCACCTTGGCCTTCAGGGTTTTTGGTTGATGATATTGGAATTTCAGCATCTTTCACTGGACTAGCCCGGTTTGGTTCTGCCGGTTCAGCATCATGCGCGGCAGGATCAGCGTCTGCTGGTTCATCAGTATTTTGGCCTTTAAGGGGCGGGTTATCAGAAGCAGCTTCAGGATGAGGGCTTTCTGGTTCACGAGTTTGTTCTGGTTCACCTCTTGGTTCTTCTTCTTCGGCAACCGGATCTTCGAGCGGATTGGTGGTCTGAGCTTTCTTACTGGGCCTGACTTTGGCCCTGCAAACAGAATAAAAGAGGATTAACATCCTATTCAAAGGATTTATGACGCATTGAAAGGAAAGGTTTTTACAACTCACCCGGCCACAGTTTTCAAAGGGGGGAGTTGAGTTGCTGTCGATTCACCAGAAGATGAAGGAGGTGTCACCTGATAATTTGAATTGGATGGATTAAGAGGCTGTCTGAAATAACCTGCCTTGGGGTAAGAATGGTCAGAAGTAGGAGAGACCTCAGACCGACGCTTCCGAACCGGAGTATCAGGTAAACCGGCTGAAGTGACCTGTTGGCCACTGTGCCGGGTTGTCCGGCGAGCTTCATGTTGCTGAGTCTTCAAAATAAATGTTGGATCCAAGTGAGCAAGAGGATGAGAAAAGCTTACTTTCCGGACTGCTTGGCAAATTTTTTGTGTTGGCATAGAGTCTGAACCGGAGGAAAGGGTAATTACCTCTACATCATCAGCTTGACTAACTTCTGCGTCCTCCTGAGGAAGATCATTGTTAATGAGATGCATGAAAAGAGAGCCAAGTGAGTCAAGTTCTACCTCAACTTCTGGATCATCAGTATCATCATCAAGCTCCATATTAATCCGGTCAGCCGTTTTCCGTTTTGATGTCCGTTTTACGGCTTTGGTCTTTGGGCAGGATGGCTTGACCGCTTTGTCTGCAGTTGGTTTTGCCGCTTTCTCTACGGTTTTCCGTTTCCAGAAGGGGTCATCTCCCTATATACAAAGAAGAAGGATTATAGGTTGCATAAGCTAAAAATATTAGAGATGAGGGGGAAATATAATGCTTACAACAGGCGGTTTGTTTTTGGCATAGAAGGGACTCAGGCCGGTTTGACTATAGATCAGTTCCAATTCATTCAGAATCTTCTTTACACCTTCAGTGACTTCTTCCTCAGACAATTGGATGTTGCAATGGCATTGAGGGTCGTCAACCTCATCGGTATATTCACACATTAAACCGGGGCGCCGGCTTAGCGGCAGGATACTCCAGGATATCCAACAGCGCACAAAGTCCATGCCTGTTAAACCGTTCGCCATAAAGGCCCGGAGTTTGGCGAGTTGAGGAGCGTATTTTTCCCTTTCTGAAGAGCTCGGGCGTTGTGGCATTGGGTGGGTGTTGGATAGTCTGTGATCACGAAAGTCGGGGAGGGGATTTTCATCTTCAGGCGAAGTGTCTCTGCAATAAAACCAAGTTTGGTTCCATTCCTTTGGATGGCTATGATGTTTGGCATAAGGAAATTCCACTTCTTTCTGCTTTTGAATCGAGACACCACCAAGTTCTATGCTCGGTCCATTTACAAACTCTGTGCGTCGGTTTAAGTGGAAGAAATCCCGGAACAGTTCTGCAGTTGGTTCTTCTTGTAAATATACTTCACAGAAGACCTGGAAGTTGCATAAATTGGAGACCGAGTTGGGACCGATATCTTGCGGATGAAGTTGGAAGCTGGCAAGCACATCTCGGTAAAACTTTGATCCTGGCGGTTTGAAGCCATGGCCTATGTGATCAACAAAGACCACCACCTCGCCCTGCCTTGGGGTCGGAGGATTTTCTGTTCCGGGAACTCGCCATTTGATTTCAGTTTTCTTAGGTAGGGAGCCGATGCTGACCATCTCATTCAACTGAGTCTCAGTAACCTGGGAACGAGCCCAGTTGCAGGCAGTGAATTGTTTGGCCATTGCGAAACAAACAAGCTGAAAATGAAAGGCCGGTTTATAAATCACGCATGATTATATGCACGATACAATGGAGTAAGAGACATACTGATAGAGGACATGGCATAAACCGGAGATCAATGCAATAATGCATAAAAGGTAATACCACGACAGGGGTACTCAGACACTGTTAAACCGGAATATAATTATGGAGACAAAAGGCTCTTCCGGTTTATCAGAGGGCTAATGGTATAGATTGATTATGCAAAGTTAAACCACTTATGATGGTGTGAGGAGAAACAGATTTCACAGAGATGTATAAATATTTCGGATCTAAGATAAGATAGAAAATGAAAATATTTCAACCTAAAAAGGTTAAGACCCGAAACAGTTTATGAAGGACTGCAGCAGTTTTCTGCGTATAAGGATTTGTGAGGGTAACAAAAGATTCATCATGGCAAGGGATATGATAAGTACGAAGCATTCATCTACGGGCCAAGGAAGAACAGCGCTATAAGCTCTGACGAACCTCAAGAACAGCGAGGAAACCCTAATGGATCTAGGAAAGTAGGGGGAAAGGACTTACTGCAACCACGGAAGCCGCGGAAAGGGCGATGTGGAACTCTGGTGCGAACAGGTTGATGCAGCGGCCGACGATGAAGCAGAGGCGAGGTTCGAAGATGACGGCGGCGCTCGAGTGCGGGGTCGTCGAGAGGAAGAAGAAGAGATGAATGGGTAGCGGAAAGAAAAGAAAGGGGTCCTCTGCCCCTATTTATAAGGCGAAGCGATAAAACGGTAAGTGCGGGAATCGTGGAGCCCAAAAAATGGGTAAGTTAATAAAGGTGTCGCCTCGGTGACTGAATACACATTAAATGAAGGTAATCTCCGACATCGACGGATGGATGACGTCAGGGCGGTTTATCATAATTTGGAAGTATGACATCATGGCGGTTTACAAGATCAAGGTGAAGATATGAGAGAAGATTTTTTCTAAGTGTAGAAGATTGACATGAACAAGTTCAAACCAATCTGGGGCCTAATGTTGGGGATATTACTACTAGAGGTAAACCGGCCTTATGTAGCCGGGTTGACTCTATGAAGATTAGAAGCCCATGAAGATGCAAGGATGATGGCGCTTTACGGAAGGCCCAAGGCCCAAAGGCGGGTTGCAGCCTATAAATGTAAACCGACCTAGTCATGTAACTTGTATTGTAAGATGGGAAGAGTAGAGACCGAACCGGACACATTTATGATCCGGCTTCAGGACTCTGTAGCCCGGCGGGCGTCAACCTATGAATATAAAGGGACGACCCGGCCGCGGTTGAGGGACAGACAACAACTCGAGAGCCAGACAAAGCGGATTCGCTCCCTGGCCTCCGAAACCCTAGCAATACCAATCACAACTAGACGTAGGCTTTTACCTTCCTTGAAGGGGCCGAACTAGTATAAAACTCCCCGTGTCCCCTTGTCCGGTTTAACCCCTTTAAGCTAACCCGTAGCAATGGCTCCACGACTAAGTCCTTTCACAAGGACATTCTGCCGTGACAAACCCACGACAGGAGGCTTCCTTGGAACAGTCACAGTCCGACGATCAGGGGAAGGATGAAAAACCAGCTTGGTACTCATAGCAGAGTAAGAAAAAGAAACTTCCCAAGAGCGTTTTGACAATAAAATTGGTTTAAAAGGACTGAAGAACTGCAACCCTCGAGGAATATGCATTGTATCAAAGACGGGCATCATCCGCTGAAAAGATCTAGTCCATTGCATCATCGGAGGAAGCTCTGGTCTGAAAACTGTCAACACTTGACGAATAACAATAGGAGGCTGGATGAGAGGAGGCACGTAAGCTGCAACAATCCCTTGCTGATTATTGACCGATCCCTCAGCAGAATCAACAGGACCTGAGTTCTCCAAAACCATTGACTCTTGAGAAGTAGGTTGTGCTTCATCCTCAAGAACTTCCTCAATAATGGCATTGTCCTGCTGGTTATCATGTTGTTGATCGGCATTGTGAGCATGAGGGGCCTCGTTCCACCCCAATTCTGGAAACTCGGGCATGACAAAATTAACATCATCAAACGGCATATTTCCAGGCAGCGGATGAGAGTTTCCATTGAACGGCATTGGATCTTCATCAGCTGGCAGAATATCGGCAAATTCTGCAGAGAGAACATAGATCGGTGCAGTCCAAGAAATACGTGTAGCTCCAAAATCTGCATACTCACGATAAACTACATCTCTAGGCACTTGTTGAGGACTTGGGAAAGAAACATAAACCAAAGTCCTGACCAGCCGCGGATCATCTTGATGCCAGATATGATAGCGACCAAAAGTGCTAACTGCCTCAGAAATATGCTGTATAGTGCGGTAATCCAAAGGAACACCTAACAGCATAATCCAACCTACAAAAACCCTGAATGTCTCTGTGATTGATGCCTTGATCATGTGGAACAAACCGAACAAAGTGGCCATTGCCAAGATCATAGGGAGGATGATTCATAATAGCATGTCTAGATGCAGGGGATCAAAACTCAAACAAAGCCACTCCTTCAATCCATTGCTAATCACTAAGAATGTCACGGTACAGTTGAGTCATCACAAAATCACTGGCCAGTTGCCGGAAGTGAAGAATCTGTCCAGGCGGCGGCGGAGGCTCGACAAAGCCAATGGCGAACTGCTCGTTCCGGCGCTCACGTGCAATGGCCGGAGAATAGAAAGTCAGAGGCAGACGGGTTGGTCCTCCATCGATGATCTCGAACCCCGGCGGAAGGAACTCGAGAGGATCCAGGGGAAAGTTTTCCATGTCTTGCTCTGGTGGAGGTGGAGCAGGCTAGTGGTGCACGGGAAGAGGTGAAGACGTGATGGGACTCGTCTGCACCGGCGCGTGGGTCGTCTCTATACCAAAGAAGTCCCTAGACGAGGGAGTAGGAGGCTGACTCGTGGCGGGCGTGGGAATCAACAGTGGAGATTTTTCTGGATTTTGTTTCGGTTGTTTAACTCTCCAAACATAACCATTATCTCTTGCCCAATTAATACAATCCCGTTGAAGGTGACCAGTACGTGAGCAAGCCAGGCAGACAGGGCAAGAGACCGACAGGTGGCCCCGTTGGTAACATTTAGAGCAAGTTAGAACACGGTCCACCATGTCATTAGCCATATCATCAAACATATCAGCCGCTTCCTGGGTAGATGGGATATCCATTGGCTCGGTGGTGGGCTGTGGCCCGTCATGCAGAACTGGCCCAACATGGGAAGCAAGAGGAACAGGGGCCGACGTAACCAAACTAGCCGACGTAGATGGATCGCAAGGCAAGTGAGGATCACCAAGGTGAGAAACCTCTGCCGGAGAAGTAGGCCGCTGAATCCGCGGTGATCCAACAGAACCAAAAACAATCGGTGGAGAAGCCACAGTCCACTGGAGATTCGCCGGCGGCGAGGGTCGAATGACTAGACGCTCATTTGCAGGGAGCACATATCCAGCATCAGAAACTGTATCAATACAAACTTGCGTGGCTGGATATCTATAACCCTTGCATGCATGATAAGTGTGAAATCTTGCAAAGGAAAGTTTCTTTTGCACAGAACCAGAAGATCTAAAGGATGACTTAGACGGTGATTTATGCATAGCAATCATCCCAAGCACCGCCCTTCGCTTAGATGGACTGACTAAGATCCATTCCGCATCACGTTCTAACTTCCAAAGGTTAAACTCACGTACCCAGTTTGGTCCTCCACGGTCCCAAAGATTAAAGTAACATTTGAATTGTGGGCAAGCAAAGGATCTAAGATCAACAATAAAGAAACCAACTTGCTTGGAGGAAACGTTGAAAGAATAAACCTTGTCGCGTATGCATGAGACACCCAACTCGATCGCAGATCCACCAATAGCGGCCTGCAGCGCCGCCGCCACAGAATGATCATTAAGCCTGAAGACATGCTGGCTAAAGGACACCACCAACCTGAAGTGACCTATGTCATCCATAGGGTGGACCGAAAAACCAGTAGATCTGAAGATTTTATCCGCAATTTCCAAACCCTTGGAGAAGTCCAAGCCAAGGGTTGATCCCGAAGAGAAAACCATGACCCCTAGGAGAGGGAGAGACGCCGGAGAGTTTGGTAGGAGAGGATTAGGGTTTTAGTGGTGGTGGGAGGAGATCGCCGGAGGTGGGTGTGGAGGTGAGAGGTGGGAGGTGGGAGGCGCCATGACGGTGATGATGTTGCTACTGGAATGGGCTTCGCCTAAGCACCGCTACGATATAACCGAGGTGGATTATGGTGGAGGGGGGCACCACACACGGCTAAAGATCAATGATCAACTTGTGTTTTTTTATTTATTTGTTCAACTGAATATTGTGGTGAATTTGCTTTTTGCATGCCAATTCAAAATGGTAAATTTTTGTTTTAACCTGGCAATTGCTCCACACACGGTTCAACTAAATGAGTGTGTGCGATCCAGATCGGAAAGCATACGTCAATCGTAGCGGAACCGTCAGTGATACACAGCAGATCGCAAACAATTTGCTGCGCTACTACATGTGTGTAGGGACTCCGAAATTGTTTGTGATATCGCGTTTGTCGGAGTAAATAGCCATGGGTAGCCTAGCCGGCCTCCCCTGGCACTTCTGAAAAAGTTACGAGCCCGCCCGGCTCTCAAGAATCCAAGACATGTGGCCGCCTTCCCCTAGCTGGCAGCGATCAAGGTCGGCTTTCGGAAGGCGGTCCGGCTTTAGCCCTCATGAGAAGGCCGACTCCAAGAAGCCGGCTATGAGAAGGCCGACTCCAAGAAGCCGGCTCCCCGTAAAGCAGTCAAGACCGTACCCACAAAGTTTGCACCCACCTAATGGCGGTGCGACGGGGCGTGGCTACAGAAGAGCCTGCCACCCCCGAATCCCGGGGCATGCCTGGCACAGTGCGCCGTACGGGGTAGGCATGACCCGTCCGGCGCAGCACTGTTGCCATGTTGACCCTGGCCTCACCCACGACGGGCCGCCAGCGCGGCCCACAGGCGGTGGGCCCCTTTGAGCAGAGAGACGGCCGAAGGCGGCCATGCTCCCAACCAGCCGGCCCAAGACAGAGCCGGCTCCCCGCAGCCGGCTTGCCACCTCCCTCGAAGGAGACGCCCCATTAAGGAGACAAGACGCGGTAAGGCTACAGCGATCGCCCGACAGGCTGCGGTACTGTAGCCGCGCTTACCATGATGAAGCTCTCGTCAACTAGATGAAGCCACAGTAACCAGCCGCCGACCAGGCCCTGGACAGTGGGGCCTGCCTGTCGACCGAGGTGCCGGCAGCCGGCGGGACCCACCAGTCGGCGGGCCCCAGCAGCCGGTGCAGAAGCCGGGAGCGCAGTCACCGACGGCTGGGCCCCGCGCCCAGTCGGATTACCATTGTACCCCGGGGGGTGGGCCTATATAAACCCCCCGGAGCACCCATGCAAAGGGTGGGACTCCCTGCTAGTTCTAGACACCGCACAAGGAGGAGAAGCAGGCTAGCCGTGCCCTTTCTTCCTCCTCCCCCAAAAACAGCTCAAGGAGCATTGTGTAGCTACTTGATTCATCTAGTGAGCATGCGGAGACCCCGCAGAGCAGAAGTAGGGGTGTTATCTCCCCGGAGAGCCCCGAAGCTGGGTAAGATCCGCCGGCGTGCATGTATTCGCCTCATCCCGCTTCCAGGCACCGGCGATGTCTTACTGGCTCCCACAATGATAAGCCACCCGTTGGCATATGTCGCACCCACCACCCGACATTTGGCGCCCACCGTGGGGCCAGGCGCACCGTCGTCCGGAGACCTGTTCTGGACGGGAACCCTCTTCCTCCCCAGCGAGCGTAGCCAGCCCGGCACGCCCGATGGCGCTTGCCACGACACGCTGCAAGGCGTCACCAGCATCTGCGCGGCAAGCGGCCTCGCCGATCTCCCCGACGAGACCTTCATCTCCGACGAGCTCGCCTCCGATCCGGGCACTGACCGCCTCGCCAACCTTCTCGGCCAGCTCCATGTCTCCAGCGAGCCCGCTGCGGACCTGGAGTCGGTTGGCTCCACCGACCCGATGCCTGTCGACTCCGACACGGCATCCTACGACACCTTCCCCACCAACGTCGCGATCTACAACGACCCGCTTCCTCGAGCCGACGGCTGCGATGCTGTCACCGCCGAAGTGATGGTTGTCGGCCGCGGCGTCCTGGCCGACGAGAGCGCCC
Source organism: Triticum urartu (assembly GCF_003073215.2). NCBI lineage: Eukaryota > Viridiplantae > Streptophyta > Magnoliopsida > Poales > Poaceae > Triticum > Triticum urartu. The sequence goes on from NC_053028.1 coordinate 284,173,588, forward strand.
ACGACGCCTCGCGCGCGGTGGCCCACGACTTGTCCGCTCCTCTCCCGGCCGACGCCGACGACGAAGCACTGGAAGCACGCCGCCTCGCCCTCCTCGTAGAGGGCCGGAGGCTGGCCTCCATAAGACGCCTCACTGAGGCCTACCAGCGCGAAGCTGACCGCGCCGCCTTCAGCACGCCGGCCCCGGGCGGGCCAAGCTGGGCCGGCCTTGTCAAGCAACGCAGCGCCGTCATCGCCGACACGCTGGGAGTCGACCGCCCGGTCTATGCCACTCCGCTCGAGAACTTGCGTGCCGCCCAGGCGGCCGTAGATGAGCTGGACGGCCTGGAGGCCGAAGACCTTCCCCTCATGACCCGGCGCATCCAGCAATTGATTGACGCCGCCGCGCAGCGGCACGAAGCCAACGCTCGCGCGGAAAGCCTTCCCCCGCGCCAAGAACATGGCGTGACGTCCCGGACGCCGACTACGAGCAATACCCACGCGCGACGCGAGAAGGAGCCGGCTACCAGCCGCAGCCGGACCCGGATCTCCATCGAGCGGGACGCGGACGGTCATCCCCGAGCCATGGAATGGCGGGGTGACCCTCCTCCGCCTCCGCCCCGTGGAGAGAGATATCACGCCTCGCCGCCACTGGCGCACCCGACTCTCAGCGGCCGGCTGGGCCGCCGCGAAGGAATAGGCGAGAACGACGCCCGTCATCGGATCGACCGCCTGGCGTGATCCCTGGCATTGGAAGAAGAAGACGATGTTGGCCCGCCTTGTTTTGGCCCCCGCATCCGCGACGAGCCCTTTCCCAAAGGGTTCTCGCTCCCAAGAGACACGCCCAAGTACAACGGCTCCGTGAAGCCGGAAGATTGGTTGATCGACTACTCCACCGCGGTTAGCATAGCCAACGGCAACCGGCGCGTCGCCGTGAAGTACGTGCCCCTCATGCTGCAGGGCACGGCACAGACCTGGCTCAACAGCCTCAAGCCGCGTAGCATCAACAGTTGGCTAGACTTCACAGAAGCCTTCATCCGCAACTTCACCAGCACCTACAAGCGGGCTCCCAAGCCCAGACAGCTTTCCTTGTGCGTACAAGGCCCCGCCGAGTCCGCTCGCGATTACCTCACGCGTTGGGCCGAGCTCCGCAACTCCTGTGAAGGGGTGCACGAGGTACAAGCCATAGAATACTTCACAGCCGGATGCCGAGAAGGCACCCTCCTCAAGCACAAGCTCCTCTGCGACGAGCCGGCTACCCTCGACGAGCTTCTGGACATAGCGGACAAGTACGCCACCGCCGACTCCTCGATGAAGACCGAGCTTCGGGTAGACGCGTCCGGAAAGGTACTCAACCCGGCGCCCAAGACGCCGGCTGGGGATTTTGGCCGACACCCCAACTCGAACGACAACAAGCGCAAGGGCCCCGCGCCTCCTCCCGCTAGCCGGCAGGTGGCCACGGTCGAAGATGCGCCGCCCGAAGAACGACCGGCGCCCAAGAAGCCCAAGGGCGGCAGGCCGGTTTGGCAGCCCGCCTTCTCCTACGAGCAAACCCTCGACGCCCCTTGCAAGTTCCACAGTGGCGCGAAGCCGTCCAACCACATGACCCAGAAGTGCAACTGGCTCACCCGAATCTCTAAGGGCGAGGGGCTCTTGCCACCTCCGCCTGCCGGCCCGCCGCCTCCGGCCGCTCGGCCCACAGTCGGAGCCGTGCATGACGAGTTCCCTGATGAGCAAGCAACCTACATCGTCTTTACAAGCCAGCCCGAAGACCGGCGCGGCAAACGTCGAGAGCGCCAGGAAGTTGGCGTGGTCGCTGCCAACCCCGCTGGACACATGCATTGGTCAGAAAAGCCCATCAGCTGGAGCCGGGCCGACCATCCGGAGGTGATGCCGTCTCCCGGCTCTTATGCTCTGGTCCTGGAAGCCACCCTTGCGACGGATAGACGCGCCGCCCGCTTCTCCCGTGTGTTGATAGACGGCGGGAGCAGCATCAACATCCTGTATCGTGACACCCTGGAGAAGCTGAACGTCAAGACAAAACAGCTCACGCCCACTCGGACAGTTTTCCACGGCATCGTACCCGGCCTGTCCTGCGCCCCATTGGCAAAATCAAGATTGATGTACTTTTTGGGGACAAGGAGTATTTCCGCCGGGAAGCGATCTGGTTTGAAGTGCTGGACCTGGAGAGCCCTTACCATGCATTGCTGGGCCGACCTGCTTTGGCCAAATTCATGGCAGTTCCACACTATGCATACCTCAAGATGAAGATACCAAGCACCAAAGGCGTCATCACCATAGCCGGTGATTACAAGAAGTCCTCCGAGTGCGCAGCGGCCAGCAGCCGGCTGGCCGAGTCCCTTGTGATCGCCGAAGAGAAGAAGATGCTGGACCGAGTCGTGGCCATAGCCGGCAAGCAGTCGGCCGTGTCCCCCGACCCCAAGGAGCATGATACTCAAGGGTCTTTCCAGCTGGCCAAGGAGACGAAGAAGATACCTCTTGACCCCGAGCATCCAGAGAGGTTTGCCGTCATCGGGGCAAACCTGAACAACAAATAGGAAGGCGAGCTCGCCGATTTCCTCCGTGAGAATCAGGACATCTTTGCGTGGTCCCCCAAGGACATGCCGGGTGTTCCGAGGAAATTCGCCGAGCACAAACTACATGTTCGAGAAGACGCAAAGCCAGTCAGACAACCCCTTCGCCGACTGTCGGAGGAGAAACGCAGGATTGTAGGGGAGGAGATAGCCCGGCTCTTGGCAGCCGGCTTTATCATGGAAGTTTTCTTTCCAGAGTGGCTCGCCAACACGGTCCTTGTGCTAAAGAAGAATAACAAGTGGCGCATGTGTATAGACTACACAAGTCTCAACAAGGCTTGCCCCAAACATCCTTTTGCCCTGCCAAGGATTGACCAAGTGATAGACTCCAAGGCCGGATGCGAGCTGTTGAGTTTTTTGGATGCTTACTCCGGATACTATCAGATAAAGCTGGATCCGGACGACCGCCTGAAGACCACCTTCATCACGCCGTTCGGAGCCTTCTGCTACCTGACTATGACATTCGGCTTGAGAAATGCCGGTGCCACCTTTCAGCGTTGCATGCAGAAGTGCCTCCTCAAGCAGCTCGGCAGGAATGCTCACGTTTACGTGGACGACATCGTGGTGAAGACGGAGAAGCACGGCACCTTGCTGGAAGACCTCAAGGAAACATTTGAGAACCTGCGCCGGTTCCAAATCAAGCTTAACCCCGAGAAATGCGTGTTCGGGGTGCCAGCCGGCCAGCTCCTAGGCTTCCTGGTCTCCGAACGCGGCATCGAATGCAACCCGGTGAAGATCAAGGCCATCGAGAGAATGGCGATCCCTACCAAGCTTCGAGACATTCAGAAGTTCACCGGGTGCTTGGCCTCCTTGAACCGCTTCAAGAGCCGGCTCAGAGAGAAAGCTCTCCCCCTCTACCGCCTCATGAAGAAGAGCACTCACTTCGAGTGGAACGACCAGGCCGACCAAGCTTTTCACGAGCTGAAGAATATGCTGGCCACGCCGCCTGTCCTCGCGGCGCCGACTGAGAAAGAGCCCATGCTCCTTTACATCGCTGCAACCAGCCGGGTGGTCAGCACCGTCATCGTAGTCCAGCGCCCGGAAGAAGGCCGAGCCCAGCCGGTCCAGAGGCTGGTGTATTATTTGAGCGAGGTGTTGTCCGCCTCAAAGCAGAACTACCCGCACTACCAAAAGATGTGTTACGGCGTGTACTTCACCGCCAAGAAGCTAAAGCCCTACTTTCAAGAGGATCCCGTCACGGTCGTATGCACTGCCCCGCTAGCCGAGATCATAGGCAGCCGGGATGCATCCGGCCGGGTGGCGAAATGGGCCATCGAGCTGGCCCCGTACACGATCTTCTACCAGCCCCGCACTGCCATCAAGTCCCAAGCACTAGCCGACTTCCTCGTCGACTGGGCCGAGACCCAGTACCTGCCGCCGGCTCCCGACTCCACCCATTGGTGCATGCACTTCGACGGGTCCAAGATGCGCACCGGCTTGGGAGCCGGCATCGTCCTTACCTCTCCCAAAGGCGACAAGCTCAGATACACGCTACAGATCCACTTTGCCGCCTCCAACAATGTGGCCGAGTACGAGGCGCTCATACATGGGCTCCGGCTTGCCAAAGAGCTTGGCATTCGCCGGATCCTATGTTATGGCGACTTGGACCTGGTAGTCCAGCAATCATCCGGCGACTGGGACGCCAAGGACGCGAATATGGCGAGCTACCGTTTCCTGGTCCAACAACTCAGCGGATACTTTGAAGGATGCGAATTCCTCCACGTACCACGAGCCGACAACGAGCCAGCCGATGCCCTGGCTCGAATAGGCTCCACTCGGCAAGCAATTCCAACCGGCGTCGCTCTACAACGCCTCCTCAAGCCGTCTATCAAGCCGTCTCTGGAATCCGATTCCATCTTCATGCCGCCTGACCCCGATGCGGCCAGGTCCGGCTCGAAGAATCAAGTAGCCGACCCCAAGACCCCCGTAGCCGACCCGGCGACTTCGGCAGCCGGCTCGGGGACTTCGGCAGCCGGCTCGGGGACTGCGGTAGCCGGCCCGGGGACTGCACCAGCACTATAGCTGGCGGCTGACTCCAGCACCTCACCGCCCAGCCCGCCCACCCTGGTGGCAGTAGCCACTTTGGCAGTAGAAGAAGTCGCGGCTCCATCATGGGCTCAGTCCATCCTCAACTTCCTAGTAAACCAAGACCTGCCGGCTGACAAAACAGAATCAAGACAAGTCCAGCGTCGAGCCGGAGCGTACACAATCGTCAACAGAGAACTACTCAAGCGCAGCGTCACTGGAATCCTCCAACGGTGCGTCGAGCAAGAGAAGGGCATTGCAATCCTCACAGACATTCACCAAGGAGAATGCGGCCACCATGCGGCCTCAAGATCACTTGTCGCCAAAGCCTTCCGCCATGGTTTCTTCTGGCCGACTGCTTTGGATGACGCCAAAGAATTAGTCAAGCATTGCAAGGGATGCCAGCTCTTCAGCTCCAAGCAACACATGCCGGCTTCGGCACTCAAGACCATTCCCCTCACTTGGCCCTTTGCCGTTTGGGGACTGGACATGGTGGGCCCATTCAAGACGGCGCGCGGCGGCATGACGCATTTGCTCGTCGCCGTGGACAAATTCACCAAGTGGGTTGAGGCAAAGCCGATCAAGAAGCTGAATGGGCCGACTGCCGTGACGTTCATCGCGGACATAACAACTCGGTACGGCGTGCCGCACAGCATCATCACCGACAATGGCACGAATTTCGCCAAAGGAGCCTTGGCACGTTTCTGCGCAGCCCAAGGTATCCGGCTAGACTTAGCATCCGTCGCCCACCCGCAGTCAAATGGCCAGGTCGAGCGAGCCAACGGCCTCATCCTCTCCGGCATCAAGCCCCGACTGGTTGTACCTCTAGAGCGCTCAGCCGGCTGTTGGCTCGATGAGCTGCCGGCTGTCCTCTGGAGTCTGCGCACTACACCAAACAAGTCAACCGGCTTCACCCCTTTCTTCCTTGTGTACGGTGCCAAGGCGGTCATCCCAACTGACATCGAATTCGACTCGCCTCGAGTAACCATGTACACGGAAGCGGAGGCCAAGGAAGCACGAGAAGACGGCGTCGACCTGCTGGAAGAAAGCCGGCTGTTAGCCCTCAGCCGGTCTGCAATTTACCAGCAGGGTTTGCGCCGCTACCATAGCCGGAAGGTCAGGCCAAGATCTTTCCAAGAGGGCGACCTTGTGCTCCGGCTGATCCAGCGAACAGCCGGCCAGCACAAGCTCTTAGCCCCTTGGGAAGGCCCTTTCGTCATCAGCAGAGCTCTAGGCAACGACTCCTACTACCTGATCGACGCACAGAAGCCGAAGGTACGCAAGAGAGACGACTCCGGCAAGGAGTCGGAACGGCCATGGAACGCCAACCTCCTTCGAAGATTTTACAGTTGAAAGGCAGTATGTATCACGCTAAATTTTGTATTAAGTACAAGACAATAGGCTCCCCGAGGAGGGCTCGGGGACTGCCATCCCTTATTTATGAATGAAAAGTATCATGCTTATGACCTTGTCGTATCATTTACTTATTCCGTCCGGCACCGAGTTCGACTAATCGGCTCGGGGACTGGCCGACTGAAGTTATGTTAGAAGTCCCACCCGCAGTCAGACAAGTAGTGTGCCGGCTCTCAAGCCTTCTCTTGCCAAAAGTCGCAGTTCGAAGAACCGGCTGTCCGGCTGGCAAGAGTTAAAGGTAGGAACGACCGCCCACACGAAAAATGGCTAGGGACTAACGGACTAATATAACAAAAGCCGGTTTTTCTCACACCGCCGACTGGCTACCAGAGTAGCCGGCCGGCCGGTTTCCATTCACTTTACTTTAATCCAAGAAAGCTCAAGTACTTGCCTCCCCAAAGAGGGAAGGCGGCAAAGGAAAAAGCCTAAGGATAAACAAGCACACGCGAATAGAAACCAAACATGCACATGATAATATTTACATAAAAAGACCTCCAAGAGGCCAGCATTCAACATAGTTTGGATACACCCCCAGTGGGTGGAACTGCGAAAACTTAACAAAAGATTGTTCAAAGACAACAAAGCAGGAAAGATAAAGACGGCAGGTCAAGCTGGCGGAGCGGCCGACAAGCCAGACTGGTTGGCGGAGACGGTCGTGCCGGCTGAAGGAGCGGCCGGCTGACGAACTTCGGCTTGGTCGCCGCCTCCCGCAGATGGCGCGCTTCCACGCGCCTCGTTGCTGGAGGCACGGTCGGCCTGAGGTCGGCTGGTTGTTCCACCAGCCGGCTCGACGTCTCCGCCGTCCTCGTCTTCGTCTTCTTTTCCCTCGTCGCTGGAGGCAATCTCCTCCGCCGAGTCCTCGCCCACCGCCGGGTTCAGCCCGAACCACTCCTCCGGCTGAGTGACACCGTCATCATCGATTTCGGGTGCGAAAACGCTGATGTCGGTGCACTCGGCGATCGTTGAAGCCCGCTGGGCGATAGCCGGCCTCACCGCCTCCAGCTCCGCGTCGGCCTCCATCCGCCAAGTGCGCAGCTGGTCCAGGCTCAGCCCTGGGTACCAAGCCCGAACGAATTCCAACGCCCGCCCGGCTCCGAGGCGGGCCGCTGACGCTTTCCAAGCCTCGAAGCGACCAACTGCGACTTCCAGCCAGTCGGCAGTTCGACTTGGAGTGCGGGGGATCGTCTCGCCGGGCCAGAGGGCGGCCAGCACTTGCGCCCCGGCACTTGGAGCCGGCGAAGCATCCGATGAGCCGGCTGCAACCGTGCCTGGACAGCCAGGAGCTACTCCTCAAGGGTCCGATTTGCATCCGGCGCGATGTTGGCCCCCGCTTGCCGGCGCGCCTCGCGATGGGCCTCAATGCTTTGGGCGGCGAAGGCGGAGTAGCCCGGGAAGTAATCTGCAAGAAACAACAAGCAACAGCTCAAGATAAGTCAAAAGACCCAGGCGGCAAGGGGCAGGAGAAGGGCCGAGGAAGGCAACTTACCGTCGATCAAGTCCTCAATCCGGCCGAAGCCTTCGTCCAGGGCTCGCCGGGTCTCAGACCAGTTCGCCGCCTCCATCTCATACTCCGCCAGCAAGGTGGCTTCACTTTCCCGTGCCGCCTGCAGGGCCGCTTTGTGGCTTTCCTCTTGGTCGGCCAGCTTCTTGGCCAGGCGATCCCGTTCCTGGACCAAGGCAGCGCACTCGGCCTCTTTGGCGTAAAGGGCGGCCTTCGCTTCGCCAAGCCCCTTCCTCAAGTCGGCGTTGGCCCCTGAAGACAAAGAAAAAGAAAAATCAATAAGAAAAGAGTCGTCAAGAAAGATCCGACCCGACTGAGCAGCAGTCGGCCCGAATCTCGGGGACTACACCCAGTGGGTGCGCTGACGCGCCCCCATAGGAGACAGACAAAACCAAGTACTTACTTCGGCTGTCGGCCAGGTCGTCGGTCCGCCGGCTCAACTCTCGAGCCTGGGAGTCGAAGGCGGCAGCACGAAGGTTGTGGTATTCCTGAAAATTCAGAAAAAAGCAAAGTAAGATAGCCGTCGAGAAAGATCCGACCCAAGTGCGCAGAAGCGGCCCGAATCTCGGGGACTACACCCAGTGGGTGCACTGACGCGCCCCCACGGAAGAAATCAAGAAAGCAAAGCAGCCAAGAGCGAAGGACTCACCCGGATAGTGGTTCGCGTTGACAAGAACTCTTGGTTGAGCTGTTGCAGCAGGGCGGCTTGAGCTTGTAGCCGGCTCCGGACCCCTTGAGCCGCCGCATCCAGCTCGCCAGTCCCCCGGCTGGGAGTCCACTCGGACACGGCTGTGCTGGCCGCCTCCAGATCTCCCGCCGGCTGGCCTGCGCCCGCGGCTCGGCACAACTCCGGCGGAGCGGCGCCTCCCCTAGCACGCCGGCCCGCCGCCAGCTGCACCTCGAGGCCGGCTCTGCTCTCCGGCTCACCTCCGGCCGGCTCCTCTGGCGCCGCTGACGATTGACCACCTTGGCCCGCTCCGGTTGGCGCCGCAGGCGGCGCTCCCCCCGCCAAGGCCACGGGGTCCTCCTCCCTCTCCAACAGCGCCGGGTCTTGGATGATCTCCTCCACCAAGGGCAACGGGGTGTCGGGGGCTACGGCTCGGAGAGGAACGGCGAGCAGCGGAGGCTGGCTGCGCGAGCTTTCCGCCTCCGTCCCCATGGTAGTCGCCTCCCTCTGGGCCTTGGCTACCGCCTCGGCCTGCTCCTTCGCCGCCTGGGCGGCCGCCTTCTCCGCCGCCTCGCGCTCCTCCCGCGCTTCGCGGGCGTTCCTCTCTGTGGCCTCCCTAAGATCGGCGCGGGGGTCCACGCGGCGGGAGCTCGAAGACCCTCCAGCCGGCCCCACGACGGAGCCGCCCGGGCCCCGCTCAAGGGAAAGCGGCGCCTTGTCCAGCAAGCGAGGAAAAGTTAAGAAGAAAATTCGAAGAAAAAGAGAACAATGACGAGAATGCGGCAAGGCAATTGAAGACTTACGCCGAGACCGCCTGGGGCTGTTTCACAGCCTTGCGGAAGCGGGCCGCCTTCGCGGCCGCCTCATCTCGCTTTGTCGCCGCGGCGGAAGGCTTGGACTTCTTTGGCCGACTGCCGAAGAGGCCTAGAGCGGCCCGGCGCTTCTGCGCGCCACCGGCAGCCGGCGCGACAGACGAGCCCGCGCCCTGTTGGTCGGCCGCCGGCTGGCGACGCGGAGCAACTTTGGCTTCGAAGTCGTCCGGCCAGTCCTCGAAGCTCGCGGTGAACCTTGAGCCTCCGGGCTCGGCACTGTCCCCCACGACGGCGTCTTCCATGGCGGCCGCCCCCAAGTCCGGGTCGTCAACGTCATCCACCGTGCGGTCGGGGGCGTACTGGCGTTCAATCCCTGCCACCCCGGCCGGCGGCGCAAGAAGAGGGTTCTACTCAAAGAACCGACTAGTCAGAAGCCGGCCGTCACGAAGCCGGCTGACGACAAAAAAAAAGAAGATAAAGAGAGAAACTTACCACGGGTGGAGGATTGGCGTGAGAATACGGCGCCTTGCCGTATTGCCAGTCCCCGCCGAGCTTGCAGTTGGCAATGTAATTGACCATGAGAGCCACCTCCGCGTGGGGCATCTCCCATGTGCTCAGCCGGCTTGGGTCGAAGCGGCCGCTCATCTGACACATCATGTGGGGCCGGCTTTGGAGAGGAAGGATCCGGCGCTCCACGAAGGCGGCCACCAAGTCGGCCCCGCGCAAGCCTTCCGACTGAATCAGCACCCGAAGCCGGGAGATGGCGGCGTTCCCGGTCGGAGACAACGACCGGGACCGGAAGCTCCACGAGGGCTGCCTCCCAGCCGGCGGCCGGCTACGTAAGCCGGCAGGTTGATGTAGTCTTCTTTCTCGGCGACGTTCTTCACATAGAAATAAGATCTCTGCCAGACCTTTACCGACTGGATCAGGGGGATGGGCGGGAACGGATTGTTCTCGCTCGCCCTCCTCATGGCGATGAAGGCTCCGCAGGGGGCGGGCACGCCGGCGACGACTTTGCCGAGCTTGCTCTGGAAGAACTCTCCCCAGAGCTCCAGCGTGGGGAGCAGCCCCAAGAAGCCTTCGCAGAGGGAGACGAAGGCCGACAGCAGCATCACCGCATTGGGCGTGAGGTGATGCGGCTGGAGGTTGTAGAAGTCGAGGAAGGAGCGCAGAAACCCGCTCACCGGGAGGCCGAAGCCGTGCAGGCAGTGCGAGCGGAAGACGACCCGCTCGCCCTCCTCCGGCGCCGGCGAGATCTCCCTCGCGGGCGCCAGGCGGACCTATACGCGGTCGGCGCCGGGCAGGCGCCGGGTCTGGCGAAGGAACTCCACGTGGTCTTCATGGACGTTGGAGCCGCCCCAGGAGCTTGGCAACGCCATGGGAGCGAGGTGGCGTGGAAACGCGACGGTGCTGAGACAGGAAGCTGCGGCGGCAGCAAAAGGAAGAAGACGAGGGTTAGGGGGGATGGAGCAGGAGGGAGCGCGCGAACCTCTGTCGCCCTCCCTCCTCCCCCTACTTATAGGCTCACGTGGCGGAGCCGAGGAGGCGCGGCGTGGGGAAGCGTGGGGATCGATCGTGCCCACTCCCCACGTCCAGCGATTATCGAGCCTTAACAGTGAGACAAAACTGCCTTGAGAAGGCGAGCGGCCCCTGTGGGCCACGGAAGATCCGCGCCCGGACCAAGTCTCGCGAGTGGCGGGCCCGGGCCTGCGGCAGCGTCCCGTCGCGCGCGTGCGCTCGTAGGATCCTGCCGCCACGTGGCCGCGGGAGGGCCCGTGGTCAGCACGCAGGTCCCCTCTCCTCCCGCCTACGCGGGGCTCTCTGAAGTCGGCGTACGCCCCGCAAAGCCGGCTCTTAAGGATAGGAAGCTGACCAAGCTTCTCGTCCCCCTGCTCACCTCGGAGCTCGATCAGCTTCGGGGACTACTGTCGGAGTAAATAGCCATGGGTAGCCTAGCCGGCCTCCCCTGGCACTTCTGAAAAAGTTACGAGCCCGCCCGGCTCTCAAGAATCCAAGACATCTGGCCGTCTTCCCCTAGCTGGCAGCGATCAAGGTCGGCTTTCGGAAGGCGGTCCGGCTTTAGCCCTCATGAGAAGGCCGACTCCAAGAAGCCGGCTATGAGAAGGCCGACTCCAAGAAGCCGGCTCCCCGTAAAGCAGTCAAGACCGTACCCACAAAGTTTGCACCCACCTAATGGCGGTGCGACGGGGCGTGGCTACAGAAGAGCCTGCCACCCCCGAATCCCGGGGCACGCCTGGCACAGTGCGCCGTACGGGGTAGGCATGACCCATCCGGCACAGCACTGTTGCCATGTTGACCCTGGCCTCATCCACGACGGGCCGCCAGCGCGGCCCACAGGCGGTGGGCCCCTTTGAGCAGAGAGACGGCCGAAGGTGGCCACGCTCCCAACCAGCCAGCCCAAGACAGAGCCGGCTCCCCGCAGCCGGCTTGCCGCCTCCCTCGAAGGAGACGCCCCATTAAGGAGACAAGACGCGGTAAGGCTACAACGATCGCCCGACAGGCTGCGGTACTGTAGCCGCGCTTACCATGATGAAGCTCTCGTCAACTAGATGAAGCCACAGTAACCAGCCGCCGACCAGGCCCTGGACAGTGGGGCCTGCCTGTCGACCGAGGTGCCGGCAGCCGGCGGGACCCACCAGTCGGCGGGCCCCAGCAGCCGGTGCAGAAGCCGGTGAGCGCAGTCACCGACGGCTGGGCCCCGCGCCCAGTCGGATTACCATTGTACCCCGAGGGGTGGGCCTATATAAACCCCCCGGAGCACCCATGCAAAGGGTGGGACTCCCTGCTAGTTCTAGACACCGCACAAGGAGGAGAAGCAGGCTAGCCGTGCCCTTTCTTCCTCCTCCCCCAAAAACAGCTCAAGGAGCGTTGTGTAGCTACTTGATTCATCTAGTGAGCATGCGGAGACCCCGCAGAGCAGAAGTAGGGGTGTTATCTCCCCGGAGAGCCCCGAAGCTGGGTAAGATCCGCCGGCGTGCATGTCTTCGCCTCATCCCGCTTCCAGGCACCGGCGATGTCTTACTGACTCCCACAATGATAAGCCACCCGTTGGCATATGTCGCACCCACCACCCGACAGCGTTATCGCACACGATAACTAGGAGTAAACGTGCCCAATGTAAAATACAATCCTAGTCATGATTTTTTCAGGAAACGTGTGGGATCCCAAATGAAAAGCACAAGTCACTCTTGCGGTAACCGTCGGTGATACGAACAAATCACAAACGGTCTGCAGCACTTGTATGTGTGTGAAGGGGCTATTGAACCATTTGTGATAGAACATTATCGAAGACAGTAATTGTTGGCAAACGTGTGCGATGGAGTCTAGCATGGCAGACGGGTTACGCAGAAAACCCGTGTGTGATGGGGCACAAATCGCACACAGTTCATATGTTGGCCCGTGTGCCTTACATACTTCTTCCCAAACGTTTCATTACGACAGACCGTATGGTTTCACTACGTCATTAGAAACGCTTAATCACTGACACCACACATGCAAAAGAATTTAGTGCGTGTTGCATCGCACACGGTTACATTTTGGAAGGCCTTTGGATCACTGCTCCATATCCCTGACGATTTCTGGGTCGTGTGGGAAGGGCACCCTATCGCACACACTCACTTGGCGACGGTCCCAAATGCCATCATGGAAAGGGGTTAAAAACCGTTTGTGTAGCACCGACGCGTACCAGTGAACAAGCTATTCACAAATTAAAGTATAGACCATAAAATTTCTTGCAAACTAACAAACCATGTTCTTAGTCATCAAACAATTGCAATTCATCTTATTTTCATGAGGGGTCTATGTAAGAGTTTTGATTTAACAAATTCCACATACTCAACTATCATTTAATCTTTCCCAATTGCTAACACTCACGTGATATTTACGGGTTCAAAGTTTCAATCGGACACAGAGAAAGATAGGGGCTTATAGTTTCGCCTCCAAACCTTTTACCTCAAGGGTAATGTCAACAATAATACTTTATGAAAACCTACATCTGAGTGGATATAAGTATCCGGATCGCTCCAACACATAGTGGTTGCCAAAGGAAAAAGTGTAAAAAGGAAAGGTGATGATCACCATGACTCTTCTATAAGGGTAGAAGATAATATCAAAAGATAGGCCCTTCGCAGAGGGAAGCAGAGGTTGTCATGTGCTTTTATGGTTGGATGCACAAAATCTTAATGCAAAAGAACGTCACTTTATATTGCCGCTTGTGATAAAGACCTTTATTATGCAGCCCGTCGCTTTTATTTCTTCCATATCACAAGTTCGTATAAAGCTTATTTTATTCACACTAATAGATCATACATATTTAGAGAGCAATTTTTATTGCTTGCACCAATGACAACTTACTTGAAGGATCTTACTCAATCCATAGGTAGGTATGGTGGACTCTCATGGCAAAACTGGTTTAAGGGATGTTTGGAAGCACAAGTAGTATCTCTACTTGGTGCAAATAATTTGGCTAGCATGAGAGGGAAAGGCAGCTCAACATATTGGAGGATCCATGACAATATAACTTCTATTCGGATATAAGAAAACATAACCCATTATGTTGTCTTCTTGTACAACATCAACTTTTTAGCATGTTATATTTTAAATGAGTGCCCACAATTACAAAAGATGTCCAAGATAGTATATTTATATGTGAAATCTCTCTTCCTTCAATATTCTTTCATGAATTGTTCAAGTGACCAATACTATGTTTGCTAATTTTCAATAAATTTACCACCTATAGTTATTATGTGTGAAGTCATTACTCCCCATGGTATAAGCATATGAAACATATATAAATTCAGATTTATGATATTTGATTCATTCAACCATTTACTCATAGGATATAAGTGAAGCACATGAGTAAATGACAAACTACTCCAAAAAGATAAGAGTGAAGAACAATGAGTAGTCAAGTAATTAACTAGCCATGGGAGGACTCTCTCTCATTAAAGATTTCAGATCCAAAGATTTTATTCAAACGGCAAGTAAAATGAAAATACGCTCCAAGCAAAACACATATCATGTGACAAATAAAAATATAGCTCCGAGTAAGGTATACCGATGGTTTTGAAGACGAAAGAGGGGACGCCTTCCGGGGCATCCCCAAGCTTAGGCGCTTGAGTCCTCCTTGAATATTACCTTGGGATGCCTTGGGCATCCCCAAGCTTAGGCACTTGAGTCTTCCTTGAATATTACCTTGGGGTGCCTTGGGCATCCCCAATCTTACGGTCTTTCCACTCCTTATTCTCCTTGTATCGATATGTCACCCAAAACTTGAAAACTTCAATCACACAAAACTTAATGGAACTTCGTGAGATGGGTTAGTATGATAAAGAGTAAATCATTCACTTTGGTACTGTCAAAGACAAGATTCATAATTGTTCTCACACAATGCCTACTGTACCATATCATTTCCACAATTTATATTGAGCAATATAAGCAATAGAAACTAGAAAACAAGCAAACTGTGCATTGAAAACAGAATCTGCCAAAAACAAAATAGTCTTTAATGATCTGAACAACAACCATACTTCTGCTGCTCCAAAAACTCTGAAAAATTAGGACAGCCTAAGAAATTTGTTTATTAATCTTCTAAAAAATAATCAGTATTTTATCACGCTTCTATTAAAAATGAGAATTGTTTTCCTGAGCGCAAAAGTTTTTGTTTTTCAGCAAGATCAAATTAACTATCACCAGTAAGCTATCCCAAAGGTCTTACTTGGCACTTTATTGCAAAAAAGGTATAAAACATTATTACTACAGTATCTTAATCATGTGAACACACAAAAACAGTAAGGATAAATATTGGGTTGTCTCCCAACAAGCGATTTTCTTTAATGCCTTTTTAGCTAGGCATGACATTCTAATGATACTCTTCCAAGCCCAATTCCGATGATAATTTTATTCATACTCTAAATAATATAAGTGGAGTTCATAGATAATTCTACAAATAATATGGATTTACCAACATCCAAGCTCAAAATATATAAGTGAAGCACACGAAGCATTAAATAAAGCCTTGCTCAAAATATTTAAGTGAAGCACAAAGAGGATTCTATAAAGCCATACTCAAAAGATTTAAGTGAAGCACAAAGAGCATTCTTCAAATAAATAAGGGCTATATCATACTTTTTTTTGAAGGTTAACATGGAGCATAAAGGAAAAGAAAAGAAACACAAAAGACGCATATCATGTGAACAAAACAAAAACCGAGGTATACCGATAATTGTTGAAGAAGAAAGATGGGATGCCAACCGGGGCGTCCCCAAGCTTAGATGCTTGAGTATCCTTGAAATATTTACTTGGGGTGCCTTGGGCATCCCCAAGCTTGAACTCTTGCCTCTCCTTATTCTTCTCATATCGATAACTCCTCGTTCTTCGAACAGTTCATCCACACAAAACTTAACAAAAACCTTGTGAGATCCGTTAGTATAATAAAGCAAATCACTACCTTTAGGTACTGTTGTAAACTCATTCCAATTTCATATTAGCATTATATCTACTGTATTCCAACTTCACCATGGCTCATACCCCCCGATACTGCCCATAGATTCATCAAAATAAGTGAACAACACATAGAAAACAGTATCTGTCAAGAACAGGACAGTCTGTAGCAATCTGGAACTTTCGTATACTTCTGTAACTTCAAAAATTCTAAAAACTTAGGACAGTCTAAAAAATTTGCAGAGAAGTAATGTGTACAAATTTCAAGATATTATCATGCTCCAGTAAAAAAGGAAAATTATAAGACTACAGCAAAAGTTTCTGTTTTTTCTGTTGCACACACCAAACAAGCAATTTAAGCATCCTAAAGCCAAACCATGACACATTATTTTTGTAATACAACGAATATATACAAGGGGATACTTATTTTTGAGAAACTTACATGAAAAATTCTACATTGTTTCCAAGAGCATGAACACAAGTGTTCAAGGTCGACCCTCACTTCTCCAATGCATAACCTTCCAATCACTTCTCTTTTTGAAAAAGTTTTTAGGCATAAGAGGCAAGTAAAAAAAATTTGTATTTTGAAATTTGTCATTTTTTTGTTTGTTTCACCCACAAATAAATAAAAACAAAAGGGAAAACAAAATCTACTTAGTGAATAAAGCAAACAAGCATACACGAAAATATCAACCCCACACTATTGCTCCCCAGCAACGGCGTAAGAAAAGAGCTTGATAATCCCCAAGTGCAAGGAATCATCGTAGCAATTTCCAAAGGTGGAAGTGATAAGTATGGAGTGTCAAACCCACAAGGAGCTAAAGGTAAGGTCAATATTCTCTCAAGTCCTGTCTGCCACTAATACGACTCTACGTATACCAAACATTTGCTTCCAACTAGAAACGAGTAATAAAACTACGTTGTGGGTATGAAGAGGATAACTTTGCATGATATCGGAGAACTAAAATATAAAAGTAGGTGATGTTAATATAAATTTAGAATATTTTACTATATGTTATAAATAGCGAGTGTGGAATAATGATGGATCGGTGTGCGGAATTATCCTAGGCAATTGTTAACAAGATCGGTGGTCGTCATTGCAATTTTATATGAGGGAGAGGCATAAGCTAACATACTTTCTCTCCTTGGATCATATGCACTTATGATTGGAACTCTAGCAAGCATCTGCAACTAATAAAGATCATTAAGGTAAAGCCCAACCATAGCATTAAAGCATCAAGTCCCCTTTATCCCATACGCAACAACCCCCTTGCTCGGGTTTAAGCTTCTGTTACTCTAGCAACCCATTATAAGTGAATCATGAACGTATTGCAACACCCTACAGCGGGAATCCCCCACGTGTGCGTGACATGGAAGGCGCCATAGGATAGCACCAAAGTAAAAAATACAACTCAAACCAATCTATATCATCAATCAACCCAAATAAAAAAGAAATCTGCACAAAACATCATAGGATGGCAACACATCATTGGATCATAATATGTGGCATAAAGCACCATGTTCAAGTAGGGGATTATAGCGGGGTGCAGGAGAGTGGACCACGTAAAAGAGATGAGGATGGTGATGATGATGGTGATGTTGATAAAGACGATCACCGCGGCGATGATTCCCTCGATGGCACTCCGGTGCCACCAAGAGAGAGGGGGAGTGGTGTTACCCTTTGTGCTCTTCCTCCTCCATGGCCTCCCCCATACATGGGGCAAGGTCCTTCCTCTGGTCCTTGTCCTCCGTGACGATGGTGGACCCTCCAGCTTCCTCCTCCATGGCCTCCGGTGATGTTGGCCCTCTCTGGCAGGGTGCCAGAGAGGGCTTAGATTGGTTTTTCGTGGCTACAGAGGCTTGCGATGGCGGAACTTCCGATATATCTTCTGTTCTGTAGTTTTTAGGATTTATAGGAAGGGTTGGAATTGGTTTTAGGTCATAGGGCCCCACGAGGAAACGACAAGGACGGGTGGTGCGCCCTAAGGGGGTGGGGTACCCCCACCCCTTGTGGTTAACCCGGGACTCTTCTCTGGTATCTTTTTGCTCCAGTATTTTTTATATTTTCCAAAAATATTCTCCGTAAATAGTCATACGTTCTTATGGAAAAGAACTTGCATGACATCTTTTGTCCTACCCTCCCGTGGCAGTGGGGTCCTATTGGAAACTAAGGGATATCAAGGCCTCCTTTTAATAGAGTACCGGACCAAAGCATTAACACTTAGTGTATACATGAACGCCTCAAACTATGGTCATCATCGGGAGTGGTCCTGACTATTGTCACTCCGGGGTTGCCGGATCATAACACGTAGTAGGTAACTATAACTTGCAATATTGGATCATGAACACAAATATATTCATGAAAACATAATAGGTTTAGATCTGAAATCATGGCACTCAGGCCCTAGTGATGAGCATTAGGCATAGCAAAGTCATAGCAACATCATTCTTAGAACATAGTGGATACTAGGGATCAAACCCTAACAAAACTAACTCGATTACATGGTGAATCTCATCCAAACCATCACGGTCCAGCAAGACTATGATGGAATTACTCACGCACGGCGGTGAGCATCATGAAATTGGTGATGGAGGATGGTTGATGATGATGATGATGGCGACAGATTCCCCTCTCCGGAGCCCAAAACGGACTCCAGATCTACCCTCCCGAGGAAGAACAGGGCTTGGCGGTGGCTCCGTATCGTAAAATGCAATGAATCCTTCTCTTTGATTTTTTTCCTCCCCAAAAGAGAATATATGGAGTTGGAGTTGAGGTCGATGGAGGTCCAGGGGGGGCACAAGGTCGGAGGGCGCGCCCCACCCTTGTGGCTAGGATGTGGGCCCCCTAGTGTTGATTATTTTCCCTATATTTTTATTAATTCCACAAATTATCTCTGTGAAGTTTCAGGTCATTCCGAGAACTTTTTATTCTACACAAAAATAACACCATGGAAATTCTACTGAAAACAGCATCAGTCCGGGTTAGCTCCATTCAAATCATGCAAGTTAGAGTCCAAAAGAAGGGGAAAAGAGTTTGGAAAAGTAGATAAGACAGAGACATATCAACTCCCCCAAGATTAACCCATTGCTTGTCCTCAAGCAATTCAGTTGACAAACTGAAAGTGATAAAGAAAAACTTTAACAAACTCTGTTTGATCTTGTTGTTGCAAATATGTAAAGCCAGCATTCAAGTTTTCAGCCAAGATTATGAATTAACCATATTCACAATAACATTTAGGTCTCACATTTACTCATATCAATGGCATAATCAACTAGTGAGCAATAATAAGAAATCTCGGATGACAACACTTTTCTCAAAACAATCATAATATGATATAACAAGATGGTATCTCGCTAGCCCTTTCTGAGACCGCTAAACATAAATGCAGAGCACCCCTGAAGATCAAGGACTGACTAGACATTGTAATTCATGGTAAAAGAGATCTAGTCATGGTCATACTCAATATCAATTAATAACAATGCATACAAATGACAGTGGTGCTCTCTAACTAGTTCTTTTTATAAGAGGATGATGGCTCGGCAATAAAATTAAATAGATAGGCCCTTCGCAGAGGGAAGCAGGGATTTGCAGAGGTGCCAGAGCTCGAGTTTTGAAATAGAGATAAATAATATTTGGAGCGGTATGCTTTCATTATCAACGTAACAACCAAGAGATCTCGGTATCTTCCATGCTACATACATTATAGGCGGTTCCCAAACATAATGGTAAAGTTTATACTCCCCCACCACCAACAAGCACACTCCACGGCTGGTCCAAAACAACGGGTACCATCCAACTAACAACAATCCTAGGGGAGTTTTGTTTGCAACTATTTTGATTTGATTTGCTTTGAGCAAGGGACTAGGCATCCCGGTTACTAGCCATTTTCTCATGAATGATGAGCGGAGTCCACTCATCGTGAGAATAACCCACCTAGCATGGAAGATATTGACAGCCCTAGTTGACACATGAGCTATTCGAGCATACAAAACAGATTATTATTTGAAGGTTTAGAGTTTGGCACATGCAAATTTACTTGGAACGGCAGGTAAATACTGCATATAGGTAAGTATAGTGGACTCACATGGAACAACTTTGGGGTTTATGGAAGTGGATGCACAAGCAGTATTCCCGCTTAGTACAAGTGAAGGCTAGAAAAAGACTAGGAAGCGACCAACTAGAGAGCGACAACAGTCATAAACGTGCATTGAGATTAACCAACATTGAATGCAAGCATGAGTAGGATATAAATCACCATGAACATAAATATCATAGAGGCTATGTTGATTTTGTTGCAACTACATGCATGAACATGTGCCAAGTCAAGCCACTCGAATCATTCGAAGGAGGATACCATCCTATCATACTACATCACAACCATTTTAATTTCCATGTTGGCACGCAAGGTAAACCATTATAACCTCCTAGGATATTAAGCATGGAATGAGTAACTATAATCGCTAATTATCATTGCAAACATGTTTCATTCATAATAGGCTGAATCGGGAACGATGAACTAATCATATTTACAAAAACAAGATAGGTCGAGTTCATACCAGCTTTTCCTCATCTCAATCATTTCATCATATATCATCATTATTGCCTTTCACTTGCACGACCGAACGGTGTGGATAAATAATAATAGTGCACATGCATTGGACTAAGCTGCAATCTAAAAACATTTATTCAAAGCAGAAGACAAGGTAATATGGGCTCTTTGTTAGATCAACAATAATGCATCTGAGAGCCACTCAACATTTTCATCGCAATCTTCTCCTCTCGACCCCCAAAGAAAAGAAAATCAAAGAAACACACTAAAATATTTTTGGAGTTTTTGTTTTTTTGAAGAAAGTAAAACAAGAACAAGAAAAACAACTTACACGGGAAATATCCCAACAAGCAAAAGAAGAACGAGAAATATTTTTGGGTTTTCTTTTAAAATTACTACTGAGCATGCATAGGAAGTAAACTACAACTAATTTTTTTTTGGTTTTTCTTAAGGTTTTTCAAGCACACAAGAAGAAAGCGGAAAAAGAAAATAAACTAGCATGGATATTATAATGAAAAAGTATGAGCACCGACAACTAGAATGAGTGTGTGAACATGAATATAATGTCGGTGAGAAATACGTACTCCCCCAAGCTTAGGCTTTTGGCCTAAGTTGGTCTACGGCCACTGGCCTGGCAGATATCCAAAGTTGTAGTTGGGGTTGTACTGATATGCATCAGCTACTGACTGAAGGGCTGCAGCATGGAGGCGAGCAGCCTCCGCTATTCTCTCATACTCGTCTGCCTCCTCTCTAGTTATAAAATATTGTCTCTTTGCCTGAAAGTTAAAGAAAGCAGGAACAGGAAGAGTAACAAGGATGGCACGTCGTCTATCAAAGATTAGTCGGTACTAGAGGACCTGTTCGATCCTCTTAAGAAACTGGTGGTGTACCATAGCCTCATAATTCAGAAAGGCAGGTGGCAACTCAATATCATAACTTCTAATAGGTACATTCAAAAAGTTAGCTAATAGTGGCTTGAAGCTACGTCGGTTTTTCCCAAAGAGGAAGGGATGATGCAGCACAGCGACGATAGGTATTTCCCTCAGTGATGAAACCAAGGTTATCAAACCAATAGGAGAACCAAGAAACACAACGTAAACGGCACCTGCACACAAATAACAAATACTCTCAACCCGACGTGTAAAAGGGGGTGTCAATCCCTTTCGGGTACGGCGCCCAAGATAAGCAAAATGGACGTGAATAAATTGTAGTAGATTGATAGATCGAACACCAAATAAAATAAATAATAATAAATTGCAGCAATGTATTTTTGGAAATAAAGGCAAAGGAAAATAGATCACAAAGGAAAATAATATGAAGAAGAGACTCGGGGGCCGTAGGTTGCACTAGTAGCTTCTCTCGGGAAAAATAACAAACAGTGGGTGAACGAATTACTGTTGGGCAATTGATAGAACTTCAAATAATCATGATGATATCCAGGCAATGATCATTACATAGGCATCACATTCAAGATTAGTAGATCGACTCCTGCCTGCATCTACTACTATTACTCCACACATCGACCGCTATCCAGCATGCATCTAGTGTATTAAGTTCATGGAGAAACGGAGTAATATGATAAGAACGATGACATGATGTAGACAATATCTATTTATGTTGAAATAGACCCCATCGTTTTATCCTTAGTAGCAACGATACATACGTGTCAGTTCCCCTTCTGTCACTGGGATCAAGCACCGTAAGATCGAACCCACTACAAAGCACCTCTTCCCATTGCAAGATAAATAGATCAAGTTGGCCAAACAAAACCCAAATATCAGAGAAGAAATATGAGGCTATAAGCAATCATGCATATAAGAGATCAAAGAAACTCAAATAACTTTCATGGATAAAAAGAGATAGATCTGATCATAAATTCAAAGTTCATCAGATCCCAACAAACACATCGCAAAAGAGTTACATCATATGGATCTCCAAGAGACCATTATATTGAGAATCAAACGAGAGAGAGAGGAAGCCATCTAGCTACTAACTACGGACCCGAAGGTCTACAAAGAACTACTCACGCATCATCGGAGATGCACCAATGGAAGTGGTGAACCCCTCTGTGATGGTGTCTAGATTGGATCTGGTGGTTCTGGACTATGCGGCAGCTGGAATTGATTTTCGTTGACTCCCCTAGGGTTTCTGGAATATTGGGGTATTTATAGAGTAAAGAGGTGGCCCGGGGTGCACCCGAGGTGGGCACAACCCACCAGGGCACGCCTGGGCCCCCAGGCGTGCCCTGGTGGGTTGTGCTCCTCTCGGAGCAGCCCCCGGGTGCTTCTTCAGCCCATTGATTGTCTTCTGGTCTAAAAAAATCCACAAAAAGTTTCGCTGTGTTTGGACTCCATTTGGTATTGATTATCTGCGATGTAAAAAACAGCAACTGTCACTTGGCACTATGTCAATAGGTTAGTACTAAAAAATGATATAAAATGATTATAAAACATGAAGATTGATAATATAATAGCATGGAACAATCAAAAATTATAGATGCGTTGGAGACGTATCAGCATCCCCAAGCTTAATTCCTGCTCGTCCTCGAGTAGGTAAATGATAAAAACAGAATTTTTGATGTGGAATGCTGCCTAACATGTCATATCATATTCTTTTCTTTATAGCATGGACATTTGGACTTTTATATTGTTCAAAGCAATAGTCTAGTTTTGACATGATAAATTAAATACTCAATCATATCAACAAGGAAACATGTCTTTCAAAATATCAACACCAAAATAAGCTATCCCTAGCCCATCATGCTCAATCATTGATCCATTCATGAAACACACTCGCATATTAACTACACCCAATGCTCAAGTATGATCATAGTACCCCCTAGTTGGTTCTTTATAAGAGAAGATGGAGACTCAAATTCAAAAATAAAAATTGCATAAAGTGAAAGAAAGGCCCTCCGCAGAGGGAAGTAGGGATTTGTAGAGGTGTCAAAGCTCAAAGTGAAAATTGAGAGATAAAAAACATTTTGAGAGGTGTGCCTTCCCCACCAACAAAAACGACTTAGAGTTCCCAACACTTTCCATGCTAGATATATCATAGGCGGTTCCCAAACAGAAATTAAAGTTTATTCCTTTGTCCACCATACTTTTACTTTCCATGGCTAACCGTATCCACGGGTGTCTTCCATACCAACACTTTCCAAGGAATTTATTATTTGACAACATAAAGTAAATTCATTTTTCATTTTGGGACTGGGCATCCCTAATATCTTTGCCTTACTCTCGTGCAATGACAAGTGAATAAACACTCATTGTGAGAATAACACATCTAGCATGGAAAATATTAGCCACCCCTCACCGCCTCGTGAGCGGTACAAGCACACAAAAGAGAAATTTATTTTTAATATTAGAGATGGCACATACAAATTTCCTTAGAACGGCAAAAGAATACCGCATATAGGTAGATATAGTGGACTCATGTGGCCAAACTGGTTCAAAGTATTTTGGATGCACAAGTAGTGATCATACTTGGTGCAAAATGAAGGCTAGCAAAAGATTGAGAAGCAACCATCCAAGAAATGAATAATCTCATGAGCGAGCATTAAGCATAATTAACACCGAATAATGCACCACAAGTAGGATATAATTTCATTGCATGACTGTTGACTTTCGTGCTTGCATAGGGAATCACAAACCTTAACACCAATATTCTTACTAAAGCATAATTACTCATCAAGATGACTCACATATTACATCATCATATCTCAAAACTATTACTAAGAATCAAGTTTATTTTGTCCAATGATCTTCACAAAAAATTTATTATATCCTTCTTGGATATCTATCACTTTGGAACTAATTTTCATGTGTTGCTTTTGACAAGCTCAAACAAATATAAGTGAATATCATGAGCATACTATTTCTTTCTCTCAAATTAATTTAAGTGAAGCAAGAGAGAATTTATTGAAAATTTTACTAGCTCTCAAATAAATATATGTGAAGCAAGAGAGCATTTCTTCAAAAATACTAAAGCACACCATGCTCAAAAAGATATAAGTGAAGCACTAGAGCAAATCCATAGCTCATAAAAATAAGTGAAGCATAGAGAGCAATTCTTAATAAGTCATGGCATAATTTTGGCTCTCTCAAATATGTGTGTCCAACAAGGGATCAAGACTAAAAACACAAAATAAAACAAGCAAAGACTCATATCATACAAGACGCTCCAAGCAAAACACATGGTATGTGACGAATAAAAATATAGCTTTGAGTAAAATGCCGATGGTCATTAGAAGAAAGAGGGGATGCCACTCGGGGGCATCCCCAAGCTTGGTTGCTTGCTCTCTTTTAGATAATATCTTGGGATGCCGGGGCATCCCCAAGCTTAGGCTCTTCTTACTCCTTATTCCTTCATCCATCGCAAGATAACCCAAAACTTGAAAACTTCAACCACACAAAACTCAACAAAAGCCTTCGTGAGATCCGTTAGTATAAGAAAACAAATCACTACTATAAGTGTTGTATAAAACCAATTCATATTTTGTTATTGCATTATTTCTACTGTATTCCAACTTTTCTATGGCAAAAACTCATCAAAGAAAACCATAAAATCATCAAAACAAGCACACAACGCAAAGAAAACAGAATCTGTCAAAAACAGAACAGTCTGTAGCAATCTGGATATTTTGAATACTTCTGTAACTCCAAAAAATCTGAAAAATTAGGAAGACCTGGGCAATTTGTATACTAATCTACTACAAAAGGTATGGGTATTTTATCGCTCTCTGGTTAAAAATTAAAATTATTTCCGCGAGTGCAAAAGTTTCTGTTTTTTCAGCAAGATCAAACAACTATCACCCAAGAAGATCCTAAAGGCTTTACTTGGCACAAACACTGAGTAAAACACAATCATAACAGTAGAATAATTGTGCTAACTCTCAAGAACAGAAAGCAAAAAAGCAAAAATAGATTTATTCATTGGGTTGCCTCCCAACGAACGTTATAGTTTTACGCCCTTAGCTAGGCATAAAGCAAAGGAACTAAGATTTTTCATCCTTCTTCTTAATTCTCTTAGAGGTGTTTTCCTCATGGGGTTTTGTAAAACAACATAAAACATATTATCCATAGAAACTTTAGCACTATTGAGTTGCACATTATCATAACCACGTTGATTTCCGGCAACAATCCAAGAGTAGTGTTGATTAACATTATTGAAAACTTGTTGGATTATATCTAAGATGGGGACTTATTTTTTAAGATTTTCATCAAAGATTTTATTATCCCCAAGCAAATGTCTTAAAACAAAATCGCTATTGTAAATAATTTCATCTATCATGGGCTTTTCACGATTCATACCATAAAAATGAAAGATTTCCCTAGCTTCCCGTATTATGTAGTCAAACTCATTCATAAGAACAATAGTGGCCAACTTTTTAGCCTTAGGATTCTTTATAACAAGAAGCTCAAAAAAATCTTTGCAAAGTAGGATGGGTACGGATAAATTTACTTTCAAGTTTCAGAACTAGTCCTGAAATAGCATCCGTATAAGATCTAGTGGTTCTAAGTATAGGAGCATCATCAAAACTTAGATTTCCCACACAATTGAAAAATTCTTGGATACGTTCTTTTCCCATAACATTCCGTTGCCCCAAGATAAAAGTTTTAGCATCCAGATTGCCCGTACGTCCAATCTTAGGAGTTAGGCCATCATCTATTGGTGCCATACCGAAATAACACATGATTGCAAACAAAGGATAGATCTAACGAGAAAATGGTGAACGAAAGAGAGGGCGAATAAAACGGTAATTTTTTGTGAAGTGGGGGAGAGGAAAACGAGAGGCAAATGGAAAATAATGTAAATTGCGAGGAGATGAGATTTGTGATTAGGAACCTGGTATATGTAGATGATCCTCCCCGGCAACGGCGCCAGAAATTCCTTTTGATAGCAGCTTGAAGCTACGCCGGTTTTTCCCCAAAGAGGAAGGGATGATGCTGCACAACGATGGTAGGTATTTCCCTCAGTGATGAAACCAAGGTCATCGAACCAATAGGAGAACCAAGCAACACAACGTAAATGTCACATGCACACAAATAACAAATACTCGCAACCCGACGTGTAAAAGGGGTTGTCAATCCCTTCCGGGTACGGCGCCCAAGATAGGCAAAACGGACGTGAATAAATTGTAATAGATTGATAGATCGAACGCCATGTAAAATAAATAAGAATAAATTGCAGCAAGGTATTTTTGTATTTTTGGGTTTAGTAGATTTGAAAATAAAGGCAAAGGAAAATAGATTGCAAAGGCAAATAATATGAAGAAGAGACCCGGGGCCCGTAGGTTTCACTAGTGGCTTCTCTCGAGAAAAATAACAAGTGGTGGGTGAACGAATTACTGTTGGGCAATTGATAGAACTTCAAATAATCATGACGATATCCAGGCAATGATCATTACATAGGCATCACGTCCAAGATTAGTAGACCGACTCCTGCCTGCATCTACTACTATTACTCCACACATCAACCGCTATCCAGCATGCATCTAATGTATTAAGTTCATGGAGAAACAGAGTAATGCAATAAGAACAATGACATGATGTACACAAGATCTATTTATGTAGAAATAGACCCATCATTTTATCCTTAGTAGCAACGATACATACGTGTCGGTTCCCCTTCTGTCACTAGGATCAAGCACCATAAGACCGAAACCACTACAAAGCACCTCTTCCAATTGCAAGATAAATAGATCAAGTTGGCCAAACAAAACCCAAATATCGGAGAAGAAATATGAGGCTATAAGCAATCATGCATATAAGAGATCAAAGAAACTCAAATAACTATCATGGATAAAAAGAGATAGATCTGATCATAAACTCAAATTTCATCGGATCCCAACAAACACATTGCAAAAGAGTTACATCATATGGATCTCCAAGAGACCATTGTATTGAGAATCAAACGAGAGAGAGGAAGCCATCTAGCTACTAACTATGGACCCGAAGGTCTACAAAGAAATACTCACGCATCATCGGAGAGGCGCCAATGGAAGTGGTGAACCCCTTTGTGATGGTGTCTAGATTGGATCTGGTGGTTCTGGACTCTGCGGTGGCTGGAATTGATTTTCGTCGACTACCCTAGGCTTTCTAGAACATTGGGTTATTTATAGAGTAAAGAGGCGGTCCGAGGGGCACCCGAGGTGGGCACAACCCACCAGGGCGCGCCTGGGCTACCAGGCGCACCCTGGTGGGTTGTTCTCTCCTCGGAGCAGCCGCCACGTGCTTCTTCGGCCCATTGATTGTCTTCTGGTCCAAAAGAATCCACAAAAAGTTTCGTTGCGTTTGGACTCTGTTTGGAATTGATTATCTGCGATGTAAAAAACATGCAAAAAAACAGCAACTGGCACTTGGCACTATGTCAATAGGTTAGTACCAAAAATGATATAAAATGACTATAAAATGATTATAAAACATCCAAGATTGATAATATAACAGCATGGAACAATCAAAAATTATAGATACGTTGGAGACGTATCATTAGCTAAACGAGTTGCATAAATCCCACCAAATAAATCTCCATCTTTAGAATTAAGATGTAACCTCCTAGCAATAATGGCCCCCAAATTATATTGTTTATCACCTAACACCACACACTTGAGAACACTAAGATCTAGAACACAAACATGGCAAAGCTCATGTTTACCATTAATACATCTACCGATAAAGAGAGCAAAATATTGTATGGCGGGAAAGTGAATGCTTCCTATGGTTGCTTGTGCGATATTTCTAGTTTCTCCCACAGTGATGCTAGCAAGGAAATCATTATATTCAGATTTATGAGGCTCACTAAGACTACCCCGTTGCGGAATTTTTCATGCATCACAAAAGTCTTCTAGGTCCATGGTATAAGATGCATCATAAATATCAAATAGGATAGTATGAGTATTACGCTTAAATGAAAACTCAAACCTCCGCATGAAGGAATCAGTAAAATAATAATACTATAAGCACTAGTCCGATAAGAAATCCTCGAGGTCGGCATTTTGTACGTACGCATAGAATTCATCCTTGAAACCTGCACGATCCATAAATTCATCCGACGGCAATTCACACGGTTTCACTTGAGATTCTCTTGGTGGTTCAAGGTCCTGTGCATGAATCACAGGCCTTGGTCCTTGCTTCCTTGAAGAACCACCTTGGTACATTTTCCTGGACATTTTCTTCCTCTGAAAAATTTCTGAAATTTTTAGTGACTCAAAATAAAAGTGAACCAAACTCAACAAGATTGATAGCAACTACTCCTACAAGTGCCTAGAGGCTATATCATGCATCCAAACTACTTTGGACCATATAAATTTGACATGCAAGCTCAAGAACAGGGTCACCAAAGCAGCAAAAATTTGCAATAAATAAAGCACTAGAACAAAAACTAATTGGACCATTGGAGGAGTCACATACCGAAGATCAATCGCCCAAAGCAGTTTTGTGAATGGAGCTTTGAGCATGGGGATCGAAAATGGCAGCAAGATGAGCAAGAACACGAGTTTGAGCTATGGAGTGATTTTTTCTGTAGGAAGAGGAAGAGGATGGGTGCTGGAATAAGTGGAGGGGGACCACGTGGGGCCCACAAGGTCAGGGGCACGCCCTCCACCCTTGTGGCCAGCTGGTGAGGCCCCTTGGTGTGTTCTTTGCACCGGAAATTCTTACATATTAAATAAAAAATCATATCAAATTTTCAGGGCATTTGGATAACTTTTATTTTCGAGACATTTATTATTGCATGGATAATTCAGAAAACAGACGAAAAACTATTTTTGCTTTATTTAAACTAAATAACAGAAAGTAAAAGATGGGTACAGAGAGTTATGCCTTGTAAATTCATCCTTCTCATGCCCATTAGAAGGAATCCATTAACAAGGTTGATCAAGTATTATTAATAAACTTCTTCCAAGTGACATGAAACCGGAGAACTTTCGAATAACACTAGGTTACCTTAATAGGGATATGCATGTCCCCAACAATAAGAATATCATGCTTCCTTTTGGCAGTAGGAAGAGGGAATTCAAAACCTCCAATAGTAATAGTTGAAATTTTTCTGATAGAATTAATACTATGAACTTGAGGTTGTTTCTTCGGAAATTGTACCATATGCTCATTACCATTAACATGAAAAGTGACATTGCCTTTGTTGCAATCAATAACATCCCCTGCAGTATTTAAAAATGGTCTACCAAGGATGATCGACATATTGTCGTCCTCAGGAGTATCAAGAATAACAAAGTCCGTTAAGACAGTAAAGTTTGCAACTACAACAGGCACATCCTCACAAATACTGATGGGTATAGCAGTTGATTTATCATCCATTTCCAGAGAAATTTTAGTAGGTGTCAACTTATTAAAATCAAGTCTACGATACAAAGAGAAAGGAATAACACTAACACCGGCTCCAAGATCACATAAAATCGTTTAAACATAGTTTCTTTTAATGGAGCAGGGTATGGTTGGTACTCCGGGATCTCCAAGTTTCTTTGGTATTCCACCCTTAAAAGTATAATTAGCAAGCATGGTGGAAATCTCATCTTCTGGTATCTTTCTTTTATTAGTAACAATTTCTTTCATGTACTTAGCATAAGGAGGCATTTTAAGCATATCAGTCAAACGCATACGCAAAAAGATAGGTCTAATCATTTCAGCAAAGCGCTCAAAATCCTCATCATCCTTTTTCTTGGATGGCTTAGGAGGAAAGGGCATGGGTTTCTGAACCCATGGTTCTCTTTCTTTACCATGTTTCCTAGCAACAAAGTCTCTCATATCATAACGTTGATTCTTTGATTGTGGGTTATCAAGATTAACAGCAGGTTCAATCTCTATATCATTATCATTACTAGGTTGAGCATCAATATGAACATCATCATTAACATTAGCACTAGGTTCATGTTCAATATTAGATTGTGTCTCAGCATCAGAAATAGAAATATCATTGGGATTCTCAGGTGTGTCCATAGCAGGTTCACTAGCATGCAAAGTCCTATCTGTTTTCTTTTTATTTTTAGTACGAGGACTAAGTGCATCAGTATTAGTTCTCTGAGAATCCTGCTCAACTCTCTTAGGATGGCCCTTAGGATACAAAGGTTCCTGGGTCATCTTACCACCTCTAGTCATAACCCTAACAACATTATCAATGTTCTTACTATTCAATTCATTAAGCAAATCATCTTGTGCTTTAAGTACTTGTTCTACTTGAGTTGTAACCATGGAAGCATGTTTACTAATAAGCTTAAGATCATTAACGGTTCTACTCATATAATCACCCAAGTGGTCAAGCATGTAAGCATTACTTTTCAGTTGTCTACTAACATAAGCATTGAAATTTTCTTGTTTAACAATAAAATTATCAAACTCATCCAAGCATTGACTAGCAGACTTATTATGAGTAATATCACCTTCATCAAATATACGAAGAGAGTTTACCTCTACTACCTGTGTTGGGTTATTAATACCATGTATTTCTTCAATAGGTGGTAGATTCTTAACATCTTCAGCTTTAATACCTTTTTCTTTCATAGATTTCTTTGCCTCTTGCATATCTTCAGGAGTGAGAAATAGAATACCCTTTTCTTCGGAGTTGGCTTCGGAATTGGTTCAGGAATTGTCCAATCATTTTCATTACTCAATATGTTATTCAATAGCAATTCATCTTGCTCAACAGTTCTTTCCCTGAAAACACAACTATCCAGGTGGTCTCTGGACGCATTGGTTAGTCCATTATAAAAGATATCAAGTATTTCATTTTTCTTGAGAGGATGATCAGGCAAAGCATTAAGTAATCGGAGAAGCCTCCCCCAAGCTTGTGGGAGACTCTCTTCTTCAATTTGCACAAGATTAAATATTTCCTTTAAGGCAACTTGTTTCTTATGAGCAGGGAAATATTTTTTAAAGAAGTAATAAATCATATCCTGGGGACTACGCACACAACCAGGAGCAAGAGAATTAAACCATAACTTAGCATCACCCTTTAATGAGAAATGAAATAATTTAAGAATATAGTAATAACGAATTTTTTCCTCATGAGCAAATAGGGTGGTTATATCATTCAATTTAGTAAGATGTGCCACAATAGTTTCAGATTCATAACCATGAAAAGGATCAGATTCAACCAAATTAATTAACTCAGGATCGATAGAGAATTCATAATCCTTATCCATAACAAGGATAGGTGAAGTACCAAAAGCGAGATCATATTTCATTCTAGCCTTCAAGGATTTTTCTTTCAGCTTAGCTAACAGTTATTTAAGATCCTCTCTATCATTGCAAGCAAAGAAGTTTCTAGCAATTTCTTCATTTGTAACATAACCCTCGGGAACAACAGGCAATTCATATCTAGGGGAGAATCATAATCATCATTTTCAATAATATCGCCAGTTTCAGTAATTTCATTCTTGCTAGCCCTAGCAAGTTGTTCATCAAGAAATTCACCTGGTGGCACAGTATTATCAAGCATAGAAGTAGTATCATCATAAGCATCATGCATAGCAGAAGTGGCATCCTCAATAACATGTGACATATCAGAATCAATAGCAGGTGTAGGTGTCGCAAGTTTACTCAAAACAGAAGGAGAATCAAGTGCAGAGCTAGATGGCAGTTCCTTACCTCCCCTCATAGTTGAGGGAAATATCTTAGTTCTTTGATCTTTCATATTCCTCATAGTGATCAACGGATATAAATCCCAAGTGACTCAGAGAATAGAGCTATGCTCCCCGGCAACGGCGCCAGAAAAAGGTCTTGATAATCCACAAGTATAGGGGATCGCAACAGTTTTCATGGGTAGAGTATTCAACCCAAATTTATTGATTTGACACAAGGGGAGCCAAAGAATATTCTTGAGTATTAGCAGCTGAGTTGTCAATTCAACCGCACCTGAAAGACCTAATATCTGCAGCAAAATATTTAGTAGCAAAGTAGTATGGAAGTAACGGTAACAGTGGCAAAAGTAATAGTAGCAGTTTCGTAGCAATGGTAATAGTGGCAACGGAAAAGTAACTGAGCAAAGATCAATATGTGAAGAGCTCGTAGGCAATGGATCCATGATGGATAATTATGTCAGATGGCATTCATCATGCAAAGGTTATAACATAGGGTGACACAGAACTAGCTCCATTTCATCAATATAATGTAGGCATGTATTCCGAATATAGTCATACGTGCTTATGGAAAAGAACTTGCATGGCATCTTTTGTCCTACCCTCCCGTGGCAGCGGGGTCCTATTGGAAACTAAGGGATATTAAGGCCTCCTTTTAATAGAGTACCGGACCAAAGCATTACCACTTAGTGAATACATGAATTCCTCAAACTACGGTCATCACCGGGAGTGGTCCCGACTATTGTCACTCCGGGGTTGCCGGATCATAACACGTAGTAGGTAACTATAACTTGCAATATCGGATCAAGAACACAAATATATTCATGAAAACATAATAAGTTCAGATCTGAAATCATGGCACTCGGGACCTAGTGACAAGCATTAGGCATAGCAAAGTCATAGCAACATCAATCTTAGAACATAGTGGATACTAGGGATCAAACCCTAACAAAACTAACTCGATTACATGGTAAATCTCATCCAACCCATCACGGTCCGGCAAGCCTACGATGGAATTACTCACGCACGGCAGTGAGCATCATGAAATTGGTGATGGAGGATGGTTGATGATGACGATGGCCACGGATTCCTCTCTCCACAGCCCAAAACGGACTCCAGATCTGCCCTCCCGAGGAAGAACAGGGCTTGGCGGCAGCTCCGTATCGTAAAACGCGACTGTCGGTGTCAAAACCGGCGGATCTCGGGTAGGGGGTCCCGAACTGTGCGTCTGGGCGGATGGTAACAGGAGACGGGGGACACGATGTTTTTACCCAGGTTCGGGCCCTCTCGATGGAGGTAAAACCCTACTCCTGCTTGATTGATCTTGATGATATGAGTATTACAAGAGTTGATCTACCACGAGATCGAAGAGGCTAAACCCTAGAAGCTAGCCTATGGTATGATTGTTGTTGTCGGTCCTACGGACTAAACCCTCCGGTTTATATAGACACCGGAGGGGGCTAGGGTTACACAGAGTTGGTTACAAGGAAGGAGATCTACATATCCGTACTGCCAAGCTTGCCTTCCCCGCCAAGGAGAGTCCCATCCGGACACGGGACGAAGTCTTCAATCTTGTATCTTCATAGTCCAACAGTCCGGCCAAAGGATACAGTCCGGTTGTCCGGATACCCCCAAATCCAGGACTCCCTCAGTAGCCCCTGAACCAGGCTTCACTGACGATGAGTCCGGCGCGCAGATTGTCTTCGGCATTGCAAGGCGGGTTCCTCCTCCGAATACTTCATAGAAGATTTTGAACACGAGGATCGTGTACGGCTCTGCAAAACAAGTTCCACATACCACCATAGAGAGAATAATACTTCCGTAAATCTAATCTGCTGACGTACACCATAGTGTGACATCACACCACAGCCAGGTCTTTATTCGAATTGTTTTTCATAACCAATCTCAGCATGTTTCGCGAGGCGGTTTCCTTGGCACGTCTTGTTGAAGCAGAGATCGTGTCCCCTTTATTAGAGGATTCTCATCAATACGGACGTGGGTAACCCAATCGTGCCTATTGGTAGGACTCCTAGATCTTAGGCAAGTCCCAAACGGCCATGAGGAGGACACTTGATATTCACCCTCTTTATAAAGGGGTCAAGGCTTTTTCTTTTTTCCCTCTTGTGCTCAATCAAATCCTTCCCCCGCCTCAAGTTCTAACACCCAAAACTCAGGTCAGGTGCTTCGGAACTTCAACTATGTCCGGATCCAACCTTCAAGGTCGGTGGATGCCTTCCTCCGTCAAGGAGGAGGACATCAAGAGGTTGAGAGAGGCCAGATATCTGACCGCCAAAATTTCGCATCGGCTGCCCGCCCGAGGGCAGGTCGTCCCTACTCCTGAACCCAACGAGAGCGTCGTGTTCATCTCCCACTTCCTCCGAGGACTAGGCCTCGCTCTGGATCCCTTTGTTAGGGGTCTTATGTTCTATTATGGGCTAGATTTTCACGATCTGGCCCCGGATTCCCTTCTTCACATTTCGTCATTTATTGTCGTATGTGAGGCCTTCCTCCACATTACCCCTCACTTCGGCCTGTGGCTCAAGACCTTCGATGTGAAGCCGAAGATGATCGAGGGGCAGCACGCAGCGTGCGGAGGAGCTTTAATAAGCAAAATTGCTGACGCTCCATGGCCTGAGGGTAGCTTCCCAGAGGTGTCCGGATTGTGGCAGCGGGAGTGGTTCTACATCACAGCTCCCTGAAGTGCCAAGTGGGTAGCTGCCCCCACCTTTCGCTTAGGCCCCCCACCACAACTGACGTCATGGATCAGCACGAGGCTGAGCTGGGGTCCAGCCAAGGACGTGCCAATACTGCAAAGCCGTATCCCAGATCTCTTTGAGAGAGATTTCAGTCTGGTTATGGTAGTGCAAGTTATGCTAGTTCATCGAGTCCAGCCTTGCAAACGCCGGCCCATTCGCATGTGGGAATTCAACTCGGAAGGACCGCGAGTTATTCAACACTTCCTTGGCATGACGCCCGAGGAGATGTACAAATTGTTCTTCGGACCACAAATAATGTGTCTAGACATCACTGAGGATGCAGGTCTGAGCTGCAATAGCCCGAATACCCAAGTAAGTAGCCCTGCATCCGAACACACTGTCCGTTTGTTTATCGCAACGTCGCCCTAAAAAAGCCGCTCTTTGACCAGGATTGGATAGCGAAGGCAAAGTTGATCAGGTGTCCGGCCCCCTCCCTGAGACATCACCAAATCCCGTGCTAACTAGGATGCTGGAGATCGCGCCTTATCAAGCGCCCTCATGAGAAGATAAAGGGGGGGGCAAGGAGGCTAGCGCCTCCGCGAAGGAGGTTAACCGGGGAGGAGGAACTGAAACTTCCTCTCCCCAGGGAAGGAAGAGGAACGCCTCTGAGGACCCGGGGACCACGATCTCCAAACGGGGGAAGAAATCTTCGCCGGAGGGTCCTGCCCTGGGGGATACCCCGGCTGCACTATGCCCTCATGGGGATCAGCCCTCCACCGAGCTGTAAGTAAAAGGGTACTTAATAATGAAAATATCTCACCTTACTTCTGAGGAAAATAATCGAAGCATTTATCTTGCAGTTCGGATCTTATCCCTTCTCAGCAGAGCTCGTCTTCAGGGGATCTTCTTCCAGAGATGATGGAGAGCGAAACGCCTCCCTCTGCCATACCGCCTCGTGAGGCGGGAGACCCCGAGGTGTCGTCGCGTAGGGTTTCTCCTGATCCGGCAAGGCCAGAAGGTAATCCTATGGCCACCCGAAGTCCTCAGTATCCGGCTCTTGAAGAGGGCAATCGGAAGAGTCCGGCACCGTCTGGTGTAGGGTCGGACGTACTAAGGGATCTGCTAGACCAAGCGGCTATCTCAGAAGAGCACCGCGCGTTGATGGGTACGGTGATTGAAAGGATTTCGTCCGCCGAAAGCGGGTTGCATGAAGCCTTTATGAGTCTACTGACGGGTTTTGAGGTACGCGAAATGATGTACATTTTTGATAGTACCGCACATTTTTAGATGTGCCCTGTGTAGATAGTAGCCCGTGAGACTCTGGGTGCTGTCGAAGACGACAACACACAGAGGATCATAGTCCCAGGAATAATCGTACCGCCTTAATATGCAGGTGGCGAAGGGTCCGGTGGCCAGCCGGACTGATGAGTTTGCCGAGCTAAAGTGGCAGCTTGACGTGGCAGACGCCGACATCGTACTTGTGAACAAGCGGCTTGACGAGGCACAGGGTATGTGATTCCTCCGGTGACACATGGGAAGAGGAGCATGATGCCAGTATCTATAACATGTGTCTGAGTGCAGATGAAGCTGCGGCCGTGGAGAACCATCGGGCGGAACTTGCCCAAGCCAAAGAACAAGCCAGGAAAAGCGATGCGGCTGCCCTAAAGGCAATCGAGGAGCTGAAAGCCGAACAGGCTGCTCACTGCCAAAGCAAGGAGGAAATAGCCAGGATGGTTGTGGAATTGAAGAACGCCGCTGACCGTTACGAGCTTCTTGAAAAGGAAGATCGAGCAAAGAGGACAGACCTGGAGAAGGCCACGATGGCGACCAAAGACACCCGCTCTGCAATGAGAGCAATGAAGGAGGAGCTGCGTCAAGCCGGGGATATCGCGGCTGGGAAGCCCTTTATGCTGCGGATGAAGTTTGCAGATCCTCCGTACGCCCCTTTGGACCGGCTGTGGAGTTCTGCGGACGCATATCTGGACTTAGCGGCGAGTGTTGCCGATGCGGCCGAATAC
The DNA here is from genome assembly GCF_003073215.2 of Triticum urartu. Classification (NCBI taxonomy): domain Eukaryota; kingdom Viridiplantae; phylum Streptophyta; class Magnoliopsida; order Poales; family Poaceae; genus Triticum; species Triticum urartu. The sequence continues at coordinate 284,209,897 of NC_053028.1, forward strand.
TTCCGAGATCAAAAAGATTGCGAAGTGGAAAAATTGTTCTGGTCACAATTTAACGTTACAGAGTGTCCGCTTCCATTGACTGATTGGTTGGCCGAATGGGCCAAGCTGAATAGATTGTCCGGACTCGCCATGAGGTCTGTTGTGGATCATCTGTGGTCGGAAAGGCCAAAGCTGAACAGTTATTTTAGTTTGGTGCAGCAGTTGCTTGGTGCGGTGCCGCACATCAACGCGATTAAGAGGTCGGTGTGCGTAGAGGGTGCGCGGATGGCCCTTTCCCGTGTGAAGACATACTAGGCAGAGATGGAGGCCACCGCCATTGCAGCCGAAGATTCGGACAAGAGCCGAGTACCTGCCGAGCACTACTTTCGAGAAGTTCTTGAGGGCGCTCGTTCGATAGAAGCGTAGTGCTCGAAGAATATTATGTTCTAATGACATGTATTCCCATTGAAAAACAATGTTTTATTGAGTTTATCAAGGCTGTTTTTACACTTTTGCCTGAAAGTACTATGATGCCTCCTATGCGGCCGTTTATGTATATATGTATATAACCTGAAAGATGGCAATCGTCGGCTTCAGCCCCCACGCATATAATGCAGGGGTGCTCACAAAAGACGCATGTTCACACTTGATCCAACGTCTTGGTCCATTAAGGAGGTGATAGCACATCGAACTAGGCAATCGGACTATAATGCTTAACACTTTCACTTAGCCAGAGGAGTTTGACAGTGGGGCTACTATATAGCCCCTGGTGGCTCTGCGCTCATCCGAATTCGGGGCGCGTACATGCCTGGCCGAGAAACGGCCCTTCGTTAAGGTGGAGGAATCCCGAAGATTCCGCTAGGTCATCGAGTGGTTGACCAGTCTCATGCTATATCATGACAGTCAGTTTTTGGCTTTCTCTACTGAGGTGCTCGTCCGGATGAACCAGGGCACAATCGCAGTACTTCTCCTGGTGCCGCCCTAGCCAATAGAGCGGAACATAAGGCAGCAAAACATAGGAGCCGGGCAAACCCAACATTTGACCAAAGACATGATTCGGAGCTGATGCATATAAGGCTAAACTCGCAACGCCGAACACTCCCTAAGGTATTCGGTCTTTATGATGTAAACCGGGCTAAACAGTGCCCTTTGTAATAAGCCCCTGGTGTCCAGGTATGTGCAATATTCTGACGTGGCCACATGCCAATACGTCAGCATCCTTCTCAGTTGTACTGAGAATCCAGGGGATGTGTATCAATAAGAGACAGTAAAAAAGGTTTACGCGGGGTCTTAATCTAAAAAGAATCCTTGGAACGGGTCCCTGCTGCACGTTTGCGCCTGTGTCTCCGTTGTGTCGTATCCTGGACGGGTGTAGCATGATGGTCATCTGAAAAAGAGAGGAACTTAGTTGAAAAGTTGTCGTGCAAAAGGTAGGTTATACTAAATAAACCATGTATAGTTCCAGATGAGTAAAGTTGAGCCTAATTGTCACTTGTTCACACGTGTTGAGCCCCTTGTATTGTTGTAGGGGTATAGCCATCAAACTTGTATCAATTATATATAGCTACACCGGACTCGTCTAACCGTGTCCGTGGTCTTAACGACCTGTCAGATGCTCTAGTTGGTGAGGCCGTCTAGTGTGCGGCTGCCAAGGCAGCCGCACGGTCTTCCGCACGCAAGGAGCGCTCAATATTTCCATTTACTGAAATGATGCCACGTGGATCGGGCATCTTAAGCATGAGAGAAGCGTAATGCGGTATTGCATTAAAGCGAGCGAAAGCTTCACGTCCGAGTAGTGCTTGATAGCCACTTTGGAACGGTGCGATGTGGAAGGTTAACTTTTTGCTGCAGAAGTTATCGGGAAAGCCGAATATAACCTCTAGTAGCAAGGAGTCCGTACAATGGGCTTCTGGGCCTGGCGTTACTCCTTTAAAGGTAGTATTGCTATGGCTGATTTTTGTTGGGTCTATCCCCATTTTGCGGACTGTGTCCTGATATATCAGGTTTAAACTACTGTCGTCGTCCATCAGGACTCGTGTGAAGTGGTATCCGTCAATTATCGGGTCTAACACCAAGGCAGCCCATCCTGCATGCCGGATACTTGCCGAGTAATCCCGATGGTCAAAGGTTATCGGTTTGGATGACCAGTGGCAGAACTCCGCGGTGATAGGCCCTGGAGCATGTGTCTCTAGGAGTGCCGCTTTGTTTCTCCCCTTCATCACGTGTAACACGTTTACTGTTTTGACTTCTGGTGGGAATTTCTTCTATTCCCCAGTGCTTTGCTTGCGAGGCTCGTCCTCGCCTTCGCTTGGTGTATCCTGCCCCTTGTGTTCGGCATTGAGTTTGCTGGACTGCTTGAAGACCCAACATTCTCTATGGGTATGATTTGCAGGTTTATCGGGAGTGCTGTGGATCTGACATAGTTTGTCCAGAATCTTGTCCAGGCTGGACAGTTCGTCTCTGTTGCCTTTGGAGGGAAGCTTTTGCTGACCTGGCCGAGAGCTTCTGAATCCGGTGTTTACCGCCGTGCTCTTCGGGCTGTCTTCTTTATTCCTGCGCTTGTTTTTGCTGCGTCGTGGCTTCCATTTTCCGTCCCTGACTTCGGATGTACTTGGGTCGCTGGTGCTGCATCGGGCTAACCAGATGTCCTCGCCCGCGCAAAAGCGGGTCATGAGGCTTGTTAATGCTGCCATTGTTGTCAGCTTTTCTTGGCCGAGGTGTCTGGCAAGACATTCGTCTCGAACGTTGTGCTTGAAAGCTGCTAAGGCTTCGGCATCTGAGGATCCTCGTCTCTTTAATAGACAGTTCATTCACATAGATGGGGTGGTAAATGTAAAAACACCCTGGCTCCTCACATTCGCTTGACACGTGGAAGATGGCCATTATTGGATGCAGAAGCCAAGAAGCGCAACATTTACGAGAAGCCGGACACTATTTAACAGGTACTCAGAGTTTGAAGAAGAACCCACCTTGCAATGCCGAAGATAATCTGCACGCCGGACTCGTCGTCATTGAAGCCTGGTTCAAGGGCTACCCAGGGAGTCCTGGATTAGGGGGTATCCGGACGGTCGGACTGTCGGGCTATGAAGATACAAGATTGAAGACTTCGTCCCGTGTCCGGATGGGACTCTCCTTGGTGTGGAAGGCAAGCTTGGCAATTCGGATATGTAGATCTCCTTCCTTGTAACCGACTCTGTGTAACCCTAGCCCCCTCCCGTGTCTATATAAACCGGAGGGTTTAGTCCGTAGAGAGGACACACAATCATACCATAGGCTAGCTTCTAGGGTTTAGCCTCTTCGATCTCGTGGTAGATCAACTCTTGTACTACTCATATTATCAAGCACAATCAAGCAGGACGTAGGGTATTACCTCTATCAAGAGGGCCCGAACCTGGGTAAACATCGTGTCCCCTGCCTCCTGTTACCATCCGCCTAGACACACAGTTCGGGACCCCCTACCCGAGATCCGCCGGTTTTGACACCGACATACCTCATGATGGATGTAACACCCTAGATCCAGACTCTGAGACGCACTCCTCCAGAATCCTTCTCTCTGATTGTTTTCTCCCTAAAAGAGAATATATGGAGTTGGAGTTGAGGTCGATGGAGGTCCAGGGTGTCCACAAGGTCGGAGGGCACGCCCCAGGGGGTGGGCATGCCCCCCACCCTTGTGGCTAGGGTGTGGGGCCCCTGGTGCTGATTCTTTCGCCAATATTTTAATTAATTCCAAAAGTTATCTCCATGAAGTTTCAAGTCGTTCCAAGAACTTTTTATTCTGCACAAAAATAACACGATGGCAATTCTACTGAAAACAGTGTCAATCCGGGTTAGTTCCATTCAAATCATGCAAGTTAGAGTACAAAACAAGGGCAAAAGAGTTTCGAAAAGTAGATACGACGGAGACGTATCAGCTAGCTTGTCGCTAATAACCTCGCGAGGGAGTACTGTATGAAGACAAACCCACTCTGTGCATGTGGCCCAAGTATGTATATGGAAGTGGTGTGTGTGGTATTTGAATACCCAATGTGTAAATTTGATGTGGCACCATGCTTTGTAACCGTAAAATCCCCACACTGAGCAAGGGTTCACGACGCGTACCATGCTCTCAAACTTAATTTGGCTTGGAATGGTCGACCTACTATATGGTAACTCGAAGCAAAGAAGAAGAATCCTCCCCGGTAACCTTTCTCATCATTGGTCGGAATGATGGATGTCCACACGGGCCCACGAATATATATAGGCTTGCCGCCCATAACCAAGCGAGTGAGAGTGTGTCCAAAGACAACCATTGCATGCATGTGTCCCGAACATATTTATGGAGGTGTGTGATGCATGCATATGTGTTGAATACCCGACCCAATGCACGACATTGATGTGGTGCATGCGCTGAAAATCGCAGAGGTCCCCACACAGAGTAAGAGGTCGTTCATGACGTGTCGTGTGCTCGCCCCCCCCCTCGATCCAGCGGGATGGATTCATGTGTACACATGTGTAAGTGCATCTAGTGCCCCTTAGTGATTTTGGTATATTGAAGACTTATAGCTTAAGGGACTAATGTGTTTGTGAGTGTACACAGGTCTATAAGTCTATGAGGAGTTTGATATTTACAGAGAAAGTCGACCCCTAAAAATGAATGTCTTCAACTGAAGACTTTGGCTTTCTGAAGACTATGAAAGTGAAGAAATTGGTGTGACCGTGAAGACTTAATATTCATGTGAGGAGTATGAAGCGTGAAGACTTTTTTTCGTAGTTTCATTTTCTCTTTCTTGAGTCATAGGAAACATTGTACTGTTAAAGGGAGTCGAGGTAAAACTAAGGAAAAGTTTCCAAGTGATGCTCATCTCAAAATCCTACACCTACCAATCCTTTCGAGTGAAGCCATTGGAAATCTCATACAGTTTAATCAATTTCTTCAGCGACAGAGACGAAGATCTTCTGGTCTCTGAGGAATTTGTTCTGACTGGGGAGTTAGGAATTCGCCAGTGCGGATTGCCTACAAGTGAGGAACATGATAGCCCTGAGGAATTTGATAGCTCAAATATCCGACCGTTGCTGTGCTATGCGCCAGTTGTCCCAAAATATCTACCCACCTAACAGTCATACCATTGAAGGGCATTTATGTCTTATCATGTCGGGCTACTCCCTAGGCTATAAATAGCCGCCCCCTACAACCACTAGCTGGTTGGCTGCTCCGCGAGAAACTGACACTTGTCATTGAGAGCATCCCATCCTCCGAGGACTTTGAGCGAAAATCATCAAGTGAGGAAAACCCAAACCCAAACACCTACAAACCCAAAGTGATTGAGCATCACTGAAGAGATTGTTCCTGTGTGGAACCGATGCTTGTTACCTTTGAGGACTGTGCATCCTCCAGACGGTTAGGCATCATGGTTTAGAGCATCCAAGAGGAAATTTTGGATCACCGAGTGACCGAGTCTGTGAAGGTTTGGAAGTCACATGAAGACTTACCATGAGTGATTAGGCGAGGTCTGTGTGACCTTAGCTCAAGGAGAATACGGTGAGGACTGTGTGTCCGTGACTGTGTGTCCTCAGGTTTAAATACCTAGCCGCTCCAACCAGACGTATGATTGTCACAACAGTTGGAACTGGTCTACCAAATCACTGTCTTCACCGAGCTACTGGTTCTGTTTCCTCAACCCTTTCATTTCCTCATTTCTGTGTAGAAGTACTTGATCATTACTTCTTGAAGACTTTGACTGAAGACTTTCTCCATTTCCTCAATCCTAATTCTTCAGTCACTTTGTCTTCAGCCCGCTTATCCTGTGTTTATGCTAATTGTACTATGTGCTCGTTTTCAATTCATCATGATGACTATGCTACTGCTCTATTATGCTTGCATCTAAGTACTTATTCTGCTCCTAGTTGTTCGTTGCTTAGGATTTCCTCACTCTGAAATTCCTCAGTGACGAATTTGTAAAAATTTCCTGTTCACCCCCCTTTAGTCGATATTACGCACTTTCAACATGCGCTATTATATATATGTAATCTCACATCATAATCTATATCATGAGACAAACAAAAAATTAATCCCCTCCTAAGTCAAATTAGTTAACCTCTCTCGCTGTCGGTGAAAGTGATGGACCAAGCGGACCGACAGATGGAAGCATCGCCGATAACCGTGTGTGTGCCATATATAGGACAACAACCATCGTTCTTTCACATGTGCTAGAACATATATATGGAGAGGTGTGTGGTTGCAATGTTTTGAATAGCTAATGCATAGCTTTGATGTGGCATTTGCTTCAAAAACCGCAAAGTCCCCACACAGAGTGAGGTTCATGTGACACCTAGTATATACATATATATATATATATGTTGGTCACCCCCCCCTTCGACATGTATTATACACCTAGTAATACAGCCCTAAAAGAATTAATCCTCCCTATTCGTCAAACGTACCTCTCTCTTGCTGGGTCAAAGTGATGGACGACGAACTCGCGGACCCACACAGAAGCGAAGCGTATGTCGCAGTGAGTGGTCATCCTATATAGGACTACGTACCACCGTATGCATGTGGCCTAAAGAGGTGTTTGTGTGATGTTTGAATACGCAATGCACAACTTTGATGTGGCACCACATATATAGGAAACCAAAATGTCCCCACAGAGAGCGCGAGGTTCATGATGCGTGGTATGTGCTATATGTCAGCCCCCATTCGACGCGTGGTATATATGTACTTCTACTGTATAGCACAAACCAAAAAAGAATCATTCCTTGATGGTAAAATTAACCTCTCTCTCTCTCGTTGGGTCAAAGTGATGGAGGACAACTTCGCATGCCCACGGATGGAAGCGCCACGCGCGAGTGAGTTCCCATAGGGCAACCACCGCCTGCATGGTACTGTGTTATGTTTGAATACCAATATAATGTACATCCTTGATGTGGCACCTGCCTCAGGAACCAGAAATTCCCCACATGGAGCGAGGTATGACACGCATATATAGAGAGTATTCATGTTGCCCCCTCTTTGACATGTACATACTCCTACCGTGCATGTACGTAACACAAACCAAAAAAACCATCCTTGTTGGTCAAATTAACCTCTCTCTCGTTGTACGTTCAACTGGTCGACTATGACCTCATGGGCCCACAGAGAGAGTCACACGCGAGTGAGTGTCATAGGACAAAACCACCGTGTGCATGTGCCCATGTGTTATGTGATGTTTGAATACCCAATGCACAACTTTAACGTGGCACATGCTTCGCAAACCGGAAACGCACTACACCACGATGTGTAGCCCCCTCACCTCAAGCTGGTGGGACGGTGTGTATGCACGTGCTCGAACTTTCATATGGAATCTCACCATGATCCACATCACACACATGCCAAGATGAATCCACCTTTTGGTCAAATGCCTCTCGTTGTCGGTGGAAACTGAAAACCTTTGCGGGCTAATGAATGGGCACGTCGTTGATAACCGCACGAGGGGAAGTGTCCGAGAGGACCACCAATGCATTCATGTGGCCCAAACATGTATGTATGAAAGGGTTATGTAATGCTTTAAATAACTAATTCATGACTTTGATGTGGCATATATGACTCACAAAATGATCGATAATCTCACACGGAGGTTCACGACTCGTAGTGTACTGCCGGACCCCTCCCCCCACCCCCACAAACATAGACACACACATCCCGCACCACGACAGCCACTCCGAGGCATGTCAAACTTTTTCTGCAGTGAACATGTGACCAAAGAAGTGTCATGTTAAAATAAAAAAACAGACATCATTCGACCGTTTTTATACATTGATTGATTTACTAGGGATTTAGTGTGCAAAAATCAAATTTGAGCTACATGTACACCAAAATGGATTGCAAAATCATATGTGTCCCTGGGTGCATGTTTCCCCATGCAAGAGATTTCAAAACATTGAGAATATAGATTTTCAAAATTCAGTAAATCCAAAACTTAGTTGAAATTCATGAAACTTATCGTGGTGTCATATATGGACACCAGTAGACTGTGATATTGTCTTTTTTGTCAAATTTGAGACACATTTTGATATAATCTTCTTACAAACGGGAGATTGTTAATAACTCGCAACCAATATCAAATACATATTATTTATTCGGACCGTGTGCGTTAGACCGTGCCATGCTTCGGTTAAGCAGTAAAGCGACAAAATGAATCATTAATAAACCAAAAAATATACGTGCAGCCAGATGCCCCGTGTGCCGTGCGAGCAGACATGAGTTGACGGGACGCATGCGAGTAGTCCGCCGTGCTGGCAGACTGGGAGGCGTGCGTGTAGGTGTGCGTATTGACGGGAGGCGTTTTCGCTGCGCAGTGTCACTGGGAGGCGTGCGAGTAGTTGTGTGAAATGATGGTAGGAATGGCAGAAGTCCGCCGCACAGGCTCACCGAGAGGCGAGACAGCCTTTAACCGCCACCCCCCCCTCGCTCCCACTGGTCCATATTAATTGCGCACCCGAGCCACCGTCCATAATAGGCGGCCGCACCCCCAGTCCATAGTGTTCACCAACGTCTGGACTCTGTACTGTATGAGGATGCCGCCGAAGCGCACCATCGGACGGAGTGGCGACGCCGGGGCTAGTGAAGCACCCGCGCAACGCTTGAAGCTGGGCACATAGGTTGTCGTCGTCGACGACGAGGTCTCGCGCGAGCAGCAGCACGACCCTGACTTTGTCGGCGCCGTCGTGCCCCCCCCCAGCCGGAGCCAGAGATCAACAGCAACTCCGGCAACGACTATGACTCCGATGGAAAACCGGTTAGTCATCTATATACCCATTTGTGTGGCAAACATATCATGTGTTTTCTCTGGTTAGTCCCCCCCCTCTCTAATTTTTTTGGAATACAAATCCTATAGTTATGTTCTCTCAGTCCATGAAATCGAAGTAATTAAGATCAGTTAGATGCACGTAGTGTATTGATTCTTCAAATGTTATCCGTATAGAGTTAGTAATTAATTGTTTGTTTTGTACAAATGATTTTTGCTAATAATCCGACTAGGGTTAGCTTGCGTGCTAATAATTCATGGCCAGATCTTGAGAATTGATTTTGAATGTCCTACATATACGTTTGTGCCTTTTTTCTTCCAGATCTTGAGAACTGATTTTGAATGTCCTACATGTATGTTTCTGCCATTTTTTTTATTTCAAATTGGTATGTACACAGATGAGGCTCCGGCCACCGCCGCCGGATGTAGATATTGGATCTGGTTGCGCGGCCAAAAGTGGCCACGCCCCCTGGACCTGAGGAACACGTAGAATCTCCGGCGGACCGCATTCGTGATCTCCCGGACAGCATCCTTGGGGAGATCATCTCCCTTCTCCCCACCAAGGATGGTTGCTGCACACAAGTCCTCGCATCTCGGTGGCGCACTCAGTGGCACGTCGCCCCTCTTAATCTCGATTGTCACCATCCATCTATCGATGATGATTTTGAACTCCTCAGAGCCATCATCTCCTCCCACCAGGGCTCTGTTCAATGCATCTGCATCCCGGCATGCTACCTGCTGGACATATCCTGCACGGCGGCCGCCTGGCTGACATCCCGTCAATTCAATAAACTCCATCATCTTGAGTTCTACCATGACTATGTATGTAACATACCACGAATCGATGTATCTGTGCCCTCACCACCGATGTCCATCTCGTGGTTTTCCTCCTCTTTCCACACCACCACCTTCGCCCGGTGCCATCTAGCAGACAATCTGGTACAAATGCTTCGACTCCCACTGCTAAAAAAACTTGCGCTTGTGGTGGTTGATCTGTCGGAGGCCGGACTGCACAACATCATCCACTCTAGTTGCACTGCCCTCAAGCGCTTGCTGCTCGTTTTTGGAATAGATATTCATATCTGTTGTCTCAAAATAAAGTCGCCCCACCTTGTAACCATGAGAATTTGTTTTTTTGGACATGATCTCATCATCAAAGATGCCCCTTCACTTCAAAGGTTGCTCCTTGATTCTACTATAGTACCTTCGCAAATAATTGTAGTCTCTACACCTAAACTGGAGACCTTGGGTGCAATTCGTGATCCTTTTAGATGGTTCAAGATGGTGTTTGGCTCCACACCTATTGAGGTATTGTATATTATTCACGTAAACTTTTGTAATCTACTTTCTTCATTTGTGCGCATAAGTTAAGTATCATCTTAGAGTGCACTTTTGGTACTAATATTATGTTCTATGCTCAATGAAGAGCTTGTCCATCCTATCAGTGGTGGTGGATTCTGTCAAGACCTTACATATCAGTATGTGGTGTTTTGATCTGAACACGATTATTGGCTTGCTGCAATGCTTCCATGTCTGGAGAATTTCTATACAAAGGTGATGATTTCACGCACATTGAAAGCCATATATAATGTACTATAATTAATCATTCAGCTATCACTCTTTCAACATAATATTTTTTAGGCATTAAGTGTATTCAATCTTCATCTCTATTTAGGCACTAGGACATGGAGAAAAAATTATAACCAATCGATGGTTCAAGAAGCACCGTGATTTTCTCAGATTTCATGACATTCATTTGAAGATAGTAACGCTGGAAGGGTATGCATCCAACAATGCAAACACTAGCTTTGTCACATTCTTCATGTTGAATGCGAGGGCACTATTGTCCGTGAGGATTAAGTTTTTCGACAAGAAATTTCTTATGTCTGCAAGTGTTGAACAACATAAAAAGAAGTTTCAGGTGGACCTAAGGGCTTCTGATCGTGCTCGGCTTCTATTTACAACATCTTGTCATCATGGACCAGTAGAATTTCTGGCCCGGGATCTTGATTTTATGGATCAGACCGATCCATTTGATTGTGACTGCCGAAAACTTTGGTTGAGTTAGATGGCATTGTCTTGTTCATTCTGGATTTTGTCTAAACTTGATGAGTAATTAATCCTTGTGCTTTTGTACTATTTGTAAGATGGAGTTAGATATTGTTGCCCTTTTCAACTCGGCTTTGACCCGTATTTTCTTTTGTACTTGGTCAATGGCTTGCCATTTCTTTAATTAAGACATAAGTATTATAAGCATTCACAACATAGGGAAAGAACATCACTCTCGCGGGATCCTTGAGATCTTTGTTCATTACAGAACCGCAAGTTCATAGCGCCCACCAGCACCCACAAACTTATTTTCAGCTAGCACACCAAATGGGCTATAATTCTTAATAAGAAAAGCTGCATGGTAGTGACAGATTTGGATTTTTCATTTGGGAACCACGAGGAAAAAGTCTATCCAGGGCGGTGCCGACTTGACAGTAAACATTAAGAAACCTGGTTTTAAAATTACAGTAAATCCAAAACTTGCCTCAAAATCGTGAAACTTGGCATGGTGTTATGACATAGCACCAACATGTTGTGGTAAAAAATTAGTCCAATTTGGGACGAGTTTTGGTACAAACTTCTTACAAACTGGAGCTTCTCTCAAAAAGGCTCATGGTTCCGAGAGGGAACTTTTCACCTATGTGTGCGAAACGACATACGATGCCTCTTCCCGCCTTGATTTATTTTACAGAGGCAACATGCAACTATAGGAGCGTCGTCCTAAAAATATGAAATTATTCAGGGCTTGTTTTGCCTTTTTATACATTATTTGAGTTTTCTAGGCATTTTGGAACATACTTTGGTGTGTGCAAAGGTCATGTGTGTACTAGCCACCTATGTAATTGGATGTTCAATCTGTTTATGGAATCCCTATAAGTTATAAGTACATATGTTGTCGTTCTGTGTGCAATGACATTGCACACGAACCATACTAGGGAACCCGTCGGTGATGATTTCATCAACCATTGACAATTGTATACCACCAAGTGTTTGCCCACAACACACATGGCTTATTAGCAGCAACCATCTGTATTATTATCGGTCTTCGCACACATTTCTGATTACAGACCTGTTTGCCACATATCACACACATCTTGTTAACTTGAACCGTTTTTGTTCTCTTGGCTCAAAGCAAATAGTTCATCCGAGTGAACCGTATGACGTATATCGCACACACCTTGATATGGCTGGTCGTCTTTTTGTGTTGCCTAATCACAAAGAGTTCATCCGAGTGAACTGTATGCCATATATCGCACACGCCTTCATCTGGCTACCTATTTCTGTCGTTTTGCCTCATCGCAAACAGTTCATTAAACTCAAACCTATGCCTAGAATCGCATACGCAACTAAAATCTGAACCGTGTTTGATGTATCTGCCATTGCAAACATTTTCCACCTTTTTGATGGTTTTTTACATCACCGTTTGCGATTAATGCATCGCACACAGTTTCTTCGAAGGGTCTCTAATTGTAGTATCGTGTTAGCAGCATTCTGCAGTAGTGAATGTTGGGGATATACCCCACGGCATGACCCGGCCAGGATATGACCTGGTTATCCTATGGCGACTCATTAACAAGCTCATTATGTGGGCCGCAGTTCAAGGCCCAGGACGCGACTGAAAGAGGAGGCCGGCTTATGGCCCATTGTCTGGCATGCTGGCTTAAGGAGGAAGTTATAAGGAATCTCCCTCACTTGATGGACAAGATGAGTAGGAAATAGACTAAGACACAGGTCATAGTATGACCCAGATTCTGTTGTAACCTCAGGGCATCGACTTGTATATAAAGGGGAGCCCTGGAGGCAGAAAGAGGAGGTCACACGCTCTCGAGTACTAGGTTAGACAAAGTCGCGGCCTTGTAATCGAGATCTCAAGCAATAATCAATCAAATAGGAAGTAGGCTTTTACCTCCACCATGAGGGGCCGAACCTGGGTAAACCCGTGTCTCTCCATCTCGATCAACCCCGTTCAAGCTACTACCTAGCTGCGATAGCCTCATGATTAAGTCCATTTTCAAGGATATTTGTCGTGACAAAACCATGACAACGTGTCTGAAGTTATTATATGTTGGACATGGCTTAGCTCTCGAAGGGCTCTTTTCCTCTAGTTTCTTAATGTATAAGTTTCATAAATTATCAAGATCTCTTCATCATCCGAAGAGTTTGTTGGATGGCTCAGTGCACGTGTGCTCTCAAGGAGTTCTTCGCCTCCCTTAGCCACCTATTTCACCACCCAACAAGCACGAAAGTTGTGAGTTGGGTTAGCGTTTAATAGAACGGAGTGGATGGGGCATGGCTTGTCCAACAGGCCGTCAAGGGAAGTATTGGGTCCTGTTACAGGTTTCCTTTTCTTCCGCGATGGCTCAACTGACGTGAAGGGACCAAAATGTTGCTTCCGGCGCGCTCTCCCGCCTGGTCTTGATGCTGCAGTGTGGACCAAATCTGCTTGCACTTTCTGAGCCAGCCATGCGTCCTCCATGATGCAAAACCTTAACACCAGATCTGATAGCTCTGCAAAGGTTTGTACTCGGCATCGGGCGAGGGCGTTTAAGACGCCTTCGTCCCAGTTATGCTGAAAATTTGCTAAGATGTCAGAATCGTGGCAATTTGGTATCCTATTCTTGACAAACAGGAACCTTTTACAGAATTGCCAGACCGTCTCCTTAGCTTGTTGTTTGATGTAGATTAGATCCCAGACATTAGGAGGCCCATAATTACTCAGGCAGTACTCGATGTGGGGGTGGGTGGGAGTAAGAATTTGATCTCAGCTATCCACGGACTCGAAGCTCCGACCTATTTATCCCGAGGAGTTAGTGCTGACAAGGAGCCAATCAAACTGTTTTCGGGATTTAAGCCATTGGCCCCCTCCGGCCTATGCCCTAGTTCTTGAACTTGTTTTACGCAGAGGTTTTTGGATGAGGCGGGAAAAGAGGAGCGGGATTTTGGGATTGTCTCTTTCTGATCGCATCCTTATTCTCGACAAAGAAGGTGTGATCGGTAGCTCTAATACTCTGGACGTTTTTCATGAAATTCCGGTGCGGAAACCGCACGGTGGGGATTTTGAACGTTGGCCCATGCTTCCATTGATCCGTGTCGACCACACAGCGGGACCTGCATGGGCCACCAATGTCAGTACTAAAACTGGCAGATCTCGAGTAGGTGGTCCCGAGCTATGGATCTTGGATTGATGGTGAACAGGAGACTAAGGACATGATGTTTACCTAGGTTCGGGCCCTCTCGAAGTGGTAAAACCCTACATCCTACTTGATTATATTGATGATGGAGTATCAAGTAGAGGTTGATCTACCTTGAGATCATATGATGTGTTCTAAATCCTAAGGCTAATAATTGTGATTGTGTCTCTATGGACTAAACCCTCCAGCTTATATAGGCACCAGGGGTATCAAGGGTTACACATGGTCGGTTGCCAACTAGGATAAACATGTCAATAGATGGAGTAGTCCTTGAAGTACATGCCAAGTCTTCGACTAAGTCCGTCCTGATTACGCCTAAGTTCGAGGCTTCCGGAGTCCTTCCATGTGAGATCAGTGGGCCATAAGCTTGCATGCCTGCAGGTCGACTCTAGAGGATCCCCGGGTACCGAGCTCGAATTCGCCCTATAGTGAGTCGTATTACAATTCACTGGCCGTCGTTTTACAACGTCAAGACCCATAGAAAGCGGAATCCCCTGATAATCATATCGACTACCAAGGTAAAATCGTCGAAATGGGGGATGTAGGATGGATGATTGGTGCGGTCGAAGGTGATCGTGGCGTCTAACCACTTTAGGAGATCAGTTGGACTGGCGTAGTTGTGTAGACCGCACAGCAGGTGAGCTTCTGAGGCCAGCGTGTTTCCATGTCCGGGAAGATCATGTTGATGCCGTTTGTTGGGGTGGGCCGGTGGGTCGATGGAGATCCAGCCACCCTGAGGCCGGTGGAGATTGACGCCACCTTTTTCTCCACTGGTGATGGATGAGCGTGAACACCTGTGATGTCACCGCGTTTGTCACATGGAAACTCGATGTTCCTGGAGTAGATGTAGTCGATGAAGGAAGGGGCATCATGTCATAAAGTAGCTCCCAGTTGTTCACCTTAAGCTCGAAGGAGTCGAAAGTGAAGGTTTGGCCCGGCATGAAGCCGCCAGGCATGCATAATTCTTCGACCGGTGCAACCCGTGCCCAGCTCGCCAACTGACAGAGCAGAGAGTCATATATACCCTCAAATCATCTTAAGACCGTGTTTAGATGGGAGATTTGGTTGAGACCAAACTTCACTTGAGTTTGGAACTCGAGCATATTCCTTCAGAAATACTTGTTGATCAGTCTACATTTATCCAAAAGATAAATTAAGAAGTTCAATATGGATAAATCATATCCATCAAAGTGCTTTGGTTATTAGAATTCTTGATTGATACCGATCATATCCAGTTAGACCTAAGAGCGGTGATGAAAATACGTAGGGACATGAGGGTCCATATATCGGTGTAAGGGAGCACAAACTACACCAGGGCTGAAATATTGTTTGGAGTGAATTTATTGGCTATGTACAATACATAACTAATGGAAAAAGTATTGGATTGGTATGAAGAGTATGTTTAGATATCTTCTGGACACCAGTGACCTTGGTTTGTTTTATAAGAAAAGAAGATATGACCATGGTTGTACATAGTAATGTTGGTCATGTATCTGATCCTCATAACCCCACATCATATACTGGCTTTGTCTTCTCGAATGGAGGTACAACCTTCTCTTGGAAGTCGACAAGACGGAATTTAGTGGTTGCATCCACTAATCATTCTGAAAATAGTTGATTTGTGAAGAAACACACGAATGTGTGCGGCTTCACAGAATAATGATTTTGTAAGATTGATGGGTAGAAATCACCCACCATTACCTGTGAAGATAATGTTGTTTATGTTATGAAGATCCAGACATGTTATAAAAAGTGATATTAGAATGTGTATTGCTCTAAAATTATTTAGCCCGTGAATTGCAAAGAAATAGAGAGCTTGATATTTTTCAAATTGCAGTCATGCGATAATCTTGATGTTTTGTTCACAAAGTCTTTATCAAGTTCTTCATGCCAAAAATATGTTAACAAAATTGGCACGAGAGGACTTTGTTATATATAAGGTTCAGGTCAGTCTGCTCTTCAAGGATAAACTGTTTGAGATCCTCAGATCCTTGATATTCCACTCTTTTTGTTTATGATTTTTTTGCTATATGGTTTCTCATAGAAGATCTTGAATGAGTTAATAGTAATACAAGCATTAGATATGTCAGTTTCTCTTTGTTTTCTAAGTGCTTATTCTAAAAGAAGCTTTAGGGGGTTGTTGTGAATTAATTAAATCTAATTGATATATATCGTCTCCTTCCCCTCCCCATTTCCCAGTCATTTGAGACGTTGGCATCTCCTGAGGTCAACTCCAACCGGGAGACCCAAACAGGCACGAATTTTGTTTGCTTGGGTCACCAAACAGAAAGGCGGACACGGGTGGTGCACCCAACGGTGCTACCCCATTTGGTGAGATGTCCGCTTCCGGCATTTCATCGAACACCTAGTAGGAACGACCACCGCCGACATTGATGACTTGCACCATGCCCATGTACCTGCCGAGGGAGGCCAAGAGCTAGAAGAGCATCGTCGGGCCCTTGTCGAAGGTGAAATCACAGATGTTGTCGAAGGTGATGAAGGAAATATGCCCTAGAGGTAATAATAAAGTTGTTATTTATATTTCCTTATATCATGATAAATGTTTATTATTCATGCTAGAATTGTATTAACTGGAAACTTAGTACATGTGTGAATACATATACAAACAGAGTGTCACTAGTATGCCTCCACTTGACTAGCTCATTGAATCAATGATGGTTATGTTTCCTGACCATAGACAAGAGTTGTCACTTGATTAACGGGATCACACCATTAGAGAATGGTGTGATTGACTTGACCCATCCGTTAGCTTAGCATGATGATCGTTTAGTTTGTTGTTATTGCTTTATCCATAACTTATACATGTTCTTATGACTATGAGATCATGCAACTCCCGAATACCAGAGGAACATTTAGTGTGCTATCAAACGTCACAACGTAACTGGGTGACTATAAAGATGCTCTACAGGTGTCTCCGATGGTGTTTATTGAGTTGGCATAGATCGAGATTAGGATTTGTCACTCCGAGTATCGGAGAGGTATCTCTGGGCTCCCTCGGTAATGCACATCACTATAAGCCTTGCAAGCAATGTAACTAATGAGTTAGTTGCGGGATGGTGCATTATGGAAAGAGTAAAGAGACTTGCTGGTAACGAGATTGAACTAGGTATTGAGATACCGACGATCGAATCTTGGGCAAGTAACATACCGATGACAAAGGGAACAACGTATGTCATTGTGCGGTTTGACCGATAAAGATCTTCGTAGAATATGTAGGAACCAATATGAGCATCCATGTTATGCTATTGGTTATTGACCGGAGATGAGTCTCGGTCATGTCTACATAGTTCTCGAACCCATAGGGTCCGCACGATTAACATTCGGTGACGATTGGTATTATGTGTTTTGATGTATCGAAGGTAGTTCGGAGTCCCGGATTTGATCACGGACATGACAAGGAGTCTCGAAATGGTCGAGACATAAAGATCGATATATTGGAAGCCTATGTTTGGACATCAGAATGGTTCCGGATGAGTTCGGGCATTTTTCAAAGTACCGGGAGGTTACCGGAACCCCCCGGGGAGTATATGGGTCTTATTGGGCCTTAATGGAATAGAGGACAGGAAGGAAAAAGGTGGGAGGCGCGCCCCCCTAGCCCAATCCGAATTGGGTGGGCCCCCCCCTTTCCTTCCTTCTCTCCTCCCCTTCCTTCTCTCCTACTCCTACTACTTGGAAGGGGGAATCCTACTCCCGGTGGGAGTAGGACTCCCCTAGGGCGCGCCATAGAGGGTCGGCCCTCCCCCCTCCTCCACTCCTTTATATACGGGGAGGGGGGCACCCCATAGGCACACAAGTTGATCATTGTCTTAACTGTGTGCGGTGCCCCCCTCCACCATAATCCACCTCGGTCATATCGTAGTGGTGCTTAGGGAAAGCCCTGTTCGGGTAGCTTCATCATCACCGTCATCACACCGTCGTGCTGACGAAACTCTCCCTCGACACTCAGCTGGATCTAGAGTTCGTGGGAAGCCACCGAACTGAACGTGTGTAGATCACGGAGGTGTTGTACCTTCAGTGCTAGGATCGGTCCGATCTTGAAGACGTTCGACTACATCAACCGCATTGTCATAACGCTTCAACTTACGGTCTACGAGGGTACGTAGACAACACTCTTCCCCTCTCGTTGCTATGCATCACCTAGATAGATCTTGCGTGTGTGTAGGAAAATTTTGAAATTACTGTGTTCCCCAACAGTGGCATCCGAGCCAGGTCTATGCGTAGATGTTATATGCACGACTAGAACACAAAGGAGTTGTGGGCGTGGGTATATATATACATATTGCTTGATGTCACTAGTTGTTTCTTGATTCGGCGGTATTGTTGGATGAAGCGGCCCGGACCGACATTACATGACCGCGTTCATGAGACTGGTTCTACCGACGTGCTTTGCACACAGGTGGCTAGCGGGTGTCTGTTTCTCCAACTTTAGTTGAATCAGATTCAATGAACAGGGTTCTTTATGAAGATCAAAAAGCAATCACTATACCATGTTGTGGTTTTTATGCCGTAGGTATGAACGGTTCTTTCTTAGCCTATAGCAGCCATGTAAAACTTGCAACAACAAAGTAGAGGATGTCTAACTTGTTTTTGCAGGGCATCACTACTGGAATCAGCTTCTTTGCCGTCCGCCATGGTAGATGGCAAAGGCATAGATCCCGGACGGCAAACTTCTTTGTCGTCTGCCAGCAGACGGCAAACTGTCCGTCTGAATAGGTGCCAGCAAAGGCCTTCTTTGCCGTCCGCTTCTTAGAAACGGATGGCAAAGGATTGTGTCGTCCGCCATCTTAGGCTAGCAAACAGCAAAGACAACAGATGGCAGTGGGGTGGGGTCAGAGCCGTTAGGGGGTTAACGGCGCTCTTTGCCATCCGCCAGCGGACAGCACAGAGTCAAAGCTCTTTTTGTCCACTGACAGACGGCAAAGAGCTCAGTTAGGCCAGCACTGGGAACCTGCCATGTGGCCAGCTATGCCGTCTGCCAGCAGACGGTAAAGATTCAAAGGTCTTTGCCATCCGCCAGCAGACGGCAAACTGACCAAATAGGCAGCCAGTGTTCCCAGTTTCTACAGCTAGCTACCACGTGTCCTCTTTGTCGTCTGCTAGCAGATGGCAAAGAGGCTATATATCCCTTGTTTTTATTTATATCCATTTAATTTCACTGGAATTCACACACAGATATACATATTTTTTTCATAGGCACAGCAGACATATGATGTATCCAACACATAGCTCCATCCATGACAACATACATACATAAGAAACACAGTTTCATCCATACATCTTACACTAATATCACAATGTTCATCCAACACATTGTTCCATGCATCCATATAACAAGTTCCACATTATTCTTCGATACAAACGAAAAGAAGAACAGGGAAACAAGCACTCCATCCATGCAAGCTTCCATATAGTGAATTAAATCTGCAAAATGGGAAACAAGAAAGTTAGAAGAAGAGGAAGAAGAAGAAGAAAACTAGAATAAGAAGAAGAATAAGAAGGATAAGAAGACTAGGAGAAGAAGAAGAAGAAGAAGAAGAAGAAGAAGGAGAAGAAGAAGAAGAAGTAGAACTTCTTCTTCTTCTTTTCTTCCTATTCCTTCTTTTCTTCCTCTTCCTTGATTTTCTTCATCTTATTATGTCATTTGTGGACTAAATAGGCTAAACTGTTTCATAAATGGAATAAATTGGCTAAATAAGAAGAAAAATGCCATTTTTGAGCCAACTTAGCAAATTATGCCATTTTTGACCTAACTAAGCTTATTGTGTCATTTTAGAGGACAACAATCTAAGTATATGACATTTATGAGGTTAGCAAGATTATGATGCCATTTACGAATAAAAACAAGTAAGAGGAGGAAAAGAAGAAGAAGAATCCTATTCCTTCTTTCCTTCCTCTTCCTTGATTTTCTTCATCTTATTATGTCATTTGTGGACTAAATAGGCTAAATTATGTGAAAAATGGACTAAACAGGGTTAATAAGAAGAAAAATACCGTTATCACGGAGGTGTAGGAATGGTCGGGCCTGCGCCAGTGGTAGACGAAGATGAAGGACCGGTCGGGGTTCTGGCATTGGCAGACGCGGAAGGATTGGTCGATGCTTGTCGGGAGCATGCTGAACCAAAGATCATTTCCAATAATGTCTCGTTAGCATGATGCAAACTAAAATGTGAATAGTAGTAACTAAGGACCATTCAAATCAAACTCACTGTGGTCATCGGAGCAATCTGGGGCATCGGCAGAGGGGCCTGACCGTTTTTCTCACACATGGTCTGCACATTAGGTTCTCACGAGTCAGTCATATTAGTTAGTAATGTGAACATTACGTGCATGATTGGGCTAATATGCACGAGAAACGTACCACGATGAGCTCGTATAGGGCCCAGTTAGACGCCTCGTTCTGGTTCCTCTCCTCCTCCAACACCTTAGCCGTCCTCTCCTCCATCTCCCTCTCCCTCTGCGCCGCCTCCCTTTTTGCCTCCTCCAAAAGCGCCTGGGTCTTCAATCTCTCTTTCTCAACCAATGCCTGCAACACAGCACTCCTTGTTAGCATTGTAATCATCGACGAACGCACACACAATGTAATGGAGGAAAGGTGAGAGAGTCCGTATAACTAACCGCCATGGCGTGCTCCGCAGGCCGTGCATGAGGCGTTATCTCAGGATCAGAGCTACTCAGGCGCTTCTTGATCTGCGGGAGAGTCTTAGGACAACGTATCAGTCCATCACCAATGGCTTGAGAGCCATGGGACCTCCCGCCACCAGATATCATCACTAGCTCTGTATCAAAAGGATCCTGGCTCGGGTTAAAGTCCTCCCCTTTCCTTGCCTTCTCCTCGTCTCTGTACTTCACAAGCTTGTGGTGGGAGGAGATGTTGGTGAAGCTCTCCGGATGATCTAGGTCAGACTCCGTGAATGGCTTGGCCTTCTTGTACGGGGCCATATGGGCCATGCCATAGAGGTCGAACAGACTTGGCACAGGCTTCTTGTGGTGGTGCGCCTGAGAGAGAGGAACAAAATATTAGTTAGGGCTCAAGCTAGCATGAAGAATGATATTGCTATGTAAATAGGTCATTTTGGAGCTAAGAAAGGTTATTATGTCATTTTCGAGGAAAATAAGCTAAGTTTAGGTCATTTTTGAGGTAACCAAGATTATTATGCCATTTTTGACCAAAGTACGCTAACTATGTCATTATTGAGCTATCCAAGGTAGTTATGCCATTTTTTTAGCTAACTATAACATATTTAGGCATTCTATGGAGCTATCTAAGGTTATTATGTCATTTTAGAGCTAATTATGTCATGAATGAACTAGCTAAGATTAGTTTAGGTCGTTATTGAGCTATCGAAGGTAGTTATGCCATTTTAACTAATTAAAGCATATTAAGTCATTTTATAGAGCTATCTAAAGGTTATTACGTCATTTTAGAGCTAAATATGTCATAAATGAACTATCCAAGGTAGTTATGCCTTTTTTAACTAACTAAGCATATTAAGTCATTTTGGAAGGGATAAATGCTACCATGAAGAATGAAATTGCATGAATCATGTAGCAAACCACATACCCAGTTACCCCCGTACTCAAACAGGTTGGAGCTCCCTTGATGGTGTGGCACACCTTCCATTTGGTCACGCTTATCCTTGGCCCTTTGGTGTTCGACTAGCCATTGGGGAGAGCACCACGCATCCACCAACGCCTCCCAACAGTCCATCTTATCCACACACCATCTCGGGGGCACCTAAGTGAGTCAAGAGAAATTTCAGCGCTAGGCCTACGGATCAAATCAAGAAAACTAAGTTCAAGGACTTAAGAATAGGTAATTACCTTCATGTACTTCTCCTTACTCAGAAACTTACCGCGACACTTCTTCTTGCCCCTCCTAATACCCTACGGGGCGTAGTAGTCTCGAACGGCCTACACCCGAGCCTCGTGCCATAAGTTCTGAAGTAGGCGCTTGCACTCGGTTTCGACAACCATACACGCGGCCTCCTGCTCTCCCTCTGAAACCCTGTAGAAGGTATGCAATCAAACAAGACAACACTGATTATTACAATCACTAGCTAGTGTTGATTTTTAAATCTGTAAAGGAGAAATTACCCAAAACCGACGGAACACAATGTCGGCCACCATCTCGCACAAGACACCGTCGACCCTCTCCTTCGACGGGGCCGGGGCAACCGAGTACAGCTCCTAGGTCAGTGCTAGCTGTGCAACCTGACCCTCACCAAGCAATGTGACCCACCTAGGGAAGTGCTGCCGGCAAAGCACATCAAGGACCTGGTTGGGCCTGCGGACACCACGGGGGTGTACCCAGCCCCTACAGTATGACAAGGCCAACACATTAGATATTAATTTAAAGGAACATGAAGGAAAAAGGTTAAAAAAATAGTAAATGCACTTACTTCAACCCTTTAGGCACAATCAACCACCTCTGGTCGGGGCTCGTCGGCACGGGCAGGAGCTTTGTACAGCCACGCTTGTAGACCTTCTTGCCCTTCTCATCCAGCTCGTCGTTGCTGTAGCTATCATCTGAAAAGGTGTCCTCGCTACCATCCTTAGGGCCACTAGCCTCCGGAGTCTTGTGAGCCTCCGGAGTCTCGTGGGAAGATGACTACGGGATCGGAGTCTTCTGGGACGAAGACCCCATGACTGGAGTCTTCTGGGACGAAGACTCTCAGACCGGACTCACATGGGGCGAAGGATCGGCGACCCGAGTCTGGTGGGGCGAAGGATCAGCGACTAGAGGCTCATGGACCGGAGTCCGAGACAGGTCCACGTCAGACGTAGCAGTCCTGTGGTCGGGTGAATCAGCTGAGGGTGGTGGCGAGGAAGGCGTAGCAGCCTTCCTACCTCTCCCGCTGCCATGTCCACCTCTACCAGCCTTCTTCGTCCTCCCCTGACCTCTCCCAGCCGAAGAAGAAGCGCCCACCGTAGTTGTCTGCATACTGTCTAGCAGCGCTCTTCGGAGGGGCTGGGCTGGAATAATGGAACCACCCCTCCCAGCAGCGCTCGCGGGAGGCTCAGGGCGCTCTAGACCCTTGCCCACCATCCTGTCAACACCTGCAATGACAAAAAGTAAATGAAATTAGTACAACATAAAAAAATTGGATACCTGACATGAACATAATAATATGTATATAATGTAAGTGTACATCATCATGAACATAATAAAAATAAACCCGATCAACACAAATATATATATGATGTTTTTGTATCATCATCATGTCCGGGTTCGATCGGGGTGTCATGGTGTCGGGGTGTCGGGGTCGGGGTAGGGGTGTGCTGTCAGGGTGTCGGGGTGTGGTGTCAGGGTGTCGGGGTCGGGGTCGGGTGGGGGGTCGGGGTGTTCGATTGTCGGGGTCTCAGGGTGTCGTGGTCGGGGTCGGGGTGTCGGTGGTCGGGGTCAGGGTGTCAGGTGTCAGGGTGTCGATGGTCGGGGTCGGGGTGTGGTGTCAGGGTGTCGGGGTCGGGGAGTCGTGCCGGGGTGTCGTGTCGGGGTCGGGGTCTCAGGGTGTCGGGGTCGGGGTGTGTTGTCAGAGTGTCGGGGGTCGGGGGGGTCGGGGTCAGGGTGTCTTCTTCTTTCTGTTTTTTCCTTTTCTTCTTCTTCTTCTTCTTCTTCTTCTTCTTCTCCTTCTTCTTTCTCCTCCTCCTCCTCCTCCTCCTCTTCTTCTTCTTCTTCTTCTTCTTCTTCTCCTTTTTCCTCTTCTTAAACCTAGCACTAACCTAAAACAAAACAGGAAAAAACTACACCTAAACCTAGCACTAACCTAATCCTAAAAACTGAAAACTACACCTAAACCTAGCACTAACCTAAACCTAAAAACTCAAAAGTACACCTAATTAAACCTAGCACTAACCTAAAACAAAACAGGAAAATAGAGAACAGAAAATAGGAAAAAAAAACAAAAAAACTACCTCTTGCTCCGGCGAGGTCGGCCTGTGGGGCGGGGCGGCGCAGGGGCCGTGGGGAGGAGGACGGCAGCGGGGCGGGGCAGCACAGGGACCTCGAGGAGGGGTCCGGCGCGGCGGGGCGGCCTGTCGCAGGCCTCTCCGATGACGGGGCGCGGCGGGGCGATGCAGGGGCCGCGGGGAGGAGGACGGGAGCGGGACAGGAGGGGGCGGGAGGGCTGGACGACGGCGGGGGCTGGGTCCGGGGGCGGGGCTGGCCGGCGGCGGCGACAGAGGAGAGAGGCGGGCGCGCGGGAGAGAGAGAGAGAGAGAGAGACGTCTCGGCCCGTTAAGTGGGCCTTCTTTGCTTCTGCTAGCAGACGGCAAAGAGGGCGACCGTTAGGGCTGGCCCATGCCTCCTCTTTGTTGTCCGCTAGCAGACGGCAAAGAATCTGACCTAGCCACGCCGTGCCCTGTGGGGCCCACCTTGCTCTTTGTCGTCTGCCTTCTAGATCTTTGTCACCAGCTGGCTAGCGGCAAAGAAGCAGCTGACGGCAAATAGCCTTTTTGCCATCTGCACTTTCTTTGTCGTCCGCTTTGTGGAAGCGGACGGCAAAGAGCCTCTTTGCCGTCAGCTGGCAGACGGCAAAGAGGTGGTAGACGGCAAAATCCCATATTCCAGTAGTGCATGTTGTGCTGTGATATGGTCAAGACATGATGCTAAATTTTATTGTATGAGATGATCATGTTTTGTAACAGAGTTATCGGCAACTGGCATGAGCCATATGGTTGTCGCTTTATTGTATGAAATGCAATCACCATGTAATTGCTTTACTTTATCACTAAGCGGTAGCGATAGTCATAGAAGCAATAGTTGGCGAGACGACAACGATGCTTCGATGGAGATCAAGGTGTCAAGCCGGTGACGATGGTGATCATGACAGTGCTTTGGAGATGGAGATCAAAGGCACAAGATGATGATGGCCATATCATATCACTTATATTG
Organism: Triticum urartu; assembly: GCF_003073215.2. Lineage (NCBI taxonomy): Eukaryota > Viridiplantae > Streptophyta > Magnoliopsida > Poales > Poaceae > Triticum > Triticum urartu. The sequence goes on from NC_053028.1 coordinate 284,234,790, forward strand.
ATTGCATGTGATGTTTATCCTTTATGCATCTTATTTTGCTTAGTTTGGCGGTAGCATTATAAGATGATCTCTCACTAAATTTCAAGGTACAAGTGTTCTCCCTGAGTATGCACCGTTGCTACAGTTCGTCCTGCCGAGACACCATGTGATGATCGGGTGTGATAAGCTCTACGTTCACATACAACGGGTGCAAGCCAGTTTTGCACACGTAGAATACTCGGATTAAACTTGACGAGCCTAGCATATGCAGATATGGCCTCGGAACATTGAGACTGAAAGGTCGAGCGTGAATCATATAGTAGATATGATCAACATAGTGATGTTCACCATTGAAAACTACTCCATCTCACGTGATGATCGGACATGGTTTAGTTGATATGGATCACGTGATCACTTAGATGATTAGAGAGATGTCTATCAAAGTGGGAGTTCTTAAGTAATTTGATTAATTAAACTTTAATTTATCACGAACTTAGTACCTGATAGTATTTTGCATGTCTATGTTGTTGTAGATAGATGGCTCATGTTGTTGTTCCATTGAATTTTAATGCGTTCCTAGAGAAAGCTAAGTTGAAAGATGATGGTAGCAACTACACAGACTAGGTTCGTAACTTGAGGATTATCCCCATTGCTGCACAGAAGAATTACGTCCTGGAAGCACCGCTAGGTGACAAACCTGCTGCAGGAGTAACGCCAGATGTTGTGAACACCTGGCAGAGCAAAGCTGATGACTACTCGATAGTTCAGTGTGCCATGCTCTACGGCTTAGAACCGGGACTTCGACGATGTTTTGAACGTCATGGAGCATATGAGATGTTCCAGGAGTTGAAGTTAATATTTCAAGCAAATGCCCAGATTGAGAGATATGAAGTCTCCAATAAGTTCTACAGCTGCAAAATGGAGGAGAATAGTTCTATCAATGAACACATACTCAGAATGTCTGGGTACCACAACCACTTGACTCGGCTGGGAGTTAATCTTCCTAATGATAGTGTCATTGACAGAGTTCTTCAATCACTGCCACTAAGCTACAAGAGCTTCGTGATGAACTATAATATGCAAGGGATGGATAAGACTATTCTCGAGCTCTTCGTAATGCTAAAGGCTGCGGAGGTAGAAATCAAGAAGGATCATCAAGTGTTGATGGTCAACAAGACCACTAGTTTCAAGAAAAAAGGGTAAAGGGAAGAAGGGGAACTTCAAGAAGAACAGCAAGCCAGTTGCTGCTCAAGTGAAGAAACCCAAGTCTGGACCTAAGCCTAAAACTGAGTGCTTCTATTGCAAAGGAACTGGTCACTGGAAGCGAAATTGCCCCAAGTATTTGGCGGAGAAGAAGGATGGCAAAGTGAGAGGTATATTTGATATACATGGTATTGATGTGTACCTTACTAATGCTTGCAGTAGCGCCTGGGTATTTGATACTGGTTCTGTTGCTATTATTTGCAACTCGAAACAGGGACGGATTAAGCGAAGATTGGCTAAGGATGAGGTGACGATGCGCGTGGGAAATGGTTCCAAAGTCGATGTGGTCGCCGTCGGCACGCTACCTCTACATCTACCTTGGGGATTAGTTTTAGACCTAAATAATTGTTATTTGGTGCTAGCGTTGAGCATGAACATTATATCTGAATCTTGTTTGATGCGAGACGGTTATTCATTTAAATCAGAGAATAATGGTTGTTCTATTTATATGAGTAATATCTTTTATGGTCATGCACCCTTGATGAGTGGTCTATTTTTACTAAATCTTGACAGTAGTGATACACATGTTCCTAGTATTGAAGCCAAAAGATGCAAAGTTGATAATGATAGTGCAACTTATTTGTGGCACTGCCATTTGGGTCATATTGGTGTAAAGCGCATGAAGAAACTCCATTCTGATGGACTTCTGGAATCACTAGATTATGAATCACTTGGTACTTGCGAACCATGCCTCATGGGCAAGATGACTAAAACTCCGTTCTCCAGAACAATGGAGCAAGTAACAGAGTTATTGGAAATCATACATACTGATGTATGTGGTCCAGTGAACATTGAGGCTCGCGGTGGATATCGTTATTTTCTTACCTTCACAGATGATTTGAGCAGATATGGGTATATCTACTTAATGAAACATAAGTCTGAAACATTTGAAAAGTTCAAAGAAGAGTGAAGTGGAAAATCATCATAACAAGAAAATCAAGTTTCTACAATCTGATCGTGGAGGTGAATATTTGAGTTATGAGTTTGGACTTCATTCGAAACAATGTGGAATAGTTTCGCAACTCACACCACCTAGAACACCACAACGTAATAGTGTGTCCGAACGTCGTAACCGCACTTTATTAGATATGGTGCGATCTATGATGTCTCTCACTGATTTACCGCTATCGTTTTGGGGTTATGCTTTAGAGATGGGTGCATTCACGTTAAATAGGGCACCATCAAAATCCGTTGAGATGACACCTTATGAACTATGGTTTAGCAAGAAACCCAAGTTGTCGTTTCTTAAAGTTTGGGGCTGCGATGCTTATGTGAAAAAGCTTCAACCTGATAAGCTCGAACCCAAATCGGAGAAATGTTTCTTCATAGGATACCCAAAGGAGACTATTGGGTACACCTTCTATCACAGATCCGAAGGCAAGATATTCGTTGCTAAGAATGGATCCTTTCTAGAGAAGGAGTTTCTCTCGAAAAAAGTGAGTGGGAAGAAAGTAGAACTTGACGAGGTAATTGTACCTTCTCCTTATTGGAAAGTAGTTCACCAATGAAATCAGTTCTAGTCATTCCTACACCAGTCAGTGAGGAAGCTAATGATGATGATCATGAAACTTCTGATCAAGTTACTACCAAACCTCGTAGGTCAACCAGATTAAGATCCGCACCACAGTGGTACGGTAATCTTGTTCTGGAGGTCATGTTACTTGACCATGACGAACCTACGAACTATGAGGAAGCAATGATGAACCCAGATTCCAAAAATGGCTTGAGGCCGTGAAATCTGAGATGGGATCCATGTATGAGAACAAAGTGTGGACTTTGGTTGACTTGCCCGATGATCGGCAGGCCATAGAGAATAAATGGATCTTCAAGAAGAAGACTGACACTGACGGTAATGTTACTGTCTACAAAGCTCGACTTGTTGCAAAAGGTTTTTGACAAGTTCAAGGAGTTGACTACGATGAGACCTTCTCACCCGTAGCGATGCTTAAAGTCCGTCCGAATCATGTTAGAAATTGCCGCATTTTATGATTATGAAATTTGGCAAATGGATGTCAAAACTGCATTCCTTAATGGATATCTTAAAGAAGAGTTGTATATGATGCAACTAGAAGGTTTTGTCGATCCAAAAGGTGCTAACAAAGTGTGCAAGCTCTAGCGATCCATTTATGCACTGGTACAAGCCTCTCGGAGTTGGAATATACGCTTTGATAGTGTGATCAAAGCATATGGTTTTATACAGACTTTTGGAGAAGCCTGTATTTACAAGAAAGTGAGTGGCAGCTCTATAGCATTTCTGATATTATATGTAGATGACATATTGCTGATCGGAAATGATACTGAATTTCTGAATAGCATAAAAGGATACTTGAATAAGAATTTTTCAATGAAATACCTCGGTGAAGCTGCTTATATATTGGGCATCAAGATCTATAGAGATAGATCAAGACACTTAATTGGACTTTCACAAAGCACATACCTTGGTAAAGTTCTGAAGAAGTTCAAAATGGATCAAGCAAAGAAAAGGTTCTTGCCTGTGTTACAAGGTGTGAAGTTAAGTCAGACTCAATGCCCGACCACTGTAGAAATAGAGAGAAAATGAAAGTCATTCCCTATGCTTCAGCCATAGGTTCTATCATGTATGCAATGCTGTGTACCAGACCTGATGTGTGCCTTGCTATTAGTTTAGCAGGGAGGTACCAAAGTAATCCAGGAGTGGATCACTGGACAGCGGTCAAGAACATCCTGAAATACCTGAAAAGGACTAAGGATATATTTCTCATTTATGGAGGTTACAAAGAGCTCATCGTAAACGGTTACGTCGATGCAAGCTTTGACACTGATCCGGATGACTCTAAGTCACGAACCGGATATGTATTTTTATTAAATGGTGGAGCTGTCAGTTGGTGTAGTTCCAAGCAGAGCGTCGTGGCAGGATCTACATGTGAAGCGGAGTACATAGCTACTTCGGAAGCAGCAAATGAAGGAGTCTGGATGAAGGAGTTCATATCTGATCTAGGTGTCATACCCAGTGCATCGGGTCCAATGAAAATCTTTTGTGACAATACTGGTGCAATTGCCTTGGCAAAGGAATCCAGATTTCACAAGAGAACCAAGCACATCAAGAGACGCTTCAATTCGATCCGTGATCAAGTCAAGGAGGGAGACATAGAGATTTGCAAGATACATACGAATCTGAATGTTGCAGACCCGTTGACTAAGCCTCTCTCATGATCAAAACATGATCAGCACCAAGACTCCATGGGTGTTAGAATCATTACAATGTAATCTAGATTGTTGACTCTAGTGCAAGTGGGAGACTGAAGAAAATATGCCCTAGAGGCAATAATAAAGTTGTTATTTATATTTCCTCATATCATGATAAATGTTTATTATTCATGATATAATTGTATTAACTGGAAACTTAGTACATGTGTGAATACATAGACAAACAAAGTGTCACTAGTATGCCTCTACTTGACTAGCTCGTTGAATCAATGATGGTTATGTTTCCTGATCATAAACAAGAGTTGTCACTTGATTAACGGGATCACATCGTTAGAGAATGATGTGATTGACTTGACCCATCCGTTAGCTTAGCACGATGATCATTTAGTTTGTTGCTATTGATTTCTCCATAACTTATACATGTTCCTATGACTATGAGATCATGCAACTCCCGAATACCAGAGGAACACTTAGTGTGCTATCAAACGTCACAACGTAACTGGGTGACTATAAAGATGCTCTACAGGTGTCTCCGATGGTGTTTGTTGAGTTGGCATAGATCGAGATTAGGATTTTTCACTCCGAGTATCAGAAAGGTATCTCTGGGCCCTCTCGGTAATGCACATCACTATAAGCCTTGCAAGCAATGTAACTAATGAGTTAGTTGCGGGATGGTGCATTACGAAACGAGTAAAGAGACTTGCCGGTAACGATATTGAACTAGGTATGATGATACCGGCGATCGAATCTCGGGCAAATAACATACCGATGACAAAGGGAACAACGTATGTTGTTGTGCGGTTTGACCGATAAAGATCTTTGTAGAATATGTAGGAACCAATATAAGCATCCAGGTTCCGCTATTGGTTATTGATCGGAGATGAGTCTCGGTCATGTCTACATAGTTCTCGAACCCGTAGGTCCAGTGACGATCGATATTATGAGTTTATGTGTTTTGATGTACCGAAGGTAGTTCGGAGTCCCGGATTTGATCACGGACATGACGAGGAGTCTCGAAATGGTCGAGACATAAAGATCGATATATTGGAAGCCTATGTTTGGATATCGGAATGGTTCCGGATGAGTTCGGGCATTTTCCGGAGTACCGGAAGGTTACCGGAACCCCCCGGAGAGTATATGGGCCTTATTGGGCCTTAGTGGAATAGAGGAGAGGAAGTAAAAAGGTGGGAGGCATGCCCCCTAGCCCAATCCGAATTGGGTGGGCCCCCTTCCTTCCTTCTCTCCTCCCCTTCCTTCTCTCCTACTCCTACTACTTGGAAGGGGGGAATCCTACTCCCGGTGGGAGTAGGACTCCCCTAGGGCGCGCCATAGAGGGTCGGCCCTCCCCCTCCTCCACTCCTTTATATACGGGGGAGGGGGCACCCCATAGACACACAAGTTGATCATTGTCTTAACCGTGTGCGGTGCCCCCCTCCACCATAATCCACCTCGGTCATATCGTAGCGGTGCTTAGGCGAAGCCCTGTTCCGGTAGCTTCATCATCACCGTCATCACGCCATCGTGCTGACGGAACTCTCCCTCGACACTCAGCTAGATCTAGAGTTCGTGGGACATCACCGAGCTGAACGTTTGTAGATCACGGAGGTGCCGTACCTTCGGTGCTAGGATCGGTCGGATCGTGAAGATGTTCAACTACATCAACCGCATTGTCATAACGCTTCCACTTACGGTCTACGAGGGTACGTAGACAACACTCTTCCCCTCTCGTTACTATGCATACCTAGATAGATCTTGCGTGTGCGTAGGAAAATTTTAAAATTACTGTGTTCCCCAACAGGTGAGGCGGAGGAGGAGATCCTGCATGTCGACGTATGCGCCCGCGGCGGCCACGTCTTAGAGGATTGGAAGCATGAAGTGGTGGATGGAACGGGTGATCCAACTGGACATGCCGGTGTGAAGCATGCGCGTGGTGAACTCGAGCGCGGCCGCCTTGCCCTACACCACTAACCCATCTTGCTCTGTTGTAGCGATGAGGGCATTGAAGTGTCTGGCGGCCGAGTGGTGCTTGGTTCCAGGTGGACCATGCTCCGACAGCCAGGAGGCACAACGGCTCAAGGAGGAGTCCCTACTCAAGGTGTGGCGGCTCAGGCGTCCATCGCGATGAGAGAGACAAAGGAAAGACCAAAAAACGGGATAGGTGGGAGGAGAAAGGCTATCATATGATGAAAAAGGTTTCCCCCGCTTTATATTATAAATCAACCATCACCACATTGCATTCGAGTAGACTGATACAAACACACGCCACCATCACACACAACACAAACACCCAAGGCAAGATACAAAGGTGTCAAACACCGACGCACCACACATGACTATCAAGCTAATTACAGATATGCGAAGAAGACTGCTTGGAGCCGACGAAGATCTCCACCATGAGCAATCCACACGGAGAGGTGAGACAGACAACGACAAATCCAGGAAAACTGCTGTGATATGGGCCAGCGCGCGGAGAAGGAGGACAAAACGGACGGTCCGTGTCCGCCTCCACCCGAATTTAACATAATTTTGTACAAAAATAACTCTACACGTACACAAAACGAACACGATGTCCGTTTTAGTCACTTCGTTGGGCTATGTTTTTTAGCTTCACGGACCTGAACGGACAAAAGCGGACGATTAGGTCAGTGCGTTGGAGTTGTCCTTAGAATGTGCGCACACACGCGCACACAAAGTGATACTAGTCACTGTTCATTTGGACATTCATCAGTCTCAAACAAGAAGCACATGAGGCCCCTGTTTTAGGGAGTATTTATTTACAGAGACTTATTGGTATAGAGACTTAAAAATATTCCTTTTAGTCTCATCTAAACCAAACATGAGAGACTTAGGGCCAGTTTTTTCGGTGATTCTTCCAGAATCGTCCCCCTCCCCAGTTTCTTCCAGAATCGTCATTCCATAATTTTTTTATAATCCTATTTAGGTAAGGTCTAATTAGTTAGGATTGTAATAAACATATGGAGTGGTGATTCTGGAAGAAGCTGGGGAGGGGGGAGATTCTGGTAGAATCGTCCAAAAGAACTGGCCTTTATAGAGATTTAAAGTGGACATTTGGTACTTATGAAAGGGAGAGTCTTATTGAGACTTTTAGTTGTAACATGGTTTTTAATCCATGTTTAGTCCCGGAAAAACAATCAGGTAGAAACATTTTAGAGACTAGCGCTTTTTAATTGAGACTAACAAAATCCTAAAACTTATGAATCAAGTAGGGTCTTAGAAACAAAGAATTTTCGGAAGTCGAAACTAGCTCATGTGCACATGAACACGAGGAGAGCCAGAGAGGAGCAACATGGCCCGGTCTTCTTGAGGGCGCAGTTGATGAGACGTAGAGGCACCACGTGCCGTTGGCACGATGTTGCATGCCGGCTAGCTCGCTCTTCGGTGCGGCGCCGCAGATATTAAACCACACCGTGGTCGCTCGCCGGGGGAACAGCATGTTGTCGCCGTCGGGTTCGGTCAGTCGACGCAACCAACGGCGGTATCCTGGAAGGATTGCCATCGAGTGTTCCTCGAAAGATGCGACGAGTGCGGCGCAAGCTGCGGAAAGGGCCTCTCCAATTCCGACCCAACGTGCCCTTCGTGAGGGCTTCGGCAATATGGACACGTAAATCTTTCATAGACCCTGTTTAGTTTATAAGTCTTAAGACTTTTTTAGTCTAAACAAAAAAATTCCTAATTCTAAAAAGTTTCTTCTGGTTTGTTTTAGACTAAGAAGTCTCTAGTCCTTCCGTGGAGATTATTAAATGACATGTAAAATACCATGTTACTCTAGTATACAGAAAAATAACAATCAAACAACGTCATGGGGCGACGGGACAATGGATGCAATGAGGGGCATTGTTGAAAAAGTCTCAAAAAAGACTCTCTTTAAGAGTCTTCTTCATTTAGTCTCAAAAAACAATTTTTAGTCCCTAGTTGTCTCTCCCGTTTGGTTAAAAAGTCTTTAAGAAAGACTTTTTTTAGTCTCTACATCAAAAAGTCCCTGAAAATAAATATCCCATAATTATCTGAACCGCGGAATCATCCAACACGGTCTTATATCGATTTGTGGAGCAGTTCGGACACGATTTCTTTCACAAACCAAAAATAAAGTGGAAAGCTTTGTGAAAGTTCGGGCCGATCTCATGCTTGTTTCCACCGTCCTGATCCACTAAAAATCCTTCATCCCACCTGTCACCTCGCGCGTTTTCGGTCAGCGCCAGTCCAGAGCATCAGGGCCCGTATTCATGCTCGCCCAAAGCGGACGCGACCGCTCACTGGCATCGGCATTGAAGCAGTGTGCCGGCCAAGAAAGCGCCGCCTGCGCCGCTTCCTTGTGCAGGTGACTGCCGCGCGTTCAAGCGACACGACGGCCACCCGCATTGATGGCACATGGTTGCCGAGGCGTCTCCTCCGGCACCATCCGTCCGTTCGTCTACCGCCCATCGGTGCTATATAAAACGTTGCCCCGGTGCCCCGGCCATAACCACAATCATCCCTCTCTACACCATTCCCCACCATGGATCCCTCCGCGGTCAAAGATCTGAGGGACGGGCCGACGTCGGAGAAGAAGAAGGCCATGGCTGCCATTGTTGCCGATTGGCAGGCCGACAGGCAGCCAGAGGACGTGCAAATGGAGGACGCCTCCGACGACGAGCCAGCGCCACCCTCCTCGTCGTCCGCGTCACCCTCCTCCTTCACTCCTCTCTCGTCGATGCACTGCACCCTGACCATCAGCGAGGCCCGTGCCCATTATATGGACATGGTGCGGGAGGAGCAGGCCGACGCCAACTACAACCACAGCCTCCTGCAGGAGCATCTGCATGTGGAGGAGCAGGTCGCGCCGGACTCTGATCTGGCGGAGCAGGAGGCGTTGCTCGAGTCATACCGCTCCGCCCGCGAGATCCGCCTCGCTCGCTGGCAGTACCGGCAGCGGGTGGCGGAGGTAGCGGCCACAGGCAACGACACGGGAGAGACGTTGTTCAGCGACATCGACAACGAGGAGGCCGCGCCCCGACGCCACGACAACAAAAAAGTCGACACGTCCGTGGGCGACGCCGGCAACGAGAAAGAGTAGTGCACGGTAGGTCGCCGCTGCTCGGGTCTCAAGAAGGCCATCGCTCCCCCCTCATGTCGATGCCAAGCTTGGTGGGCTCAGCATCGACAGCCAATTAGTCGCTTGGCGGCGATGTCAAAGCAGATAGCTTCATTTCTCGGGGCTCCGGAGGTGGAGCTGGAAAAAGTGAAGCTTCCGTTCTCTTCGTTCATGGCGGAGACGGGACCGAACGCCCGGCAATCATTTAGATTAGTCAGCCTAGGACCGCTTTTCATGTATTTGTAATGCAACCTGTCATAATCCGGCATGTTCATATAAAATTAGGCCGTATTTATATGAAATATGTATTTATTTGCATGAATTTTGTTCTGTTGATTTAAGTTGTTGTGAAAATGTATGTAGTTAGTGTTAGATGATTGTCTTTTACATTCATGTCCGTGAATTGGTCCTCTTATCTACGGACAAATGTGAAAGATTTTTACAGATTGCAGTTGGACCAAATGCTGCTTTCGTCCGGGTGCTCCCACGAGTTCCGAGCAGAGCGGGTGTCAAACGAGAGAAGGCGGTATGGGGCATGCGTCGAGTCGAAAGAAAATGGCCCTGTATGGATTTGTATGTGTTAGAGACCAACAGAGCTACGGCTTCTAGACAACTTGGTGTACAAGTTGTATTACCTCCGAATAGATAGGTTTCTGTCCAATGGACTCCCTGTAATTGTAAATCTTCCCTGTAATATATATATATATGTGAGAGGTGCGCCGTGGCTAGGCTCAAGCCGCCCGGTATTTTCCTATTTACATGGTATCAGGCAGTCCGATCCTCTCCCTCTAAACTCTCGTCGCTGCAAGTTCCTGCGCCCCATCTATACCCTAGCAGCCGGCACCTTCTTCCTCTAGTCGCTGCTGCCATCTAGCTCCGCCACCCCAGCTCTTCCTCCTACCATGGCAACTGCCGATGATCTCAAGAAGCTTGAGGAGGAACTCAAGAACCGCGAGTCCATCATCCGGACCCGCGAGGATGAACTACAACGCCAAGCTGAAGAACGGGGGAAGGCTGTCGTCCCCCCTGCGGCCTCCACGTACGCCGCTTCCATCAAGACCTTCGTCCCCATCACCCTTGATCTCCACGACTCCAACTACGCCAAGTGGCGTGAGCTATTCCTCGTCGCTCTTGGTCGCTACGGTCTCTCCAATCATGTTCTCTCAGAGAATACCCCAACGGACACCTCCCCCACTTCTGATTGGGGTCGCGATGACTTCACTGTCCTCTCATGGATTTATGGATCGATTTCTCTCGAGCTCTTCGGCGTCATCATGAAACCAGGTTCCACCGCAAAGCAAGTTTGGGACGCCATCGCCAACCTATTCCGAGACAACAAGAAGAGTCGTGCTCTGGCTCTCGATGCAGAATTTCGCAACGCAACTCAAGGGGACATGACGATCTCCGCCTATTGTGCCAAGCTTAAGACTCTCTCTGATGCACTGATGATGTCGAGCAGCCGGTCACCGACGAGACCCTCGTGCTGACCTTGCTTCGCGGCCTCAACGAACAGTACTCACACCTGCGTTCGTTCCTTCCGTTCCAAGTGCCGTTTCCATCCTTCCTTCAGACACGGTCCGCGCTTGTTCTTGAGGAAGCCCAGAAAAAGACCGATGCAAAGAATTCTGCCTCCACTGCTCTTTGGGCCAGCGGCAACAGTGTGCTTCCCGGCGCTGGTGGCGAACGCACTCCACCGCCGAACAATGGGCGCTCCTTCTCCACTGATCGCCGCGGCCCAGCACCACTACCTTCTCCAGGAGGCCGCGGAGGAAGCAATAGTGGCCGCGGCCGTGGCCGTGGCGGGCGTGGTCGTCGCGATACACCATGGATGTACAATCCATGGACTGGACAGCCGACGCGTCTCCATCAGCAACAGATGCCGTCGCCTCATTATCATCAACCACCAGCATCGTCGCCCACTTGGTCGCCTCGTCCATGGCGCCCTACAGCTCCTGGGGTACTCGGTCCACGCCCTACCACACCGTCCCCACAAGCGTATGCAGCATATGGTCATGGTCCTGCGGCTCCTTACAATCCTCCAGCGCATTACAACAACTTCCAGCAACATGTAGACCCAGCGCTCCTCACCGCGCTCAACAACATGCAGCTCCCCGGCAACCAGGAGTGGTTCATGGACTCCGGCGCATCGTCCCATATGGCATCTGATCCTGGTATACTTTCCTCATTTATCCCTTCCAATGCTCATAGTCACTGTTGGTAACGGTGCATCTCTCCCTATTTCTCATATTGGTTCTCACATTATACCCTCTCTGTCCAACCCTCTCTACTTAAATCATGTCCTTGTTGTTCCCCACATTATCAAAAATCTTCTCTCTGTCCGCAAACTCACTACTGACAATTATGTTTCCATCGAGTTTGATCCTTGGGGTTTTTCTGTGAAGGCACTTCCTACTCGGACCGAGATACTTCGATGCAATAGCTCCGGACCCCTCTACTCTGTTTGCCCACCTCGATCGGCCGAAGCACATGTCGCCACCGTCTCTCCGGACCTCTGGCATCGTCGTTTGGGTCATCCCGGTCATCACACAATGAAGCGTCTCCATCATCACCAACATATTCCATCTCCTAAAGTCACTACGTCTCTTTGTCATGCATGTCAACTTGGGCGCCATGTTAGATTGCCCTTTTATCCATCTACTTCATATACTGTCAAACCTTTTGAGTTACTACATTGCGATCTTTGGACCTCTCCTGTACCCAGCACGTCTGGTTTCTTATATTATCTTGTCATAGTTGATGATTACACTCATTATTTTTGGACTTTTCCTCTACGTAAAAAATCAGATGTCTATACCACGTTTCTCATCTTTCATGCTTATGCCCGCACCCAATTTGATCTACCCATTATGGCTGTCCAATGTGACAATGGTCGAGAATTCGATAACACAAAGGTCGACTCGTTCTGTGCTTCCCATGGAATCATCTTTCGTTTTTCTTGTCCCTATACTTCTCAACAAAACAGCAAGGCCGAACGAGCTATCCGCACCACCAACAATGTCATTCGCACCCTCTTAATTCAAGCCTCTCTCCCACCATCTTTTTGGGCCGAAACTCTCCACACATCCACTTTTCTCATTAATATTCGACCCACCTCTTCTACAAAATTCCTCACGGCGTATACACTACTCTTAGGTTCTCCACCACCGTATGATCGTCTTCGTGTTTTCGGTTGCCTATGTTATCCCAATACTACCTCCACCTCCGCTAATAAACTCTCCCCACGTTCTACTAAATGTATTTTTCTTGGCTACCCTTCTAGACACAAAGGATACCGTTGTCTTGATCTAACTACCCGTCGCATCATCATCTCTCGTCACGTAGTTTTCGGCGAGTCCACCTTTCCCTATGAACCAACCCCATCTCCCTCTCCACCCCGTTGCACCGAAATATTTGACCCACCTTTAGATCCACTCGTTGTGCATGTCGCCCGACCCGTTGTGCATGCACCTACTCCACCCGCACCCAACATGCATGCACCCCCTTCATCTCCACTCGCTATGCATGCACCCATACCAACCCCTCCCGGATCCCCATTAACTTTCCCGAGCCCACCTCGTACACCCACGCCCACGTCCTCTCAGCACACACCCACGCCCGCGGTCTGTACACCTCCACCCGCAGCACCCCTCCTCCTCCTGCACCACTCCACCGTACGCGTGCTACCACCGGTCGTCTTCCCCCACCTATCGATCGTCTAAACCTCTCGGCCATAGCCTCTTCACCTCTGCCCTATAACTACCTTATAGCGTTACGCGATCCCAATTGGCGCCAAGCCATGCAAGAGGAGTTTGATGCTCTTATCCACAATAAAACATGGACCTTGGTACCTGCACCCTCCGGTGCAAATATTGTGACTGAAAAGTGGATCTTTCGTCACAAATTTCATGCCGATGGCTCTCTCTCTCGTCACAAAGCACGTTGGGTAGTTCGTGGCTTCTCCCAACAACAGGGTGTCGATTTCGATGAAACATTTAGTCCTGTCGTCAAACCAGCCACCATTCGCATAGTTCTATCTCTAGCCATCTCACAGTCTTCGCCTATCCATCAACTTGACGTAAAAAATGCCTTCCTTCATGGTCACCTTGATGAGGTTGTCTATAGTCAGCAACCCTCTGGGTTTGTTGATCCTCGTTATCCTAATCATGTTTGTCGTCTCCTCAAATCTTTATATGGTCTTAAACAGGCACCTCGTGCCTGGTTCCAACGCTTTGCGTCCTTTGCACGTTCCATAGGTTTCGTTGAATCCAAATCAGACGCTTCTCTCTTTATCCTACATCAAGGTACTTCCATGGCATATCTTCTTCTCTATGTCGATGATATAATTCTCACCGCTTCCTCCTTATCCTTTCTCACTACTATCACTACCTCCATGGCTCGTGAGTTTGCCATTAAGGACCTAGGTCCTCTTCATCATTTTCTTGGTATTTCGGTCACTCGTTCACCTACTGGTCTTCATCTCTCTCAACGGCAATACATCCTTGATATTTTATCTCGTGCTGGCATGCGTGACTGTCACCCGGTCACTACTCCTATCGACACTAAAGCTAAGCTCCCTTCCTCTCTTGGTACTTCGGTCCAAGATCCATCTCTATATCGTAGCCTTGCCGGTGCACTTCAGTATGCCACTCTAACTCGACCAGATATTGCTTACGCCGTCCAGCAAGTCTGTCTTCATATGCATGACCCTCGTGAACCTCACTTTTCTCTCATCAAACGTATCCTTCGCTATTTGAATGGCACCCTCGATCATGGTCTCTCCTTACACCGCACTTCTTCACACTCACTTACCGCTTACTCAGATGCCGATTGGGCTGGATGTCCGGATACCCGTCGTTCCACTTCTGGCTTTTGTATGTATCTTGGAGACAATCTGATCTCCTGGTCATCACGTCGACAGACGACAGTCTCTCGTTCTAGTGCAGAGGCTGAATACCGAGCAGTTGCTGCGGCTGTCGCTGAGTCCTGCTGGGTTCGGCAATTATTACAGGAGCTCCACAAGCCTATCTCGAGTGCTACTATCGTATATTGTGACAATGTAAGTGCAGTCTACTTGTCTGCTAACCCGGTTCAACATCGTCGTACCAAACATATCGAGTTGGACATTCATTTTGTTCGAGAGAAGGTAGCACTTGGAGCAGTTCGTGTTCTACATGTTCCCTCAACATTGCAATTTGCGGACATCTTCACGAAAGGTTTACCGACAGCTCTATTCCGAGATTTTCGCTCCAGTCTTCAGGTCACTATCATTCCCGGTTCAGACTGCGGGGGCGTGTTAGAGACCAACAGAGCTACGGCTTCTAGACAACTTGGTGTACAAGTTGTATTACCTCCGAATAGATAGGTTTCCATCCAATGGACTCCCTGTAATTGTAAATCTTCCCTGTAATATATATATATATATATATATGAGAGGTGCGCCGTAGCTAGGCTCAAGCCGGGCTCAAGCCGCCCGGTATTTTCCTATTTACAGTATGGATGGACGACGCACTTGGTTTCATCATCTCGTAATTAACGACCATATTGTACTGTTACTCACTGGAGAGAGACACTGTCCTTTTCGCTCAAGTATAAGTAGTAGGAGCCACTCAGCAACAAAAAAAGTATAAATAATACTTCCTCCGTTTCATAATGTAAGATGTTTTTTGACACGGCAGAGGGAGTATGTGGAAGCATAATACGAAAACATGAGATTTTTTTAGAAGAGGACGAAAACATGAGATGAGTTTAGTGTAGTTTATGTTTACAGAATCGTCCAAAAATCAAGGGCATCATGCCATTATTATGGACTAACACTACTATGACATTAGCGCCTTTATGGTTTTCTTTATTTCTCATAATAGAATCGTGCAGCAATTTAGCATCTGGTCCACTCCCATCGAGCACTTGCGTATTTTCTTTGACCGTTTGGGTGTTGGTTCCACGATGATGGAACGACTCGTTCAAAAGAGTTGGTCTACCACTCAACCCTATCTTCTCGGTCTGCGCTCAACAACGATCCTTTTGGGTATCATATAAATATGATCGATGGACCACTGATATATGTTTCTCACTCAATTTCGAAAATTACTACAAAATAAATAAATGGCTAACATATTATAACAGCCGAATTAATAGGAGATGGACTATTCATTCAACAACCTTTTACACGGAGCCATATGTAAGAAACATGGACGACCGACTGACAAGTTGATCTCGGGTATGCATAAGTAAAAACAAAGTATGCATCAAAGACTAGTGTTGGGTGCCTGGGTATATGAAACTAGTCTACACCCGCAAAAAAATAATAATAATATGAAACTAGTCTAAATTTTAGACGGTAGCCAAGCTAGCGGCGGAAAGTACATGGATGAAACCATGGGCATATGAACCCATTTCGAAAAACACATTTCTAAATGTTTAAAAATTATGGAAAAAAACCACGCATACATCTTTATATTCTATGCCCGCAGAAAGTTTCATGGAAAAATATTTTTTTATTTGGCATGTGAAAAATGACAAAAAATGTGTCGTGAAACGATATTTAGGAGCACTCAAATTTGTCTTTTTAGCGAAGGCAAAATAAAATAGATTTTTTCACAAAACTTTTGGTCGTGCACACATGTTGCAAAGATGTATGTGTGAAATTTTTGTTTCAATTTTTTCAACATTTTTAAGCGCATTTAAAATGTATTTAAAAAAATGAGTTCATATACCCATCGGTTCAGGACATCCACGCTCGGTAGCGGAGTTATATATAGGGTGACCAGTTTGAGGAGTCGCACGTGTCAAAGTTGCATTGCTTCGCTCCTATGTAAATACATCTAATTACATGAAATAATTAATGAGTTAATGAGTACTATAAACAAAGATACTGAGTTATTGTATATTTAGGAAAAAGAAGGCATAGACTGGCCAAGGACATGGAAACCCATAAATAACCAACATAAGAATCGGGATGGTTAGGAGGAGAGTGTTATTCCCAGCCCACCCAGGTTTAAGTCCTAAACTTTTTTTAAAGAAAACATTCACTTTATTAATTGAAAATGATAGTTGCATCGTCTATAAGAAAACGTACAATATTCTCTATAGGCTCCTCAAACCAATCTCTAGTTACAGAAGCTTTCGCTAGCCTAGCAAGTTCATGAGCAACCTTATTAGCTACCCTATTACAATGTTCAAATCTAGTCAATGGAAAATCGCATGCCATGAAGTAGCAATCCTCAAATACCGCCGCCGCAACTCCCGCCGATTGTCCTCCATTCTTCATTGTGTCAATGACTTCCATATTATCAGAGTTAATAATAAAACGATTGCATCCACCTTTTATACAAGAGTTAAACCAAACCTAAGAGCCATCGCTTCTACTGTTAGTACATCAACACACCAATCGATTTTCCAATTTCCGCCAGCAATGAAGTTTCCTTTGTCATCTCTGAGCACCGCACCTGCCGTGCCCCTGAGCAGATCATGGTCAAAAGAAGCATCAACATTTAGTTTAACAAAAACACATAGAAGGTCGGCTCCATCCTTCTTTTCTACTAGTCGCACTAGGGGAGTGGGCATTCACATAGTTTGCAGTTATAACACGAATCCCCATCGAAATCTGATTCACTTCTTGAGATTTCCCTTCATGAACCAACATGCGTCTCTCCCACCATAAATACCAGGCGGTTATCGCGATTAAATCATTTGTATTTTGGCAATCTAATATAGATAGTTCTTGCTGCGGCATAAGAAGTAAAAATTCAAGAACACAAGCTTTCTTAATTACCTCGTACATCCCCAGCTTTCCCCAAACCTCTTTTGCCTTCTGACACAGAAACAAGATGTGCTTTGTATCTTCTTGCCCATTCGAGCAAGATGGACAAAGGGGCGAAACTTTCATATGTCTATTGGCAAGTGTAACACAACACAGTAGAGTTCCATGCAACGTTCGTCAAATAAATATCTTTACCTTTGTCGAACACGATAATTTCCAAATCTTACCCCAAATAGGATTGACATTGGTACAACCCATACCATTAGTATATTGCAATTTCCTCCCGTGTTGTTGGTTTCATTCCTCCAAATAAGCTGATCAAACAGTGAATACACCATTTTTTGTATAGCTCCAGGCGATGAAATCCGACATATTCTGCATAGGGAGAGGAATCACGAGGACCCTTTGCACATCAATTGGCCACAAAGTTTGTCTCACCAAATCTTCATCCCAGAAATTCGTGATTGGATCAATAAGATCAGCCACCTTTGACAGAAGTTGCCCACCTCTAGGAGTAATAATTTTCCTATTCGCACAATTCGGAATCTACGCATCTCTCCAAATATCGATATTTTGTCCATTTCCAACTCGCCAGATATAACCATTTTTCAAAGAGTTCACTCCCGCCATAATGCTTTGCCAAGTAAAGGAGGATCCCTTCTTTAAACTTGCATTCATTAAATCTCCCTCAGGGAAATATTTAGCTCTCAAGATGGTTGCGCATAAAGATTCTGGATTATCGAGAAGACGCCATGCTTGTTTAGCTAATAGCGCCAGGTTGAAACAATGTATATCTTGGAAGCCCATACCTCCTTGATCTTTTGGAACACACATTTTCCATCATGCCATCCAATGCATCCTCTTTTGATTGTCCTCGTCACCCCACCAAAACTGTGACATCGCATCAATAATTCCTTTGCAATTTTTTTTAGGAATTTTAAAGACGGACATGGCATAGGTAGGGATGGCTTGTACAACAGATTTGAGCAGAATTTCCTTCCCTCCAGAAGATAACAATTTTTCCTTCCATCCACTAATTTTCGTAATGATTCGATCGATCAGGAACTGGAAACAATCACTTTTGTCCATGCCCACATTTGCCGGCAAACTCAGGTATTTGTCATTGAGGGCTTCAGTCATAATATTAAAAATTGTACACATTTGTGCCTTGTCTTCCACTTTAGTATTGGGACTAAAGAATATACTAGATTTTTCAACACTAACCATTTGCCCCGAGGCGGCACAATACAAATCCAAAAGTGATTTCAGCGCCTCCGCACTCCTTGGATTGGCTCGCATAAGGATCAAAGAGTCATCAGCAAAAAGGAGATTAGAAATTGATGTTGATGTTGATGCTTGAATATTTCTGAATTTATTTAAGGCCTTTCAGCAATATGTGTCAGCTCGGTCTCTCGGAGGTGCTCATAGAGGTAGGGTGTGCTTTTTTCCGTTCATATGGGTGAGTGTGTGTGCGTTTGTATGAGCGTGTGCATCTGTACTGTGTTAAAAAAAGCGGGCACGTGCCAAACCAAAATCATACTTTAGCAGGGAGAGATACTCCTACATGCCAAATATTTAGTTCTCATGATAAGCATACCAAACATTAAATAATATTGATATAAAAGAACTTTTAATAAGATCTTACTAAAAGTCCATGAAATGAAAGAACTTCAGCTTGTCATAGAAAAAAAGAGGAAGAACTTCAAAGAATTAGTTGATTATGAACCGGTCTATTATTCATAAACCAACTGAATTTACTTTCTAAAGACACCGTTCCAACCAATTAATTCCCAAGATAAGTACCAAGCATTAAATATGATATAGTAAAGATGCTTGAAATGGGATAAATTAAACAAAATCACTACTAGCTGATTTCATATTTGTAATTCATAAAGCACCATATTCGTTTATCGATTGACCGAATTTCGCATTACCACCAAGAATAATACAATACCAAAGAACATCAACAAAAAAAGAAAAAGAGTGCCCGTAGAAAAAAAGAACTAGAGTTGGTCTGTTTTGATCTCTGGTATGCACGAGTGAGGATAAAGTGTGCATAAAAAACTAGAGTTGGTCCGTGTTACCAGTCTAAATCTCAGGTGGCAGTCAGGCGTAACAACCTTATATTGGGTGACCAGTCTGAAAGAGTTTTTTCAAACACAATACAGATGTAGACGTTCATATATACACACATACATTCACCTCTATGAACACACACACGCATACCATATCTCTATGAGCATCTTCGAAAGACCGAGCCGGCACATCATCTTGAGGTTGACAAAATTACCACAAGTGTCTCCTCAATCGACACGAATGTCTACTCCAACTGAACGAAGATCGTCGAAAAATATGAGCACGAGTGTCAAGTCTAGAACTTAAACCTAGTGGATTGGTTCTAAAAAAGAAAACTAACCTTTTGAGTTAGACTCGATTCATAGTACGAAAGAGTTATACACATCAAATTTGGATTGTTTCGCTACTACGTAAATACTTCTGATTACATGAAGTAATTTTTTTGACACAAATTACATGAAATAATTAATTATACTATAAAAGAAAGATATGAAGCTATCGTATATTTTCAAAAGGAATGACATAGACTAGCTACAGACATGGAAACCCGTAAATAACCAACACAAGAAGCAGGCACATACCAAACCAAAATCTCATACTTTAGCAGGGAGATACCTGCCAAATATTTAGTTTGCACGAGAAGTACCAAACGTTAAATAAGATTGGCATAAAAATATAAATAAGATCTTACTAAATCCTTGAAATGAAAGAATTTCAACCTATTCTACAAAGAGGGAGGACAAACTAAAAAAATAATATTAGCTGATTATGACGCGGTCTATAATTCATAAACCAACTGAATTTATTCTTTATAGATATCATTCCAAATAATTAATTTCCGAGATAAGTACCAGGCATTAAATAAGATATTGTGCTAAAAATGCTTAAATGGGATAAAAATTACTACTAGTTGATTTGGAATTTATAATTCATAAACCACTGTATTTATTATCGACCGAATTTCACATTACCACCAAGAATAAGTACAGTAGACCAAAGAACAAAGACTACTCCATACAAAAAAGATACTCGAACGGTCACACTGACTTGGGTTGGTTCCACCAAGAAAACCTAACCTTTCGTGCTGGACCCGATTGTAGTACGAAAGAGATATACATATCAAATTTGGATTGCTTCGCTACGAGGTAAGTACTTCTAATTACATGAAATAATTAATTATACTACTTATAAAAGATAGATATCAAGCTATTGTATATTTTCAAAAGGAATGACATAGACCGGCTACAGACATGGAAACCCATATAAATAACCAACACAAGAAGCGGACACATACCAAGCCAAAATCTCATACTTTAGCACGGAGAGATACATGCCAAATATTTTGTTCTCAAGACAAGTGCCAAACATTAAATAAGATCGACATACAAAATTAAATAAGATCTTACTAAATCCTTGAAATGGATGAACTTCAACATATTCCAAGAAAAGAGAGGAAGAACTACAACAAAATTGGCTGATTATGAATCGGTCTATTATTTGTAAACCAACTGAATTTATTCTCTAGAGATACCATTCCAAGCAATTAATTCGTGAGATAAGTACCAGACATTAAATAAGATATTGTATTAAAAATGCTTGAAATGGGATAAATTGAAAAAAATTACTACTAGCTGATTTGGAATTTATAATTCATAAACCACCGTACTATTCATTTTCGACCGTATTTCATTACCACCAAGAATAATTACAGTACTGCCAAAGAACAAAGACTGCTCCATACAAAAAGATACTCGAACGATCACACTGACTCGTGGGCCGGAGAATCCTACTACTACCTCATACGTCAGTCTCAGTACGCGACTGTTTAAAACCAGCACCCACCGCACCCACCTTTTTTTAACTCCCCTTGTCTCTCTTCGGAGAGAGAGAACCGAATCACCAATCGACCGCACAGCGATCCGCATCCGCCACTGAGTCCCACCTCGCCGCCGGCAAGGTCCGCGTCGTTGCCCGGCGGCATCGATGGAGAGGCTCGCCGCCCTCACGCGGGAGCAGTCGGTGTGGGCTTGGTCCCGGTAGTTACAATCGGTTGGTGGGGGCGGGGGCAGGCAGGACAGGAGAGCGCCGCGGCGATGAAGGCCCTGCGGCGATCCAGCACCTCGTCTTCGTCCTCATCCTCGTCGTCCCCGAGGACGCCATCCTCGCCGCCGCCGTCTTCGTCGCGGATCCACCGCCGTTCGCTTCTGCTCGTCGCCTCGTCGGCCTCCTCTTTGGCGGCGTTGGGGAAATCGGCCGCGGCGGCTTCGGCTTCAGCGTCGCCGTTGCTTGCGGCAGATTCCTCGTCGTCATCCCCACCGAATTCGGACCGGTCAGTTCTCTCGTCCGGAGTTATGACCACCGATTAATACAGAAATGAAGTTGCTTAAATGGGGGATTTTTGTCCAATAGCATTTTTTGTTTTCTTGGCCCATAGTTAGATTAAATCAACTCATGATGCTCAAAATTATGCTTCTTGTGTGTGTTTTGTTGGAAATGGTGGTTTGGTCAGTGGTAGTACTGATGTAGATGCCCCTTTAGACTAAAAAAATGTTACTTTTGTTTAAGTGCTCACTGGTCAGACCAAGTTGTTTTACGCTTTGATCTAGATAAGGCTTAGTTAGGAGTTCACACTTCGTAGGCAGGAAGTCGTAGCTCACCTTGTTAGTTCCGTTTCCGTGAAATGCACGCCAGTTGTTCAGCCAATTTAGTACCAAAATCAATGAGTCATCTTAAAAAAGTTTAGACATGCAGGGTGTTTTGGTTTCATTTGTTGGCAGTTGTAGAGTTGTTTCGCAAGTATGTGCCATGGATTTGTCCATTGCAATTGTTTCCTAGTATCGTGAACTGGGCACCTTCAGCATCTGTTTGAGTGGTCTGTTCAGAGTTACTCCCTCCGTCCCATAATATAAGATGTTATTACAACCAATATACTCACATATTGGTTGTAATAACATCTTATATTATGGCTTATGGGACGGAGGGAGTAGATTACAAGTTGTATGTGGGTGTTGCTAGCAACTCATAAAGAGGTACATTTAGCTTCTAAGGTTTGCATTACCTGTGGCAGCTGTGTCCAAAAAACAGTTCCACACCAAACCGTGAAATCCTTAATTCAGTTTTTTGTACGAACTTCACCACCCTATTTGAAAGCAACAAATGAAAATGAACTATGCCACTGATTGCCGGTTTCCATGGGTTGATAAAAATCGTTTTGAACACCCCTAACATGTGACTGATAATATTTGGTTGTAGAACAGTAGAAGGAAAGTTGTATTGTGAATACAATGCTGAACTACAGTAACGCATAACTTAAATTATCACCAAATTACCATTTGGTCGCACCACTTTATAGAATTATCTATTTCATTTTTTATAAAGCAAGCAATCTTTTTCCAGAGGTGCAATTAAATCTCCATGGTCTCGGAGGAAAAGAAAACAAGCACTCTCTTGTCAAAACTGGAGCCGTCTATTTTCTGTGAATGGGAAGTTTCGTGATGGAGGAAGAAAATTTCTGAAGAAAGTTCGCAGTGGGGTAAGTTTCGTTAGTGTCCAGGTTTTATTTGTAATGGATGTCCGACATACATATGTGATCATTAGCTATACACATGTTCACTATGATGTAATGTTCTGCATCTAAGTCCACTTTAAAGAATGTCAAGGTTATTAATTCTATAATTCTCTTACAGGGAATTGAACCAGGTATCAGGGCTGAAGTTTGGCCCTTTCTACTTGGAGTGTAAGTTACCCGATCTCTCTATTTTTATACATCTGGTATGTTATAACAGTCATCTTGTTAACATGGTTTGAAGTTCTAAGCTTGTAGACATGATTGCAATTTCAGTAGCAAGCATCTCGTGTTTTTTCCCCGTAGTTTAGAGAGGGTTTTCATTGTTCTAGTACTCCTTGAGTACTTAATGTTATTTACTTGTTGCTGTCTGCCTCTCTATTTGTTGCGTGCTAAGCAAAATAATGTTGTGACCCTCAAAGAATGTACGGTGAACCTGTTGAAATATTACCTATCTGGGCCCCTTCTTTTGCATGTGCTAGCAGAGTTTTTAGGATTAAATCACCTATAGCATCAAGAACTATTTAGATAACCTTGCATGCGGTGTAAACATCTCAGCTGATGGCAAATGTAAATTGGGCTAAACTAGTATGCCTGAACTGTAATCTGGCCTTGAAGTGCTGCGAAGCATGCGTATGATGGCTGTATCATAGTTTAGGCATGTAATCCGAACATTGTGTCACTAATGCTTAGCTGGTTAATGCAGAGAGCCATCAATTATGGCTTTTAAGGTGTGTTCTGAACCTCCTTCCTGTCCTTGCATGCATTTAAGTATGAACTTGTTGAACTGTTGTTTAAATATATCAGTATAATGTGAACCTCTTGTCAATCTATGCTTGTGATAGCGAGTAATACTATGCTCTTGTAGTTATTTCAGCCATATAGTCGAAAGTGATATTTCACTTGATAGCTACAATAGAGATAAAATCTGATATTGCACCATGTATTGAAAACTGCAAAGTCTATTTGATTCAATGGGCTTCCAAAGGAATTTTAGAGGATTCTGATCCTTATGAAATTTTCCCACATCGGTTGTTTGATTCATAGGATTGCAGACCATAGGTATTTTTCCTTAGGATTCATTTGTACTAGGTTCTGTAGGAAAAATTTCCATCCACTCCAGCCTCTTGGAAAGAATGCCATGTTTCTCCTATGCACAACAACAACAAAAAAACTGTTCAATCTTGTATAGTAGTGAAGATAGCATGACATTCCAAACCTGCGTTTTTCCTATTCCCGCGTTTTGGAATCCTGCAAATCCAAGAGGCAAATGGTTTCGGTGACCTGGATTTTCATAGCCAACTTTTCATATTGTTCTTTCCGTCTTTCATGAAAAGGCATACACCACCGAAATTGAATAGAAGAATTATAACCCATGTTTAGCAAAATTTAAGTTCCTACCAAATTAGTACGGTTTAGATTAATAAAACTACTCTTTAAGGATCACCAGCATGCACAGCAAACAGTTTTAAGACCCAGACAGGCGAGTAAGCTGTTATGGCAACTGATCAAGAAAACTACTCTTACAAAATACAGTTTTAAGACCCAGACAGGCGAGTAAGCTGTTGTGGCGACCGGTTGAACGGTTGGAACTATGGTGTGAGCTGCTTGACTGTGGCCAGATAGCATACTGTATTTGTCAGCAATCAAGTTCAGCTCAGGTTGTACTGTTATAGTCTGATAGGGAAGGTCCTCCGTGAGGGTGAGGCTGAGGCTGAGGCTGAGGATTGACACATATTTTGCACTATTTTTTTTCAGTGTTTCCATAAATTGTCCAATTGCTGAAGTGGACCAGACCTGCCAACAGTTTAGGATTTTTCGGTCTAACTGGTCTTGTCAGGTTTTTTAAACCATTCTTCAGAATTCAGAACTGTGTCTGAAACAGTAATATTTGGTGGTTCTATTTTATATGTTGTAGTAAAATCTAATGTGAACCTGTGAACAAAGTACCTCGATATTGTCTTTTAAAACATTTAATAAGTACTTCTTGCTTAGTAGGCTTTTTACACCAAGTCTGAAGATTGACCAAATTTCTTGTCATATACAGCTATGATTTAAATAGTTCTGAAGAGGAAAGAAATATCATCAAGACAAAGAAAAGGTAACATTTTCGTAATAACTCACCTTCTGTCGGTCCTTACTTTCTAGATTTTAGTTGTACACATGGTCTGCATTGATTATTACTCACCTTCAGATATAGCACGAAGTGAGAGTAGATAAGTAATACGTATAAGCTTGGATGGAACTTCCATGACCCATGTTGGAATTTTCTGTGTTTCAAATTATAAGACGAGAATGGAATGTGAATACTGACTTTAATGATGTCTGATTAATTTATTGACATTTTGTTTGGCACATCTTTGGGTGCAGGAATGAGTACGAAAAGCTCAGGCGCAAATGCCATCAAATTCTGAACTGCCAAAAGGGATTTGGGCTAAAGGTCATAAATGAAATCAACAATGAGGGGTGTTCTCGTGGTGTGCCTTATCTGCAAGATGTTAGTGCAAGTGTTTCTGTATCAGCCAAGGTATTTAATTGTTCAGGGAGCGAGGCAAACAGTCCGGATAATGCTGCCTGTGGTGCTGCAGAATGCATGGATGATGATACAAGTGAGTTAACTTGTGTAGATCCATCTATGGCAGAATCAGAATCTTCTGGCTCTGCATCTTCTGATGAAGATGACCATGGCCAGATATCCGTCTGTGCTGATATAGAAGAGAACTGCGCTCCAGAGCATAAATTTGTCAGGAGTACCTCGTCCAAGTCAGACTTCTTTAGATCTAACAAAACTCCAGAGGATTTTGCAACATGGCAGCGCATTATACGTCTAGACGCTATCCGGGCAAACACAGACTGGGCTTTATTCTCCTGTAACCAGGATGAAATCTCCGAGGAAAAGGCATTGCAGCGTGCATTGTCTGTTGGTTTGAAAGATTATGACCATTTAGAGCCTTATATGATATATCATGCTGCCCGGTTAGTTGCATTGCTTGAGGCGTATGCACTCTATGATCCAGAGATTGGCTACTGCCAAGGTATGAGTGACCTGTTGTCACCTATAATTGCGGTAATGAAGGAAGACCATGAAGCATTTTGGTGCTTCGTGGGCTTCATGAAGAAAGCTCGGCACAACTTCAGGCTGGATGAGGTTGGAATAAGAAGACAGTTGAAAACTGTCTCCCAGATCATCAAGCACAAAGACTCGCACCTCTATAGACACCTGCAGAAGCTGCAGGCCGAGGACTGCTTCTTTGTGTACAGAATGGTGTTGGTCCTCTTCAGGAGAGAGCTCACCTTTGAGCAGACTTTATGCCTGTGGGAGGTGATGTGGGCTGATCAGGCCGCTGTTCGAGCTGGGATCGGAAGGTCCACATGGGGAAGGATAAGGCTCCATGCTCCTCCAACCGACGATTTGTTGCTCTATGCCATTGCAGCCTGCGTCCTGCAGAGGAGGAGGCTGATCATCGAGAGGTACAGCAGCATGGATGAGATACTGCGGGAGTGCCATAGCATGGCTGGGCAGCTTGACGTCTGGAGGCTTCTAGATGATGCGCACGACTTGGTTGTTAATCTCCATAATAAGATCTGATTCAATCGCTCTTTTCGGATCGTTTGTAGACCTAAAAAATATGCCCGAGGTATGTTCTCAGTGAAAGTGAACTTTCATCTGTTGTTTGTCACCCGGCATAAAAACCATTCTAGGTATAGAGATTGTTGTAAGTTTAAGTGGATAAAGTTCCCTTCAAAGAAAAGAGAACATGGAAGATCAAGCATCCCAAGTTCAGCAAAATACGGTACGTCTTTGGATGTCCATAGTTACCAGGTTACTGCCATTGTAAACAGTCGGTTGTTTAATTTAATGTAGGGAACTTGCTGTTTTTGCCTTAAAAATTCCTTCTTGGCAAGAACAGCATGCCCCCCCCCCCTTTATAGTCGAAACATATTTTTTCCCTTATTAAGGAATAAAGAGCAGTATACAAACTACTTCCTCTGTTGTGTTTACTGATAATATTGCACTGAATGAACTTCCATCTCACACACGCAAATCATAGCTCCCACTTTCCTTGCTGTTTTACTCAGAATGGCACGTACATATGCTTGAGATAGAGAAAGGGTTGGATGTTGTCGTGTGAATCACATGCACAGCTGTCACGTAGAAGTTAGAAATTCAGATTCAGATGTGCACATCCGAGACTGAGCTGAATCACATGCTCTAGTGGAGGCATTTCCTGGTTGTGTTACTGTTCGCGCTGTTCCCATGAGCGATTCAGACTTGACAGCTGCGTCCACTTGATTTGAGGACGTCTTCTTCCGCGGAGCAACGAGAGAAACGCTGATGATATTTGCACTGCTCAGGGGACACCTGCACTAGAATCCAAAGCTTTGATGCGATCTTACCTGAAGCAAAAGGAGGCAACCACCACCATCAGTTGCCATGGCCATGGCCCATCAATGGGACACACGCGCACATTAGGGCCTGTTCGGTTGACAGGGAAAATGGAAGGGTTTGACAGGAATTGGCAGGGATTACATCCTTTACAAGTCAAAACCTCCTTCAATCCACCCCAATCTCCGTGTGAGGAGGTGTAATCGAACAAAGCCTTATTGTGTTTCCCGGCCCCGCGCCTAGACCCGCGCTTCTGGTTCACAGATCCTCGTGGCACATACAAGGCACCTGAACAAGTCATACAAGTATATCATCAGAGAAGTCACAACTCACAAGGACATGATAGCAACCTGTGATGTACTCCATTAGCTTTAATACCATTTCAAGGCTAACCAATGTTTTAACAAAGCATTTGTTTTGGCGGAACCTTTGACTTAGCTCTGGCTAGTTCAAAGGGACGTCCAACGCTTAGCGCCGTCCGTGCAACATCCGACGGAACGGGTAGAAATAAGAAAATAGCGACGCTTGGAGAAAAGAAAAACAGGCCCTTTCACTCGCTGTTGCCGTTGCCCTTGTCGTCGGATGCTGCACGGATGACGCTAAGCACTGGACGTCCCCTGACCTAGCCATACTAAAAGTCAAAGGATCTCATTCCGTCCGTGCTAAATTTATCAAAATTAGGAACTTGTATAGAGGTGTTCTTTTTGGCAAACTCTATAAAGGTTGGCAAGGCAATTGGCAACCAACTACTCCCTCTGTTTGAAATTACTTGTCGAAGAAATAGATGTATATAGACGTATTTTAGTTTTAGATACATCCATTTCCGAGACAAGTAATTTCGAACGAAGGGAGTAATTAATAGTCATTTCTATGGGTTTGCCAAAACGTTGATAAGTGGATTTTTGGCATCAAACCAAACATAGGCCCGAAGATGAGTAGTAAGTACTCTTAGAATTTCTTAAAGTTTCTACTACCTCCGTTTCAGTTTACAAGTCCTACGCGTATACCCAGGGACGGAGCCAGGATTTCGACATAGGGGGGGCGAGGTTTCACACCAAGTCTCATACGCAATGGCCATGTTGTAAAAAAAATTTAGGGTCTGGTCTAATGGAGATGCCATGGTGTCAACATACCCTTTTTGTGTCTGTTCATTGCATTCACATGATCAAACTTGATAGAAAATTGACAGATGAAAAAAAAATCACAACACTAGAAACACCAGATAAACTTATCAAAGAATAATTTGTAGTAATGTGATGTGGGTAAATAATATTTTACCTAATCTCATTATTTATTGGAATTGGCAAGATGGACTTCACTGAGTGAACCCAATCCCAAAACTTGAATCGAAAATTTATGAATCAATCCTGCTCTCTTATTCTTCTTCATGTTTACACAAGCACAAGTAGGAATGTTATAATTGATTCTAAATCTGTCTGATTATACTTCTATAATTTTTAAAGCAAAGAACCAATCTGAAGCAAGAAACAATTACCTTTTCCCCTTTTGTGGTTGCTGTTCATCCATGCGTCGTCTCTGATGGGAAAACTGGCAACATGTGCGTGGATCGACACCTGCGTATCCTGGCGATCCCTTCCCTTCTCCGCTGCGACCCGAAGAAGAGATCTGATCGCAGCAACCATCAGGCGTCAGTTTCGATAGCAGCGGCGGCTTGGAGAGATTAGCGATAGGGGAGTGCGTAATCAGGTCGTGGCTGCGTGCTGTAATTAGCAGGCCTCTTTTCCTTCCTTTTTTTGAGAATCGCCTCTTTTCCTTCCATGATGGCCTGTTAGGCAGTTTTTTTTATGATGATTTTTTTGATTTTAGCACGTAATGGGCTGTACATGGGCTGAAGCTTACACATTAATGAGAATGGGGGTGGGGAAGGATAGGGGGGGCGAAGCCTGCGCTGGACACGAGGGCAAGCCAAAAAATCAGCGATTAACTGATCGATATCGAGGGACGAGACGATCGTTGGGGGAGGTCTCGCCCCCCTCGTCCCCCCTTAGATCCGTCCCTGTGTATACCTAGGTTGCTAATTTTATCACCCTAATATAAACTATATAACACAAAAATTATACCTTTTGAAAGTAGAAACTCCGAAGTTTATGTTGATATATTTTTTATAATATATGACTTATATTAGGTTGGTCAAATTGACGACCTAGGGGTACGCGCATGCCCTGTAAACTGAGAGAGAGGTAGTACTGATTGTGCTTCTTCGGGCACTCTCAATGCTTGGCTCTTACCACATTTTCATAGGCAAAAATGTCGAGGTGGTGACCGAGGTCTGCCCCACATTAGCGCAGGTGCTAGCACGCATGGCCGTTGTCTGCCTTGTCAAATCTGCCGACTCAACAAAATCCCGATATGTGGTGTTCGCTTTGATCCGCGATTTCGATGTTGTTCCGGACATTGTAACATAACTTCTTCATGGACAAGTTGGTGGCGACTATAGAGGACTTCGTTTATGGTTGTGCTCTTTCAATACTGGGTCTCGAGTTCTCGGGTGAAAACCCTATGTCTAGCCTTCTCTTGTTGTACCCGACAGTGGTGGTTTATGCTTCCTTGTTGAAGGCACTCTCTGTAGCTTACTCGGCCCTTCTCTTATCGGTGAAAAATCCATGATCTGGCCTATGTGGTTCGATCCGACGATGTCGGTGTTAATGCTTCATTTCTTTGTTGAAGGTGTCGTTGTTTGGGGAACCTTCTCATTGTCCGGGTATTGCCAATGGCAGTAGTAGTAATTGAGGTTTTGCTGCAGTGGGTCATTCGCCTTGACCCCTATGTGTCTTTTTCCATTTTCATTTTGGTTGTGTGCATCCTAGTTATGAAAATCCCAAATGTGTACTCAATTGTGTTTGTATCCACTTGATGCATTTATGAGTAAAAAAAGAACGCCCTTTATCGAAAAAATAATTTTAGAAGATAGAGAGAAGGGAGCTACCACCTCCGTCCTGGTTTATTGGTCCCCATTATAATTTGTGCCAAAATTTGACCAAAGATTTAACTAACAAAATGTTAACGCATGTCAACAAAAAATATATCGTTGGATTCATATTTGAATATAGTTTTCTGTGATGTAATTTTTTGTGACATGCATGAACATTTTGTTAGTTAAATCTATGTTTAAAACTTGACACAAAATACAACGGGGACCAATAAATCAGGACGGAAGTAGTATATATTAGTGGAGAGATGGCTCTTAGCACATTGTCCTATGCTGTAAAATTAAATCTATGATACGATGTGGTTTTTCTTTGTCATTCCCTTCTTGTCATAACTAAGCCACAATGTTGATATGAAGACATGAGACGAAATAAATGCAACATTACTTAAATACAACATATAAGAGACAATGTATTATGTGTGTGTGGGGGGGGGGCTGTCTCTAGAATGTTTTTTACTGTCTAGAAATGGCGCGTTAAAAGTCAATCCATTGGTAGTGTCCTTCTACTTTTGCTTCAAAAATATTCTTTTCATCTGCACAAATTTGCCAATGCTGCAAAAGGAGGGAGGGCAAGATCAATGCAAAACACAGGTAGGTTGTGATGGAGCCGATGTTGGTGACCTTGCCAGGGAGGTTAGTGGTTCATGGTGAGCGACTACTAATGCCTAAAGCTAGACCCAATTTATTTTTCCGAGCTTAGAATACAGACATGCAAGTGGATGATTGATTGGTGGTGAAGACTTTGTGTTAGGGTGGATGTTGAGACCATGGGTCATGTAGCAATGTGTGGATTGGGTTATTTACCCTCTCTTACTTTAGAGTTCGATCATTTCCCCTGGTTTATCTCATTGAGGTAGATCTAGCGGGAGAGTTGCAAGAACTAAGAGGATGGTACGTCGGTGTTAGTGAGGATGACAAGAGAAGGGGTTCTGGCACATACTGAGAAGAAAAAGTAGGAATGACATTTAAGGTTGAGTTAAAAGTGAGTAGGAGAGAAAATACAACCAATACATAGAGATTTGATAGTCAGTCTAGATGATACCTACGTGTCCTAACTCTAAAAGGTGTCTTTAGGACACTTTGATGGCATTAATGGACCTCTCAAATGCCAAGCATTATTTTCCATGACCTAAGGACACGCGCATGTGATGGCACAAACCCTTAGGTCATGTACAATGGAACGGACGAGACTTGCCTGCTCCCTTCCCATGCTCTCATCCGTGCTCCCGCATACGTGGCTTGATTTGATTGAAGAAAATAAGGCCCGGCCCCACCCCCTGAAAATCAGGGGGGAGACGATTATATTAGAAAAGAAAAAGAAAAAAGAACAGCCGTAGGATGAAGTGGGAGCACGGATGGGAGCATGGAGAGGGAGCAGGCAAGCCGGATCCCAATGCAACGTGCTTAGGTGTGAGTGTTTCATAAGACACATAAACGCATATATACCTCCTCCGTGTTGAATCATAAGACATTTTAACTTTTTTTGCTTGAATGTTTATAGACGCGTTTCGGTGTGTTTGTTCACTCATTTTACTTCGTATGTAGTCCATATTAAAATATGCAAAAAAAATCTTATAATCTGCATGGAAGACAATATTTGGGTAGATGATTGTATTGATCATATGCCATAGCATATATAGAGTACATGGGCTGTGAGATCTCAACCGTATCCGCTATACAAGGGAACGATCGGGAGATATCACTAGACTAGGAAACAAATAAAAGAGATCCTAGCCGCCTAATGTACATGCAGTAACAATCATGTTTAACACCCCTCACCTAATAGTCGAAACGTCACCGGTGACCCATAGACTAGACCCGAAACTCCTCAAAAGTGGACGTCGGTAACCCCTTGGTTGTGACATCGGCAAACTGCTGTGCGGTAGGATTGTGCAGGATGCGTATGCGCCCGAGAGCCACCTGCTCACGCATGCAGTGAATATCGAGCTCGATGTGCTTCGTGCGCTGATGATGAACGGGGTTTGTGGAGAGGTAGACGACCGAGATGTTGTCACAGTATAACAGTCTAGCACGAGACACATCGTGATGCAGCTCCGTAAGAAGTTGCCGAAGCCAGGTGCACTCGCTAATGGCGTTGGCCACGACCCGATACTCTGCCTCGACGCTAGAGCATGACACTGTAGGTTGCCGTTTAGACGACCAAGATATGAGGGCTGGCCCAAGGTAGATGCAACAGCCGGATGTGGAGCGACGAGTGTCCGGACATCCAGCCCAATCAACATCAGAATAGGTGACCATGTCGGTGGAGGATTATGCCGTCAAGGTGAGCCCCACAGCCATGGTGCCTCAAATGTACCAAAGAATCTGCTTCACCAGGTTCCAGTGCCCACTACTGGTAAACGCCCTATAGGTGAATTATAAATAGTGGTGGGTAGGACATGTCACCCGCCACTACTACTTTTCCAAAAGAGCAGTGGCGGTGACAAGACATGCACGTCATAGTTACGGGCATGCCTGTTGTGTGGTGGGTGCTGGCCAGCAATCGCCATAGCTAGGCTCTTCCAAATATGCCCCTTGGATGGAAACTGTAGTGGCGAGGGCCGACCAAGTGCCCGCCACTGGCTTGTGGGTAAGCAGTGGTGGCCATCTCTAGGCGCCCGCCACAACTGTATTTTGGCAAGCACGCCAACTAAATCAAATTTTGGAAAAGGTTGTTGTGGCAGGTGCTCATGGTTGCTCGCCACTGCCCTCGACGGTAGTTCCCCTTCCGCACCCGCGCAGCAACCGTCCACACAAACTTTCATTTCCACCATTTCATCTTTATCTCTGCCATTTCCTCTCTATCGTCCCCTTCCTCGCCGTCCTGCGCCTCTACTGCCGCCGTCGTCCTTCCGACCAGCCGGCGGCGCCTTCCACGTGTCCGACGCCGTGAGCGCCGCTAGAACTGCTCGCCATTGCGTCATTCTCTGCCTCGACTGCGCACTACCCCCGTCCTCTGCCTGGACCGCCACCGCTGTCCTCCACCTTAACCGCCGCCCCGACTGCCACCACGTCCGCGGTCGGAAAAAGCGGCCAACGGTATACTCAATCTTCGTGACTAAATTATGCTCTAGGGTTTAGAATTTGCATCTTATTGATTTGTAGATTAACTAGTTGTACATCATATAATAATTTGCAGTACTAAATAATTAGTAAATATGACATGTGGCAATGATGTTTGAATTTTCTTACATATGAGAAGTGCATGGGCTTCATGTTATTCACAAAGATTTGAAAAAGAGTGACAAAGTTTTTGTGAAATGTTAATTCATTTCCGTTTCGCCAAATTTCTGTCACTCCATAAGTCAACTTTGTAAGCAAAGTCCATGTCGAATTTACATATAAAAAGTGCATGGGTTTTGAAAATGAGTGCCAACGTTTTGATGAAACGTTGATTAACTTCCATTTTACAAATTTCTGGCACTCAAAATATGTTCAACAGTCAGCAAAGTTTGTGCCAAATTTACATATGACAAGTGCATGAGTTTTGAAAATGAGTGGCAACATTTTGATGTAACGTTGATTAACTTCCGTTTCATCAAATTTCTCGTACTCAAAATATGTTCAATAGTCAGCAAAGTGCATGTCGGACTTACATATGAAAAGTGCATGGGTTTTGAAAATGAGTGCCATCATTTGATGAAACGTTGATTAACTTCCGTTTCATCAAATTTCTGGTACTCAAAATATGTTCAATATTTAGCAAAGGTCATGCCAAATTTTCTCAAACCCTTCTTAGTCACTTCCTCCTCTCAACATTACAATTAATAAGTGCTTCATAGTGATTATTAGGAACATGAGGTGTAAGATCTACCATATCCGCAAATGTCCATGTATGTACAGTGTGGAGACTACAGTAGATTTCTGACTCTTCTTGACAAAGGGATTTCAAAAATCAGTGGTAACATTCTTTAACCTCAACTAGTATTCTATTCAAAACATTTGTATAATTATTGTACTGACTTTATTGTTAATGATGACCTAATGCATTGTGTATCCCATGCAACATAAGGGTTGACTTCAACAATTTATGTGGTAACATTATGTACTTTGACGATGATATGGGGCGCACATTCGAACTGGATGTGCGTAAACGGAAGGATAGAAGCATCATATATAGCGATGGATGGGAGCAGTACAGTGCAAGAATAATTTCATCCGAGGAGAGTACATATCCTTTTCCATGAGTGGAGAGGTCAACAGGTCAAGGACAATCTATTTCTGCAGCGATGACGATGACGATGACCAGGATCATGATGATAGCCAGGATGACCGGGATGATGGAGACAACCAAGATGACGAGGGAAACCATGAAGATGAGGACAAATTGGATGATGATGATAGCCAGAATGATGAGGATGAGCAAGATGATGACAATGAGGAAGATGTTGATGACGGTCCATTCAGTTCAGCAATTTTCTCTGAAAGATTGAAGAAGCTTACTTGGGATGAGACCCTGAATGTTATCGCAATGTTTCCATCGAGTGTGGCCTGCATTGGGAATCCCTTTGTGCACCGTTTAACAAAAACCAACGTCATAAAAAAACTCATGGTGAGATGTTTTGTATTCTTTCATCTTTTTTGTTCATAACCAAGTATGGTGAGATGTCTAACATTGCGTGCTCTCTATTTGCTCTTAATGATGGGGAGTTCATAAGTTACCTATGAAGATGTTTTTCGGAGTGGACATCCCCGCTGCCGGCATCGCTGGAGTACGCCATGGACCAATAGGCCGTGTCACCAACGTTCAGTACAAGACATAATCGGATAGACACATATCCTTCTCTGAGTCCGACTGGTGGGAGTTC
Source organism: Triticum urartu (assembly GCF_003073215.2). NCBI lineage: Eukaryota > Viridiplantae > Streptophyta > Magnoliopsida > Poales > Poaceae > Triticum > Triticum urartu. The sequence continues at coordinate 284,269,855 of NC_053028.1, forward strand.
TTGATGGGAAAGAGAGAACTAAGGTTGGACACCCTTGTGATAATCACCATAAGGAAGAGCAACCGCAACGACTTCCAGATGATGGTTGTCGTTGACCATGTTTAGAAATATGGTCTATGTCATGAATATATTAGCAGCTAAACGGTTAGTTAATTAGTATGTTAAGATGGATGTGATACATTGATGTTTAATTGTTTCTTGAGTCGAACAAATTTGAAGTGTTACTTAATTATTTGGTTGGTTGTTTCCAGAATGATCCAGTCTGGTTCAATTATATTGAGAATCATATGACTACACCTTTTGGAGTAATGTGTGTCAACTCGCAGTGCCAACAATTGGTATGTTGTAGCCTATCTCCCCAATGGCGGGCGCTATGGGAAAGCCGCCACTGCCACAACGGTTTCTGTGGTGGGTAGGAACTGCCGCCCGCCACTGATGCAGTTATAGCAGTGGCGGGAGGTCGGTGGCGGGCTGGCACCTCGCCCGCCACTACTAGGCATTCCTGAAGTAGTGGACTGTCGCGTGGAGCATGTATATGAAGGCACACCTGTTGTACCACATACTGCAAATTCGGTCTGGTGAGGGTCAAGCACTGAAGTGCGCCCACAATAGAGCGATAGAATGGTCCATCTGGTGCTGGGGATCCCTCAAGGGCGGAGATCTTGGCCTTCGTATCAACATGAGTGGCGACGGGCTTGTAGTTAAGCATGCCGACACACTCAAGAAGCTCATGCGCATACTTCTGTGGATGAAGGAAAAAGCCATCGGATCGCCGAATAACCTCAATGCCGAGGAAGTAGTGGAGCAGCCCCAAGTCCTTCATGGTGAAATTGGCACTTATTAGACGAGCAGTAAGCTGTCCAAGAAGCTCAACCGATGATACTGTGAAGATGATGTCATTGACGTAGAGGAGGAGGTATGCAGTCGCATGGCCATGATGATATACAGACAGGGAGGCGTCGTGGCTAGTAGCTCGGAAGCCCATTGAAAGGATCGGGAAGAGGGGTCTGGCGGGGTGGGGGGGGGGGGGGGGGGGGGGGGGGGGGGGGGGGGGGGGGGGGGGGGGGGGGGGGGGGGGGGTGGGGTGATTAGACCCTTACTAAGCAAAAGTGGCAGTTTTTAATTTCAAGTTCAGGTTGAGTTTAGCACATGTTAAAGCACACACAATACATCTCAAGCAAGCATGAAAAGAGTATAGGAAGCGGAAAGAGTAAAGCATGCAAGTTGCAAGAATGTAAAGGGATGGGAATGGAGTGTGCAAATGTAATGGAGACACGAAGAATTTTTGGCATGGTTCTGATAGGTGGTTGTCGGTGTCAAAACCGGCGGATCTCGGGTAGGGGGTCCCGAACTGTGCGTCAAGGCCGGATGGTAACAGGAGACAAGGGACACGATGTTTTTTACCCAGGTTCGGGCCCTCTCGATGGAGGTAATACCGTACTCCTGCTTGATTAATATTGATGATATGGGTAGTACAAGAGTAGATCTACCACGAGATCAAGGAGGCTAAACCCTAGAAGCTAGCCTATGGTATGATTGTTGTGTATGGAGTTGATCCCCTACGGACTACAACCCTCCGGTTTATATAGACACCGGATAGGGTTAGGGTTACACAGAGTCGGTTACAATGGTAGGAGATCTTGAATATCCGCATCGCCAAGCTTGCCTTCCACGCCAAGGAAAGTCCCATCCGGACACGGGACGAAGTCTTCAATCTTGTATCTTCATAGTCCAGGAGTCCGGCTGAAGGAATAGTCCGGCTACCCGAACACCCCCTAATCCAGGACTCCCTCAGTAGCCCCTGAACCAGGCTTCAATGACGACGAGTCCGACACGCAAATTGTCTTCGACATTGCAAGGCGGATTCCTCCTCCAAGTCCTTCATAGAAGATTGTAGACACCAAGAGTAGTGTCCGGCTCCGCAAAATAAGCTTCCAGATATTGCCATAGAGAGAATAATATTAACACAAATCAAATCTGCTGACGTATTCCGCAGTGCGTCGTCACACTACAGCCAAGTCCTTTACTCGAATCGTTTTCACTTTTCCACCTCAGCGTGTTTTGCGAGGCGGTTTCCTTGGCACGTCTTGTCAAAGCAGAGATCGTGTGCCCCCCTTTTACGGGATTCTCATCAATACGGACGTGGGTAACCCAATCGAGCCCGTTAGCATGTTTTCTCGATTAAAAGCGAGTCCTAAACGGTTACGGGGAGGGCTCCTGGTATTCAACCTCTTATAAAGAGACCAAGGCCTTACTCCTTTTTCCAATCTCAAACAAGTTCGCCCGTCACCTCGAGTTCCAACACCCTAGGCTCCAGATTCCAGGCGCTTCAGACCTTCGACAATGTCCGGTTCCGACCTTCAAGGCCAATGGATGCCCTCCTCCGTCACGGAGGAGGACGTGCTAAAGTTGAGAGAGGCTAAGTTCTTGACCGCCGAAATTTCGCATAGGTTGCCTACTCAAAGGCAGGCTATTCCCAGTCCCCAGCCCGGTGAGAGCGTAGTGTTCATGTCTCACTTCCTTCGGGGGTTAGGCTTCCCGATGGATCCCTTCGTGAGGGGGCTGCTGTTTTATTACGGGCTGGAATTTCATGACTTAGCTCTGGAGTCCATCTTCCACATTTCCTCATTCATCGTTGTGTGCGAAGCGTTCCTCCGTGTCACCCCTCACTTCGGATTATGGCTCAAGACTTTTGGAGTGGAGCCGAAGATGATCGAGGGACGGCACGCAGAGTGCGAAGGCGCTGTCATAAGTAAGAATGCTGATGCTCCATGGCCCGAGGGCTCCTTTCAAAAGGAGCTCAGCTTGTGGCAACGAGAATGGTTCTATATCACCGCTCCCAGGAGCGCCAAGTGGGCGGCGCCTCCTGCCTTTCGCTCGGGTCCCCCATCACGGCTAGCGTCATGGGTAAACAAAGGATTAGATTGGGGGTTATCCAAAGACGTGCCCTTGTTGCAGGGCCGCATCAGGGATCTCTTAGAAAGAGACCTCAACCTGGTCAAGGTGACGCGGGTCATGCTGATTCGCCGAACACTGCCCGGCAAACGTTGCTCCCTTCGTCTGTGGGAGTTTAATCCGGAGGGACCACGAGCTCTCCATCATTTTATGGGCACAACGCCCGTGGAGATGTATAAACTGTTCTTCGGGTCACAAATGATGTGTCCGGATTTGACCGAGGACGCAGGCCTAAGCTGCAATCGCCCGGATACCAAAGTAAGTAACCTTGTGCCCGGACCTACTATCCATATGATCGTCATAAACTTGCCCTTAAAAGAGCTGTCCTTTTAAACAGGAGTGGATAGCGAAGGCAAAGCTGATCAGGTGTCCGGCTCCCCTTCCCGAAACCAGGCCGGATCCCGTGCTTGTCAGGATGTTGAAGATAATGCCTTTGGAGGGAAGTAAGGGGAAGGACAAGGGAACTATGGCCTCCTCGAAGGAGGCTGCTCCGAAGGGAGGAACCGACAATTCCTCTCCCAAGGGGAAGAAGAGGGCCGCCTCTGTCGACCCGGAGACCATGGCCCCGAAGCGGGGGAGAAAATCCTCGTCAGAGGGTCCGACGCCGGGGAGTTCCTCGGCTGAACTACGCCCTCAAAGGGATCAGCCCTCCAGCGATCCGTAAGTAGAGAGAGGTTTTCCTTTTGAGGGACGAAAGAAATCCTTGATTTATATCTGAGAAGATTGACCGAAATTTTACCTTGTAGCTCGGACCTCAGCCCTTCTCAGCAGAGCTCGTCTTCGGGGGATCTTCTTCCGGAGATGATGGAGAGCGGGACGCCTCCCCCTACCGTACCGCCTAGCGGGGCCGGCGACCCTGAGGTGTCGTCGCGGAGGGTTTCTCTGAATTCGGCAGGGGCGGGAGATAGCTATGTGCCCCCCCAAGGCTCTCCGCATGCGGCCTTCGAAAGAGGCCATAGGACAAGTCCGGCACCGTCTGGTGGTCGGCCGGAGGAGCTAAAGATTCTGCTGGGGCGAGCTTCTATCTCAGAGGAGCACCGCGCATTGATGGGCACGGTGATTGAAAGGATTTCATCCGCAGAAAGCGGATTGCATGAGGCCGTCAAAAGTTTACTGATGGGTCTTGAGGTACGTTAGATAGTGTACACTTTTGTCAGTTGCGCATAAGTAAGATGCGCCCTGTGTAGATAGTAGCCCCTGAGACTCTGCGCGTTGTCAAGAAATGACGGCGCGCAGAGGATCATAATCCCTGGTCTAAGATGTCACCTTTGAATGTAGGTGGCGAGGTGTCCGGAATCTAGCCGAACTGATGATGTAGCCGAACTAAAGCGGTAACTGGACGTGGCAGATGTCGACATCGCGCTTGTCAACAAGCGGCTTGATGAGGCTCAAGGTATGTAATTCTTCGGGCGGCATCAGGTAAGAGGAGCTTCATGCCAGTGTCTTACAATGTGTGTGCTTGACGCAGATGGTACGACCGCCGTGGAGAATCTTAGGGCAGAACTTACCCGAGCTAAGGAGCAAGCCAGAAAAAGCGATGCGGCTGCCGAGAAGGCCCTTGAAGAGCTGAGAGCCGAACAGGCTGCTCACTGCCGAAGCAAAGAAGAGATGGCCGAGAAGTTAAAGAGCGCTGCAGACCGTTGCAAACTTCTTGAGAAAGAAGACCAGGCGAGACAGACGGACTTAGAGAAGGCCGTTGCCGATGCCAAGGACGCTCGCTCTGCGATGAGAGCTGCGAAGGAGGAGCTGCGTTAGGCCGAACAGATTGCGGCTGGAAAGCCCTTTATGCTGTGAAGGAAATTTTGTGATCCGAAGTTTGCTTCGTTGGACCGGATGTGGAGTGTGGAGGATACCTATCTGGACTTGGCAGCGAGTGCTGCTGATGCGACCGAACACTTTCGAGATCAGAAAGATCGCGAAGTGGAAAAGCTTTTCTGGTCGCAGTTTCACAATCCAGAGCGTCCACTGGCAGTGGATGATCGTTTGGCTCAATGGGCCGAACTGAATAGGTTGTCTGGACTCGCCATGAAGTACGTCATGGGTCACCTGTGGCCGGGGAGATCGGAGCCGAAGAGTTATTTCAGCTTGGTGCAGCAATTCCTTGACGCGGTGCTGCGCATAAATGCAATGAAGAGGTCAGCATGCATAGAGGGCGCTAGGATGGCTCTTGCCCGTGTTAAGACATACTGGGCAGAGATGGAGACCACCGTTGTTGCATCCCGAGATTCGGACAAAAGCCGAGTACCCTCCAAGCACTATTTTCAAGAAGTTCTTGAAGGCGCTCGTGTAATAGAGACGCAGTGCCCGAAAGATGCTATGTTATGATAGCATATGTAATTATAAAGTAATATTTTGATAAACTATAGTGGCATTTTTTATACTTGTGCCTCCAAGTATTGGGAACACCTCCTGTGCGGCCGTTTTAAGATATATATATATAGAATCTGAAAGATGGCAGTCGTTGGCTTCAGCCCCCACGCACATAGTGCGGGGGTGCTCGCAGAAGACGCATTTTCACACTTAACCCAATGTCTTGGTCCTACAAAGGAGGTGATAGCGCAGCGGGCCAGGCAACCGGACTATAATGCTTTAACACTTTCACTTAGCCATAGGAGTTTGACAATGAGACTCTTTAGGTAGCTCCTTGGTGGCATTTGCGCTCGTCCGAATTCGGGGCGCGTATGTGCCTGACCGGGAAGCGGCCCTTCGTTAAAGCGGAGGAATCCGATAGATTCCGATAGGTCATCGAGTGGCTGACCAGTCTCACGCTACATCATGACAGTCAGTTTTCGGCTTTCTCTACTGAGGTGCTCGCCCGGCCGAACCGGGGGCACAATCGCAGTAGTTCTCCTGGTGCTACCTTAGCCGATAAAGCGGAACGTAAGGTAGCCGAACTCAGGAGCCGGGCAACCCAACATTTGACCAAAGACATGATTCGGAGCTGATGCATATAATGCCAAAACTCGCGACGCCGAACACTCCCTAAGGTGTTCGGTCTTTGTGAGTGCGGGCGAAACAACACTCTTTATTAAAAAAAGCCCCTAGTGTCCAGGTACGTGCAAAAATTCTAACGTGGCCACATGCCAAGACGCCAGCCTCCTCCTTGGTTATATCAGAAAGAAAAACCAGGGGATGTGTAGCAACAAGAGACAGTAAAAAAGGTTTACGCAGGGTCTTAATCTAAAAAGAATCCTTTAGGACGGGTCCCTACTGCACGTCTGCGCCTGTGTCTCCGTTGTGCCGTATCCTGGACGGGCGCCGCACGACGTTCATCTGTAAAAGAGAGGAACTGAGTTGAAAATGGGTCATGCCGAAAAAAGTTTAAAATAAACAAAGTATAAAGCAAGATATATTGAGCTTTATTGTCTCTTATTGTATATGCGTGGAGCCCCTAGTGCGGGGGTATATGGCTTCTAGGCCTGCATCAATGATGATTTTGCACCAAACTCGTCTATCCGCGTTCGTGGTCTTTAATGACCTATTTCGAAGTTTTCTGGCCGGTGAGGCCGTTTTGCTGTGGGGCTGTCAAAGCGGCCGCACAGTCCTCCGCTTGGGGAGGTGCACTTTAGTGCTTCCCCTTCAAAGAGATGATGCCTCGTGGACCGGGCATCTTAAGCGTAAGAGATGCATAATGCGGTATTGCGTTAAAGCGAGCGAAAGCTTCGCGTCCCAGTAGTGCTTGATAGCGACTTGAGAACGGGACGATATGGAAGGTCAGCTTTTCACGGCGGAGGTTATCGGCCGAGCCGAATATGACTTCGAGCCAGAGAAAACCCATACGATGGGTGTCCGGACCAGGTATTACCCCTTGAAAGGAGGTTTTGCTGCGGCGGATTCTTGCTGGGTTTATCCCCATGTGCTGGATTGTATCCTGATATATCAGGTTTAGTCCACTGCCGCCATCCATAAGGACATTTGAAAACTGGAGTCCGCCAATTATTGGATCGAGTATCAAGGTAGTCCAGCCTACATTCTTGATATTCCTAGAATAATCTAGCTGATCGAAGATGATCGGTTTTGACAACCAGTGGCGGGACCCTTTGGGGATGGGCCGTGTGGTGCGTACCTTTACGGGCGCCGCATGTTTTGTTATGTGAAGTGAGTTCACTGTTTTTACTTCTTGTGGGAAGCTCTTTTGTTTCCTGGTGCTCTGCTTTTGGGGTTCGTCCTCGTCTTCGCTTGGTGTGTCGAGCCCCTTGTGTTCGGCATTTAGTCTGCCGGATTGTTTGAAAACCCAACAGTCTCTGTGGGTATGGTTAGCAGGCTTCCCGGGAGTACTGTGTATCTGACATATCCTGTCCAGGATTTTATTTAGGTTGGATGGATCGTCCCTATTATCCTGGGGGGGGGGCAATTTTTCCTGTTTTTGTCGTGAGCCTTTGAATCCGGCATTGACTGCCGTGCTCTTTGGACTTTTGTCCTTAGTCCAGCGATAGTCCTTGTTGCGTCGCGGTTTTCCGTTTCCATCCCTAGTTTAAGATGTACTTGGGTCGCTGGGGCTGCACCTTGCCAACTAGCTGTCCTCCCCTGCACAAAAGCGGGTCATGAGGCTTGTTAGTGCGGCCATTGTTCTTGGCTTTACTTGGCCGAGGTGTCTGGCGAGCCATTCGTCTCGGACGTTATGCCTGAAAGCTGCTAAGGCTTCGGCGTTCGGACAGTCGACTATCTGATTCTTTTTAGTGAGGAATCTATTCCAGAACTGCCGAGCTGATTCTCCGGGTTATTGAGTTATGTGACTAAGATCGTCTGCATCCGGAGGGCGGACATAGGTCCCTTGAAAGTTTGCTCGGAAAGCATCCTCGAGCTCTTCCCAGCTTCCAATTTTGTTTTCGAAAAGGCTTTTAAGCCAATGCCGGGCTGGCCCTTTAAGCTTAAGGGGTAGATATTTTATGGCGTGGAGATCATCTCCTCTAGCCATGTGTATGTGGAGGATATAATCCTCGATCCAAACTCCAGGGTCTGTTGTTCCATCATATGCCTCTATGTTTACGGGTTTGAATCCCTCTGGGAATTCATAGTCCAGAACCTCATCGGTGAAACATAGGGGGTGTGCGGCGCCCCTATATTTGGGTGTGCCGGATTCTGATGATGGCTTCATAGCGTTGCTTACGAGAGCTTGCTTTCTTGGCCCATAAATGGACCTGACTGGGCCGTGATGCGAATCCTTAAGTGGATCGCATGCCGATTTAGGTGCGGCTTGCCGCTTTATGGGGTCGTCTATCCGACCGTGTGGCTCTTTCATTTTTTGAATGCGAGGGCTCTAGGGCCTCTTCGTCGAATTCAGGCAGTAGCTTTCTTTTCGGATAGCTTTTAGTGCGGCGACTGTCGCCGTACTTATCTGTGGTATTGATTACTTTGCTCCATCTAATCCGGAGTGCATCTTCTGCTGTTTTTAGCTTCCGCTTCTGCTTTTTTAGGCTGCGTACAGTTGCAACGAGCCTCTCGTGGAGATTCTTCTGCTCCAGAGGTTTATTTGGCATGAGGTCGTCCGGAATGCCGTTTTCGCCGGAGGAGGGATGTTCGGTTTCTCTATCCGTGTTGCCCTGTTCGGACGGTTGCTCTAAGGCCTGCTCGTTGTCTATCGGCTCGTCCTGCTCTATGGCTGGGTTTTTGTCGAGGCGGGGCTTGGGTCGGCGTTTACGCGGACGCTTTGATTGCTTTTCGGGGGGTCGATCTCCCGTCCCATCCCCTTTTTCCTCGTTGTCCTTTCCTTTAGGGGTATCCACCATGTACACATCGTGAGATGAGGTGGCTGTCCAATGCCCTATGGGCGTTGGTTCGTCGGTATCTCCTGCATCGTCATCCATGCTATCGATGTCTCCGGAGTCGAAGTTGAGCACGTCGTTTAAATTGTCGACAGTGGCTACCAAGTGGGTGGTGGGTGGGCTTTGAATTTCTTCATCGTCCATATCCCATCCTCGCTGACCGTAGTTCGGCCAGGGCTCTTCTGATAAGGAGAGAGACTTGAGAGAGTTCAGGATATCGCCACAAGGCGAGTGCTGAAAGATGTCTGCGGCGGTGAACTCCATTATCGGCGCCCAATCGGATTCGATTGGCAGGGGCGCGGGGGGTTCGGAGTCCGGAGAGGAGTCCGGATCCTCGGAGTCATGGGTAGTGCAGAGTGCGGGGCTAGCGTTCGGCTCGATCGCTTTCGGGATCGCAGCCCCTGAGGTGACGTCCAACCGTTCATCCTCGATTGGCGCAATAGGCTCCGAGTTAGGGGTCGGAACCGATGCGTATGCGGCCTCCAAGGCGCTGTTCGGCGGCAGAGCTATATCATGCCCATCGAGACAGTGCGGCGCGCTTGGCTGTGGCTCGAATCCGTCGAAGATCAAGTCCCTGTGGATGTCAGCCGTGTAGTTTAGGCTTCGAAACCTGACCTGATGGCCAGGGGCGTAGCTTTCGATCTGCTCCAGGTGGCCGAGCGAATTGGCCCGCAGAGCGAAGCCGCCGAAGATGAAGATCTGTCCGGGGAGCAAAGTCTCACCCTGGACTGCATCGTTGTTGATGATCAAAGGAGCCATCGGGCCTAAAGGCGATGACACAGAGGAACTCTCAATGAAAGCACCAATGTCGGTGTCAAAACCGGCGGATCTCGGGTAGGGGGTCCCGAACTGTGCGTCAAGGCCGGATGGTAACAGGAGACAAGGGACACAATGTTTTTTACCCAGGTTCGGGCCCTCTCGATGGAGGTAATACCCTACTCCTGCTTGATTAATATTGATGATATGGGTAGTACAAGAGTAGATCTACCACGAGATCAAGGAGGCTAAACCCTAGAAGCTAGCCTATGGTATGATTGTTGTGTATGGAGTTGATCCCCTACGGACTACAACCCTCCGGTTTATATAGACACCGGATAGGGTTAGGGTTACACAGAGTCGGTTACAATGGTAGGAGATCTTGAATATCCGCATCGCCAAGCTTGCCTTCCACGCCAAGGAAAGTCCCATCCGGACACGGGACGAAGTCTTCAATCTTGTATCTTCATAGTCCAGGAGTCCGGCTGAAGGAATAGTCCGGCTACCCGAACACCCCCTAATCCAGGACTCCCTCAGTGGTGCTATCGTACATCCATGTTGATGGAGACTTCAGCCCACGAAGGGTAACGGCTGCATGAGTCCACGGAGGGCTCCACCCACGAAGGGTCCACGAAGAAACAACCTTGTCTATCCCACCATGGCCATCGTCCACGAAGGACTTGCCTCACTCGGATAGATCTTCACGAAGTAGGCGATCTCCTTGCCCTTACAAACTTCTTGGTTCAACTCCACATCACGACAAAGGCTCCCAAGCGACACCTAACCAATCTAGGAGACACAACTCCCCGAAAGGCAATAGACGGTCTGTTGATGATGAACTCCTTGCTGTTGTGCTTCGAATGATAGTCTCCCTAACACTCAACTCTCTCTCACATATTTGGCTATGGCAGAAGAACTATTTTACTCGAAAGCAACTTGGGGAAGGCTAGAAATCAAGGTTCAAATGGTTGGAATGAAATCTCTTGATCTCAACACATGAGTAGGTGGTTCTCTCTCAGAAAACGAATGGTGGAAGTGTAGGCACGTTCTGATGGCTCTCCTTGATGAGGAAGAAGGGGTGGAGGGGTATATATAGCCTCCACAAAAATCCAACCATTAGACACTTTTGACTCATCTCGGTGGCACCGATTAGGCAACTCGGTGGCACCGATCTGACAAAAAATATGAATGTTAGGTATCTCGGTGGGACCGACTGGAACAACTCGGTGGGACCAATATGCTAGGGCTGAGGGAAAACTTCATCTCAGTGGCGTTGATTGCATCAACTCGATGGGACCGAAGTGAATGCAATAGATCACAAAGCGCTCGCAAGGCCATCTCGGTGGGACTGAGATCCATATCAGTGTGACCGAATCGTTAAGGTTTCCGGCAGTGGCTATGTCAAATGAACTCGGTGGCTCCGGGTAGAAAGAATCGGTGGGGCCGAGTTTGGAATTGGGGTTTGGACATATTTGGATGTAGAAAGTGGCTGAGGGTTTTGGAGCAATATCACTAAGCACTTTGAGAAAGTAGACCATTAAGAAACACCTCATCCCCTTTTAATAGTATTGGCTTTCCTATGGACACAATGTGATCTTGGATCACTTAAATAGAAATGAAGAGTCTTGAGCTTTTGCCAATCTTTTTCCTTAGCATTTTGAAGGGGTCCCACATCCTCTTGTCCTTGCCACTCCACTATTGGTTATCTAAAATCTACTGGATAGAACTGTTAGTCCAACAAAAGATATGTTGACATTAATTACCAAAAAGACCCAGGGAGCACTTGTGGTTCCAATCTCCCTATCTTTGGTAATTGATGACAACATACATCAAAGCTTTAAGTAAATGATATGAAGAGTAGTAAGTAAAGTTTTGGAAGAACATGTAACATGCATAAGCTCCCCCTATATGTGTGCAATCATGTAATGATAAGATTGAATATCATGTGAATGCACATCATGATAGAGCAAGTAATGAGTTACATGTATCTTGGCTATATGCATGAGAGCAAAGATCAAATGAGATGTACCTTCATGTTTATGAATCCCTCTTGCAAACAATATGTGCAAAAGCAAGAGATCATCATGCGCATGAGTGTGATGCATATACTTACCTTGTGGTTCTTGAACTGAATCTTTGAGGAAGAAAATTGAGAAAACAAGGTTAAATAACACAATAAAACTCCAAACAAGAACGGTTCCAAGATCCACAAGAATACCAAGACTTGGATGACATGTAATAGGTGAGTACCACATAGTGAGTACTTCATATAAAAATATAGACATGTCCCCAAGGACTTAAAGATTTGCAATAAATTCTAAGGATTTTTCTCCCCTTAAACATGGACTCTTTCTCCCCCTGAATCTAACATTGGATAACGGGAGAAAATAGGGTGAGATAAAACTGGAGTAGAGATAAATAAATCAATCAGAGCAGAAATGGATAAGATCCAAAAATATCTCAAAACAAGTACTAACTTGTATTTCCCCTCTTAAAGACATGTGACTTCTATCCTCTTATGACATTGCATCTCTCTTCCTTTCCTAGAACAGTTTTGTAAGATTAAGCTTTGATGTGCTCTCTCTCCCCCTTTGACATCAATTTCCATGAAGGGTTGTTTTCATGGATATGAGTCAAGTGAATATGATCCTTGAGAGACACAAGCAAGCATGATGTAGCTCAAGATGCATATCGAGGAAAAGAATCATTGAGTGGAGCTGAAGAAAAATAGGCAATATAAGATGGCAAAAAGTTTTCTCAGTAGTGAAATCAGTGGCATCGATCTGTTTTAATCGGTAACTCCGAGATAGCAGAGCCACTAAACGTGCTCATCGGTGAGACCGAGTTAGTCCATGTCGGTAGAACCTATGAACTGTGTACAAGGAGACCTTGTGCTTTGGTCTGGCCGATGGGCTTGGATTGGTGGAACCGAGTTTAATGTAGAGGAAAATTTTGTCAACTCAGCTCACTTGCAAATGAAATTTTACAAGGATTTTCAGGGAATTGTCATAAAGATTTGCAATGAATTAAATTTTTGATACAAAGGCAAATAAAAATAGATAACAAAGGAGATCTAGATGAACTTATTTTTGATTTAGAAGGGAAACACAATAGCAATAAGACATGCAATTGAAATGTAATGTACAAAAGAACACTAGAGAACTTCATCTAGAGGTGGTCGGCGAGAAAGTCACCTATGTTAGAGTATATTGACTTAGGAGTCAAGTGAGATCACTTGATCGTAGGTCATACTCATCATTAAGCTCAAAATGGGGTTGCCATTTTTCATTTAAGCATTTTGATGTATTCACATCTTGTTGAGTTTCTTTAACTCATGAGTTGGAGTAAATCTTCTCTAAGATGGAATGGCATACTATGTTGACCTTGATCATGTAGTTTAACTTATGTTGGATGCTCAAGGTTGATGTAGTCCATCAAGAGTTGGGAGCATCTTTTGGAGTTGAAGCTCATCTTCCTACATGGGTTAGTCTTGTAAGGAATAGCACGTGTATCCAAATTGACAATCATGAAATTAGACATATTGAGATAGTCAAAGGATATGTTGAGTGTGTTCATGCTTCCTTGATTCCAACAACCAAAGCATACATGCTTGGTGATGTAGAGATTGCTCAAAATGTGAGTGATTGGCAATCACATAGACCGAGGCTCATCCAAGTACCTACAAGGGTTAGATAACATACAAGGATGCAAATGTATCCAAGATAAAAGATCATCATTATAAGAGAAATATCAAGGATTAGTCACAAAGGCTCATGCCTTGCATGTATCCACATTGAATCTCTATTCAATGTTTGAGTCATACATGATGTTCAATTCACCTCTCAAATGATAAAATATCTTTCCATTAAGCGGTTTAGTGAATATATCTGCCAATTGCTTGTCGGTCGAACATGCTTAAGATTGATATCTACTTTAGCAACATGATCACGAATGAAGTGACGACGAACTTCAATATACTTAGTTTGATAATGTTGCACGGGATTGTGAGGAATCTTAATAGCACTTTCATTGTCACAAAGCAATGGAACATGTTTCACATGTATCCCATAATCTTTAAGAGTGTTGACACCAGATTTTGGCATGGTATGAAACACAATTAAGATTATCTCAAATGGAGAAGTGATATACATGAAAAAGTTCTGTATTGTCAACATAAACATATTTGAAGTTTGGGCCATCGCCATACGATCTCATCTCGAGGGCCGAAGTTGTGCTCGAAGTACTAGATTTTGTATGCAGAGTACTATTCGGCCAATTAGACCTCCAAGACAGCCTCATATGAGAAAAGTTTACATACGGATTGTCTTCGTCTTGTTGAAATGATCAATTTTGATATAAAAATCGTTTCATTTTGAGGTCATATGCAAAAGTTGGAGCCAATGCACTGCGGACTTATCATGAGTAAAAACTGGCCCGGGGCATGAGACACCCGTGTGGGTGATGTCTGACGGGTCGCGCGAGCGATTCGGCCCTCAAGATGGCCTCAAATCGAAAAACATTCAACACAAAAGTTATTTGTCTTGTTGAAACAGTTAAATTCTCTTTTGGGCGCATCTTTATCCAAGGTCGTATTTGTCCTATGAAACACAAAGACCGAACTGCTGTCTCAGACATGCCTAATCCGAGTTCAGCTAATTTTGGAAGGATTTGAACGAGATTTGGAGTCCTTTTCTTGTACAGGAAGTCCAGCGCCTCATAAACAGATGAGAGGTGACGGCTGATTGAACAACACACAATCGAACAAATTCATCTACCAGTTTTACCTTTACTTTTATCTCTCTCCCTTCTTCTTCTTCCTCGTTCTTCGTTCGTTCTTCTTGTTGTAGGGCGGCGAACCTCGAGGCCCTAGGGGCGATCAGGTCGACCTTGGGCAGCCCATAGCCGCCGCGTGCCCTGACGGGGTCCCTCCCGGGTGTGTGGGGTTTCGGGTCTACAAAAGCACCCGCCAGATTGCTTGCGTACCGTGCTTCTGGATGGGTCTCCTTCGACGTGAGTTTCGGTGCATCACCCTCGGAGTTGGAGGTACACAGTGACGTGTTCGTGTGAGAACACACTTTTTGGCGACTCTGTTGGGGAAGAAGCTTTGAGTAGTCTCCTGTCCGTTCTTGCTACTAAGAGATCGTCATCTAGGGTTTACAATCTACGAAGGTAATATATATACCCAATTAACTTCTGTAGATGCAAATAATGCATATGTTGTTGCTAGATCGTTTAATGAGCATAATGCATTGGCTAACCCTAGTTTTATCAATCATGCATCTAATTATGTGCAACAGCCGATTCAGAATAATCTCCATGCTTCTAGTTACAATTTTACCAACATGACACATATGTATCCCAACCCTCATGCATCGGCAACCCCACAAATCCATATGCCGATGAACAACATGATGAGTTCGGTTAATCAAGTTGAAACACCTCATGTAAGAACTTCCAATAGCATGCAGCAAAGTGTTTCTCCTTTTTATTCATCAACAACTAATTTCCAACATATTAATCTGAACATGCTGGTGGATAGGGGAATTGGCCATGCTACTACTAGTTATTTAGCCAATTGCCCTCAACAATCATATGCTACACCTCATGCTACTATTTGTTGGCACCATATGCAACTGTAGGTATTCATAATTCAGCTTCGCACCTTCACGCTAATAGCCGAATAAGTGAAAATTCTATAGGATCACATGTGTGTTCACCTACTACCATGGCATATCATGTTCCCCCTACACAATTATAGAATGTCGATAACATCTCATTGCCGAAAGAGTCTAGAGGCATCGAGAGGCAACCATATCCAGACTAGGTAATTGAGAACAAGCTTACATTCTCTTGGGATTTGTGCAACTCTCTTCTCCAAGAACTAATAGAAGGCGGGAAGCCTCATGACTTTGCTACTATAAAATCAAGAGTTGTGCAAATGATGCATTAGCCTAGTTCTGTAGCAACCAATGTACCCCCTAAACAATTGCAAAGTTTTGGCACCTCATTGCCGAAAGTGTCCTAAAGCATTGGGGGACAATCTCACGAGGAGTGGATGCAAATTGAGATGAAAAAGTTTAAAGCTCGCCAAACTGAGATGTGGGCTAAAATAAGACAAGAGCGAGAAGCCTTGAAAATTCAAAAAGAGAAGAGTATCAATTCAAGTAACAACAAAAATTCAGTTATTGAAAAAGCCGAATCGAATAGTATGTGTACCGAATCTATCGAAGAAAAGGAGGATGCCAAGGCATTGGAGAGTCATTCAAAAGTGGAATATAGTATTATTCAAGTGATACAACCACCATGCTCTCCCAATGTGTATGAAGAGGTATGTCTACCAAGTGATTTACCTATTTTCAGATTCGGTCACAACTTTATTGTTGATGCATCTATGAGGAAAAATGTTATAAGTAATTTTGAAAGACTAATGATGAAGGGTAATTTAGTTGTTAGCAATAAAATTGTTACAAAGTATATTGGTCAACCTATTGTGCCATTTATAAAGACCGATAGTGACTTATTATTGCAGCCAAAGGTTTCCTCATTACTTTACTTCAAACTTATATCTAAGTGGGTTGCTTTGCTCGTTTCATACTTGGCTTGCACTTGGTCTCAATGGAGACACGTGTGTTTTAACTATTTTTGTTTCAAAAATTTAAAGCCAATGTTAAATTATTTTGACAAATCCGATGCTACTATAATATCTTATCCAAAGACATCGGAGATAGAGTGGAAAACACAATGCATAGCCGAATGGGGAGATTCCAAATCTGAACCATTCATTTGCTTATCTCCAATGTCGTTCATACACCAAGATCGACTAGAAAACAAGAAGTATACCTTAAATTCAAGCATGTGTAATCAAATATTTGATTTGTAGCTCAAAAATAATTACATTAGAATTCTTGATCACCATGTCAAGCCATCAATGCAGGGACGGATGTATTGTAAGTTGCATGATTCGTCCAAGCATAATTTTGAGGATTTCAACATATTTCGTCAAATAGTTAAATCGGTCATTAATAAAGGACAATTGAAATTTGTTGAAACACCAAGAGATGACCAGTATATTCCGATTGGTCTTGATGGAAAAAGGTTTTTATATCGGCTGCTTCAAGCCGATCCATTTAAAGAGAAGGTAAAAACTACAGGTGATGGGATCGAGCTTTCAAGTAATAAAGTTGTGGAAGAGCACAACGAACATACTCTTGAGGGTGAGAATTCCATTGAAGCTACAATGAAGACAACAAGGACTAGGGGCAACAAGAAAATCCAAAGATCAATGCAAGTCAAAACAAAGGAGATAAAGGCCGCAATAAGCACAAGTCCAAGAAATCCAAAGTCAATTTTGCACAATTATTAGATAAATATCAAAAGAAGAGTGAAGATAAAAGTGCTTATCGGCCAACTAATGCAAAAGCATCAAGATCACCCCTAGGCACAAATCCAAGGATCAGAATTCGCAAGACGAGAATTTGAATGCAACATATTCATATCCTTATTTTGGGCCGCCAATGCGAATGTCGTGGATGCCTCCCTATGCTCGTGTAAATCCATATCAATCATGGGACAAGTATGATACAAGGGCACATTCTCCATATTATTATAAAACATCTCACCAATATTATGCAGCTCCAAGAAGACCAATGTTCAGTGAGCAGTCATCTGTTCAAGTCCGTTTTAATAAAAAAAGAATCGGTCTGGAGCACAAGGAATAACAAGGAGGTGGTTGAGCAAGTCTACCACATCAAAAGAGATGGTCATAAGAGTGCCACTTTAGATATGACCCCAAATGAAAAAGAGCCAATTAAAGTGTTGACATTGGCTACAAAAGGCAATGAGACAAGTCAATCAAGTGGCAAATCTGAAGGGAAGAAGTTGAGAGTGCATGATACGTCTCCAACGTACCTATAATTTATGAAGTATTCATGCTGTTATATTATCATTCTTGGATATTTTACAGTAATTTTATAGCAACTTTATATCATTTTTGGGACTAACCTACTGACATAGTGCCTAGTGCGAGTTGATGTTTTTGCTTGTTTTTTACATCACAGAAAATCAATACCAAACGGAGTCCAAACGCAGCGAAACTTTTGGAGATTTTTTTGGACTAGAAGACACCCGGTGGGACAAAGAAGTACCAAAGGGGAGCTCTGAGGAGAGAACAACCCACCAAGGCATGCTTGGGGGCCCAGGCGCGCCCAGGTGGGTTGTGCCCACCTCGGTGGCCTCCCGCACCGCCTCTTTGCCCTACAAATTGCCAAATATTCCAAAAACACTTGGGGAGTCGATAGATCAGAAGTTCCGCCGCCGCAAGTCTTTTTATCGACGAAAATCAATCTAGACCCTGTTCCGGTATCCCGTCGGAGGGGGAAAATGTCGGGGTATGGGGTCCCGGCAAACCCTTAAGGTTCGAACACTAGGGTGCGTGTGAAGTCTTTCCCCCCAACCGATCTACGCTCTAGCTCGCTAGGATCTTGCGGACGAACTCGACGAACTCATAACACAGAAAGACACGGGGTTTATACTGGTTCGGGTCATAGTTGTGGTGTAATACCCTACTCCAGTGTGGTGGTGGTGGATTGCCTCTTGGGCTGATGAACAGTACAAGGGGAGAACGGCCTCCTGGGGTTCAGGTGTTCTTGTGTGTATGAACTTGCGTGTATCTCACCGTCTAGGATGATGTGTCCCCTTTTCCTCTCTCAGCTCCGGTCTCTCCCTTCACTGTGGTGGCTAGTCCTATTTATAGAGGCCCTGGTCCTCTTCCCAAATATTGAGCGGGAAGGGAGCCAAAAATGGCGGGCAAATTTGAAGGGGGACATCTAGTACAAGCTATCCTGACAAAAGTAGTCTTTGCCTGCACAAAGTTCTGGTGGTGACACTGTTCTGGGATCCACGGTGACCTCCGTCTTGCACTCCATGGTCTTGGTCTTGTTGCACCGAAATGGCAACCTTTGGCTGAGGCCTCGGTACTCCGCGTCTGCGCTTGCCCCCTTTGCACCAAAGAGGAAACAAGGACGTTGTGCGCGCTGGCGCCCGCCTGGCGCCCGCCTGGTGTTGATCGTCATGGCTCATGTCACGAGAACCTCATGAGGTTCGCCTCGCCTTGATATCTCCGCTCCTCGTGAGCCTGCCTAGCTAGGCCACTCTAGAGGAGGTCTTGCGTCGTCCGCCTCGCGAGGCTTGGCCCCTCGCGAGGGTCTTGGGCGCTTCGTTGGTGAAGATGGGCCGTATAACCTGCTGGCTTAGCCACGCCGTGGGCCGCAGGCAGGCAAGTCTGGGGACC
This sequence comes from Triticum urartu, assembly GCF_003073215.2. Lineage (NCBI taxonomy): Eukaryota > Viridiplantae > Streptophyta > Magnoliopsida > Poales > Poaceae > Triticum > Triticum urartu. The sequence continues at coordinate 284,288,620 of NC_053028.1, forward strand.
CCCGTTCCTAGAACGCCGATAGTAGCCCCCGGGCCCAAGGTGCGCGCGGGCTTGGCTTCGCGGCGAAGCCAAGGGTCAAGCTCGAAGCACCGCGGACCCCAAAAGCCTACGGCCTTGGTTGACGCATGGCGGTTGATTGGACGTGGGCGTCTCCGCTTCCCCATGCTGTTTCGGCGACTGCACGACTTGACAAGTCCCTGCGACATGCAAGGAAAACCATCATTACCTGTGATCGTGGGAGACGCCGGTTGGCCTTCTCTTGCTATAAATGGGGAGGGGGGGAGCCCCCATTGCCCATCTCTTCCTCGCTTGCTTCCTCCTTCCTGCTCCATTGCTCATAGTGCTTTCGATGGCGCCTCAAAGGAAGTTCTCTGCCGCCGAGAAGGGAAAGGCCCCTCGCGAGGGCCCTGGTTCCCCGGTGCCCAAGCACGGTCGCGGCCGCCCGTGCAAGCACGCTGTGACCCCCGCCGTGGTCCACCGTCGAGGCGGCACCACGGCACGCGGAGGGGGCCGTCCTAATCGTGGCGGTCCAGTTGATGGGGGGAGGTGCGCGATGAGGGCGAGGCCTCCCCGCCCGCGCTTACACTCAGCGGAGGCGTCGCCGGAGTTCGTTGTTTGGTCAGAAAACCCGGCCGGCAACTAGCTCCAGCTTCCGCGCTTTTTTGTCGATGAGCTGCCGGCCCCTGGTCCATGGGGGCTCTGGTTGCAGGCGAACGGTTGCTGCAGCAAGGCCTCATGGGTCGCGGTCGAGACTTCTGCCACGGACAACATAGCCCTGGCCCATGGCTAGCAGACGTTCGCCCCCGCGCGCGGCCTAGGCAGGCGGTGCATGCTCCACTTTAAGTATGACGACGGGTCGACTCTCTACGTGAGGGTGTTCGGGGAGAATGGCCGCCGCTCCGGGTGCTGCCCCGAGACGAACGACGGCAAGGAGGTGCTCGGCCTTGGCAACGGTCGTGATGAGGGTGAGGGCTAGCCTGCCCTCAGCGGTGACCGCATCTCCTCCAGCTACGGCGGCTCTCCCTCCTACGACAGCTCCAGCAGCAGTGGCTACGATCAGCCGCCGCACCGCCGCGCTCACTTCGAAGGAGGCAGCGGGTCATCTCGTCGCCGCGCCTCTGTGAAGTGAGAGGAGGGGTCTGGCTAGGCCTGGGCATCGCTAAGGGCCTTCCCCGCAAATTGTTGGAACGCCGCTTTGTTTGGTTTTTTCCTTTCTTTCCCTACACCAGAAAATGAAACCAGTGTGGGCCCAGAGGGGCGTGTATCGAACTATGGTTCTTGGTTAATGCAACGTGCGTGTTATTCCCATGCCATGCTGTCATTTTGCGCAGAGATAACCTAACCTGACGTGTTTGGGACGCCCCTTCCTTCGCGAGACATCTGCGTTTGCTCAGGAACTACAAGAATTTGTTAGGGGGTGCGCTAGAGGATTTTGCTGTTCGCCCGAACCTTGACTTGGTGTTTTGCATCACGGTACCCGGGGGCACGGATTTAGGAGAGTTGCGCCAGCTTCCAGGCTCGAACGAGGGTGACTCGCGAGAAGGTAGAGAAAAGGAAAAGCTCGCGAGGGCACCTGCCTAGCCCCCTCGCGAGGTACGCGCGAGAGAGAGATCATCGGTAAACTAGAGCCGAAAAACGTGGTAAAAGGTGAAAGAACCAAATTAGCAAGGAACGCCAAAGGCCAACTCGATTAAGGAAAAGCAAGCCAACTATGGAAAGCAAATGAAAAGCCGCGTCCGGCACCTAATCTAGTCTTCGAGTCTTCTCACCAGCGCGGAGCTAAGTGCTGTCCACTAGGCGTGGGAGGGAGCCCCAGGGCCTGAGGCCGGCGCTCCTGAGACTCTGGGGCGTGTACAGCCCCAACTCATTGTAAGTGCATCTAGTGCCACCCCTAGTTGGTTTTGGAGTATTGACGACAAACCTAGTTGAGGGACTAATGTGTTTGTGAGAATTGCAGGATAACACAGGTAGACGTCCCTCATTGATTCGGTTTTACTACCAGAGATGACCCCCAAAAATATATGAAGACATTGAAGTCAAAGGTGGTATATGAAGATATTCACTTTGAAGACTATGACAAAAGAAGACACGTTATGAAGCCTATGGAGCTCGAAGACTTAGATCTTTCGTAGTTCTCTTTCTTTTGTGTTGAGTCATAGGAACCACCGTACTGTAAAGTGGGGTCCAGGAGAACCAGTCAGAATGACTGAAGTGATGCCTAAACCAAAAACCTATGTCTTCGAGTGAAGACAATGAGAGAGAATCTTGTCCAGAGCCAGACAAGTCAGCTTTGCTTGTAGCCCAAGTAAAGTTGCCATGAGAGTTTGAAATCTGACCGTCGCGACACGTGTCAGTTCCTTAGTGACCCAGGGTCATTTCGGACAAATCAGGTCGGGTTGCCAAGTGGCTATAAATAGCCCACCCCCTACAACCATAAACGGTTGGCTGCTCAGATTTCAGTGCACGGCTTTTGTCGTTTGAGAGCAACCCACCTCGAAGCCTTTGAGAGAAAATTCCTAGCGAGGAGAAAAGCCCTAACCACCCAGAGCCAGAGAACATTGGGCATCACTTAAGTCTTCTTGTCTGTGTGATCTGAAGACTTATTACACTTGGGGACTGTGAATCCTCCAGACGGTTAGGCGTCGCGTTCAGAGCATCCAAGAGACATTGTGGATTGCCAGTGAACGAAGTCTGTGAAGGTTTGGGAGTCTACCTTGAAGACTTACCAGAGTGATTGGGCGAGGACTATGTGACCTTAGCTCAAGGAGAATACGGTGAGGACTTGGTGTCCTGAGCTGCGTGTTCAGGACTGGGTGTCCGGGACTGTGTGTCCTAAGGTTTAAATACCTAGCCGCTCCAACCAGACGTACAGTTGTCACAGCAACTGGAACTGGTCCAACACATCATTGTCTTCAACGAGTCACTGGTTTCATCTTTACTTCCTTTTTCTTACTTTTACTCATTGTGAAGCCATTGCATGCTTGCTCTATCTTTTGTCCTCACAACGTGACTGTATGATCTGTTTGGCTTCATAACTTCTTCCCACCTGATCCTTATTACACTGCAGCTGTTTGTCATTGCTCTTTCACTTTATTGAATACTTGACCATGGCTGGCCTAGTGTAATCTAACTTCCGCTGCATAGTAATAGGCATAATCTTCGCTGTTTGTCTTCATAACTCCCACGTTTTGAAGACTTTCATAAAAATCGCCTATTCACCCCCCCTCTAGTCGATATAACGCACTTTCAATTGGTATCAGAGCAAGGTGCTCCCTTGTTCTGTGTGATTCGGTTTAACCACCTGGAGTTTTAGCTATGTCGACTGCAGGGATAATCAAAGTCTCCGCTGCATGCCCCGTCTTCGATGGAACTGAATATCCCTACTGGAAGAATAAGATGCGCATGCATCTTGAAGCCATTGATGTCGACCTATGGTATGTCGTCGAGAACGGCGTTCCCAAGGCTGGAGAAGGTGTCACTGCTGCTGATGTCAAGAAGTTCACTCAACTGGAGTGTTCTTCGTGCCTTGAAGACATCCAAGCTGGTCTGGGACTGGCTCTCCAAGGTCAATGAAGGCATCTCAACCCAGAGAGATCAAAGAATCAGTGTTCTTCGCAACCTCTTCAACCGCTTCAAGCGAAATGACAATGAGAATGTGCAGCACACATTTGACCGGCTCACTGACATCACAAATGAGCTTCAAGCCCTCGGCGCCACTGAGATCACCAAACATGAAATCGTCAAGACGCTGCTGAGATCACTTGATAGTTCGTTTGACATCCTAGCCTTGATGATTCAAGAACGTCCTGATTTCAAGACACTCGATCCGTCTGACATACTTGAGAGGCTCAACACACATGAGTTTCAGCTTTCTGAGAAAAGAGATATCTACGGTCCAAACTATGGGCAAACTTGTGCCTTGAAGGCAAAAGCTGTTTCCTCATCTGAAGAAGAATCTGATAGCAGTTCTGATGATCCTGAAGATATTGGAAGGGAACTTGCAATGCTAGTGAAGAAGTTCCAAAAATTCACCAAGAAGAAAGGCTTCAGAAAATCTTCACGATCAAGCTCAAGGAATGATGAAGTTTCTGCTCATGACTACAAGAAGAAAACATGTCACAAGTGCAAGAAAACTGGACACTTCATCTCCGAGTGTCCACAGTGGGACAATGAGAACAGAAGGAAGAAGAAGAGCAAGGAATATGATTCTGACGACAAGAAGAAGAAGAAATACTCAAAGTCTTCTTCCAAGTCTTCCTCAAAGTCTTCATCACACAAGAAGAGATCATCTGGCAAGGCACGTGCGTTTGTTGGCAAGGAAATGGATTCAGAGGAGGAGTCCGCTTCTGAGGAGGCAGAGGTGGAGTCTGATTCTGGCATTGCGAGTCTGGCTACAACATACGTCGCCAAGTCCATCTTCAACATTGAAGACAATGACTTCATCACCGACACCGATGCAAATGACAAGAACGACTCCACTCCTACCTACTGCTTCATGGCACGCGGTGCCAAGGTAAACACACGCACTACTCGCTATCAAACATCTAGTGACGATGACTCTGACTGTGATTCAAAACCCAGCTATAAAACACTTGCTAAAATTGCAACTGAACAACAGAAAGCTATGGAACATATTCAAAAACTGTTAGACAGAAGCGATGATCTGTTGGGTGCTGAAATGACTCGATCTGAATTCTTAATTGAAGACATAAAAAATCTTCACGTTAAGTATCAGGAACTTGAGGATCGTCTTGATACTCTCTCAACAACTCATGAGAAGCTTTCCTATGATTATCTTCAAAGGAAGCAAGAACTTGAGAAATTGAGAGCGGCTCATGAAGATCTTCAAAAGGAAAATGAGTCACTTCGCGCCGAACAGATCAGTTCCGCTCAGGAAGGATTTGAACCACCATGTCTTAAATGCATTGAGCGTGATAATGCTACTTCTGTTGCTGAATGTTCCACTGCTACTGCTGTTGCAATATCTTCAACTGTTGATGTGGTAACTAACCCCTCTGCTGAGGATACCACTGCTATTGCTGATGAGAATGCTAGGTTGAAGACATTGCTTGAAACAGGGATGTACAAAAGTCTTAAAGGACATCAGACATTATGTCATGTCCTCAAGAAGCAGATTCTGAACCGAAACCCTAGGAAAGAGGGCGTTGGGTTCGTAAGGAAAATAAATGCAGATGGCTCTTACTGGAAACCTGAGCAGTACCCCAAAACCACATGGGTTGCTGCAAAGGAACTTTCAGCAGATCCATCCAATTTATCTGGCTTCACTTGTGCTAACCCCATTATCATTGATGAATCCTTTGATGCAAACTATAAACTGTTTAAGAATCAGAATGGTGAAGTGTTTGCCAGGTACATTGGTACTAACTGCAGGAATGGACCGCCTATGAAGAAGATCTGGGTTCTGAAAAAGGGTCTGGAAAATCTTCCTGTGAATGTCTTCATGACACCTCACTTGAAGAAGACAAACCTCAGACCAAAGGCTTCATACGGTCCAAAGGCTTCATACAAATAGAGGACTCACCTGAGTCACACTAACGCAAATGTTTTGCAGGGAAACCATACTCAGGCATATGAATATGAGAGCGGTTCATCGAACCGTCATGTTCATATGACCAAAAATTATTCTGCTTATTCCTATGAGTATTATTGTCCACCTGCAAGACTGTTTGCTAAGGCTTCAAAGCCAAAATTCTCAGATGCTACACTTAGACTTATTGCTTCTAAGCCACCCTTGAAGATGTGGGTGGTTAAGAAAGCTTAACTCTCTTTTGCAGGGAAAGGTCTCCAGCAGAAAAACAAAATCTTCTGACGCTATTGCTGGGGACCTTAAGAGTCTTGTAGGGCGCAAGATAAAATGCCCGAATGGCATCATTATGTACTTCGTTCCTGAATCGCATGCTACTCTCCCTATTAGTCCTAACCTGGATCTAAGTTTTCATAACCCACTGGTTCGTCAAATGTTTTTGCTTCACAATTCTCTTCGTGAAGCCTATCCCCCTAACTGCACTGTAGGGTACGACACCAGCGACTTCAAAGTCTTCAGAATGGATTATTGACAGTGGGTGTACAAATCACATGACTGGCAAAAGAAGCCTTCTTATGGACTCAACCTTACGTCCATCAGACAAGAGCCACATCACATTTGCTGACACTAGTAAAAGTAAGGTATTGGGTCTAGGTAGAGTTGCAATCTCAAAGGATCAACACATGGATAAAGTCATGCTTGTTGGATCCCTTGGGTTCAACTTAATGTCTGTCTCAATGCTTTGCGATTTGAACATGATCGTAATGTTTGGAAAATATCGTTGCCTAGTACTAATGGAATCTGACAAGTCTCTAGTGTTTGAAGGGTATTGGAAAGATGATATGTATGTGGTAGATTTCTCAGCAGGGCCAGAACTTGGAGTATGTCTTCTTGCAAAAGCTTCAGAATGCTGGCTTTGGCATCGGAGGCTTGGACATGCTTTCATGAGGAACCTCCACACTCTTGCTAAGAAGAAGCACGTCATAGGCATCGAGGGCGTCAAGTTCAAGAAAGATCACTTATGCGGTGCCTGTGAAGCAGGGAAGATGACAAGGGCAAAACATCCTTCGAAGACAATCATGACTACTACTCAACCCTTCGAACTGCTCCACATGGATCTTTTCGGTCCCACTCACTACTCAACTTTTACTACTACTGCTTGCCTCTATGGCTTCGTCATTGTTGATGATTACTCTAGATATACTTGGGTGCACATAATCCTTTACAAGACTAAAGTGCAGGATGTCTTCAGACGCTTCGCCAATCGAGCTATGAACAATTACGGTGCCAAGATAAAGCACATCAGAAGTGACAATGGCACTGAATTCAAGAACACTGGCCTTGATACATATCTTGATACCTTGGGCATCACACATGAATTCTTAGCTCCGTACACGCCACAGCAGAATGGCATCGTCGAACGCAAGAACAGAACACTCATTGAGATGGCCAGAACGATGCTAGATGAATACAAGACTCCAAGAAAATTCTGGACTGAAGCCATTGATACTGCATGTCATACAATCAATCGTGTTTATCTTCACTAGCTTCTGAACAAGACATCTTATGAACTCCTAACTGGCAAGAAGCCAAATGTCAGTTACTTCAGAGTATTTGGCTCAAGGTGCTGGATCAAGGACCCACACCACACCTCAAAGTTTACACCAAAAGCACATGAGGGCTTTATGCTTGGATATGGAAAGGATTCACACTCCTACAGAGTCTTCAACCTCTTTAATTACAAAGTTGTTGAAACAGTGGATGTGCGGTTCGATGAGACAAATGGTTCACAAAGAGAGCAACTGCTAAATGTGCTAGATGAAGTTCCAGCTAGTGAATCAATCAAGCTTATGGGAACTGGAGAGATTATACCTTCTGAAGCTCATCCTGAAGAAGAACTTATCATCTCAGCACCTGATCAACATGAAGACAATGCTCAGCCTGAAGACATTCCTCCCAACAACAACACATATCAGCAAGAGCAAAGTCTTCGCCCTGTACATCCTCGTGTTGCCAATGAAGTGCAGATTGACAGAATAATTGACAGCATCAATGCACCTGGTCCACTCACTCGTTCAAGGGCAACTCAGCTAGCAAATTTCTGTGGGCACTTCGCATTCGTCTCAATATCAGAACCCAAGAAAGTTGAAGAAGCCTTCATGGAACCTGAATGGATTCAAGCTATGCAAGAAGAGCTTCAACAGTTTGAGCTGAATAATGTATGGGAACTGGTTAAGTGTCCTGATCCACGGAAGCACAACATAATAGGCACCAAATGGATATACCGCAACAAAGCTCGTCTCGTTGCTCAAGGATATACTCAAGTGGAGGGCATTGACTTCGATGAAACATTTGCTCCTGTGGCTAGGCTTGAAGCCATACGCATACTGCTGGCCTATGCAAATCATCATAACATACTTCTATATCAAATGGATGTGAAAAGTGCCTTTCTCAATGGCAAGATTGAAGAAGAAGTGTATGTTGCACAACCGCCTGGCTTTGAAAATCCAAAACATCCTGACATGGTATACAAGCTCAACAAGGCACTGTATGGCCTCAAACAAGCCCCTAGGGCCTGGTATGACACACTCAAATACTTCCTGAAGAGCAAAGGCTTCATACCTGGTTCCCTGGATCCCACTCTTTTCACGAAGACATATGATGGTGAACTATTTGTGTGCCAAATATATGTGGATGACATTATGTTCGGCTGCACCAATCAGAAGTACAGTGAAGAGTTTGGATATATGATGCAAGAGCAATATCAGATGTCCATGATGGGGGAGCTGAAGTTCTTCCTTGGTCTTCAAATACGACAACAACACAATGGCATCTTCATATCTCAAGAAAAGTATCTCAAAGATTGCCTGAAGAAGTTCGGTATGCAAGACTGCAAAGGCTTCACAACACCAATGCCAGCCAAACATCATCTAGGTCCTGACGACAATGGTAAAGAGTTCGATCAAAAGGTATACCACTCCATGATTGGATCTTTGCTTTATTTATGTGCATCTAGACCAGATATTATGCTTAGTGTTTGCATGTGTGCTCGATTTCAAGCGGCACCAAAGGAGTCGCATCACTTAGCTGTGAAGCAAATTCTTCGATATTTGGCTCACACCCCAACTCTAGGATTATGGTATCCCAAGGGCCCAGAGTTTGATTTGGTTGGATTTTCGGATGCTGATTATGCTAGTGACAAAGTTGATCACAAGTCTACATCAGGCACATGTCACTTTCTGGGACGATCACTTGTATGTTGGTCTTCAAAGAAGCAGAACTGTGTATCTCTCTCCACTGCTGAATCTGAATACATTGCTGCTGGATCTTGCTGCGCTCAGCTTCTGTGGATGAAGCAAACACTCAAGGACTATGGCATTCATCTGAAGCAAGTACCACTTTACTGCGACAACGAAAACGCCATCAAGATTGCGAACAACCCAGTTCAGCACTCGAAGACAAAGCACATTGAAATTCGTCATCACTTTCTCAGAGATCATGTTGTGAAGGAAGACATTGATATCATACACGTCAACACTGAAGAACAATTGGCAGATATCTTCACCAAGCCCTTGGATGAGAAGAGATTTTGCAAGTTATGGTGTGAGCTAAATATCCTGGAATCCTCAAATGTCGTGTGATCAGGCACACATCCTAACACTTATGCATATGATGACTTAGATGTGCAACGCACAAAGTAAAGTATATCTTTAATAAATGAAGACATACATTCTAAGTGTGAATACATTAATGTGGAATTTGACTTCGGAGCGCCACGATAATTGTGCGCCGTGTCTGGGTCTAATACTTCCTATACGGTAGGTAACGCCACCACCAAACGTTCTATTTTGAAATGTTTCACTCATGGCGTTACCTTGCAATATCTTCACATTTGGTTTGGCTTCAAACTTAACATGTCTTCATGATTATCTTCACTACGTTGATAATATAGATATATATACATACTAGTGTTCTGTCCTCTACAGCATTCACTTATAGCTATGTCTTCGTGTTGAATCTTTTGAACTAAGTGAATGTGATCGGACCCCAAACTTCTCTATGCTTTCTATCTCAAACTCTATCTCTCTAAGTCATATGCATTCTATTGAAACTGTCGAATGTCTTCACTGCGTCCTTGTCAGCAGAAGATACAGAGACAACCATTAAGTCCGTTTTCAATGCTCATTCCTCCACATAAAATCCGGAGAAGCAGGAACGACCACCCGACAATCCAGGCGTGCGTGGGACGTGGAACAAACCCCAAACTTCCGCAAACTGGCCACGCGTTCCTCAGATGCGAATCGCCAGGGGCACCTGTGTAATAGCACAGTGCCGCCCTTGTGCCTATAAATACACACTCACAGCGGTAACTATCTCTTCTTCCACCCTCGCACGAACCCTAGCGCCACCGCTAGCACTCGACGACGCCGGCGACGAAGCGCTTCGCTGCCGCAACTTCTCCGACGCCGTCCTCACGCCGACTGCGGACATCGTCCTCTCCGCCGTCGCCGTAGGTGTCTTCCGTCGCCAAGTTAGGGCACGGAGGACTGAACTGCTCGGCATCATCTCTCACTTCCGTCTAGCAGTTCCAAGTGTGGTAAATAAAACTTCTTTTTACAGCCTCTTTTGATCTCATGGTTCTGTCACTTTCTATCATAAGAAGTTTCTCTTCACATAAGATAGATCTCTCAATCTGCATCTCATAACATGCCTAGTATATTCACTTGTGCTTCATAAAGTAGTTAGATTCCTCACTTGTACTGATCTGTGGGTTCATACAAATCTGGAACCAACTTCTTATCTATGAGTGAATGTCTTCGCACGATGAGGTCAATGTCTTCTAAACTGATTAATCTTCAAAACCTTCTGAGAATGCATATGACCTCTTCCCCTTCCCTCGCACCTTAATGCTGTCACAGGTACATGTCCGTGGGAGAATCCTTTGGTTCTCATAGTCTGCATTCATTTGCAGAATTCCTACAGCATCACATAAACTCTCCTGAAGCCAGTTCCTGTTGGTCCAGCAAAAGAAAGCCTTTGAAGCCTTTGAAAGTTCTGAAGCCTTTCAAGTTAAAGTTTATGGCTTCAGAAGCAGCAGCAAGGAAGGGGGGCAGACAAAGACGTGAAGGAACTTCAAAAGATCTGCCTGAAGACCTGGCAGAAATGTATAAAACAGATCCAGAAGAGAGTTATGGGCAGCGCAAGACCCGAATCCAATGGATTCGACGCTATTGGGCAGAACAGTGGTTCAAATACCGCTTCGTCACTCAGGAGTATGCTGAGAAATGTGCCATCAAGAAACGATGGGGGGACATCATTTACAAGAATCTCATACCCAGGACTAGAGATGAAGCCATTGCTCAAGGCTTCTACCCATGCATGGTCCGAGGACCACAGCCCGATGATGCGCATCCGTCGTCACTCCTCTGGTGTCGTGACGACAATCTGTTCAAGCGCAACTTCCAGTTTGCCCAACAATCATCGAAGCTGAACAAGAAGAAATTTGGGTTAGACTTCAACCCTGGCCCCTCCGCACCAAGGGCAGATGGCACACGCTACGCAGAACCCAATGTCATCGGTCTGTTTGCCAACCTTGAAAGCCTCATCACCCACATCCTAGTCCAAGGGACTGCCGTGAATGACCCTCCAGCTGACTCTGAGTCTGATGAAGCTCCTACTGTACCGAAGCCAAAGCAATCAAAGAAGCCAAAAGCTTCAAAGCCGGCCCCTTCCTCAAAAATCTCAAGGGCGAAGCCATTGGCAACTGCACCTCCTGAAGACAGTGTGCAGTCTGAAGACGTATCCCGCGTCTCCAAGCCCCAGAAGGCCAAAGTGCCTCAGCCACACACCGGCAAAGAGCTCACAGCTGCTGCCATCCTGCGCAGCGAAGCCATAGATCTGTCAAGTGATGAAGATCTTGGAGATGACGCTCTAGAGCAGCTCATCAAAAGCAAAGAAGAAGCTGAAATCTTCAACAATTTGCCTCTCTTTGATGTCGCCATCATCCACAATTTCATCGACGAATGGTTTGCCTCACCAGACATCAGCTTCGAAGATCTACAGCTGCCCGTTGGCCTAAGCGTTGCATTCCAAGGCGCTATTGCTTCAGAACTTGCTATTGCCCAGCGCATAGTTGAACTGAAGCAGAAAATTGATCATGAAAAGGCTCAGTTCAAGAAGCACATGGCCAGGCTCAGCGTGCAAGAGGTGAAGAGATTCAAGACCATGCTGCATGAGCTCAAAGAAAATTTTCTGAAGAAGCGTGCAGAAGCTCAGGGCTCACGTGAGCGGATGAAGTCTCTGGCGGAAAGATGTGTACAAGCCTACAATGAGGCTGAAAAGCGCAAGGCACTTGGGCGTCCAGGCATTGACCCCAAGATGGCCGCGAAGAAGAAGAAGAAGAAGCCTGCTATGGCTAAACCAGAGGCACCTAGGCAAGAAGCGGTTCCAATTGTCTTCCCAACTGCAACGACTGGCTCGAAGCCAAAGAGCCGGTCAACAGCTTCAGAGCTCAAGAAGACAAGAACTGCTGAGGCTGAAGCAAGGAAAAGGAAAAGCTCTGAAGCCTCTTCTACTGCCCCCAGCAAGAAGAAGAGAAAGATCAAGAAATCTCGGGCTGCTCCCACAGAGCCCTTGATAGTTGAACCTATTGCTATGATGCACCCGAACACAGAATGTCAACTGACGGTTCATGAGCCTGCTTCCACAGAGGCTCCTGAAGCTGAAGACATACCAGCAGCCGACCCCATTGCTGCTGAAGACATTGGTCATCAGGACAATGTACAAGATGATGCAGCCCTTCCTCAGTATGAACAAAGTGAGCTCATCAGCATTGGTCGTCCTCTGACGCCAATTGCACAAGACGCGTCATGGGCGGATCGCCCTCAAGAGGAAGAGGACTTTGAGGCCCAGCCCACTCCAACCCCACAAGCGTCGTCTGCGTTCCGCAGGCTTCGCAAAGGTCCAAGGCCTCAAGTCTATGCTGAAGATATTCCGGCTGCATCAGCCGAAGAGAACGAAGAAGTGTCACAAGATCTCACTCCCCCGCTACACCAAGAAGCAGTTCTCCAGGAGAACGTGCTTGTGACTGACCCTCCAGCTAGTCAAGCGGAGGCTGAAAATGTTGAGGCTGCCACAACCAACACTGAAGCAAATGTGGAGCCCTCCCCACCAAAAGCTTCAGCAGACAGCGAAGCTACTGAACCAGACACTTCTGTTCCTGAGTCTGCTGCAGGTCCTCAATTTGATTACCATGTTGAGCACAGGCCTCATGTACAGAAGCCAGTCCCAAGGCTGCCAAGGTTCCCAGGTCCTGCATCAGCACCTGGCTCCTTCGACATCAATAGCTTCATGGCAGACAATACGTTCTTCAACAGCTCCAAGAACCCCTATTCACGGGAAAGGATTTCATCAGATAGGTTCTGGAGCTATCCTCAGCGCAGCTACTATTCATGCATACTATATAACCAAGGTCGCATCTTCCCGCACAAGCGCCTTGAAGTTGAAGCTATTGCTGGTCTGCCCGGTCTAGAGGAAGCTTTGGATTGCTTTAAGCAAGTGGGTCTGCTGCAGTTTGTCACTGATGAAGAGCACTGGAATGAAGAGCTTCTGCTTCAGTTCTACGCCACCCTCCACATTAAAGGATACAACAGAGATCCGAAGACTTGGGTCCTGGAGTGGATGACCGGCAATGTCCATCATGAAGCCAATGCATTTGATATCATTGAGCTCACCGGCCTGCCCACTCCTGGCGAATTCTTCGAGGAAGGCTGTCAACTACATGCTGAAGCTATTGAGAGCATATTTCAGAGGCCTGAACCAAATATGAGTCAGATGCTCTCAATGATGAAGCCATTGCCCCATGAAGCACCCTATCCAACTGAGTTCTTCGTCGAAGACCTTGAGTACCTACCCAGGACCATATATCACATCATCCGGCGGACTCTCTGGCCCATTAAGGGACACTCTCCACATGCCAAAATTGAGGGTGCAATGAAGACTCTCATATTCTATATCCTTCATGGCAAATGCTTCAACGCACAGGATTTCTTCATGCGCCAACTTGCAGCGTCAGGCTCAGATTTATTTGGTTTGGAGTTCTATGCTCCCTGGGTGATGAGGCTGATCAAACTGCACTCTGCGATCTCGTATCAGCCCTCTGCCCGAAACCATCGGATCTTCCTGCCAGATGTGGATACCTCCACTGAAGCTATATATCCTGAGCCTACCAAGCAACCTATAAGTCTTCAGAATGCAGAACACCAGAGCTTCACTCAGAACGATGAAGGTGTTGAAGCCATCTCCAGGGTGTATCCTTTGGCTGGCACTACACGTGCGCCACACCCTGCTTCAACTGAAGCCACTGATAGTGCAACTGCTTTAAGACCCAAGAAGCGCGCTCGTGTTCTCAATGACCGAGAGCTTCTTGTGGCCCTTCATCAAAAACAAGATAGGCATCATGACTGGCTAAAGCGTCAGATGAAAAGCTTCCTGGTGGATGTTAATCGTCTTCCAAATCTTGCCACCAAGAATGCTTTCGTCACTCATGAAACCTGTCGTCGTACATGGAAAGGGCTATCAATGATATGTACTGAAGCTGAACTTGAAGAGGATGGCTTCACTGAGTGCTTCAAGTTTGACACCACACCTCCTAGAAGGGCTGTGATGCGCAACACACCATCACTTGAAGACTCTGAGTTTTCTTCATCTGCTGCCACAGTCACTGCCAGAATCATCGATGAAGAAGACGATGCTACATCACCGCCACCTGCTTCAGCACCTCCAAGCTCTTCTGCACCGCCAAACACCTCCAACGACCCTGCTGCTCCTGGGAACAAGTAGACACTCTATGTCTTCAAACCTTTTTGGTCCTCGCTGACAAAAGGGGGAGAAGCATATGAGTTGATAGTCTTGAAGCGGGTCCATATGGGCGGGTGCTTTATGTTTTTCTATATTTTGCTTCGTGCTTACAACTCTTGTTTTTGCTTCATTTGGTTCCTTGAGTTGTAACACTAAAACTCGATGGTCGTCTGCTACTTGTTTGCCACCCTGTTTTGCGAAGATAAATTCTGCATGTGCGACGATAAATTCCGCACTTATCTCATTCTGCAGACGTCCATTTTCCATTATGCATGTCATTATCTTCATATACTTTCACATGCATAGTGGATTGTCATCATAAGCTGAAGTGGATCTCCACAAGTACAACCTGCCATGTGCATTTGCATTCCAAAAGCAAATTAACTTATATGCACATCTTCAGGGGGAGCCCTTGCAACTTATGAAGACAATTCCTTATCCTTTACAATTTCACAGACTATATTCCCCGTTGAAAACTTCAACTAGTTTGTCATCAATCACCAAAAAGGGGGAGATTGTAAGTGCATCTAGTGCCACCCCTAGTTGGTTTTGGAGTATTGACGACAAACCTAGTTGAGGGACTAATGTGTTTGTGAGAATTGCAGGATAACACAGGTAGAAGTCCCTCATTGATTCAGTTTTACTACCAGAGATGACCCCCAAAAATATATGAAGACATTGAAGTCAAAGGTGGTATATGAGGATATTCACTTTGAAGACTATGACAAAAGAAGACATGTTATGAAGCCTATGGAGCTCGAAGACTTAGATCTTTCGTAGTTCTCTTTCTTTTGTGTTGAGTCATAGGAACCACCATACTGTAAAGTGGGGTCCAGGAGAACCAGTCAGAATGACTGAAGTGATGCCTAAACCAAAAACCTATGTCTTCGAGTGAAGACAATGAGAGAGAATCTTGTCCAGAGCCGGACAAGTCAGCTTTGCTTGTAGCCCAAGTAAAGTTGCCATGAGAGTTTGAAATCTGACCGTTGCGACACGTGTCAGTTCCTTAGTGACCCAGGGTCATTTCGGACAAATCAGGTCAGGTTGCCAAGTGGCTATAAATAGCCCACCCCTACAACCATAAACGGTTGGCTGCTCAGATTTCAGTGCACGGCTTTTGTCGTTTGAGAGCAACCCACCTCGAAGCCTTTGAGAGAAAATTCCTAGCGAGGAGAAAAGCCCTAACCACCCAGAGCCAGAGAACATTGGGCATCACTTAAGTCTTCTTGTCTGTGTGATCTGAAGACTTATTACACTTGGGGACTGTGAATCCTCCAGACGGTTAGACGTCGCGTTCAGAGCATCCAAGAGACATTGTGGATTGCCAGTGAATGAAGTCTGTGAAGGTTTGGGAGTCTACCTTGAAGACTTACCAGAGTGATTGGGCGAGGACTATGTGACCTTAGCTCAAGGAGAATACGGTGAGGACTTGGTGTCCTGAGCTGCGTGTTCAGGACTGGGTGTCCGGGACTGTGTGTCCTAAGGTTTAAATACCTAGCCGCTCCAACCAGACGTACAGTTGTCACAGCAACTGGAACTGGTCCAACACATCATTGTCTTCAACGAGTCACTGGTTTCATCTTTACCTTCTTTTTCTTACTGTTACTCATTGTGAAGCCATTGCATGCTTGCTCTATCTTTTGTCCTCACAACGTGACTGTATGATCTGTTTGGCTTCATAACTTCTTCCCACCTGATCCTTATTACACTGCAGCTGTTTTTCATTGCTCTTTCACTTTATTGAATACTTGACCATGGCTGGCCTAGTGTAATCTAACTTCCGCTGCATAGTAATAGGCATAATCTTCGCTGTTTGTCTTCATAACTCCCACGTTTTGAAGACTTTCATAAAAATCGCCTATTCACCCCCCTCTAGTCGATATAACGCACTTTCACTCATTATTACGTGAGAGTGTCACGGGCGGCGATTCTTCACAGGCACCGGGCCTTGCTTCACAGGCTCTGGGCCTTGCTTCATAGGCACCGGGCCTCGCTTCACAGGCTCTGGGCCTCCCTTCACATGCTCTGGGCCTTGCTTCTCAGGCTCTGGGCCTTGCTTCTCAGGCTCTGGGCCTTGCTTCATGGGTAGAACTTTCGGAGGTGCTGGATGTTCCAGGCATTTTGGATGGGTGTCCCCTCTTGCGTCTCCAAGCGCACGGTGCCAGGCCTGGCGATGTGAACGACCCTGAACGGGCCCTCCCACATGGGTGAGAGCTTGTCCAAGCCTTATCTGGAGAGGACCCGCCTCAGGACCAGGTCTCCCGTGTCGAGCGTCCTGGAGTGAATATTGCGGCAGTGGTAGCGCCGCAGCGCTTGCTGGTACCTTGCCGCCCTTAATGCAGCTTCGCGACGTCGTTCCTCCCCCAGCACGAGATCCATCCCCCGCATGGCGTCCTGCTACATTTCGTTGAATGCCAGGACCCGTGTGGAGCGATGCCTGACCTCGTGAGGGAGGACTGCTTTAGCTCCGTAGACGAGGAAGAACGGAGTCTCGCCCGTTGGCTTGGTAGCGGTGGTGCGGATGGACCACAACACAGACTGGAACTCGTCGTGCCAGCCCATGACATAGGCCTCCAGCTTCTTCTTGAAGGTCCTGGTCTTGAGGCCCCTCAGGACCTCAGCGTTGGCGCGCTCAGCCTTACCATTGCTCCTAGGGTGGGCTACCGAAGCATAGTAGATCTGCATTCCAAGGTTAGCACAGTAGGTTTTAAAGAGGTTACTAGTGAACTGCAAACCGTTATCTGTGATGATGCGGTTGGGGACCCCGAAACGGCTCACAAGGCCCTTGATGAACTTGACGGCAGAGTCGGCTGGAATGGCTCGGACGGCTTCCACCTCTGCCCACTTAGTGAACTTGTCGATGGCGACGTAGAGATAGAGGTAGCCCCCTGGCGCTCGCAGGAACGGGCCTAGGATGTCCAGCCCCCAGACCGCGAACGACCACGTGAGCGGGATGGTTTGGAGGCCCTGAGCAGGCTGATGGATTTGCTTGGCGTGGAATTGGCAAGCTTCGCAGGACTTCACCAGCTCGGCTGCATCGTTAAGTGCTGTTGGCCAATAGAATCCGCTGCGGAAGGCCTTGCCGACGAGGGTCCGTGATGATGAGTGATGTCCATAGTCCCCGCCGTGTATGTCAGTCAGCAGCTCCCTCCCTTGATCACTGGAGATGCAGCGCAACGTGACGTCGTTCGGTCGTTTCCTGTACAACTCATCGTCTTGAATGCAGTATGCCGTGGCCTGTCACGACACATGCTCCGCGTCCTCTTCTTTCTCCGGCAGTGTCCCGTGCATCAGGTACTCCCTGAACTCCTTGGTCCAGCACTCCTCCTGGGACTCGAGCGGCAAGAGCAGCCGAACTCCTGAGGTTGGGCCGCAATCTGGAGCTCCCGAGGCTGGGGGCTGAGGGAGCTCCTCCCGAGGCTGAGTCATGCTTGAAAGAGGTGGCGTAGCTGACGGCTTGAAGAGCCGCTCTTCAAAGACGCCGGGCTCCTGCGGTTGCCGCTTGGATGCTCTCCTGGCGATGTCGTCGGCTTCCTTGTTGGTGCCCCCGGGCACGTGCTGCAGCTCCAAGCCTGTGAACTGCTTTTCCATTTTGCGCACCTCAGCAAGGTAGGCCTCCATGTGCTCGTCCTTTGGCTCGTACACTTTGTTGGAGAAGTTGACGAGGAGCTGCGAGTCGCCCTTGATGGTAAGGCGTCTCACCCCCATAGCCGCCGCAGTCTTCAGGCCGGCTATGAGGCCCTCGTATTCTGTGATATTGTTAGAGACCTTCTCGCCATGCTAAAAGCAGAGTTGCACGGCGTAGCAAAGCTTGTCCCGAGTGGGCGAGATGAGCACTGCTCCAGCCCCCGCGCCCTGGTGCGCAAAGGCGCCATCAAAATACAAGACCCAGCCGTCTGGCACCTTGCTTCCTGGGGAAGTGGACCGGTCTTCTCCTTCCTCAAGGGCCGGGGCATCTGTCCATTCTGCCACAAAATCGGCAAGCGCGGCTCCCTTGATGACCCTGGTGGTGCTAAACTCCAGCTGAAATGCTTGCAGCTCGATGTTCCATTCAGTGACCCTTCCGGCTGTGTTTGGGCTCCTGAGTATCCTCTCCAACGGGTAAGACGAGACGACCTTGATGGGGTGCCCCTGGAAGTAGTGCCGCAGCTTGCGCGAGGCCACCAAAAGTGCGAGCAGGAGCTTCTGCGGCATGGGGTAGTGCGCCCTCATGCCCCGAAGTACAGTGCTGATGAAGTACACTGGGTGCTCGACGAGGGCCGGCACACCGTTGAGTCTCAGGTCCCGCGTGGATTGCGGCATATCCTGAGGTGATGGGTCTCCTGAGACCTAACCGCCCTCGGGAGCCTTCGCGATGTTGCTCTGCTGAGCTAGGTCTTCCGCCGCTGATGGCTTCGCTGCACCTCTCTGGCCCGGTGCTGTATCAGATCTACCCTTATCTTGACGCTCTTCCCGAACCGCCACCAATGCCGCGCTGGTGGAGTATGGGGTGGCGGCAAGGTAGAGCAAGAGAGGCTCGAGAGGCCGTGGCGCCACCATCACTGGGGGGCTGGTGAGGTATTTCTTGAGGTCTCGGAAGGCTTGGTCGGCCTCCGGGGTCCACTCAAAGGGGCCTTTCTTCTTCATGAGCTTAAAGAAGGGCAAGGCGCGCTCGCCTAGCTTAGAGATGAAACGCCCTAACGCGGTCACCTGTCCTGCCAGTTTTTGCATCTCCTTGAGGGTTTGTGGTGGGCTCATGTCTTCGATGGCCTTGATCTTTTCCGGGTTCGCCTCAATCCATCTGTGGGATACGAGAAACCCTAACAACTTGCCAGATGGGATGCCAAACACACACTTTCCGGGTTAAGCCTCAAGTTCACTTGACGCAAGCTCTCGAAGGTCTCCTCCAAGTCTTGAATCGATGTCCCCGCCTCGCGAGATTTAACCACTATGTCATCAACGTAGGCCTCTGTGTTCCTGCCGAGCTGCCGCCCCAAGGCGATGTGCATCAGCTGCTGAAAGGTTGCGACCGCGTTGCGAAGGCCGAAAGGCATCCAGGTGTAGCAGTACACCCCACATGGTGTTAAGAAGGCTGTCTTCTCCACATCCTCCACCGCCATCTCGATCTGATGGTATCCAGAGAACGCATCCAAGAAACACAGCAGGTCGCACTCGGCGGTGGAGTCGACGATTTGATCAATGCGCGGAAGGGGGAACGGGTCTTGGGGGCAGGCTTTGTTTAGGTTGGTGAAGTCGACGCACATCCGTTCTGAAAGTGCGTTATATCGACTAGAGGGGGGGTGAATAGGCGATTTTTATGAAAGTCTTCAAAACGTGAGAGTTATGAAGACAAACAGTGAAGATTATGCCTATTACTATGCAGCGGAAGTTAGATTACACTAGGGCAGCCATGGTCATGTATTCAATAGAGTGAAAGCGCAATGACAAACAGCTTCAGTGTAATAAGGATTAGGTAGGAAGAAGTTATGAAGCCGAACAGATCATACATTCATGTTGTGAAGACAAAAGATAAAGCAAGCATGCAATGGCTTCACAATGAATAACTGTAAATGAAGGGAAGTGAAGATGAAACCAGTGACACGTTGAAGACAATGATTTGTTGGACCATTTCCAGTTGCTGTGACAACTGTACGTCTGGTTGGAGCGGCTAGGTATTTAAACCGAAGGACACACAGTCCCGGACACCCAGTCAAGGACACTTAGTCCAAGACACCCAGTCCTCACCGTTTTCTCCTTGAGCTAAGGTCACACAGACCTCGCCCAATCACTCTGGTAAGTCTTCAAGGTAGACTCCCAAACCTTCACAGACTTCGTTCACTGGCAATCCACAATTTCTCTTGGATGCTCAAGACGCGATGCCTAACCGTCTGGAGGATGCACAGTCCTCAAGTGTAATAAGTCTTCAAATCACACAGACACGAAGACTTAAGTGATGCCCAATTTACTCTGGCTCTGGGTGGTTAGGGCTTTTCTCCTCACTGGGAATTTTTCTTTCAAAGGCTTCGAGGTGGGTTGCTCTCAAACGACAAAAGCCGTGTGCTGAAATCTGAGCAGCCAACCATTTATGGTTGTGGGGGTGGACTATTTATAGCCACTTGGCAACCCGACCTGATCTGTCCGAAATGACCTTGGGTCACTAAGGAACTGACACGTGTACCAACGGTCGGATTTCGAACTCACACGGCAACTTTACTTGGGCTACAAGTAAAGCTGACTTGTCTGACTCTGGACAAGATTTTCTCTCATAGGCTTTGCTCGAAGACATAGGATTTGAATTAGGCATCACTTCAGTCATTCTGACTGGTTCTCTTCGACCCCACTTAACAGTACGGTGGTTCCTATGACACAACATGAATGAAATAAAACTACGAAGGATCTAGGTCTTCGAGTTCCAAAAGCTTCATAGGGAGTCTTCTCATGTCATTGTCTTCAATATGAATATCTTCATAAACCACCATTGTCTTCAGTGTCTTCGTACAATTTTAGGGGTCATCTCTGGTAGTGAAACCGAATCAATGAGGGACTTCTACCTGTGTTTTCCTGCAATTCTCACAAACACATTAGTCCC
Source organism: Triticum urartu (assembly GCF_003073215.2). NCBI lineage: Eukaryota > Viridiplantae > Streptophyta > Magnoliopsida > Poales > Poaceae > Triticum > Triticum urartu. The sequence goes on from NC_053028.1 coordinate 284,309,592, forward strand.
TCAACTAGGTTTGTCGTCAATACTCCAAAACCAACTAGGGGTGGCACTAGATGCACTTACAATCTCCCCCTTTTTGGTGATTGATGACAAACTAGTTGAAGTTTTCAACGGGAAACATAATTTGCGAAATTGTAAAAGAATTGTCTTCATAAGTTGCAAGGGCTCCCCCTGAAGATGTGCATATAAGTAATTTGCTTCTTGAATGCAAATGCACATGGCAGGTTGTACTTGTGGAGATCCACTTCAACTTATGACAATCCACTATGCATGTGAAAGTATATGAAGATAATGACATGCATAATGGAAAATGGACGTCTGCAGAATGAGATGAGTGCGGAATTTATCGTCGCATAACGGAGTGACAAGCAGGTAGCAGACGGCCATCAAGGCTAAGTGTTACAACTCAAGGAAGCAAATGTAGCAAAAACGGGAGTTGTAAGCACGAAGCAAAATGTAGCAAGATATGAAGACACCCGCCCATAGTGACCCGCTTGAAGACTATTACCATCATATGCTTCTCCCCCTTTTGTCAGTGATGACCAAAAAGGTTTGAAGACATAGAGATTTCTACGCGTTCCCAGGCGCAGCAGGGTCGGTGGAGTTGTTTGGCGGCGGTGCAGACGAGCTTGGTGCAGATTTGACGCGCGTTGAAGCAGGTGGAGATGATGTCACGTCGTCTTCTTCTTCAATAATCCGGGCAGACACGGTGGCAGCAGAAGAAGAGAACTCTGACTCTTCAAGTGATGGTGTGCTGCGCATCACCGCTCTTCTCGGAGGCGTGGAGTCAAATTTGAAGTGCTCTGTGAAGCTATCCTCATGCAGTTCAGCTTCAGGGCACATCATGGTGAGGCCCTTCCAAGTGCGGCGACAGGTCTCGTGTGTGACAAATGCATTCTTGGTTGCCATATTTCTGAGGCGATTGACGTCTTGCATGATGCTTCTCATCTGCCTCTTGAGCCAGTCGTGATGCCTATCTTGCTTTTGGTGAAGAGCCACAAGAAGCTCTCTGTCATTGAGTGCACGAGTGCGCTTCTTGGGTCTCTTTGCAGCTGTGCTGTTGGTGGCTTCAGTTGAGGCAGGGGCACGTGTGGTGCCAGCCATTGGATACACGCGAGAGAGAGCTTCAACACCTTCAATATTTTGAGTGAAGCTCTGGTGTTCTGCATTCTGAAGACTTAGTGGTTGCTTGGCCGGCTCTGGATATATTGCTTCAGCAGATGTGTCCATATCGGGCAAAAATATCCTATGATTGCGGGCTGAGGGTTGATAGGAGATTGCAGAGTGAAGCTTGATTAGCCTCATAACCCAAGGAGCATAAAACTTTAAGCCAAATAGTTCCGAAGCAGACGCAGCAAATTGACGGATGAAGAGATCCTGTGCATTGAAGCATTTGCCATGAAGAATGCAGAAGATGAGAGTCTTCATTGCACCATCAATCGTTGCATATCGAGAGTGTCCCTTGACTGGCCAGAGAGTCCGCCTTATGATGTGATATATTGTTCTGGGCAGGTACTCTAAGTCTCCAACGAAGAACCTAGTTGGATAGGGTGCATTTGGAGGAAATGGCTTCATCATTGAGAGCATCTGACTCATATCTGGCTCAGGACGCTGAAATATGCTCTCAATGGCTTCAGCATGGAGTTGGCACCCTTCTTCAAAGAATTAGCCAGGAGTGGGAAGGCTGGTAAGCTCAATTAGGTCGAAAGCATTGGCTTCATGATGGATATTGCCTGTCATCCACTCCAGGATCCATGTCTTCGGATCTCTGTTATAGCCTTTGATATGCAAAGTGGCATAGAACTGGAGCAGAAGCTCTTCGTTCCAGTGCTCTTCGTCAGTGATAAATGGCAGCAAACCCACTTGCTTGAAGCAACCCAATGCTTCTTCTAGACCAGGCAGACCTTCAACAGCTTCAACCTCAAGGCGCTTGTGAGGAAAGATGCGGCCTTGGTTGTAGAGGATGCATGAATAATAGCTGCACTGTTGATGGCTCCAGAACCTATCTGATACAATCCGTTCCCTTGAATAAGGGTTCTTGGAGCGGTCGAAAAATGTGTTATCTGCCCTGAAGCCGTTGATGTTGAAGGAACCAGGAGCTGATGCAGGACCTGGGAACCTTGGTAGTCGTGGGATCGGCTTCTGGACCTGGGGCCTGTGCGCAATATGATAGTGGAATTGTGGTCCGGCAGCAGACTCAGGCACAGAATGTTCAGGAGCAGTAGCTTCGGTGTCTTCTGAAGCTGTTGTTGGGGAGGGCTCCACATTTGCTTCGGTGTTGTTTGTGGCAGCCTCAACATTTTCAGCTTCAGGCACGTTCTCCTTGAGAACTGCTTCTTGTTGGTGTGGGGGAGTTGGAGCTTGTGGTATTTCTGCTTGCTCTTCGGCTGATGCAGCCGGAATGTCTTCAACAGCCTGATCCCTTGGCCCTCTGCGAAGCCTATGGAGGGTAGGCGCCGGTGGAGTTGCAGTGGGTTGGGGCTCATCTTCCTCCTGTGGGCGATCTGCCCACGACGCATCTTGTGTGATTGGCGTCAATGGACGACCAATACTGATCTGTTCGCTTGTCTCAAGCTGAGGAAGGGCTGCATCACCTTGCACATTGTCTTGGGGACCAATGTCTTCAGCAGCATTAGGGTTGGCTGCTGGAATGTCTTCAGCGTGCGGAGCCTCTATGTAGCCAGGCTCATGCACTGTCATCTGACGATCTGCGTCAGGATAGCGGACGCAGAGTGGTTCAACTATCAGGGGCTCTGTGGGAGCAGCCCGAGATTTCTTGGTCTTGCGCTTCTTGATGATGGGTTCAGAAGGAGAGGCTTCAGAATGTTTTCTCTTCTTAGCTTCAGCCTCTGCAGTCCGTGTCTTCGTGTGCTGTGAGGCGGTTGATCGACTCTTTGGCTTCGAGCCAGTCGTTGCAGCGGGGAAGACAATCGGAGCAGTTTCTGACCTTGGCGCCTCAGGTTCGGGCACAGCCGCCTTCTTTTTCTTCTTCGCGGCCATCCTGGGGTCAATGCCGGGACGTCCAAGTGCCTTGCGCTTTTCTGCCTCATTGTAGGCTTGCACGTAGTGATCAGCCAAAGTCTTCATGCGTTCTCGCGAGCCTTGAGCTTCAGCACGCGTCTTCAGGAAGCTCTCTTTCAGCTCATGCAACATGATTTTGAAGTTTTTCACTTCTTGCACACTTAGCTTGGCCATGTGCTTCTTGAACTGAGCCTTTTCATAATCAATTTTCTGCTTCAGTTCTACAATTCGCTGGGCTATTGCAAGTTCTGAAGCGATTGCACCTTGAAAGGCAACGCTGAGGCCTATGGGTAGCTGCAGATCATTGAAGCTTATGTCTGGTGTGTCAAACCATTCATCGATGAAGTTGTGGATGATGGCGACATCAAACAGAGGCAGATTGTTGAAGATTTCAGCCTCCTCCTTGCTCTTGATGAGCTGCTCAAGAGCATCATCTCCAAGATCTTCATCGCTTGAGAGATCAATGGCTTCGCAGCGCAGAATGTCAGCAGCTGTGAGCTCTTTGCCTGTGAGTGGCTGAGGCTTCTTGGCTTCTTGGGGCTTGGACACTGGTGATAATCCTTCTGACTGCACACTGGCTTCAGGAGGTGCAGTTGCTAAAGGCTTCATTCTTGCGATCTTGGGAGAAGCGGCTGGCTTTGAAGCTTTTGGTGCTTTTGGCTTCTTCTGCTTTGGCTTCGGAGCAGCAGGGGTGTCATCTGACTCAGTATCTGCTGGAGGGTCATTCACAGCGGTCCCTTGGACTAGGATGCGAGTGATGAGGCCTGCAAGATTGGCATACGGCCCGATGATATTGGGATCGGCGTTGCGTGTGCCATTTGCCCTTGGTGATGAGGGACCAGGGTTGAAGTCAAGCCCAAACTTTTTCTTGTTTATCTTCGCTGACTGTTGTGCAAACTGAAAGTTGCGCTTGAAGAGATTATCATCGCGGCACCAGAGAAGTGATGACGGATGTGCCTCAGCTGGCTGTGGTCCTCTCACCATGCATGGATAGAAGCCTTGAGCAATGGCTTCGTCTCTGGACCTGGGTACGAGATTTTTGTATAGTACATCTCCCCACGGTCTCTTGATGGCGCACTTCTCCGCATATTCCTGAGTGACGAAGCGGTAGTGGAACCATTGCTCTGCCCAATATCATCGAATCCATTGGATTCGTGTCTTGCGCTGACCATAGCTTTCTTCAGGATCAGTTTTGTACATCTCTGCCAATTCATTAGGCAGATCTTTGGACGTTCCACCACGTTGCTGTCTGCCTCCCTTCCTTGCTGCTGTTTCTGAAGCCATGAATAACTTGGAAGGCTTCAAGATGTTCAAAGGCTTCAAAGGCTTCCTTTTGCTAGAACTGGCTTCAGGCGAGTTGATGTGATGCTGCAAGTACTCTGCAAATGAATGCAGACTATGAGAACCAAAGGATTCTCCCACGGACATGTACCTGTGACAGCATTAAGGTGCGAGGGAAGGGGAAGAGGTCATATGCATTCTCAGAAGATTTTGAAGATAAATCGGTTTAGAAGACATTGACCTCATTATGCGAAGACATTCACTTATAGATAAGAAGTTGGTTCCAGATTTGTACGAACCCATAGATCAGTACAAGTGAGGAATCTAACTACTTTATGAAGCACAAGTGAATATACTAGGCATGTTATGAGATGCAGCGAGAGATTTAACTAGTGTGAAGAGAAACTTCTTATGGCAGAAAGTGACTGAACTGTAGGATCAAAAGAAGCTGTAAAAGGAGGTTTTATTTACCACACTTGGAACTGCTAGACGAAGTGAGAGTTGAGGCCGAGCAGTTCGATCCTCCGTGCCCTAACTTGGCAATGGAAGATACCTACGGCGACGGCGGAGAGAGCGATGTCTGCTGTCGGCGTGAAAACGGCGTCGGAGAGGTTGCGGCAGTGAAGCGCTTCGTCGCCGGCGTCGACGAGTGCTAGCGGTGGCGCTAGGGTTCGTGCGAGGGTGGAAGAAGGAGATAATGACCGCAGTGAATCGTGTATTTATAGGGATAGAGGCGGCACTGCGCTATTACGCAGGTACCCCTGGCGGTTCGCATTTGAGGCACGCGTGGCCAGTTAGAGGAAGATTGGGATTTGTTCCATGTCCCACGCACGCCTAAATTGTCGGGCGGTCGTTCCTTCTTCTCCGGATCTTATGTGGAGGAATGAGCATTAAAAACGGACTTTTATGGTTGTCTTAATGTCTTCGGCTGACAAGGACACAGTGAAGACATTCGACAGTTTCAACAAAATGCATATGACTTGGAGAGATAGAGTTTGAGATAGAAAGCATAGAGAGGTTAGGGTCCGATCACATTCACTTAGTTCAAAAAGATTCAACCAAGAAGACATAGCTATAAGTGAATGCTGTAGAGGACTGAACATCAGTACATATATATCCATATAATCAACGCAGTGAAGATAATCATGAAAACATACAGAGAATGAAGCCAAACCAATTGTGAAGACATTGAGAGGTAACGCCATGAGAGAAACACTTCAAAATGGAACATTTGGTGGTGGCGTTACCCACCGTATAGGAAGTATTAGACCCAGACATGGCGCACAATTATCGTGGCGCTCCGAAGTCAAATTCCATATTAATGTATTCACACTTAGAATGTATGTCTTCATTGATTGAAGATATACGCTACTTCGTGTGATGCACATCTAAGTCATCAATATGCATAAGTGTTAGGATGTGTGCCTGATCACAGGACATTTGAGGATTCCAAGATATTTAGCTCACACCGTAACTTGCAAAATCTCTTCTCATCCAAGGGCTTTGTGAAGATATCTGCCAATTGCTCTTCAGTGTTGACGTGTATGATATCAATGTCTTCCTTCACAACATGATCTCTGAGAAAGTGATGACGAATTTCAATGTGCTTTGTCTTCGAGTGCTGAACTGGGTTGTTGGCAATCTTGATGGCACTTTCGTTGTCGCAGTAAAGTGGCACTTGCTTCAGATGAATGCCATAATCCTTGAGTGTTTGCTTCATCCACAGAAGCTGAGCGCAGCAAGATCCAGCAGCAATGTATTCAGATTCAGCAGTGGAGAGTGATACACAGTTCTGCTTCTTTGAAGACCAACATACAAGTGGTCGTCCCAGAAAGTGACATGTGCCTGATGTAGACTTGCGATCAACTTTGTCACCAGCATAATCAGCATCCGAAAATCCAACCAGATCAAACTCTGAGCCCTTTGGATACCATAATCCTAGAGTTGGGGTGTGAGCCAAATATCGAAGAATTCGCTTCACAGCTAAGTGATGCGACTCCTTTGGTGCCGCTTGAAATCGAGCACACATGCAAACACTAAGCATAATATTTGGCCTAGATGCACATAAATAAAGCAAAGACCCAATCATGGAGCGGTATACCTTTTGATCGAACTCTTTACCATTGTCGTCGGGACCCAGATGATGCTTGGCTGGCATTGGTGTTGTGAAGCCTTTGCAGTCTTGCATACCGAACTTCTTCAGGCACTCTTTAAGATATTTCTCTTGAGATATGAAGATGCCGTTGCGTTGTTGCCGTATTTGAAGACCGAGAAAGAACTTCAGCTCTCCCATCATGGACATCTGATATTGCTCTTGCATCATATATCCAAACTCTTCACTGTACTTCTGATTGGTGCAGCCGAAGATAATGTCATCCACATATATTTGGCACACAAACAGTTCACCATCATATGTCTTCGTGAAAACAGTGGGATCCAGGGAACCAGGTATGAAGCCTTTGCTTTTCAGAAAGTACTTGAGTGTATCATACCAGGCCCTAGGGGCTTGTTTGAGGCCATACAGTGCCTTGTTGAGCTTGTATACCAAATCAGGATGTTTTGGATTTTCAAAGCCAGGTGGTTGTGCAACATACACTTCTTCTTCAATCTTGCCATTGAGAAAGGCACTTTTCACATCCATCTGATAGAGAAGTATGTTATGATGATTTGCATAGGCCAGTAGTATGCGTATGGCTTCAAGCCTAGCCACAGGAGCAAATGTTTCATCGAAGTCAATGCCCTCCACTTGAGTATATCCTTGAGCAACTAGACGAGCTTTGTTTCTGACAACTTGACCATGCTCATCTTGCTTGTTGCGGTATATCCATTTGGTGCCTATTATGTTGTGCTTCCGTGGATCAGGGCGCTTAACCAGTTCCCATCATTATTCACCTTAAACTGTTGAAGCTCTTCTTGCATAGCTTGAATCCATTCAGGTTCCAAGAAGGCTTCTTCAACTTTCTTGGGTTCTGATATTGAGACGAATGCGAAATGCCCACAGAAGTTTGTTAGCTGAGTTGCCCTTGAACGAGTGAGTGGACCAGGTGCATTGATGCTGTCCAGTATTTTGTCAATTTGTACTTCATTTGCAACACGAGGGTGTGTGGTGCGAAGACTTTGCTCTTGCTGATCTATGTGGTCATTTGAAGGTATATCTTCAGTCTGAGCATTGTCTTCATGTGGATCAGGGGCTGAGATGATAAGTTCTTCTTCAGGTTGAGCTTCAGAAGGTACAATTTCTCCAGTTCCCATAAGCTTGATTGATTCATTTGCTGGAACTTCATCTAGCACATTTGGCAATTGCTCTCTTTGTGATCCATTGGTTTCATCAAATCGCACATCCACTGTTTCAACCACTTTGTAGTGGAAGAGATTGAAGACTCTGTAGGAGTGTGAATCCTTTCCATATCCAAGCATGAAGCCTTCATGTGCTTTTGGTGCAAACTTTGAGGTGTGGTGTGGGTCCTTGATCCAGCATTTTGCGCCAAATTCTCTGAAATAACTGACATTTGGATTCTTGCCAGTTAGGAGTTCATAGGATGTCTTGTTCAGAAGCTTGTGAAGATAAACACGATTGATTATATGGCATGCAGTATCAATGGCTTCAGTCCAGAATTTTCTTGGAGTCTTGTATTCATCTAGCATTGTTCTGGCCATCTCAATGAGTGTTCTGTTCTTGCGTTCAACGACGCCATTCTGCTGTGGCGTGTATGGAGCTGAGAATTCATGTGTGATGCCCAAGGTATCCAGATATGTATCAAGGCCAGTGTTCTTGAATTCAGTGCCATTGTCACTTCTGATGTGCTTTATCTTGGCGCCAAAATTGTTCATAGCTCGATTTGCGAAGCGTCTGAAGACATCCTGCACTTCAGTCTTGTAAAGGATTATGTGCACCCAAGTATATCTAGAATAATCATCAACAATTACGAAGCCATAGAGGCATGCAGAAGTAGTAAAAGTTGAGTAGTGAGTGGGACCGAAAAGACCCATATGAAGCAATTCGAAGGGTTGAGTAGTGGTCATGATTGTCTTCAAAGGATGTTTTGCCCTTGTCATCTTCCCTGCTTCACAGGCACCACATAAGTGATCTTTCTTGAACATGACGCCTTCGATGCCTATGACGTGCTTTTTCTTCGCAAGGGTGTGGAGGTTCCTCATGCCAGCATGCCCAAGCCTTCGATGCCAAAGCCAGCATTCTGAAGCTTTTGCAAGAAGACATACTGCAAGTTGTGGTCCTGCTGAGAAATCTACCACATACAAATCACCTTTCCTATACCCTTCAAACACTAGAGATTTGTCAGATTCCATTAGCACCAGGCGGCGATATTTGCCAAACATTACAATCATATTCAAATCGCAAAGCATTGAGACAGACATTAAGTTGAAGCCAAGGGATTCAACAAGCATGACTTTATCCATGTGTTGATCCTTTGAGATTGCAACTCTACCTAGACCCAATACCTTACTTTTACCAGTGTCAGCGAATGTAATGTGGCTCTTGTCGGATGGACGTAAAGTTGAGTCCATAAGAAGACTTCTTCTGCCAGTCATGTGATTTGTACACCCACTGTCAATAATCCATTCTGAGGACTTTGAAGTCGCTGGTATCGTACCCTACAGTGCAGTTAGGGGGATAGGCTTCACGAAGAGTGTTGTGAAGCATAAACATTTGACGAACCAGTGGGTTATGAAAACTTAGATCCAGATTAGGACTAATGGGGAGAGTAGCATGCGATTCAGGAACGAAGTACATAATGATGCCATTTGGGCATTTTATCTTGCGCCCCACAAGATTTTTATGGTCCCCAGCAATAGCATCAGAAGATTTTGTTTTTGTGCTGGAGACCTTTCCCTGCAAAAGAGAGTTAAGCTTTCTTAACCACCCACATCTTCAAGGGTGGCTTAGAAGCTATAAGTCTAAGTGCAGCATCTGAGAATTTTGGCTTTGAAACCTTAACAAACAGTCTAGCAGGTGGACAATAATACTCATAGGAATAAGCAGAATAATTTTTGGTCATATGAACATGACGGTTCGATGAACCACTCTCATATTCATATGCCTGAGTATGGTTCCCCTGCAAAACATTTGCGTTAGTGTGACTCAGGTGAGTCCTCTGTCTGTACGAAGCCTTTGGACCATATGGAGCCTTTGGTCCGAGGTTTGTCTTCTTCAAGTGAGGTGTCATGAAGACATTCACCGGAAGATTTTCCAGACATGTTTTCGGAACCCAGATCTTCTTCATAGGCGGTCCATTCCTGCAGTTAGTACCAATGTACCTGGCAAACACTTCATCATTCTGATTCTTAAATAGTTTATAGTTTGCATCAAAGGATTCATCAATGATAATTGGGTTAGCACAAGTGAAGCCAGACAGATTGGATGGATCTGCTGAGGATTCCTTTGCAGCAACCCATGTGGTTTTGGGGTACTGCTCAGGTTTCCAGTAGGACCCATCTGCATTAATTTTCCTCACGAACCCAACACCCTCTTTCCTAGGGTTTTGGTTCAGAATCTGCTTCTTAAGGACATCACATAATGTCTGATGCCCTTTCAGACTTTTGTACATCCCTGTTTCAAGCAATGTCTTCAACCTAGCATTCTCATCAGCAATAGCAGTGGTATCCTCAGCAGAGGGGTTAGTTACCACGTCAACAGTTGAAGATATTGAAACGGTAGTAGCAGTGGAACATTCAGCAACAGAAGCAGCATTATCACGCTCAATGCATTTAAGACATGGTGGTTCAAATCCTTCCTGAGCGGGACTGATCTGTTCAGCGCGAAGTGACTCGTTTTCCTTTTGAAGATCTTCATGAGCCACTCTCAATTTCTCAAGTTCTTGCTTCCTTTGAAGATAATCATAGGAAAGCTTTTCATGAGTTGTTGAGAGAGTATCATAACGATCTTCAAGTTCCTGATACTTAACGTGAAGGTTTTTTATGTCTTCAATTAAGGATTCAAATCGAGTCATTTCAGCACCCAACAGATCATCGCTTCTGTCTAACAATTTTTGAATATGTTCCATAGCTTTCTGTTGTTCAGTTGCAATTTTAGCAAGTGTTTTGTAGCTAGGTTTTGAATCACATTCAGAGTCATCGTCACTTGATGTTTCATAGCGAGTAGTGCGTGTGTTTACCTTGGCACCGCGTGCCATGAAGCAGTAGGTAGGAGTGGAGTCGTTCTTGTCATTTGCGTCGGTGTCGGTGATGCAGTCATTGTCTTCAGTATTGAAGATGGACTTGGCGACGTATGCTGTAGCCAGACTCGCAATGCCAGAATCAGACTCCTCCTCAGACTCCACCTCTGCCTCCTCAGATGCGGACTCCTCCTCTGAATCCATCTCCTTTCCAACAAACGCACGTGCCTTGCCAGATGAGCTCTTCTTGTGTGATGAAGACTTTGATGAAGTTTTGGAAGAAGACTTTGAGTATTCTTCTTCTTCTTGTCGTCAGAATCATATTCCTTGCTCTTCTTCTTCCTTCTGTTCTCATTTTCCCACTGTGGACACTCAGAGATGAAGTGTCCAGTTTTCTTGCACTTGTGACATGTTTTCTTCTTGTAGTCATGAGCAGAAGCTTCATCATTCCTTGAGCTTGATCGTGAGGATTTCCTGAAGCCTTTCTTCTTAGTGAATTTTTGGAACTTCTTCACTAGCATTGCAAGTTCTCTTCCAATGTCTTCAGGATCATCAGAACTGCAGTCAGATTCTTCTTCAGATGAGGAGACAACTTCTGCCTTCAAGGCACGAGTTCGCCCATAGTTTGGACCGTAGATATCTCTTTTCTCAGAAAGCTGAAACTCATGTGTGTTGAGCCTCTCAAGTATGTCAGACGGATCGAGTGTCTTGAAATCAGGACGTTCTTGAATCATCAGGGCCAGAATGTCAAACGAACTATCAAGTGATCTCAGCAGTGTCTTGACGATTTCATGTTTGGTGATCTCAGTAGCGCCGAGGGCTTGAAGCTCATTTGTGATGTCAGTGAGCCGATCAAAGGTGTGCTGGACATTCTCATTGTCATTTCGTTTGAAGCGGTTGAAGAGATTGCGAAGGACACTGATTCTTTGATCTCTCTGGGTTGATATGCCTTCATTAACTTTGGAGAGCCAATCCCATACCAGTTTGGATGTCTTCAAGGCACTCACACGGCCATATTGTCCTTTGGTCAGATGACCACAGATGATATTCTTGGCAGTAGAGTCCAGTTGAACGAACTTCTTGACATCAGCAGCAGTGACACCTTCTCCAGCCTTGGGAACGCCGTTTTCGACGACATACCATAGGTCGACGTCAATGGCTTCAAGATGCATGCGCATCTTATTCTTCCAGTAGGGATATTCAGTTCCATCGAAGACGGGACAAGCAGCGGAGACTTTGATTACCCTGCAGTCGACATAGCTAAAACTCCAGGTGGTTAAACCGAATCACACAGAACAAGGGAGCACCCTGCTCTGATACCAATTGAAAGTGCGTTATATCGACTAGAGGGGGGGGGGTGAATAGGCGATTTTTATGAAAGTCTTCAAAACGTGAGAGTTATGAAGACAAACAGTGAAGATTATGCCTATTACTATGCAGCGGAAGTTAGATTACACTAGGGCAGCCATGGTCATGTATTCAATAGAGTGAAAGCGCAATGACAAACAGCTTCAGTGTAATAAGGATCAGGTAGGAAGAAGTTATGAAGCCGAACAGATCATACATTCATGTTGTGAAGACAAAAGATAAAGCAAGCATGCAATGGCTTCACAATGAATAACTGTAAAATGAAGGGAAGTGAAGATGAAACCAGTGACACGTTGAAGACAATGATTTGTTGGACCATTTCCAGTTGCTGTGACAACTGTACGTCTGGTTGGAGCGGCTAGGTATTTAAACCGAAGGACACACAGTCCCGGACACCCAGTCAAGGACACTTAGTCCAAGACACCCAGTCCTCACCGTTTTCTCCTTGAGCTAAGGTCACACAGACCTCGCCCAATCACTCTGGTAAGTCTTCAAGGTAGACTCCCAAACCTTCACAGACTTCGTTCACTGGCAATCCACAATTTCTCTTGGATGCTCAAGACGCGATGCCTAACCGTCTGGAGGATGCACAGTCCTCAAGTGTAATAAGTCTTCAAATCACACAGACACGAAGACTTAAGTGATGCCCAATTTACTCTGGCTCTGGGTGGTTAGGGCTTTTCTCCTCACTGGGAATTTTTCTTTCAAAGGCTTCGAGGTGGGTTGCTCTCAAACGACAAAAGCCGTGTGCTGAAATCTGAGCAGCCAACCATTTATGGTTGTGGGGGTGGACTATTTATAGCCACTTGGCAACCCGACCTGATCTGTCCGAAATGACCTTGGGTCACTAAGGAACTGACACGTGTACCAACGGTCGGATTTCGAACTCACACGGCAACTTTACTTGGGCTACAAGTAAAGCTGACTTGTCTGACTCTGGACAAGATTTTCTCTCATAGGCTTCGCTCGAAGACATAGGATTTGAATTAGGCATCACTTCAGTCATTCTGACTGGTTCTCTTCGACCCCACTTAACAGTACGGTGGTTCCTATGACACAACATGAATGAAATAAAACTACGAAGGATCTAGGTCTTCGAGTTCCAAAAGCTTCATAGGGAGTCTTCTCATGTCATTGTCTTCAATATGAATATCTTCATAAACCACCATTGTCTTCAGTGTCTTCGTACAATTTTAGGGGTCATCTCTGGTAGTGAAACCGAATCAATGAGGGACTTCTACCTGTGTTTTCCTGCAATTCTCACAAACACATTAGTCCCTCAACTAGGTTTGTCGTCAATACTCCAAAACCAACTAGGGGTGGCACTAGATGCACTTACACGTTCCTTCCCGCCTTTCTTCGGCACTACAACGGGGTTCGCCAGCCATTCGGGGTATCGAACTTCCCGGATTGTACCTGCCGCCTCCAGCTTGCGTGTCTCTTGGACGATGAAGGCCTGCTTCTCAGTGGACTGCCGTCTTGCTCGCTACTTCACGGGGCGTACGTTGGGGCACACCTTTAGATGATGCTGGATTACCTCTCTCGGGACCCCTACCAGTTGATCGGGCTCCCACGCAAATATCTCCTTGTTCGCGCGCAAGAACCTCACCAAAGATTCTTCTTGCCCCGGGTTAAGGCCGGTTCCTATGGTGAAGGTGGCTCCTGAAGACCCATACTCATTGACCGGCACCTGCTTGGTCTCTGCCTTGTTTTGGGCGAACAACTGCTTTTTCTTGGTGGGCGCGGCCTCCTTGGCTTCCGGCGCACCGGCGCCGGCTGGCTGCGCTGCTGCCGCGGTCTTGAAGGCGAGCCTGAGCGCCATCACGGCCTCCTTAGCGTCCCCTTGGATGGTGAGGACGCCCTTGCTCCCTGGCATCTTCATGAGGTTGTAAGCCGGGTGAGTTGCCGCCATGAACTGAGCGAGGGCCGGGTACCCGAGGATGGCATTGTACGGGAGACCGATGCGGGTGATGTCGAAGTCCACCAGCTCGGTGCGATAGTTATCCCGCATGCCAAAGGTGACAGGGAGGCGGATCTGCCCCAAGGGGTGAGAAGCTCCACCGCCCACCCCTGTGAAGGGTTTGCTGAGGCCGAGCCGTTCGAGCGGCACATGAAGAAGGCTGAAAGCTTCCACGGAGAGCAGGTTGAGACCAGCGCCGCCATCGATGGGGGTTTTGGTGACGGCCACGTTGCAGATGGTGGGCGTGCAGAGCATCAGAAGCATCCCTGAGCTGGCGGTGGAGCCGGGGTGGTCTTCTGAGTCGAAGGTGAGGTCGGCTTCCGGCGCGGCCCAACCCGGCGGAGCCCCCGGGCGCTTGTAGGCGGCCCCAATCTGGCGGAAGAAAGGCTTGACGTGGCGATCTGAAGGAGGTGCTTGGGAGCTGCCCAACAGTGCCGCGACTGAGTGGTGTGCCGGTGCCGCGCAGCGCGCAGTGAAGAGGTCGTGGAGTTCCTCCCAGGACGTCACCGTGGATCCCGGGAGGCCGAGCAGCCAGGCGCGCGGCTTACCGGCGAGGGCCAGGGGGAACAAGTTTGCCATGATCTTGTCGTCACCTCCGGCTTCGAGGACGGCCTCCTCGTACGCGAGCAGGAAGAGCACCGAGTCTGCCGCGCCGCCGTAACGCGGCGGCATCTCCGGCCTAAACTTGACCGGCCACTGCACCCGCCGGAGAGCGGGGGCCAGGGCTCGGTACCCAGACTCCCTGCTGCTGGCGTCGGCCGAGGAGGTCGGTGGCGAGGCACCTGCCATCGGAGGGCGGTGCGGCGGTACGGGGCGCTGGTTGATGGAGAAAAGCTCTGGCGCACCCCTACCTAGCGCGCCAAATGTCAGGGTATGGGGTCCCGACAAACCCTTAAGGTTCGAACACTGGGGTGCGCGCGAAGTCTTTCCCCCCAACCAATATATGCTCTAGCTCGCTAGGATCTTGCGAACGAACTCGACGAACTCATAACACAGAAACACACGGGGTTTATACTGGTTCGGGCCACCGTTGTGGTGTAATGCCCTACTCCAGTGTGGTGGTGGTGGATTGCCTCTTGGGCTGATGAACAATACAAAGGGAAGAACGGCCTCCTGAGGTTGAGGTGTTCTTGTGCGTATGAACTTGTGTGTATCTCTCCGTCTAGGATGATGCGTCCCCTTTTCCTCTCTCAGCTCCGGTCTCTCCCTCCACTGTGGTGGCTAGTCCTATTTATAGAGGCCCTGGTCCTCTTTCCAAATATTGAGCGGGAAGGGAGCCAACAATGGCGGGCAAATTTGAAGGGGGGCAGCTAGTACAAGCTATCCTGACAAAAGTAGTCTTCGCCTGCACAAAGTTTTGGTGGTGATGCTGTTCTGGGCTCCACGGTGACCTCCGTCTTGCAGTCCATGGTCTTGGTCTTGTTGCACCGAAATGGCAACCTTTGCCTGAGGCCTCGGTACTCCGCGGCTGCGCTTGCCCCCTTTGCACCAAAGAGGAAACAAGGACGCTGTGCGCGCTGGCGCCCGCCTGGTGTCGATCGTCATGGCTCACGTCACGAGAACCTCGTGAGGTTCGCCTCGCCTAGATATCTCCGCTCCTCGTGAGCCTGTCTGGCTAGGCCACTCCAGAGGAGGTCTTGCGTCATCCGCCTCGCAAGGGTCTTGGGTGCTTCGTTGGTGAAGATGGGCCGTACAGCCTGCTGGCTTAGCCACGCCGCGGGCCGCAGGCAGGCAAGTCTGGGGACCCCCGTTCCCAGAACGCCGACAGAAACCATCACCGGTGGCCATCTTCATCATCCCGACGGCCAGCATGATGAGGAGGGAGTAGTCCACCCTCGGGGCTAAGTGTTTGTACCAGTGGCTATGTGTTTAATCCTTCACTCTCGTGTTCTTGAGATGTCACGATCTTGATGTACCGCGGGCTTTGTTAATATAGTTGGATCATATGGTGTTTTCCCCTCTCCATCTTGTCGTGAATTGAGTTTTCCCTTTGAGATTTCATTTTATCGGATTGAATACTTTAATGGATTTGAGAGCACTTGATCTATGTCTTGCCATGACTACCCGCGGTGACAATGGGGTATTATATTGATTCACTTGAGATATATTTTGGCGCTCAACTCGCAGAGTCCCGAGGTGACATTGGGGCAATCTATGCATAGGGGTTGATGCACGTTCTCGTATTTTGTTTCTCCGGTAGAAATCTTGGGGCACTCTTTGAGGTTCTTTGTGTTGGATTGAGTATTATGAATCTGAATTTGCTTTGGTGTTATTTTAGTACGAACTCTTGATAGACCGATCGGAAAGAATAACTTGGTGTTATTTTAGTATGAACTCTTGAGAGATCGATCAGAAAGAATAACTTGGTGTTATTTTAGTACGAACTCTTGGCTAGATCGATCGAAAAGAATAGCTAAAAACAATTTATTCTTAGGTTCTCCTCTAGATAGGAACTTTGGAGTGATTCTTCATCGCACGTTGAGGGATGGTTATATGATCCAATTAGATTAGGATTTTTGATAGATTGCACTAGCGAAAGTACGGACCCTGGGCCTGGTTTTCGAGCATTGCAATACCGTTTGTGCTCACTTTTGTCGTTACCTTGCTGTTTTTATTGTCTCTATCACAAAAATCAATATCTACTATCATTACTGCACTTGTATCACCATCTCTTCACCGAACTAGTGCACCTATACAAATTACCATTGTATTTGGTGTGTTCGGGACACAAGAGACTTTTTATTATTTGGTTGCAGGGTTGTTTGAGAGAGACCATCTTTATCCTACACCTCCCACGGATTGATAAACCTTAGGTCATCCACTTGAGGGCAAATTGCTACTGTCCTACAAAACTATGCACTTGGAGGCCCAACATGAGTCTATAAGAATGAAGTTGCATAGTAGACATCAAGCTCTTTTCTGGCGCCGTTGCCGGGGAGGTGAGTGCTTGAAGGTATATCTTTAGATCTTGTAATTGAATCTTTTAGTTTCTTGTTTTATCACTAGTTTGGTTTATAAAATAAAACTACAAAAAATGGATTTGAGGTGGTATCATATTGTTCATCTTTATAATGTCTTCCTTGAAAATGATGGAAAGGAAAATTGTGCTCAATTGATAGAAGAAGAATTCAATAAAATGTTTGGTATAAAATCTTTGAATGATTAGCATGATTGCAATGTTGTTAGTATGAATTCTTTGAATATCCATGATGCTAATGATATGCAAAGCCATAAGCTTGGGGATGCTATGTATGATGAAGATGATATTTTTCATCCCCCAAGTTTTGATGAGAAAAAAAATATTATGATGATAGCGTGCCTCCTATTTATTATGATTATATTGATAAAAGTGGGTTTGGAATAGTGTCAAATCTAGGTACTAATGATCCCACTATTTTGGAGGGTGTTGAATCTTATTGTAATAATTATGAAAGTGGATTTGGAGTGGTCATGACTTTATTTAGTGATGAATCCACTATTTTGGAAGAGTTTTCAATTGACTATGACAACAAAGTTGCTATCTATGATGATTATGGTGATGACATGTATGCTATAAAGAATAATGATAACCATGAAGCTTGTCATCATGATTTTAATTTTCAATCCCATGATAGTTATTTTGTTGAGTTTGCTCCCACTACTATTCATGAGAATAAAATTGCTTATGTGGAGAGTAATAAAATTTCTATCCTTGTGGATCATGAAAAGAATGCTTTATGTGTTAGATTTTTATTGAATTCATTTATGATCCTAGTGAAATTTTTTATGTGAGAGGAACATATGCTTGTAGGCTTCTCACTAATATCAAGTTTCCTCTCTTTATGTTGAAAGTTTTGAAGTTGCACTTGTTTTGCCTTCCTATGTTAGTTGATTCTTGTTCCTATAAATTGTTTGCTCACAAAATCCCTATGCATAGGAAGTGGGTTAGGCTTAAATGTGCTTGCCATGTGTTTCATGATGCTCCCATTGTGTTTTAGTTCTTTACTTTTATGTGAGCATCACTAAAATCATCATGCCTAGTTAAAAGGCATTAAAGAAAAGCGCTTGTTGGGAGACAACCCAACATTTACCCCTACTATTTTTGTGTGTTCACATGATTAGTCGACTGTAGTAATCTTATTTTATAGCTTTTGTTTCAATAAAGTACCAAGTAAAGCCTTTGGGATAGTGTGGATGATAGGTGATTTGATCCTGTTGAAAAACAGAAACTTTTGTGTCTAATAGCAGAATTTCTATAATTCACTGGAACGTGATATAATTATGAATTTTTGACATACGATTGATATACAAATCTTCTAAATTGTCCTAATTTTTGAGAATTTGTGGAGTAACAGAAGTATGGTTAGAGTATAGATTACTACAGACTATTCTGTTTTTGAGAGATTCTGTTTTCAATGCATAGTTTGCTTGTTTCCTAGTTTCTATGGCTTATATTGGTCAATATAAATTGTGGAAATGATAAGATACAGTAGGCATTGTGTGAGAACAATTATGAAACTTGTTTCTGACAGTACCAAAGTTAATGATTTCTCTTTATCGTACTAATCTATCTCACCAAGTTCCGTTAAGTTTTGTGTGATTGAAGTTTTCAAGTTTTGGGTGAGATATCGATATGAGGAGAATAAGGAGGGACGAGACCCTAAGCTTGGGGATTCCCAAGGCACCCCCAAGGTAATATTCAAGGAAGATCCAAGCAAGTAAGCTTGGGGAGGCCCCTGAAGGCATCCCCACTTCCGTCTTCAACAGTATCGGTAACTTCACTTGGAGCTATATTTTCATTCGTCACATGATATGTGCTTTGCTTGGAGTGGCATTTTATTTTGCTAGTGTAGGATCGAAAGTATGTCTAGAGGGGGGGGGGTGATTAGACTACTTGACCAAATAAAAATCTAGCCTTTTCCCAATTTTAGTTCTTGGCAGATTTTTAGCAACTTTGCACAAGTCAAGCAATCAACCTACACATGCAATTCTAAGAGTATAGCAGCGGAAAGTAAAACAATTGCATATGAAGGTAAAGGGAGGAGTTTGGAGGGATCAAACGCAATGTAGACACGGAGATTTTTGGCATGGTTCCAATAGGTGGTGCTATCGTACATCCACGTTGATGGAGACCTCAACCCATGAAGGGTAACGGTTGCGCGAGTCCACGGAGGGATCCACCCACGAAGGGTCCACGAAGAAGCAACCTTGTCTATCCCACCATGGCCATCTCCCACGAAGGACTTGCCTCACTCGGGTAGATCTACACGAAGTAGGCGATCTCCTTGCCCTTACAAACTCATTGGTTCAACTCCACAATCTTGACAGAGGCTCCCAAGTGACACCTATCCAATCTAGGAGACACCACTATCCAAGAGGTAACAAATGGTGTGTTAATGATGAACTCCTTGCTCTTGTGCTTCAAATGATAGTCTCCCCAACACTAAACTCTCTCTCTCATAGGATTGGATTTGGTGGAAAGAAGATTTGAGTGGAAAGCAACTTGGGGAAGGCTAGAGATCTAGATTTATGTGGTAGGAATGGAATATCTTGACCTCAACACAAGTGTAGGTGTTTCTCTCTCAGAAAATGTATGTTGGAAGTGTAGGCATGTTCTGATGGCTCTCTCCACGAATGAAGAGTGGGTGGAGGGGTATATATAGCCTCCACACAAAATCTAACCGTTACACACAATTTACCAAACTCGATGGGACCGAATCATGAAACTCGGTCAGACCAATTTAGTTCAAAATTGAACATTAGGATTTTCGGTGTGACCGACATGTCAACTCGGTGGGATCGATGTCATTAGGGTTAGGGCATAACGTAATCTCGGTGAGACCGATTACACAAACTCGGTGGGACCGATTTTGGTAATAGACAAACAGAGAGATGGTCAGGTAATCTCGGTGGGACCAATTCGCTCTTTTGGTAGGACCGAAACGTTACGAAAGGGAAACAGAGAGTTTGCATTGCAATCTCAGTGGGACCGATCGCTCATCTCGGTTCGACCGAAACGTTACGAAGGGAAAGAGAGAGTTTGCATTGCAATCTCGGTGGGACCGATCGCTCATCTCTGTTCGATCGAAACGTTACGAAGGGAAACAGAGAGATTACAATCCCATCTTGGTGAGACCGAGGTCCCTATCGGTGAGATCAAAAAGGCTAGGGTTTCTGGCAGTGGCTATGTCAAGAGAACTCGGTGGCGTCGGATAGAGAATTTCAGTGGGGCCGAGTTTAACTTTTGGTTTGGGACATATGTGGATATGAGAAAGTAGTTGAAGGCTTTGGAGCATATCACTAAGCATTTTGAGAAAGAACCTCATTAAGCAACACATCATCCCCTCTTGATAGTATTGGCTTTTCCTATGGACTCAATGTGATCTTGGATCACTAAAATGAGAAATGTAGAGTCTTGTGCTTTGAGCTTGAGCCAATCCTTTTGTCCTTAGCATTGTGAGGGGTCCACTTTCTAATCCATGCCATGCCAATCATTGAGCTTTCCTGAAATATTTATCTTGAAATAACATTAGCTCAATGAGCTATATGTTGTTAGGAATTACCAAAACCACCCAGGGATAGTTGCACTTTCAATCTCCCCCTTTTTGGTAATTGGTGACAACATATAGATGAAAGCTTCAACAAATGATAATAAGATTGAAAAACACCATCGCTTTGAGAAGTATGTGATAAGCAATAGCTCCCCCCAAATTTGTGCATGGGTTACTCTTCCATGTCACATACCTCTTGATGGAGCGCTTAAAATGATAGAAATTAAAAGCATGCACTCATCACCAAGCAAGTGAATGATCATATAAGGATATAGGAGATAATATCATCCACTAAGCATTAAGGGTAGCATATGATCAAACACACGATCAAACAAGTATCTCGCAAGAACATTATCTCACACAAGCACACAATAAAGAAGTTCAACCAAACCAAAACAAGAGAGATAAAAAGCAACACTCTCTCTCGAAGCCTATGATCTATACATTTTCTCCCCCTTTGGCAACAAGTTACCAAAATGTGCAAAAATGCATAGTGCTAAACGTCTCTTAGGCTTGATCTTCGGGAGGTGGTGTAGAGATGACTCAAAGGACGAAAGATTTTGTTGATGTAGCTGGAGCTGGTGGAGTGGCTGCTGGAGGAGGCACTGGAGCTGTAGCTGCCGGAGCTGACACTATAGCTCTAGTATCTGTGACTGGTACTGCAGCAAACCTCTGGCTTCGGGGCACTCTAGCAAAAGCATCTGTAGTTGACTTGCCCTTCTTCTCCTCCACTTCCTCATGAAGCCAACTGCTGACTGAATCTCAGTTACTTTGACATCAAGATCATAGAATTTCTGCTCAACGATCCTCTCCAAGCTGTCCTGGTTTTGAGTCAGGGTGGCCAAGCCCTTCTCAATCCTCAAGGTGGATTGGATCAGATATCCAAGCTGATCTTGCTTGGATTTCAAGAACACTTGAGATGCCTCTTCAACAGTTGGCATTCTTGCAACTTTCTCTGCCCTTTCCTTCTCTCTCTTATCATGTGCTTGCACAGATGTGGGGTCTTCCTCATTCATCACAACAGTGTTGTCTTCAAATTCAGGGTATATGGCCAGGTGTTCCTTATCCAATAGATATTTGCATGTGCCTATCTTGTAGTTGATGAGCTCCTAAATTTGTGGGGCATACCCACAGCTTCTCTTCTGATCAGCTGCTGTCCTTTTGATTGTCTCTATAATCAGACTCATGACTTTGAACTTTTGAGGCACATCAAACAAATGTAGCAAATTGATAGCATGTCCTCTAATCATCTTGTGATCACCTGACTTGGGTAGCAATGTGTGCCTTAGGATCCAGTTTATGGTAGGCAGACCAGACAACAAGAAGTGGACATATCCAAACTTATGAGTCTCTAAAGCATCATATGGGATCTCTCTGTACATGTGTGCCATAGTGTTGTGGTCTTTCTTCTTCTTAGCATAAACATCCAAGTCATCTTCATGTTCCTCAGGGGCATTGATCAACTGAGCCCATTCTTCAACAGTGGATTGGTAGCTAGTACCTTCAGACATCCAAACTATCCTTCCATCTGGATAGAAGTGGGCTGTGGAGTAAAACTGCATGATGAGCTCATCATTCCACTTGGTGTGCTTCTGGGCAACAAATGTATCTACCCCACAAGCCTTGAAGCTGTCATAGACTCCTGGATAGTGATCTTCATTTTCCTTGATGCACTCCCAGTCAACCCATCTCATGTCACACACTATGGGCTTCTTGTCAAGCAGGACAGTCTCATAAAAGTCTTATTGTTCCTTTGCGTGGAACCTGTAGTCCACAACAGTTCTCCTTCTGACAGCATATGGATTAGACTGTCTCCATAATCGCAGTCCTGAATCTTTCCTGATCTTCATATTTTCTGCAACAGGATGTGCATCATTGTGTTCAGGGATTTTGGGCTTGAGCTTCCTCAGCACTTGGGCTTCATCATCTTCTTCATCAACAGTCTCAGGCACTAGGGCCTTGTTCTTTTCTGCAGCTGGAATGTTTCTAGTGCTTCTCTTTGGAGCAGACTTCTGAGCTAGAGCTTTGGGAGCAGACTTAGGCTTTGATGGAGCAGCCCCTGATCTGATTGCATCTCCCATAAGCTTCTGAGCTTTGGGTGCTGGTGCAGCATCCTCTTCTTCTTCATCATCATCTCTCATCATGGAGGATCTACCAAGTACTCTGGCAGTGGTCTTCTTGACCCTTTCCTTTCTTTTCTTTCCTTCTCCAACTACCTCTTTAGTTGGCTTGGAGGTTTCAGCAGTTGAGGCTCTGGCCTTTGACATGGGAATCCTCTTTGCTAGAGCCTTCTTGTGCATCCCTGGCTTTGTTGTAGCAGCTGAGCCATACTCTTTCTCCAGCACCTTTTTCCTTGAAGTGGCTTCATCCTCAACGGCCACATAATCCTCATCTTCAGAATCTGAGGTTTTCTTCTTCCTTGTCCTGGTAGCTGCTTTTGGCAAGTTATTAGGTGTGCTCCTGCTGCCCTCATCATAGCTGCTGGAGGGACTAGTGCCCTCACTCAACCGAACCTGCTCTTCAGACTTGTTCTGACTGTCACTTTGATCAGACATCTTCAGGCAAACTGTCAGCCTGTGAATAGGTTGTAGATGAGGTAGAGTAGATGAGAATCACAAAGTATAGAGGTTTTGCAAACCAATTGAGTCAAAAGCTTAGTTTTAGTTCTCTACATAAGTGATCTCGGAGCTACCGAATTGACAAACTCAGTGATACCGAAGCAACACTTGGAACCTAAACTAGTGAACTCGGTTGGGCCGAGTCATAGTTTGGTGGCACCGAGATTGCTAGGGTTTCACAGAATCTTGAACTCGGTCACACCAATTTGCATGTTTCGGTTGGACCGAAAAGCGCATGTGCAATGACAAGGGCCGAATCGGTGAGACCGATTTCTATATTTCGGTCGGTCCGAGATGAATTCTGCGGAGAGCTAACCCTAAATTTTTTGAATCAATCTAGACCTAAGGAAGTTTTAGCTGGATGAATCAATCTCAATCGTGGCAAGAAACATGGCATTGTCCTTGTGCTAGGAATCGGAGTGAAAAAGACAACACAAGGGGTCGAACACTTACCCTAGAGCGGCGAGTGTTCGTTACGGCGGCAACGGCGGAGCAGATTGCCGTTGACGGCGGCGAAGACCAGCGGCGGGAGGTCGCTGGTGGCGAGAGGACAATCCGGAGACCCGAAGAGGCAGAGAAGGTTACGCGCAGGTGAAGGGTTTCGGAAAATTTTCCAAAATTTGACCCGTCAGTATATATAACCTGACCCTGTCGGTGTGACCGAGTGGAACAACTCGGTGGCACCGAGATGCAAAACTGCAGGCAGTTACTGCAACTCGATGTGACCGAAAGGTTCTAATCGGTTGCACCGAGATTGAAAACCTAGATCAACTAAGTGATCTCGGTAGTACTGAAAAGGATGAATCAGTCAGACCGAAATACACAAAGAGGTTTTGGAAGTTTAAGTCTATGACGAATCGGGGACTCCGAGTGCTCCTCACACAGAGTGGTTCGAATCTGACTTGATCAAACTTTGTGATGTAGCATGAATAGAGTTTGAGACGAGGAAAGCATAGATAGCTAGAGGGAGTTCTTAGGCATTCTTGTCCATCCATTTGGCAAAAGAGAAAGAGCCAAACAATCAAAACAACAAATGGATGTCCTCGAATGAGAGAAATATGCATCCAACATGCTCACACAATAAAATGGCAAATGAAATATGTGACAAAGCATGCACAGACACTCTAGCATCTATCAAGCAATTGGCGATGACTAGGTCATCTATATATGAGTATATTGACTTAGGAGTCAAATGAGAACATTTGATCATATGTCATACTCATCGTTTAAGCACAAGTGGGGTTACCACTTTTACATAAAGCATTGTTGTGCTCACACCATTAGAGTTGCTTTAGCTCAATTTTAGAGTAAAGCTCCCCTAGATGTGATATCCCCCCTAAGAGGGATGAACTAACCTTGGGTTTTGTCGATGATGACTTCATGTAGGTAATGAAGATGAGGATGCTCAATGTTGATGTATATCATTTGAAGCAATCCTTTGGAGTGAGTTGCACTTTCAATACCTACACGAGTTAGTCCCACAAGGAACAAGCAAGGATATCCATAGACATAGAGTGATGTATATGTAAGTGCATCTAGTGCCACTCCTAGTTGGTTTTGGAGTATTGACGACAAACCTAGTTGAGGGACTAATGTGTTTGTGAGAATTGCAGGATAACACAGGTAGAAGTCCCTCATTGATTCGGTTTTCGTACCAGAGATGACCCCTAAAAATGTATGAAGACATTGATGTCAAAGGTGGTATATGAAGATATTCTCATTGAAGACTATGACAAGAGAAGACATCGCATGAAGCCTATGGAGCTCGAAGACTTAGATCTTTCGTAGTTCTTTTTCTTCTTTGTTGAGTCATAGGAACCACCGTACTGTTAAGTGGGGTCCAAGAGAACCAGTCAGAATGACTGAAGTGATGCTTAACCAAAACCTATGTCTTCGAGTGAAGACTATGAGAGCGAATCTTGTCCAGAGTCGGACAAGTCAGCTTTGCTTGTAGCCCAAGTAAAGTTGCCGTGTGAGTTTGAAATCTGACCGTTGGAACACGTGTCAGTTCCTTAGTGACCCAGGGTCATTTCGGATAAATCAGGTCGGGTTGCCTAGTGGCTATAAATAGCCCACCCCCTACAACCATAAACGGTTGGCTGCTCTGAGTTAGAGTACGGCTTTTGTCGTTTGAGAGCAACCCACCTCGAAGCCTTTGAGAGAGAATTCCTTGCGAGGATAAAGCCCTAACCACCCAGAGCCAAAGAGAGTTAGGCATCACTTAAGTCTTCTTGTCTGTGTGATCTGAAGACTTATTACACTTGAGGACTATGAATCCTCCAGCCGGTTAGGCGTCGCGTTCTGAGCATCCAAGAGACATTGTGGATCGCCGGTGAACGAAGTCTGTGAAGGTTTGGGAGTCTACCTTGAAGACTTACCAGAGTGATTGAGCGAGGTCTGTCGGGGATATACCCCGCGGTGTAAACCGGCCGGAGGTTAACCCGGCCGGACTTGGCGGTTTATCTGAAGACCCCGCTGATACTTGGCGAGTTACTGGCGACCCGCCCTGACCTGGCGGTTTACAAGCAATCCAGCATGCGGGACAGATGGATGACAAGGCCCAAGGCCCAGAAGGCCGGTTCACGTTTAACGGTGGGCCGGTTTAAGAGGAAAGGCATGAGGAATATTTGTCCTACAAGGAGTTAAGACCTGGACTTATATCCGGTTTGTATTAGAGATAGACTAGTCCTAATCCTAATAGGACTCTACATGTAACCCGCCCCTCCAACATATATAAGGAGGGGCAGGGCTCCCCAAAGGGGGGACAAGATTCACAAGTTCCACAAGTTGGACAAGTTAGGTTTAGACAATAGCTCTCGAGATAGAGCACTCTTGTAACCGTGATCATGATCATCAATATCAATGAAGCAGGATGTAGGCTTTTACCTCCACCCTGAGGGGCCGAACCTGGGTAAAACATCGCGTCTCTCGTCCCGCTCAACCCCTCTCAAGCTACCACATAGATGCGTTGGCCTCGTGACTAAGTCTTGACACTAAGGACATCTGCCGTGACAATTCCACGACAGTTGGCGCCCACCATGGGGCCTGCGCACAGTGGTGTTGAGTTCTTGAAGGGATCTCTTCAGGGATCAAGAAGTTTGCAATTTTCCGGATGAGCCGGTTTGGAAGGATCAGCATCAACTCCCGAGAGAATTGAACCATTGCTGCTGCTACACTCACGAAAGTGATGGCCAAGTACTAGTAGCTGCACGGTTTACGAGATCTGATGGATTTTGGAATAGTACCATGGGCTACTTCTAGTACGTGAGTTATAACGAAGGCAAGTTTTGACTAAATCAATTCCGATGCATCACGTGAAGACTCAAGAAGCACTGGATTAGATTCCAACTTGAGCCGCACTCGTACTTGCCGGTTGCGCCCCTGACTCCGAGCTGCTGTGGCTACGCTCTGCCTCGACTATGGCCAAGCCACTGCCAAGGCCCTTGCCTCCAGGCTCTAACCCGCCGCACACTGTATTTTCGCCGGAGCCCTCGTTAGCCGCGGTCTCGATCCAAGCTGCTGCCGGCGAAGACCTGCCTGCGCCACCTCCTCTTACCCGGCCAAGCGCCGGCTCCGTCAAGCGCACCGCGGGTCATCTCCGCCGCGGCTGCTATGTTGTTCTGTTAGTTCTGCCGACAATAATGAAACAGAATCTCAATGGACCAGTACTATTCTTAAGTTTACAGCAGGTCGATGGCAGTCAAGATGCTGGATTAAATCCCAAAGACACAAAGCAAACTACATTGGTACTGGATCAATTACGTCAAGGCTGATTTGATTGCTTATTGGTGGATTACTACCCACGTGGAGGCCTGGAACAGTACTACAAGTATTATGACAGCAGTATGTCATCTATTTTCTGTCCACACCGTCCAACATTATAGCGTCTACGTTCATTCGACAAAATCACCAGGTGCTATCCTTTTTTAGTATTTTATTAGCACATATAAATTATTTGAGAACAATTACTTGGTCTGTGTTGTTTTCTCGCAGGACCATTATTTATTACAAAGGGTGTCGCAAAAGGGGCCAGCATTGTTTTTACGCTAGCGCTTGTCCGTGCCGTGCTGCGTGACGGATACATACACAAGTCATCGCTCCCGCTACATCAACACAGTGCATTTAACTCGCCCGTCCGCACCGGATTACGACACCGTGGCCGGCTCACCCGTCTGCGCTGGTTTACAATACCGCAGACAACTTACCCGTCCTTTCCGGCGGCCGGGTTTCCTACCAGTGCCGGCTTACAACGCCGGGGCTGGTTCATCTGTCCGAGCCACCTCTAATACTATGGACGTCTCTACCGTCCGTTTATTGCGGCCTGGTTTACATCGACACACCAGAGCCGCACCTGTCTGCATGAGCTGTTTATTGAGTATGAACAAGTCACAGCTTGGGTAGCCCGGTTTTCTTTCAAATTGGAGACAAATTATCATCAACCACCGTTTGCACTGGATGGTTCAATGGGCAGGCGCACAAGTCGCCGCCACTACAGTTTTGATTAACTTCAAATCGCCAGTTGGAAGGAACTATTGACCGAGTTGCTGACACGGCTCATATGGGATCATTTACAACCTGCCACAGTCACCTTAACCTTCTAAGGATTCACATCGTGCTATCAATGCCAATGATATACAAGTTGTACCGGTTTATATCACGGTCAAATATGGAGAGTCTCAAGCCAACTCCTCGAGTCACCTTTGAGGCTCGGGGGCTACGATGACATGACTCAGCAAATCTTGCCAGTTTCAGCAAATTTAAGAACCCCAGGACGATGGAGGGAAGGATAACCCGGTCCCGGAGGCTACTTTTATATTGATGAAAGTTTAAGGGCTGTCAGAAAATTGCCGGCTTAGAAAGTATATGACAGTTATAAAATCCCGGCTCAATGAAGAAGTTCCGGGTCATCAGAAATGACTCCGGTTTAAAATCCGGCTCAAGGGAAGTCAGTCTCACTGAAGCTCTCAATATCCGGTTTACAATCCGGTTCAAGAAAAATCTATTTTCCCACAAAGCTCTGAAGCGCTCAAATCCGGTTTAACAATGTCCGGTTCAAAAGGGAATTAACTTCTCGCAAGTTCGAGTTTAAAGGCCGTCAGAAAATTTTCGGCTAAAAATGAAGATTCTAGTTTAAAATCCGGTTCAAGGGAAAGATGTCTCCCACAAAGCTTTGAAGATCTCAATATCCGGTTCAAGATCCTGGTTCAAAGAAGAATTTATCTCTTGCAAAAAGTTAAAAATTGCCGAAGAGGACCTGCTGCCATGATGCACGGTTCAAACATGGATATCCCGCCTTACTGGCCTGACATATTATTGATCACATGGGGGCGTCTGCTTTAAAGCGGGGTCTCTGTTCTTTTACATCATGCGTGGTTAGACGGAGTTGTTCTGTCTTAAAGCGGCCTCCGGTTTACCCCTTGAAAATTTTATAAACATCACTTGGGGGCTTGGTCGCGTCCGAACCATAGCAACGCCATTTGGTAGGCGAAAAGCCACAATATCATTTGGGGACTTGTGGTCACGTCTGAACCATAGTCACGCCTCTTGATAGGTGAGAGCCACCAGATCACTTGGGGACTTGGTCACGTCTGAACCAGTCATGCCTCTTGATCGGCATAAGGCCACAAAATCACTTGGGGGCTTGGTCGAACCCGAACCATTGCCATGCCACTTGATCGGCATAAATGCCACAGTTTAATTTGGGGACCTGGCTGACTTGAACCATAGCTACACCTATCGGGAGCTTGGTCGTGTCCGACCATGGTAACGCCATCTGATCAGCTCAAATAAGCCTCTTTTTGCAAATAGTTTTATCATTGCCTTTGCTTCAATATTTTCCTTGATATTTATTTCTTTTGTTGCGTTTTTAAACCGACAATTCTTAAACCGGTTTGACTGTCAAATTACAAATTGACGGAACACGGTCAAATCTTAATCCGGAGGCTATCTGCCCGGTTTGGTTTTAAGTTACCATCCTATTATGGAATAAACCGGTGTTTATCAACCCGGCTCGGCTTTTAACTACAAGTTGTGAGTACACGATCAAGTTATAATCCGGAGATTATTAGCCCGGTCTGGTTTGACTACAAGTCGCCAGTATTATATATGGTTAATCCGGTGTTTATCACAACCCGGTACGGTTTTATCATAAACCGGCACAATATGGAAGGAGTTATCAGTACGCAAAATTTGGGTTATTACCTCTACTACAAAATGTTGGTAAACCAACGATGTGATTCAATGTCACAGGTATGATATATTTCATATTTGATTATTCTTAAGTGCAACATTGGTTATATGTTGGGCATTATGACCCGTCCGGCGGTAAACCACCAGGACACTTTAAACTTGTTGTATGCAGAAACAGGTTGAATAAAGCATGATTCTAAATCACCTGTGTTTATTAAACCGGCCTGGCTTTAAGATGATAAATCGCCAGTCTATGATGAGAAATTGTCCGGTGTTTATTAAACCGGCCTGGCTTTGGACTATAAGTCGCCAGTATATATATATATATATATATATATATATATATTTGGATTGCGCCTTTGGAATCATGTGCTTATAAATCATTGGATTATATTATCTTGAATAGCCAACATGGCTGGATTTTTATGGTTATTAATAACCGGTATTATTGAGTTTTTAAAGTCGCTTTAGCGCAATATCTATTATTTTATCAAAGGATATGATTTATTCTACAATGGAAGGAATAGTCCCGAGTCGCTGTAGGCTTACAACCCAGCACTTGGGGGCTACATTATTCAAATCAAGATTACATGCAAGTCTGATGTCGCTGCAAGCATGCATCATGACACTTGGGGGCTACCAATTGCTCCTGTCAACAATTCAAGGTACACAAGTTTTCGTCCATAATATTGAAGGATCCATTGCTCAGTTGGTAAAGCACAAAGCTCTTAACCTTGTGGACGTGGGTTCAAGCCCTACGATGGATGCTCATTATAAGATGTTATTTTCATTGAAGTATATATCAAGTCCCGGCTCAATATTATCTTACTGAGCCGGCCCTTGGGGGCTACACGTTGCTGTTCAAAGTTTATAAGATTATATGTACAAAGTCCCTGCTCATTATTGCATAATGACCCGGCCCTTGGGGGCTACACTGGTTGAAATTTTTATGAGCATCAAGCAATTACAAGTCCCAGGTTGCTGTAAACATGACAACTCGGCACTTGGGGGCTACATATATGGAGTATTCAGTTTTGAGATGAACAAACCAGATTTCTTCAAGATTGAAACACTTATTGGAGCAAGTCTTAAGTTATCACTATGTTCTCCTCTTAAGACTTGGGGGCTACAGGTATTATGCATATAAAGGAGGAATATATTCATTTTATCAGTTTTGAGCAAATCAGGAAGATCAATTACATAACCCGGTGTTGACAACAATTATGACCTGGTGCCATCAATATTTATAAACCATCCATTTTGGTAATATTAAACCGACAAGTTTTACATATTCAAACCGGCTGAATATCAGATAAGTATTTTCAAACCCATATTTCTTAAACCAGTGGAGCTGAATCAAAGGAGTTATTCTTCACAATATTTCTCGGTGACAAGCCAATGTCGGCAAATTGATTATGAAGCTGGTCTGTTGACCCAGATTTCCCAGAAGGAGGAAATAACAAGGACTTAAGGATGATCAGGTACCGGTTTACAAAAATTCTTAACCCAGAGCATAACCTGTCAAATTTGTTCTTGTGTTTATTTTGCAGCATAAGTTTACCATGAATAAATCCAAGCTAAACTTGGGGGCTAATGTCGGGGATATACCCCGCGGTGTAAACCGGCTGGAGGTTAACCCGGCCGGACTTGGCGGTTTATCTGAAGACCCCGCTGATACTTGGCGAGTTACTGGCGACCCGCCCTGACCTGGCGGTTTACAAGCAACCCACCTGGTCATTATGACTCACTGGTGATCCGGCGTGCGGGACAGATGGATGACAAGGCCCAAGGCCCAGAAGGCCGGTTCACGTTTAACGGTGGGCCGGTTTAAGAGGAAAGGCATGAGGAATATTTGTCCTACAAGGAGTTAAGACCTGGACTTATATCCGGTTTGTATTAGAGATAGACTAGTCCTAATCCTAATAGGACTCTACAGGTAACCCGCCCCTCCAACATATATAAGGAGTGGCAGGGCTCCCCAAAGGGGGGACAAGATTCACAAGTTCCACAAGTTGGACAAGTTAGGTTTAGACAATAGCTCTCGAGATAGAGCACTCTTGTAACCGTGATCATGATCATCAATATCAATGAAGCAGGATGTAGGCTTTTACCTCCACCGTGAGGGGCCAAACCTAGGTAAAACACCGCGTCTCTCGTCCCGCTCAACCGCTCTCAAGCTACCACATAGATGCGTTGGCCTCGCGACTAAGTCTTGACACTAAGGACATCTGCCATGACAATTCGATGACAAGGTCTGTGTGACCTTAGCTCAAGGGGAATATGGTGAGGACTGGGTGTCCTGAGCTGCGTGTTCAGGACTGGGTGTCCGGGACCGTGTGTCCTCAGGTTTAAATACCTAGCCGCCCCAACCAGACGTATAGTTGTCACAGCAACTGGAACTGGTCCAACAAATCATTGTCTTCAATGAGTCACTGGTTTCATCCTTCCCTTCCCTTTACTTACTGTTACTCCTTGTGAAGTCATTGTATGATTGCACTATCTTTTGTCTTCACTTAGTGACTGCGTTTTCTATTTGGCTTCATAATATCTTCCTACCTGATCCTTACTACATTGCTGCTATTAGTCATTGTGCTCTCACTCCATTGAATACTTGACTATGGTTTGCCTAGTGTAGTCTACCTTCCGCTGCATGGTAATAGGTTTATTTCTATCGTTTGTCTTCGAAACTTCCACGTTTTGAATAATTTCATAAAAATCGCCTATTCACCCCCCTCTAGTCGATATAACGCACTTTCAATTGATATCAGAGCAAGGTACTCCCTTGTTCTGTGTGATTCGCTTTAACCACCTGGAGTTTTAGCTATGTCGACTGCAGGGATAATTAAAGTCTCCGCTGCATGCCCCTTCTTCGATGGAACTGAATATCCCTACTGGAAGAATAAGATGCGCATGCATCTTGAAGCCATTGACGTGGACCTATGGTATGTCGTCAAGAATGGTGTTCCCAAGGCTGGAGAAGGTGTCACTGCTGCTGATGTCAAGAAGTTCGTTCAACTGGACTCTACTGCCAAGAATATCATCTGTGGTCATCTAACCAAAGGACAGTATGGCCGTCTGAGTGCTTTGGAAACATCTAAGCTAGTCTGGGACTGGCTCTCTAAGGTCAATGAAGGCGTCTCAACCCAGAGAGATCAGAGAATCAGTGTTCTTCGCAACCTGAAAGTGCGTTATATCGACTAGAGGGGGGTGAATAGGCGATTTTTATGAAAGTCTTCAAAACGTGGAAGTTATGAATACAAACAGTAGAGATATGCCTATCACTATGCAGCGGAAGTTAGATTACACTAGGCAAGCCATGGTCAAGTATTCAATAGAGTGAAAGCACAATGACAAGTAGCTGCAATGTAATAAGGATCAGGTAGGAAGAAATTATGAAGCCAAACAAATCATACAGTTACGTTGTGAAGACAAAAGATATAGCAAGCATGCAATTGCTTCACAATGAGTAATAGTAAGTAAAAGGAAGTGAAGATGAAACCAGTGACTCGTTGAAGACAATGATGTGTTGGACCAGTTCCAGTTGCTATGACAACTGTACGTCTGGTTGGAGCGGCTAGGTATTTAAACCTTAGGACACACAGTCCCGGACACCCAGTCCTGAACACGCAGCTCAGGACACCAAGTCCTCACCGTATTCTCCTTGAGCTAAGGTCACATAGTCCTCGCCCAATCACTCTGGTAAGTCTTCAAGGTAGACTCCCAAACCTTCACAGACTTCGTTCACTGGCCATCCACAATGTCTCTTGGATGCTCAGAACGCGACGCCTAACCGTCTGGAGGATGCACAGTCCTCAAGTGTAATAAGTCTTCAGATCACTCAGACAAGAAGATTTAAGTGATGCCCAATTTACTCTGGCTCTCGGTGGTTAGGGATTTCTCCTCGCAAGGAATTCTCTCTCTCAAAGGCTTCGAGGTGGGGTGCTCTCAAACGACAAAAGCCGTGCACTGAAATCTGAGCAGCCAACCGTTTATGGTTGTAGGGGGTGGGCTATTTATAGCCACTTGGCAACCCGACCTGATTTGTTCGAAATGACCCTGGGTCACTAAGGAACTGACACGTGTCCCAACGGTCAGATTTCAAACTCACATGGCAACTTTACTTGGGCTACAAGCAAAGCTGACTTGTCCGGCTCTGGACAAGATTCGCTCTCATTGTCTTCACTCGAAGACATAGGTTTTTGGGGCAACTTTACTTGGGCTACAAGCAAAGCTGACTTGTCTGCCTCTGGACAAGATTCGCTCTCATTGTCTTCACTCGAAGACATAGGTTTTTGTTTAGGCATCACTTCAGGCATTCTGACTGGTTCTCCTGGACCCCACTTAACAGTAGTGGTTCCTATGACTCAGCACAAAAGAAAAAGAACTACGAAAGATCTAAGTCTTCGAGCTCCATAGGCTTCATAACGTGTCTTCTTTTGTCATAGTCTTCAATGTGAATATCTTCATATACCACCTTTGGCTTCAATGTCTTCATACATTTTTAAGGGTCATCTCTGGTAGTAAAACGAATCAATGAGGGACTTCTACCTGTGTTATCCTGCAATTCTCACAAACACATTAGTCCCTCAACTAGGTTTGTCGTCAATACTCCAAAACCAACTAGGGGTGGCACTAGATGCACTTACAATCTCCCCCTTTTTGGTGATTGATGACAAACTAGTTGAAGTTTTCAACGGGGAATATAGTCTGTGAAATTGTAAAGGATAAGGAATTGTCTTCATAAGTTGTAAGGGCTCCCCCTGAAGATGTGTATATAAGTTAGTTTGCTTTTGGAATGCAAATGCACATGGCAGGTTGTACTTGTGGAGATCCACTTCAGCTTATGATGACAATCCACATGCATGTGAAAGTATATGAAGATAATGACATGCATAATGGAAAATGGACGTCTGCAGAATGAGAAGTGTGGAATTTATCGTCGCACATGCGGAATTTATCTTCGCAAAACAGGTGGCAAACAAGTAGCAGACGACCATCTGGTTTAAGTGTTACAACTCATAAGAC
The DNA here is from genome assembly GCF_003073215.2 of Triticum urartu. Classification (NCBI taxonomy): domain Eukaryota; kingdom Viridiplantae; phylum Streptophyta; class Magnoliopsida; order Poales; family Poaceae; genus Triticum; species Triticum urartu. The sequence continues at coordinate 284,343,715 of NC_053028.1, forward strand.
CAAATGTAAAACGAGAGTTGTAAGCACGAAGCAAAATATATTAAAGCACCCGCCCATATGACCCGCTTGAAGACTATCAACTCCATATGCTTCTCCCCCTTTTGTCAGTAATGACCAAAAAGGGTTTGAAGACATAGAGTCTCTACTCGTTCCCAGGAGCAGCAGGGTTGTTGGAGGTGTTTGGTGGTGCAGAAGAGGGTGGTGGTGAAGTAGCATCGTCTTCTCCTCAATGACTGGCAGTAACTGTCGCAGAGAGAAGAGAACTCATAGAATCTTCAAGTGGATGGAGTGTTCTCGCATCACAGCTCCTTCGAGGAGGTGTGGAGTCAAACTTGAATCACTCAGTGAAGCCATCCTCGTGAAGATTCAGCTTCAGAACATCATTGATAGCCCTTTCCATGTGCGGCGACAGGTTTCATGAGTGCAACGAAAGCGTTCTTGGTGGCAAGATTTAAGATGCGATTTAACATCCACCAAGAGGCTTTTCATCTGCTCTTACCAGTCATGATGCCTATCGTTTTGATGAAGGGCACAAGAAGCTCTTGGTCGTTGAGAACACGAGCGCGCTTCTTGGGTCTTGAAGCAGTTGTGCACTGTCTGTGGCTTCAGTAGAGCAGGGTGTGGTGCACGTGTAGTGCCAGCCAAGGATACACCCTGGATATGGCTTCAACACCTTCAATGTTTTGAGTGAAGCTCTGGTGTTCTGCATTCTGAAGACTCAGAAGGTTGCTTGGCAGGTTCAGGATATATGCTTCAGCAGAGGTATCCACATCAGGCAAGAAGATCCGATGGTTGCGGGCTGAGGGCTGATACGAGATGGCAGAGTGAAGTTTGATCGGCCTCATTACCCAAGGAGCATAGAACTTTAAACCAAACAGATCTAAGCCTGATGCCGCTAGTTGGCGTATGAAGAAATCCTGTGCGTTGAAGCATTTGCCATGAAGGATACAGAATATCAGAGTCTTCATTGCACCCTCGATCTTGGCATTTGGAGAGTGTCCTTTAATGGGCCAGAGAGTCCGCCGGATGATGTGATAGATGGTCCTAGGCAGGTACTCAAGGTCTTCAACGAAGAACTCTGTGGGATAACAGGCATCGTGGGGCAATGGCTTCATCATGGAGAGCATCTGACTCATATTCGGTTCAGGCCTCTGAAATATGCTCTCAATAGCTTCAGTGTGTAGCCGACAACCTTGCTTGAAGAATTCTCCTGGAGTGGGCAGGCCAGTGAGCTCAATGATATCAAATGCATTGGCTTCGTGATGAACGTTGCCGGTCATCCACTCCAGGACCCAAGTCTTCGGATCTTTGTTGTATCCTTTGATGTGCAGTGTGGCATAGAATTGAGCAGAGCTCTTCGTTCCATGCTCTTCATCGGTGACAAACTGCAGCAGACCCACTTGTTGAAGCAATCCACACTTCCTCTAAGACAGGGCAGACCAGCAATGGCTTCAACCTCAAGGCGCTTGTGCGGGAAGAATGCGACCTTGGTTGTACAGGATGCATGAAGTAGTAGCTGCGCTGAGGATAGCTCCAGAACCTATCTGATGAAATCCTTTCCCTTGAATAGGGGTTCTTGGAGCTATTGAAGAAGTATTATCTACCTGAAGCAATTGATGTTAAGGAGCCAGGTGCTGATGCAGGACCTGGGAACCTTGGCAGTCCTTGGGATGGCTTCTGGACTGAGGCCTGTGCTCAAATGGTAATCAAATTGGGGACCTGGCAGCAGACTCAGGAACAGAAGCGGTGGGTCAGTGCTTCGCTGTCTGCTCAAAGTTTTGTGGGGACGGCTCCACATTAGGCTTCGTGTTGGTTGTGGCAGCCTCAAGATTTTCATCCTCCGCTTGACTAGCAGGAGGGTCTGGTCACAAGCACGTTCTCCTGAAGAACTGCTTCTTGGTGGAGCAGAGGAGTGGGCTCTTGTGGTACTTCTTCTTCGGCTGATGCAGCCGGAATGTCTTCAGTAGAGCTTGAGGCCTTGGACCTTGCGAAGCCTGCGGAACGCAGACGACGCCTGTGGGGTTGGAGTGGGCTGGGCCTCATTAGTCTTCTTCCTCTTGAGGGCGATCCGCCCATGAAGCATCTTATGCAATTGGCGTCAGTGGACGACCAATGCTGATGAGTTGCTGTGTTCACAAGGAAGGGCTGCATCATCTTCTACATTGTCCTGGTGACCAATGTCTTCAGCAGCGATGGGGTCAGCTGCTGGAATATCTTCAGCTTCAGGAGCCTCTGTGGAAGCAGGCTCATGAACGTCAGTTGACGTTTCGCGTGTTGGGGTGAACCATAGAGATAGGTTCAACTATCAAGGGCTCTGTGTGAGCAGCCCGAGCTTTCTTGATCTTTCTCTTTTCTTGCTGGGGGCAGTAAGGAGAGGCTTCAGAGTGCTTCCTCTTCCTGGCTTCAGCCTCTGCAGTTCTTGCGTCTTCTTGAGCTCTGAAGCTGTTGACCGGCTCTTTGGCTTCGAGCCAGTCATTGCAGTTGGGAAGACAAGGAACTGCTTCCTGCCTTGGTGCCTCTGGTTCAGCTAGCAGGCTTCTTCTTTTTCTTCGCGGCCATCTTGGGGTCGATGCCAGGACGCCCAAGTGCCTTGTGCTTCTCGGCCTCATTGTAGCTGCACACATCGTTGTAGCCAGACTTCATCCGCTCATGTGAGCCCTGAGCTTCTGCATGCTTTTTCAGAAAGTTTTCTTAAGCTCATGCAACATGTCTTGAAGCTCTTCACTTCTTGCACGCTGAGCGTGGCCATTTGCTTCTTGAACTGAGCCTTTTCATGATAAATTTTCTCTTCAGTTCAACAATGCGCTGGGCAATGCAAGTTCTGAAGCAATAGCACCTTGGAAGCGACGCTGAGGCCAACGGGCACTGTAGATCTTCAAGCTATGTTGGTGTGGCAAACCATTCGTCATGAAATTGTGGATGATGGCGACATCAAAGAGAGGCAGATTGTTGAAGATTTCTGCTTCTTCTTTGCTCTTGATGAGTGCTCTAAGAGCGTCATCTCCAAGATCTTCATCACTTGACAGATCAATGGCTTCACTGCACAGGATGGCAGCAGCTGTGAGCTCTTTGCCAGGTTGTGAGACAGGCGCCTTGGCCTTCTGGTGGCTTGGAGACGCGTGGATACGTCTTCAGACTGCACACTGTCTTCAGGAGGTGCAGTCGCCAATGGCTTCGCCTTGATATTTTTGAGGCAAGGGGCCGGCTTTGAAGCTTTTGGCTTCTTCGTCTGCCTTGGCTTCGGTACAGCAGGCGCTTCATCAGAGTCAGATCAGCTGGAGGGTCATTCACTGGCAGTCCCTTGGACAAGATGGGGTGATGAGGCCCTCAAGGTTGTTATACAGGACCGATGATATTGGGTTCTGCTCGCATGTGCCATCTACCCTTGGTGCTGAGGGACCAGGGTTGAAGTCTAACCCAAATTTCTTCTTGTTCTGCTTCGCTGGTTTTGGGCAAACTGGAAGTTGCGCTTGAACAGATTGTCGTCAGACACCAGAGTAGTGACGACGGATGTGCATCATCAGGCTGTGGCCCACGAACCATGCATGGATAGAAGCTTTGGGCAATAGCTTCATCTCTGGACCTGGGTACAAGGTTCTTGAATTAAGATGTCTCCCCACGGTCTTTTGATGGCACTCTTCTCAGCCATACTCTTGGGTTGTGAAGCGGTACTTTGAACCATTGTTCTGCCCAATAGCGTCGAATCCATTGGATTCGGGTCTTGCGCTGCCATAATTCTCTTCAGGATCTGTTTTATACATTTCTGCCAGGTCTTCAGGCAGATCTTTGGAAGTTCCTCCACGTCGCTGTCTGCCCCCCTTCCTTGCTGCTGCTTTCTGAAGCCATAAACTTTAACTTGAAAGGCTTCAAGACGTTTCAAAGGCTTCAAAGGCTTTCTTCTTGCTGGACCAATAGGAACTGGCTTCAGGAGAAGTTTATGTGATGCTGTAGAATTCTGCAAATGAATGCAGACTATGAGAACCAAGGATTCTCCCACGGACATGTACCTGTGACAGCATTAAGGTGCGAGGGAAGGGGAAGAGGTCATATGCATTCTCAGAAGTTTTGAAGATAATCAGTTTAGAAGACATTGACCTCATCGTGCGAAGACATTCACTCATAGATAAGAAGTTGGTTCCAGATTTGTACGAATCCACAGATCAGTACAAGTGAGGAATCTAACTACTTTGAAGCACAAGTGAATATCTAGGCATGTTATGAGATGCAGTTTGAGAGAGATCTAGTGTGTGTGAAGAAAATTCTTATGGTAGAAAGTGACAGAACCATGATATCAAAACGGGTGCTGTAAAAAGGCATTTTTATTTACCACACTGAGAACTGCTAGACGGAGTGCGAGAGATGAGCGAGCAGTTCACCTCCGTGCCCTAATTTGGCGACGGAAGACCCTACGGCGACGGCGGAGAGGACGAATGTCCGCGTCGGCGTGAAGACGGCGTCGGAGAGGTTGCGGCAGTGAAGCGCTTCGTCGCCGGCGTCGTCGAGAGCTAGCGGTGGTCCTCGGACACCAGAGGAGTGACGACGGATGCGCATCATCGGGCTGTGGTCCTCGGACCATGCATGTAGAGCCTTGAGCAATGGCTTCATCTCTAGTCCTGGTATGAGATTCTTGTAAATGATGTCCCCCATCGTTTCTTGATGGCACAATTTCCTCAGCATACTCCTGAGTGACGAAGCGTATTTGAACCACTGTTCTGCCCAATAGCGTCGAATCCATTGGATTCGAGGTCTTGCGCTGCCCATAACTCTCTTCTGGATCTGTTTTATACATTTCTGCCAGGTCTTCAGGCAGATCTTTTGAAGTTCCTTCACGTCTTTGTCTGCCCCCTTTCCTTGCTGCTGCTTCTGAAGCCATAAACTTTAGCTTGAAAGGCTTCAATTCACTTAGTTCAAAAAGATTCAACCAAGAAGACATAGCTATAAGTGAATGCTGTAGAGGACTGAACATCAGTACATATATATCCATATAATCAACGCAGTGAAGATAATCATGAAAACATACAGAGAATGAAGCCAAACCAATTGTGAAGACATTGAGAGGTAACGCCATGAGAGAAACACTTCAAAATGGAACATTTGGTGGTGGCGTTACCCACCGTATAGGAAGTATTAGACCCAGACACGGCGCACAATTATCGTGGCGCTCCGAAGTCAAATTCCATATTAATGTATTCACACTTAGAATGTATGTCTTCATTGATTGAAGATATACGCTACTTCGTGTGATGCACATCTAAGTCATCAATATGCATAAGTGTTAGGATGTGTGCCTGATCACAGGACATTTGAGGATTCCAAGATATTTAGCTCACACCGTAACTTGCAAAATCTCTTCTCATCCAAGGGCTTTGTGAAGATATCTGCCAATTGCTCTTCAGTGTTGACGTGTATGATATCAATGTCTTCCTTCACAACATGATCTCTGAGAAAGTGATGACGAATTTCAATGTGCTTTGTCTTCGAGTGCTGAACTGGGTTGTTGGCAATCTTGATGGCACTTTCGTTGTCGCAGTAAAGTGGCACTTGCTTCAGATGAATGCCATAATCCTTGAGTGTTTGCTTCATCCACAGAAGCTGAGCGCAGCAAGATCCAGCAGCAATGTATTCAGATTCAGCAGTGGAGAGTGATACACAGTTCTGCTTCTTTGAAGACCAACATACAAGTGATCGTCCCAGAAAGTGACATGTGCCTGATGTAGACTTGCGATCAACTTTGTCACCAGCATAATCAGCATCCGAAAATCCAACCAGATCAAACTCTGAGCCCTTTGGATACCATAATCCTAGAGTTGGGGTGTGAGCCAAATATCGAAGAATTCGCTTCACAGCTAAGTGATGCGACTCCTTTGGTGCCGCTTGAAATCGAGCACACATGCAAACACTAAGCATAATATCTGGCCTAGATGCACATAAATAAAGCAAAGAACCAATCATGGAGCGGTATACCTTTTGATCGAACTCTTTACCATTGTCGTCAGGACCCAGATGATGCTTGGCTGGCATTGGTGTTGTGAAGCCTTTGCAGTCTTGCATACCGAACTTCTTCAGGCAATCTTTAAGATACTTCTCTTGAGATATGAAGATGCCATTGCGTTGTTGCCGTATTTGAAGACCAAGAAAGAACTTCAGCTCCCCCATCATGGACATCTGATATTGCTCTTGCATCATATATCCAAACTCTTCACTATACTTCTGATTGGTGCAGCCGAACATAATGTCATCCACATATATTTGGCACACAAACAGTTCACCATCATATGTCTTCGTGAAAACAGTGGGATCCAGGGAACCAGGTATGAAGCCTTTGCTCTTCAGAAAGTACTTGAGTGTATCATACCAGGCCCTAGGGGCTTGTTTGAGACCATACAATGCCTTGTTGAGCTTGTATACCAAATCAGGATGTTTTGGATTTTCAAAGCCAGGCGGTTGTGCAACATACACTTCTTCCTCAATCTTGCCATTGAGAAAGGCACTCTTCACATCCATCTGATAGAGAAGTATGTTATGATGATTTGCATAGGCCAGCAGTATGCGTATGGCTTCAAGCCTAGCCACAGGAGCAAATGTTTCATCGAAGTCAATGCCCTCCACTTGAGTATATCCTTGAGCAACGAGACGAGCTTTGTTTCTGACAACTTGACCATGCTCATCTTGCTTGTTGCGGTATATCCATTTGGTGCCTATTATGTTGTGCTTCCGTGGATCAGGACGCTTAACCAGTTCCCATCATTATTCACCTCAAACTGTTGAAGCTCTTCTTGCATAGCTTGAATCCATTCAGGTTCCAAGAAGGCTTCTTCAACTTTCTTGGGTTCTGATATTGAGAAGAATGCGAAATGCCCACAGAAATTTGCTAGCTGAGTTGCCCTTGAACGAGTGAGTGGACCAGGTGCATTGATGCTATCAAGTATTCTGTCAATCTGCACTTCATTGGCAACACGAGGATGTACAGCGCGAAGACTTTGCTCTTGCTGATCAATGTCGTCATTGGAAGGAATATCTTCAGGCTGAGCAATGTCTTCATGTGGATCAGGGGCTGAAATGATAAGTTCTTCTTCAGGATGAGCTTCAGAAGGTACAATCTCTCCAGTTCCCATAAGCTTGATTGATTCACTGGATGGAACTTCATCTAGCACACTTGGCAACTGCTCTCTTTGTGATCCATTGGTCTCATCAAACCGCACATCCACTGTTTCAACCACTTTGTAATGAAAGAGATTGAAGACTCTGTAGGAGTGCGAATCCTTTCCATATCCAAGCATAAAACCCTCATGTGCTTTTGGTGCAAACTTTGAGGTGTGATGTGGGTCCTTGATCCAGCACCTTGCGCCAAATACTCTGAAGTAACTGACATTTGGATTTTTGCCAGTAAGGAGCTCATAAGATGTCTTGTTCAGAAGCTTGTGAAGATAAACACGATTGATTATATGGCATGCAGTATCAATGGCTTCAGTCCAGAATTTTCTTGGAGTCTTATATTCATCTAGCATCGTTCTGGCCATCTCAATGAGTGTTCTGTTCTTGCGTTCAACGACGCCATTATGCTATGGCGTGTACGGAGCTGAGAATTCATGTGTGATGCCCAAGGTATCAAGATATGTATCAAGGCCAGTGTTCTTGAATTCAGTGCCATTGTCACTTCTGATGTGCTTTATCTTGGCGCCAAAATTGTTCATAGCTCGATTGGCGAAGCGTCTGAAGACATCCTGCACTTCAGTCTTGTAAAGGATTATGTGCACCCAAGTATATCTAGAATAATCATCAACAATGACAAAGCCATAGAGGCAAGCAGAAGTAGTAAAAGTTGAGTAGTGAGTGGGACCAAAAAGACCCATATGAAGCAATTCGAAGGGTCAAGTAGTGGTCATGATTGTCTTCAAAGGATGTTTTGCCCTCGTCATCTTCCCTGCTTCACAGGCACCACATAAGTGATCTTTCTTGAACATGACGCCCTCGATGCCTATGACATGCTTCTTCTTCGCAAGGGTGTGGAGGTCCCTCATGCCAGCATGCCCAAGCCTCGATGCCAAAGCCAGCATTCTGAAGCTTTTGCAAGAAGACATACTGCAAGTTGTGGCCCTGCTGAGAAATCTACCACATACAAATCACCTTTCCGATACCCTTCAAACACTAGAGACTTGTCAGATTCCATTAGCACAAGGCAACGATATTTGCCAAACATTACAACCATATTCAAATCGCAAAGCATTGAGACAGACATTAAGTTGAAACCAAGGGATTCAACAAGCATGACTTTATCCATGTGTTGATCCTTTGAGATTGCAACTCTACCTAGACCCAATACCTTACTTTTACCAGTGTCAGCAAATGTAATGTGGCTCTTGTCGGATGGACGTAAAGTTGAGTCCATAAGAAGACTTCTTCTGCCAGTCATGTGATTTGTACACCCACTGTCAATAATCCATTCTGAAGACTTTGAAGACGCTGGTATCGTACCCTACAGTGCAGTTAGGGGGATAGGCTTCACGAAGAGAATTGTGAAGCAAAAACATTTGACGAACCAGTGGGTTATGAAAACTTAGATCCAGATTAGGACTAATAGGGAGAGTAGCATGCGATTCAGGAACGAAGTACATAATGATGCCATTCGGGCATTTTATCTTGCACCCCACAAGATTTTTAAGGTCCCCAGCAATAGCATCAGAAGATTTTGTTTTTCTGCTGGAGACCTTTCCCCGCAAAAGAGAGTTAAGATTTCTTAACCACCCACATCTTCAAGGGTGGCTTAGAAGCAATAAGTCTAAGTGCAGCATATGAGAATTTTGGTTTTGGAGCCCTAGCAAACAGTCTAGCAGGCGGACAATAGTACTCATAAGAATAGGCAGAATAATTTTTGGTCATATGAACATGACGGTTTGATGAACCGCTCTCATATTCATATGCCTGAGTATGGTTTCCCTGCAAAACATTTGCGTTAGTGTGACTCAGGTGAGTCCTCTGTCTGCATGAAGCCTTTGGACTGAGGTTTGTCTTCTTCATGTGAGGTGTCATGAAGAAATTCACAGGAAGATTTTCCAGACACTTTTTCGGAACCCAGATCTTCTTCATAGGCGGTCCATTCCTGCAGTTAGTACCAATGTACCTGACAAACACTACACCATTCTGATTTTTAAACAGTACATAGTTTGCATCAAAGGATTCATCAATGATAATGGGGTTAGCACAGGTGAAGCCAGATAAATTGGATGGATCTGCTGAAGGTTCCTTTGCAGCAACCCACTTGGTTTTGGGGTACTGCTCAGGTTTCCAGTAAGAGCCATCTGCATTTATTTTCCTTACGAACCCTACACCCTCTTTCCTAGGGTTTCGGTTCAGAATCTGCTTTTTCAGGACATCACATAGCGTCTGATGCCCTTTAAGTCTTTTGTACATCCCTGTTTCAAGCAATGTCTTCAACCTAGCATTCTCATCAGCAATAGCAGTGGTATCCTCAGCAGAGGGGTTAGTTACCACATCAACAGTTGAAGATATTGCAATAGCAGTAGCAGTGGAACATTCAGCAACAGAAGTAGCATTATCACGCTCAATGCATTTAAGACAAGGTGGTTCAAATCCTTCTTGAGCGGAACTGATCTGTTCGACGCGAAGTGAGTCGTTTTCCTTTTGAAGATCTTCATGAGCCGCTCTCAATTTCTCAAGTTCTTGCTTCCTTTGAAGATAATCATAGGAAAGCTTTTCATGAGTTGTTGAGAGAGTATCATGACGATCTTCAAGTTCCTGATACTTAACGTGAAGATTTTTTATGTCTTCAATTAAGGATTCAAATCGAGTCATTTCAGCACCCAACAGATCATCGCTTCTGTTTAACAGTTTTTGAATATGTTCCATGGCTTTCTGTTGTTCAGTTGCAATTTTAGCGAGTGTTCTGTAACTGGGTTTTGAATCACAATTAGAGTCATCGTCACTAGATGTTTGATAGTGAGTAGTGCGTTTGTTTACCTTGGCACCGCGTGCCATGAAGCAGTAGGTAGGAGTGGAGTAGTCCTTGTCATTTGCATCGGTGTTGGTGATGAGGTCATTGTCTTCAGTGTTGAAGATGGACTTGGCGACGTATGCTGTAGCCAGACTTGCAATGCCAGAATTAGACTCCTCCTCAGACTCCACCTCTGCCTCCTCAGAAGCGGACTCCTCCTCTGAATCCATTTCCTTGCCAACAAACGCACGTGCCTTGCCAGATGAGCTCTTCTTGTGTGATGAAGACTTTGAGGAAGACTTGGAAGAAGACTTTGAGTATTTCTTCTTCTTCTTCTTGTCGTCAGTCATATTCCTTGCTCTTCTTCTTCTTTTTGTTCTCATTGTCCCACTGTGGACACTCAGAGATGAAGTGGCCAAGTTTCTTGCACTTGTGACATGTTTTCTTCTTGTAGTCATGAGCAGAAGCTTCATCGTTCCTTAAGCTTGATCGTGAAGACTTTCTGAAGCCTTTCTTCTTGGTGAACTTTTGGAACTTCTTCACAAGCATTGCAAGTTCCCTTCCAATGTCTTCAGGATCATCAGAACTGCTGTCAGATTCTTCTTCAGATGCGGAAACAGCTTTTGCCTTCAAGGCACGATTTTGCCCATAGTTTGGACCGTAGATATCTCTTTTCTCAGAAAGCTGAAACTCATGTGTGTTGAGCCTCTCAAGTATGTCAGACGGATCGAGTGTCTTGAAATCAGGACGTTCTTGAATCATCAGGGCTAGGATGTCAAACGAACTATCAAGTGATCTCAGCAGCGTCTTGACGATTTCATGTTTGGTGATCTCAGTAGCGCCGAGGGCTTGAAGCTCATTTGTGATGTCAGTGAGCCGATCAAATGTGTGCTGGACATTCTCATTGTCATTTTGCTTGAAGCGGTTGATTAGGTTGTGTAAGCGGTTGATCAAATGTGGAAATTGATTCAGAGGAGGGTCCGCTTCTGAGGAGGCGGAGGTGGAGTCTGAGGAGGAGTCCAATTCTGGCGTTGCAAGTCTGGCTACAGCATACGTTGCCAAGTCCATCTTCAACACTGAAGACAATGACTTCACCACCGACACCGATGCAAATGACAAGGACTACTCCGCTCCTACCTACTGCTTCATGGCACGCAGTGCCAAGGTAAACACATGCACTACTCACTATCAAACATCTAGTGACGATGACTCTGATTGTGGTTCAAGACCCAGCTACAAAACACTTGCTAAAATTGCAACTGAACAACAGAAAGCCATGGAACATATTCAAAAACTGTTAGACAAAAGCGATGATCTGTTAGGTGTTGAAATGACTCGATCTGAGTCCTTAATTGAAGACATAAAAAATCTTCATGTTAAGTATGAGGAACTTGAAAGTTGTCATGAAACGCTCTCAACGACTCATGAAAAGCTTTCCTATGATTATCTTCAAAGGAAGCAAGATCTTGAGAAATTGAGAGCGGCTCATGAAGATCTTCAAAAGGAAAATGAGTCACTTCGCGCCAAACAGATCAGTTCCGCCCAGGAATGATTTGAACCACCATGTCTTAAATGCATTGAGCGTGACAACGCTACTTCTGTTGCTGAATGTTCTACTGCTGCTACTGTTGCAATATCTTCAACTGTTGATGTGGGAACTAACCCCTGTGCTGAGAATACCGCTGCTATTGCTGATGAGAATGCTTGGTTGAAGACATTGCTTGAAACAGGGATGTACAAAAGTCTTAAAGGGCATCAGACACTATGTGATGTCCTCAAAAGGTAGATCCTGAACCAAAACCCGAGGAAAGAGGGTGTTGGGTTCATAAGGAAAATGAATGCTGATGGCTCTTACTGGAAACCTGAGCAGTACCCCAAAACCACATGGGTTGCTGCAAAGGAACCTTCAGCAGATCCATGCAATCTATCTGGCTTCACTTGTGCTAACCCCATTGTCATTGATGAATCCTTTGATGCAAACTATAAACTGTTTAACAATCAGAATGGTGAAGTGTTTGCTAGGTATATTGGTACTAACTGCAGGAATGGGCCGCCTATGAAGAAGATCTGGGTACCGAAAAAGTGTCTGGAGAATCTTCCTGTGAATGCCATCATGACACCACAGGTGAAGAAGACAAACCCCAGACCATAGGCTTCATATGGTCCAAAGGATTCATACAGACAGAGGACTCACCTGAGTCGCACTAACGCAAATGTTTTGCAGGGAAACCATACTCAGGCCTATGAATATGAGCGCGGTTCATCAAACTGCCATGTTCATAAGACCAAGAACTATTCTGCTTATTCTTATGAGTACTATTGTCCACCTGCAAGACTGTTTGCTAGGGCTCCAAAGCCAAAGTTCTCAGATGCTGCACTTAGACTTATTGCTTCTAAGCCACCCTTGAAGATGTGGGTGGCTAAGAAAGCTTAACTCTCTTTTGCAGGGAAAGGTCTCCAGCAGAAAACCAAAATCGTCTGACGCTACTGCTGGGGACCTTAAACATCTTGTAGGGCGCAAGATCAAATGCCCGAATGGTCTTACTATGTACTTCGTACCTGAATCGCTTGCTACTCTCCCTATTAGTCTTAATCTGGATCTAAGCTTTCATAACCCACTAGTTTGTCAAATGTTTTTGCTTCACAATTCTCTTCGTGAAGCCTATCCCCCTAACTGCACTATAGGGTACAACACCAGCGTCTTCAGAATGGATTATTGATAGTGGGTGTACCAATCACATGACTGGCAAAAGAAGCCTTCTTATGGACTCAACCTTACGTCCATTCGACAAGAGTCACATCACATTTGCTGACACTGGTAAAAGTAAGGTATTGGGTCTAGGTAGAGTTGCAATCTCAAAGGATCAACACATGGATAAAGTCATGCTTGTTGAATCCCTTGGCTTCAACTTAATGTCTGTCTCAATGCTTTGCGATTTGAACATGATCGTAATGTTTGGAAAATATCGCTGCCTTGTTCTAATGGAATCTGACAAGTCTCTAGTGTTTGAAGGGTATCGGAAAGATGATTTGTACGTGGTAGATTTCTCAGCAGGACCACAACTTCCCGTATGTCTTCTAGCAAAAGCTTCAGAATGCTGGCTCTGGCATCGGAGGCTAGGGCATGCTGGCATGAGGAACCTCCACACCCTTGCAAAGAAGAAGCATGTCATAGGCATCGAGGGCGTCAAGTTCAAGAAAGATCACTTATGCGGTGCCTGTGAAGCAGGAAAGATGACGAGGGCCAAACATCACTCGAAGACAATCATGACAACTACTCGACCCTTCGAACTGCTCCACATGGATCTTTTCGGTCCTACTCATTACTCAACTCTTACTACTACTCCTTGTCTCTATGGCTTTGTCATTGTTGATGATTATTCTAGATATACTTGGGTGCACATAATCCTCTACAAGACTGAAGTGCAGGATGTCTTCAGACGCTTCGCCAATCGAGCAATAAACAACTATGGCGCCAAGATAAAGCACATCAGAAGTGACAATGGCACTGAATTAAAGAACACTGGCCTTGATACATATCTTGATACTTTGGGCATCACACATGAATTCTCAGCCCCGTACACGCCACAACAGAATGGCGTCGTCGAACGCAAGAATAGAACACTCATTGAGATGGCCCGAACGATGCTTGATGAATACAAGACTCCAAGAAAATTCTGGCCTGAAGCCATTGATACTGAATGCCATACAATCAATCGTGTTTATCTTCACAAGCTTCTGAACAAGACATCCTATGAGCTCCTTACTGGCAAGAAGCCAAATGTCAGTTACTTTAGAGTATTTGGAGCCAGGTGCTGGATCAAGGATCCACATCACACTTCAAAATTTGCACCAAAAGCACATGAGGGTTTTATGCTTGGATATGGAAAGGATTCGCACTCCTACAGAGTCTTCAATCTCTTTCATTATAAAGTGGTTGAAATAGTGGATGTGCGATTCAATGAGACTAACGGTTCACAAAGAGAGCACCTGCCAAATGTGCTAGATGAAGTTCCATCCGGCGAATCAATCAAGCTAATGGGAACTGGAGAAATCATACCCTCTAAAGCTCAACCTGAAGAGGAACTTATCATCTCCGCACCTGATCAACCTGAAGACAATGCTCAGCCTGAAGACAATCCCACTAACAATGACAATGATCAGCAAGAGCAAAATCTTCGCCCTGTACATCCTCGTGTTGCCAATGAAGTGCAGATTGAGAGAATAATTGATAGCATTAATGCACCTAGTCCACTCACTCGTTCAAGGGAAACTCAGCTAGCAAATTTCTGTGGGCACTTCGCATTCGTCTCAATAACAGAACCCAAGAAAGTTGAAGAAGCCTTCATGGAACCTGAATGGGAACTGGTTAAGCGTCCCGATCCTCGGAAGCACAACATAATAGGCACCAAATGGATATACCGCAACAAGCAAGATGAGCATGGTCAAGTTGTCAGAAACAAAGCTCGTCTCGTTGCTCAAGGATATACTCAAGTGGAAGGCATTGACTTCGATGAAACATTTGCTCCTGTGGCTAGACTTGAAGCCATACGCATACTGCTGGCCTATGCAAATCATCATAACATACTTCTATATAAAATGGATGTGAAAAGCGCCTTTCTCAATGGCAAGATTGAAGAAGAAGTGTATGTTGCACAACCTCCTGGCTTTGAAGATCCAAAACATCCTGACATGGTATACAAGCTCAACAAGGCACTGTATGGCCTCAAACAAGCCCCTCGGGCTTGGTATGACACACTCAAATACTTCCTGAAGAGCAAAGGCTTCATACCTGGTTCCCTCGACCCTACTCTCTTCACGAAGACATATGATGGTGAACTGTTTGTGTGCCAAATATATGTGGATGACATCATCTTCTGCTGCACAAATCAGAAGTACAGTGAAGAGTTTGGATATATGATGCAAGAGCAATATCAGATGTCCATGATGGGAGAGCTGAAGTTCTTCCTCGGTCTTCAAATACGGCAGCAACGCAACGGCATCTTCATATCTCAAGAGAAGTATCTCAAAGATTGCCTGAAGAAGTTCGGTATGCAGGACTGCAAAGGCTTCACGACGCCAATGCCAGCCAAACATCATCTGGGTCCCGACGATAATGGTAAAGAGTTCGATCAAAAGGTATACCGCTCCATGATTGGTTCTTTACTTTATCTATGTGCATCTAGGCCAGATATTATGCTTAGTGTTTGCATGTGTGCTCGATTCCAAGCGGCACCAAAGGAGTCGCATCACTTAGCTGTGAAGCGAATTCTTCGATATTTGGCTCACACCCCAACTCTAGGATTATGGTATCCAAAGGGCTCAGAGTTTGATCTGGTTGGATTCTCGGATGCTGATTATGCTGGTGACAAGGTGGATCGCAAGTCTACATCAGGCACATGTCATTTTCTAGGGCGATCACTTGTATGTTGGTCTTCAAAGACGCAAAACTGTGTATCTCTCTCCACTGCTGAATCTGAATACATTGCTGTTGGATCTTGCTGCGCTCAGCTTCTGTGGATGAAACAAACACTCAAGGACTATGGCATTCATCTGATGCAAGTGCCACTCTACTACGACAACGAAAGCGCCATCAAGATTGCCAACAACCTAGTTCAGCACTCGAAGATAAAGCACATTGAAATTCGTCATCACTCTCTCAGAGATCATGTTGTGAAGGAAGATATTGATATCATACACGTCAACACTGAAGAGCAATTGGCAGATATCTTCACCAAGCCCTTGGCTGAGAAGAGTGCTATCAAAAGTCCTTGGGGTGATATTCTCTTTCGAGGCCTTCCACCCAAGAACAAAGCTGAAGCTATTGCTCAGGGTTTCTATCCGTGTATGGTCCGTGGACCTCAGCCTGAAGATGCCGACCCATCATCATTGCTATGGTGTCGTGACGATAATCTCTTCAAGCGCAACTTCCAGCAAGCAAAGGCATCAGCCAAGGAGAACAAGAAGTCATTGGGACTAGACTTCAACCCTGGTCCTTCTGCTCCTTGGGCTGACGGCACACGCGATGCAGAACCCAATGTCATCGGTCCTTTCTACAACCTTGAAGGTCTCATCACCCATATCTTGGTTCAAGGGACAGCCATGAATGAGCCTGCAGATGACGCTGAATCAGATGAAGCGCCTGCAGCACCGAAGCCAAAGAAACTGAAGCAGCCAAAAGCTTCCAAGCCTGCCTCTACACCAAAAATCTCACGGGCGAAGCCATTGGCCACTACACCTCCTGAAGACAGTGTGCAGTCTGAAGATTTGTCACGCATCTCCAAGCCCTAGAAGGTCAAGATACCTGTGCCACACACCGGCCAAGAACTGACAACTGCTGCTATTCTGCGCAACGACGCCATTGATCTGTCCAGTGATGAAGATCTTGCAGATGACGCTCTTGAGCAGCTGATCAAGAGCAAAGAAGAAGCAAAAATCTTCAACAATTTGCCTCTCTTTGACGTGGCAATCATCCACGACTTCATTGATGAGTGGTTTGAAACGCCCAACCTCAGCTTCGACGACCTGCAACTTCCCATTGGTCTCAGTGTCGCCTTCCATGGCGCCATTGCTTTAGAGCTAGCTCTAGCTCAGCGCATCGTCGAACTGAAGCAAAAGATAGACTATGAAAAAGCTCAGTTCAAGAAGCATATGGCCAAGCTCAGCGTCCAAGAGGTCAATAACTTCAAGCTCATGCTGCACGAGCTTAAAGAAGCTTTTCTCAAGAAGCATGAAGAAGCTCAAGGTTCTCGTGAGCGCATGAAGAGCCTGGCTGACAAGTGTGTGCAAGCCTACAATGAGGCTGAGAAGTGCAAGGCCCTTGGGCGTCCTGGCATCGACCCCAGGATGGCTGCAAAGAAGAAGAAGAAGCCTGCTATGGCCGAACCCGACGCACCAAGGCAGGAAGCAGATCCCATTGTCTTCCCAACTAGCATGACTGGCTCGAAGCCAAAGGCCCGGTCAACCGCTTCAGAGCTAAAAAAGACGAGGACTGCTGAGGCTAAAGCCAGAAAGAGGAAACATCCTGAAGCCTCTGCTACTGCTCCCTCCAAGAAGAAGCGGAAGACCAAGAAGGAACGGGCTGCTCCCACAGAGCCCTTGATTGTTGAACCCATCTCCATGGTTCACCCTGACGCTGAACCTCAAGAACGTCAACTGACTGTCCATGAGCCTGCTTTCACAGAGGCTCATGAAGCTGAAGACTTTCCAGCAGCTGATCCCATCGCTGCTGAAGACATTGATCACCATGACCATGTTGAAGATGATGCAGTTCTTCCTCAGCTCGAGCACCAACAGGTATCATCGCCTGTGCTAACGCACAACAAACTCATCAGCATTGGTCGTCCTCTGATGCCAATTACTCAGGATGCATCATGGGCTGATCGCCCACAAGCACAAGAGGAAGAAGACTTTGAGGCCCAGCCAACTCCAACTCCATAGGCGTCGCCAGCGTTACGCAGGCTTCGCAAAGGACCAAGGCCTCTAGTCTCTGAGTCTGAAGCTAAAGCTACTGAAGACATTCCGGCTGCATCAGCCGATGAAGAAGAAACCCCAAAAGCTGCTACTCCCCCGTCCCACCAAGAAGCTATTCTCGAGGAGAACGTGACTGTGACCGACCCTCCAGCTCGTCAAGTGGAGGTCGGGAATCTTGAGGCTGCCACCACCAACACCAATGAATCCAGTGACGCTGTCATGGCTGAAGCTAATGTGGAGCCTTCACCAACCCAAGCACCAGAAGTCAGTGAAGCCACTGATCCCACTGCTTCTGTTCCTGCGCTTGCTGCTGGTCCTCAGTTCGACTATCATGTTGAGCATAGGCCTCAGGTATAGAAGCCAATCCCAAGATTTCCCAGGTTTCCAGGTCCTGCATCAGCACCTGGATCCTTCAATGTCAATGGCTTCAAAGCAGACAACACTTTCTTCAATAGCTCCAGGAACCCCTACTCAAGGGAAAGAATATCATCTGATCGGTTCTGGAGCTATCCGCAGCGAAGCTATTACTCCTGCATTCCATACAATCAAGGTCGCATCTTCCCACACAAGCGTCTTGACATTGAAGCAATAGCTGGTCTGCCCTGTCTGGAAGAAGCTCTGGATTGCTTCAAAGAGGTTGGATTGCTGCCGTTCGTCACCGACCAAGAGCATTAGAATGAAGAGTTGCTACTCCAATTCTATGCCACACTTCACATCCGCGGGTACAACAGAGATCCGAAGACTTGGGTCCTGGAGTGGATGACAGGAAACGTTCATCACGAAGCCAAATCCTTTGACATCATTGAGCTCACTGGTCTACCCACTCCTGGCGATCTCTACCAAACTGGCTGTCAGATTCACAGTGAAGCTGTGGAGAGCATCTTTTAGAAGCCTGAACCCAACATGAGTCAGATGCTCAGTATGATGAAGCCATTGCCCCAAGATGCTGCATATCCCAAAGAGTTCTTTGTTGAAGACCTTGAGTATCTGCCAAGGACTATTTATCACATCATAAGGTGAACTCTCTGGCCCATCAAAGGACACTCTCCACATGCCAAGATGGATGGTGCAATGAAGACCTTGGTCTTCTATATTCCTCATGGCAAATGCTTCAATGCACAGGACTTCTTCATCCGCCAACTTGCTGCATCAGGCTCTGATCTTTTCGTCTTGAAGTTCTACGCTCCATGGATAATGGGGCTGATTAAACTCCACTCAACTATCTCATATCAGCCATCTGCTCGCAATCATCGGATCTTTCTGCCTGATGTGGATATGTCTGTTGAAGCCTTTTATCCTGAGCCTGCCAAGGAACCTCTAAGTCTTCAGAATGCAGAGCATCAAAGTTTTTTTCCAGAACATTGAAGGAGTTGAAGCAGTCACTCGTGTGTATCCTTTGGCTGGAACTACACGTGCACCACATCCCGCCCTTACTGAAGCCACCGACAGCACAATTGCCCAACGACCCAAGAAGCGCACTCGTGTTCTCAATGACCGAGAGCTTCTGGTGGCTCTTCATCAGAAACAGGATAGGCATCATGACTGGCTGAAGCGCCAAATGCAAAGCCTCTTGGTGGATGTCAACCGCATTCACAATCTTGCCACCAAGAATGCTTTCGTTGCCCATGAAACCTCTCGACGCACATGGAAAGGGCTGACGCTAATGTGCTTTGAAGATGATCTTCAAGAGGATGGCTTCTCTGAACGCTTCAAGTTTGACTCCACACCTCCTCGAAGGGCCGTGCTGCGATGAACTCCATCTCTTGAAGACTCTGAGTTCTCTTCCTCTGCTGCAACTGTGAATGCCAGAGTGATCGAGGATGAAGACGATGCTACTTCACCGCCACCTCCTTCAGCACGCTTCGACACTGCTCCAAGTTCTTCTGCACCGCCGAACACCACCGACGACCCTGCTGCTTCACCTACTCTTCATGGGAACGAGTAGATGCTCTATGTCTTCAAACCTTTTTGGTCCTTACTGATAAAAGGGGGAGAAGCATATGAGTTTGATAGTCTTCAAGCGGGTCCACATGGGCGGGTGCTTCATATTTTGCTTCGTGTTTACAACTCTCGTTTTGATACATTTGGTTCTTTGAGTTGTAACACTTAAACTCGATGGTCGTCTGCTACTTATTTGCCACTTTGTGATGTGATGATAAATTCCGCATGTGCGACGATAAATTCCGCACTTAGATCATTTTGCAGACGTCCATTTTCCATTATGCATGTCATTATCTTCACATACCTTCACATGCACAGTTGATTGTCATCATAATTTGAAGAGGATCTCCACAAGCACAACCTGCCATGTGCATTTGCATTCCAAAAGCAAATTACTTATATGCACATCTTCAGGGGGAGCCCTTGCAACTTATGAAGACAATTCCTTATCCTTTACAATTTCACATATTATATTCCCCGTTGAAAACTTTAACTAGTTTGTCATCAATCACCAAAAAGGGGGAGATTGTAAGTGCATCTAGTGCCACCCCTAGTTGGTTTTGGAGTATTGACGACAAACCTAGTTGAGGGACTAATGTGTTTGTGAGAATTGCAGGATAACACAGGTAGAAGTCCCTCATTGATTCGGTTTTCGTACCAGAGATGACCCCTAAAAATGTATGAAGACATTGATGTCAAAGGTGGTATATGAAGATATTCTCATTGAAGACTATGACAAGAGAAGACATCGCATGAAGCCTATGGAGCTCGAAGACTTAGATCTTTCGTAGTTCTTTTTCTTCTTTGTTGAGTCATAGGAACCACCGTACTGTTAAGTGGGGTCCAAGAGAACTAGTCAGAATGACTGAAGTGATGCTTAACCAAAACCTATGTCTTCGAGTGAAGACTATGAGAGCGAATCTTATCCAGAGTCGGACAAGTCAGCTTTGCTTGTAGCCCAAGTAAAGTTGCCATGTGAGTTTGAAATCTGACCATTGGAACACGTGTCAGTTCCTTAGTGACCCAGGGTCATTTCGGACAAATCAGGTCGGGTTGCCTAGTGGCTATAAATAGCCCACCCCCTACAACCATAAACGGTTGGCTGCTCTGAGTTAG
The DNA here is from genome assembly GCF_003073215.2 of Triticum urartu. Lineage (NCBI taxonomy): Eukaryota > Viridiplantae > Streptophyta > Magnoliopsida > Poales > Poaceae > Triticum > Triticum urartu. Next base: position 284,364,197 of record NC_053028.1, read on the forward strand.
AGTATGGCTTTTGTTGTTTGAGAGCAACCCACCTCAAAGCCTTTGAGAGAGAATTCCTAGCGAGGGTAAAGCCCTAACCACCCAGAGCCAAAGAGAGTTAGGCATCACTTAAGTCTTCTTGTCTGTGTGATCTGAAGACTTATTACACTTGAGGACTGTGAATCCTCCAGCCGGTTAGGTGTCGCGCTCTGAGCATCCAAGAGACATTGTGGATCGCCAGTGAACGAAGTCTGTGAAGGTTTGGGAGTCTACCTTGAAGACTTACCAGAGTGATTGGGCGAGGTCTGTGTGACCTTAGCTCAAGAGGAATACGGTGAGGACTGGGTGTCCGGGACTGTGTGTCCTCAGGTTTAAATACCTAGCCGCCCCAACTAGACGTACAGTTGTCACAGCAACTGGAACAGGTCCAACAAATCATTGTCTTCAACGAGTCACTGGTTTCATCCTTCCCTTCCCTTTACTTACTTTTACTCCTTGTGAAGTCATTGTATGATTGCACTATCTTTTGTCTTCACTGAGTGACTACGTGTTCTGTTTGGCTTCATAATATCTTCCTACCTGATCCTTACTACATTGCTGCTATTAGTCATTGTGCTCTCACTCCATTGAATACTTGACTATGGTTTGCCTAGTGTAGCCTACCTTCCGCTGCATGGTAATAGGTTTATTTCTATCGTTTGTCTTCGAAACTTCCATGTTTTGAAGACTTTCATAAAAATCGCCTATTCACCCCCCCTCTAGTCGATATAACGCACTTTCAGTATACACAAGATGATGTCCATGGAAGCATTAGGTTACCTTGTCCCTTGTCTTACCAACAAGAGGGTTTGTGACTCCTTGAACTAGTGCAAGATATGGGAGTTGTTTGCACTTGTTATTGCCAAATGATAAGAGTGATGTATGTTGGCGGAGTCACCCTAAAGACTCTCTAGTTCTTCTTCTTTGGGATCCACTCCATCTTGATGGGAATCCTTGGAGTTGTAGTCGTATTGATGAGGTAGAACTTGATGTAGTCTTAGGAACCCACTTGACCAAGGCCTTATGAGCTTCTTTGAATGCATCAATCTCCTCTTGAAGCTTGTCCTTGCCTTTTTGCTTGTGGTCTTGAGGTGGAAGATCATCTTGAGCTTGTGTTGCTTGGAAAGAAGTAGGATCATACTTCTCTTGTTGAGGAACACACTTCGTCTTGGGGTATTGATCTTCTTACCACTCAACTCCATTGGCATTGAACTTTCGTTCAAAACCAACACCTTGATTCTTCTAGTGTCTCCCTTTCTTGCGTACAATTTCCTCAAATTGCTTACTTCCGGCAAGGCTCTTGTAAACACCTTTCTCTATAATTCCCTTCAATAAGCTATTTTCTTGCTCAAGTGTAACTTGGCTAATAGAATCATTAGTGGAATCAAGAGAACTACTAGAAGCAAGATCATTGGGTTTAGCATGATTATTGTTACTACTAGAAGAAGAATCTTTCTTACTCTTGTTGCTAGATTTGACTTGTGGCATGTAAGTAGACAAGAGTAAATGCTTGGTGATGTCTACTACACAACCTTCTTCTTGTAGACGTTGTTGGGCCTCCAAGTGCAGAGGTTTGTAGGACAGTAGCAAATTTCCCTCAAGTGGATGACCTAAGGTTTATCAATCCGTAGGAGGCGTAGGATGAAGATGGTCTCTCTCAAGCAACCCTGCAACCAAATAACAAAGAGTCTCTTGTGTCCCCAACACACCCAATACAATGGTAAATTGTATAGGTGCACTAGTTCGGCGAAGAGATGGTGATACAAGTGGTATATGGATAGTAGATATGAGTATTTGTAATCTGAAATAATAAAAACAGCAAGGTAGAAAGTGATAAAAGTGAGCGTAAACGGTATTGCAATGATAGGAAATAGGGCCTAGGGTTCATACTTTAGCTAGTGTAAGTTCCCTCAACAATACTAACATAATTGGATCACATAACTATCCCTCAACATGCAACAAAGAGTCACTCCAAAGTCACTAATAGCGGAGAATGAACGAAGAGATTATGGTAGGGTACGAAACCACCTCAAAGTTATTCTTTCCAATCAATCCGTTGGGCTATTCCTATAAGTGTCACAAACAGCCCTAGAGTTCGTACTAGAATAATACCTTAAGACACAAATCAACCAAAACCCTAATGTCACCTAGATACTCCAATGTCACCTCAAGTATCCGTGGGTATGATTATACGATATGCATCACACAATCTCAGATTCATCTATTCAACCAACACAGAGGACCTCAAAGAGTGCCCCAAAGTTCTACCGGAGAATCACGACGAAAACGTGTGCCAACCCCTATGCATAGGTTCATGGGCGGAACCCGCAAGTTGGTCACCAAAACATACATCAAGTGGCACGTGGTATCCCATTGTCACCACAGATATCCACGACAAGACATACATCAAGTGTTCTCAAATCTTTAAAGACTCAATCCGATAAGATTACTTCAAAGGGGAAACTCAATTTATTACAAGAGAGAAGAGGGGGGGAGAAACATCATAGAATCCAAATATAATAGCAAAGCTCGCGATACATCAAGATCGTATCATCTCAAGAACACGAGAGAGAGAGAGAGAGAGAGAGAGATCAAACACATAGCTACTGGTACATACCCTCAGCCCCGAGGGAGAACTACTCCCTCCTCGTCATGGGGAGCGCAAGGATGATGAAGATGGCCACCGGAGAAGGATTTCCCCCTCCGGCAGGGTGTCGAAACGGGTCTAGATTGGGTTTTGGTGGCTACGGAGGCTTCTGGCGGCGGAACTCCCGATCTATGTTGCGTTCTGGAAGTTTTAGGGTATATGGACTTATATAGGCAGAAGAAGCACGTCAGGGGAGCCACGGGGGCCCCACAAGGCAGGGGGGCGCGCCCTAGGGGAGTGGGCGCGCCCCCCACCCTCGTGGGTAGCTCGTGTCTCCCCTGACGTGGGGTCCAAGTTCATCAGGTGTGTTTCCTTCCAAAAATAACTTCTCTAGTTGATTTCGTTTCGTTTCGACTCCGTCTGATATTCCTTTTCTTCGAAACACTGAAATAGGCATAAAATAGCAAATCTGGGCTGGGCCTTTGGTTAATAGGTTAGTCCCAAAAGTAATATAAAAGTGGATAATAAAGCCCAATATTGCCCAAAACAGTAGATAATATAGCATGGAGCAATCAAAAATTATAGATACGTTGGAGACGTATCAAGCATCCCCAAGCTTAATTCCTGCTCGTCCTCGAGTAGGTAAATGATAAAGAAGATAATTTTTGATGTGGAATGCTAGTTGGCATAATTTAAATGTAATTCTTCTTAATTCTGGCATGAATATTCAGATCCATAAGATTCAAGACAAAAGTTCATATTGACATAAAAATAATAATACTTCAAGCATACTAACAAAGCAATCATGTCTTCTCAAAATAACATGGCCAAAGAAAGTTATCCCTACAAAATCATATAGTCTGGCTATGCTCCATCTTCACCACACAAAAATATTTAAATCATGCACAACCCCGATGACAAGCCAAGCAATTGTTTCATACTTTTGATGTTCTCAAACTTTTTCAATCTTCACGTAATACATGAGCGTGTGCCATGGACATAGCATTATAGGTGGAATAGAATGGTGGTTGTGGAGAAGACACAAAGGGAGAAGATAGTCTCACATCAACTAGGCGTATCAACGGGCTATGGAGATGCCCATCAATAGATATCAATGTGAGTGAGTAGGGATTGCCATGCAACGGATGCACTAGAGCTATAAGTGTATGAAACCTCAAAAAGAAACTAAGTGGGTGTGCATCCAACTTGCTTGCTCACGAAGACCTAGGGCATTTTGAGGAAGCCCATCATTGGAATATACAAGCCAAGTTCTATAATGAAAGATTCCCACTAGTATATGAAAGTGACAACATAGGCGACTCTCTATCATGAAGATCATGGTGCTACTTTGAAGCACAAGTGTGGTAAAAGGATAGTAGCATTGCCACTTCTCTCGTTTTCTCTCATTTTTTTTTATTTGGGCCTTCTCCTTTTTATGGCCTTTTCTCTTTTTTTTTATTTGGGCTTCTTTGGCCTCTTTTATTTATTTATTTATTTTCGTCCGGAGTCTCATCCGACTTGTGGGGGAATCATAGTCTCCATCATCCTTTCCTCACTGGGACAATGCTCTAATAATGATGATCATCACAGTTTTATTTACTTACAACTCAAGAATTACAACTCGATACTTAGAACAAAGTATGACTCTATATGAATGCCTCCAGCGGTGTACCGGGATATGCAATGAATCAAGAGTGACAAGTATGAAAAAATTATGAACGGTGGCTTTGCCACAAATACTATGTCAACTACATGATCATGCTAAGCAATATGACAATGATGGAGTGTGTCATAATAACCGGAATGGTGGAAAGTTGCATGGCAATATATCTCAGAATGGCTATGGAAATGCCATAATAGGTAGGTATGGTGGCTGTTTTGAGGAAGGTATATGGTATCGACGAAAGGTGTGTGGTACTAGAGAGGCTAGCAAGGGTGGAAGGGTGAGAGTGCGTATAATCCATGGACTCAACATTAGTCATAAAGAACTCATATACTTATTGCAAAAATCTACAAGTTATCAAAGCAAAGTATTACGCGCATGCTCCTATGGGGATAGATTGGTAGGAAAAGACCATCGCTCGTCCCCGCCGCCACTCATAAGGAAGACAATCAATAAATAAATCATGCTCCGACTTCATCACATAACGGTTCACCATACGTGCATGCTACGGGAATCACAAACTTCAACACAAGTATTTCTCAAATTCACAACTACTCAACTAGCATGACTCTAATATTACCATCCTCATATCTCAAAACAATCATCAAGTATCAAACTTCTCTTAGTATTCAACACACTCATAAGAGAATTTTATTATTCTTGAATACCTAGCATATTAGGATTTTAACCAAATTACCATGCTATTTAAGACTCTCAAAATAATCTAAGTGAAGCATGAGAATTCATCTATTTCTTCAAAATAAAACTACCACCATGCTCTAAAAGATATAAGTGAAGCACTAGAGCAAATGACAAACTACTCCGAAAGATATAAGTGAAGATCAATGAGTAGTCGAATAATTATGCAACTACGTGAAGACTCTCTAACATTTAATAATTCCAAATCTTGGTATTCTATTCAAACAGCAAGCAAAGCAAAATAAAATGACATCTAAGAATAGCAAACATCATGTGAAGAAGCAAAAACTTAGGATCAACCGATACTAACCGATAATTGTTGAAGAAGAAAGGTGGGATGCCAACCGGGGCATCCCCAAGCTTAGATGCTTGAGACTTCTTGAAATATTATCTTGGGGTGCCTTGGGCATCCCCAAGCTTGAGCTTTTGTGTCTCCTTAATTCCTCTCATATCATGGTCTCCCTAAATCTCAAAAGCTTCATCCACACAAAACTCAACAAGGACTCGTGAGATAAGTTAGTATAAACCATTGCCAAAACCTTATCATACTCTACTGTAGCAAATCACTAAAATTATTATTCAACATTGCATACTAAATGCCTCTGCATATTTAATAGTCCTATCCTCAAATAGAATCATTAAAGAAGCAAACAGATGCAAACATAACAGCAATCTGCCTAAACAGGATAGTTTGTAAAGAATGCTGCAACATCCATACTTCCCTAACTCCAAAAATTATGAAAGAAAATTCCCACTGTAGTAAATTTATCAGATCTTAATATGCAAAAGGTTTCAACATTTTATCACATTCTGACTTTTCTTCGGAATTATTGCAACAACGGTAAACTTTCTGTTTTCAAACAGCAACATGAAGACTTGTAACATAGGCATAGTAAAGACTATTAATGCCACTTTTATTGAAATAAAAGATGCAAAACATTGTTCTAAATAACAGAAAGTTTCCCTCAAGTGCAGAGGTTTGTAGGACAGTAGCAAATTTCCCTCAAGTGGATGACCTAAGGTTTATCAATCCGTAGGAGGCGTAGGATGAAGATGGTCTCTCTCAAGCAACCCTGCAACCAAATAACAAAGAGTCTCTTGTGTCCCCAACACACCCAATACAATGGTAAATTGTATAGGTGCACTAGTTCGGCGAAGAGATGGTGATACAAGTGGTATATGGATAGTAGATATGAGTATTTGTAATCTGAAATAATAAAAACAGCAAGGTAGCAAGTGATAAAAGTGAGCGTAAACGGTATTGCAATGATAGGAAATAGGGCCTAGGGTTCATACTTTCGCTAGTGTAAGTTCCCTCAACATACTAACATAATTGGATCACATAACTATCCCTCTACATGCAACAAAGAGTCACTCCAAAGTCACTAATAGCGGAGAACGAACGAAGAGATTATGGTAGGGTACGAAACCACCTCAAAGTTATTCTTTCCAATCAATCCGTTGGGCTATTCCTATAAGTGTCACAAATAGCCCTAGAGTTCGTACTAGAATAACACATTAAGACACAAATCAACCAAAACCCTAATGTCACCTAGATACTCCAATGTCACCTCAAGTATCCGTGGGTATGATTATACGATATGCATCACACAATCTCAGATTCATCTATTCAACCAACACAAAGGACCTCAAAGAGTGCCCCAAAGTTCTACCAGAGAATCACGACGAAAACGTGTGACAACCCCTATGCATAGGTTCATGGGCGGAACCCGCAAGTTGGTCACCAAAACATACATCAAGTGGCACGTGGTATCCCATTGTCACCACAGATATCCACGGCAAGACATACATCAACTGTTCTCAAATCTTTAAAGACTCAATCCGATAAGATTACTTCAAAGGGGAAACTCAATTCATTACAAGAGAGAAGAGGGGGGAAGAAACATCATAGGATCCAAATATAATAGCAAAGCTCACGATACATCAAGATCGTATCATCACAAGAACATGAGAGAGAGAGAGATCAAACACATAGCTACTGGTACCCTCAGCCCCGAGGGAGAACTACTCCCTCCTCGTCATGGGGAGCACCGGGATGATGAAGATGGCCACCGGAGAAGGATTGGCCCCTCCGGCAGGGTGCTGGAACGGGTCTAGATTGGTTTTTGGTGGCTATGGAGGCTTCTGGCAGCGGAACTCCCGATCTATGTTGCGTTCTGTAAGTTTTAGGGTATATGGACTTACATAGGCAGAAGAAGCACATCAGGGGAGCCATGGGGGCCCCACGAGGAAGGGGGGCGCGCCCTAGGGGAGTGGGCGCGCCCCCCACCCTCGTGGGCAGTTCGTGTCTCCCCTGACGCGGGGTCCAAGTTCATCAGGTGTGTTTCCTTCCAAAAATAACTTCTCCAGTTGATTTCGTTCCGTTTCGACTCTGTCTGATATTCCTTTTCTTCGAAACACTGAAATAGGCATAAAACAACAAATCTGGGCTGGGCCTCCGGTTAATAGGTTAGTCCCAAAAGTAATATAAAAGTGGATAATAAAGCCCAATATTGCCCAAAACAGTAGATAATATAGCATGGAGCAATCAAAAATTATAGATACGTTGGAGACGTATCACTTGGCAATGTAAGAAGAACTCTTCTTGCGAAGATCATCATTGATCGCTTTTAAGAACCCATGCTCTTGCTCAAGGTTGAGCTTTTCGAAGCGTAACTTCTCATGAGTCTTTAAAGCTCTCGATGATTTTCCAAGGTAGTTTCATGAGCTAACTTAAGAGTGTTTAGCTCTTTAGTTAGACGCTCAATCTCCTTCTTATCATCGTCATTCGTTTTGTATTGATTAGCATGATTAATAGCAAGTTCATCATAGTTTTCATCACTAGAATTGTCAGCAAGTAAATCATCATCACCTAGCAAGTCATCTTCATCACTATTGAAATCAACATACTCGGGGTGTGATACCTTCGGACCTTTTGCCATGAAACATCTTCCAATTCCTTCATTTGGTGACTCAAATATGTCGTAGGAGTTGGTTGACACAAGTGCTAGACCGGCAACACCTTCATCTTGAGTATATTCGGAGTCGGAGTGATAACTTCTCTTGGAGTGATCGTCGGAGTCGGAGCCGGATACCCATTCGCCAACGTGAGCTTGATGTCTTCGTTTTTTGTAGCCCCTTGATGATTTGTCCTTCATTTTCGAATCCTTGCTTCTTCGTGATGTTCTTCGTTCATAACGGTCATCTCTACCCCTCCTCTCTCTTGATGGTGATTCTTCTCTCCTACTTCTTCTCTTGGGAGAATCTTCTCTCCTACTTCTTCTCTTGGGAGAATCTTCTCTTCTTTTGTAGGGAGCCATACACTCATTGGAATAGTGTCGGGGTCTTCCACAATTTGCAGTTACGCTCACGACTAGAAGAAATTTTGTCATTGTAGGACCTTGACTTGGAACTTCTTTCCTTGCTTCTACTCTTGTAGAACTTGTTGAAGTTCTTCACCATTAGGATCAATTCTTCATTGAAGGTTTGCTTCTCATTTGATGATGTGGGGGAATCACATGAGGCTTTGTAAGCACCACTTGACTTGTTGTGAAGCTCTTCCTTATCCCTAAGTGACATCTCATGAGCAACAATTCTTCCAATGACTTCTGTTGGCTTGAGATATTTGTAGTTGGGCATCATTTGGATCAATGTGCACATGGTATCATATTTTCCATCCAAGGCTCTTAGGATTTTCTTGATGATGAATCTATCGGTCATCTCTTCACTTCCTAAGCCGGCAATCTCATTTGTGATGAGAGCAAGCCTAGAGTACATTTCAGCAAAACCTTCACCATACTTCATTTTGAACTTGTCAAGTTGACTTTGAAGCACATCCAATTTGGATTCCTTGATGGAGTCGATACCTTCATGCATATCAATCAAAGTATCCCAACTTTCTTTTGCATTCTCAAGATGGCTGATTTTGTTGAATTCTTCGGGGCACAATCCGTTGAAGAGAATATCACAAGCTTGAGCATTGTATTGCAGCATCTTCAAATCTTCCGCGGTAGCTTCATGGTTCGGTTCTATCCCATCAAAGAATTCACCTTGCAAGCCAATACACACAATAGCCCAAACGGCGGGGTTATGTCCAAGAATATGCATTTTCATCTTATGCTTCCAACTAGCAAAATTTGTACCATCAAAGTAAGGACCTCTACGGTGGTAATTTCCCTCGCTAGACGCCATACTCTCCTAGGTTGTGAAACCAAGGCTATGACCACCAAAAGCTATGGAAATGAAAGAAAATGGAAACCAAAGCTCTGATACCACTTGTAGGATCGAAAGTATGTCTAGAGGGGGGGGGGTGATTAGACTACTTGACCAAATAAAAATCTAGCCTTTTCCCAATTTTAGTTCTTGGCAGATTTTTAGCAACTTTGCACAAGTCAAGCAATCAACCTACACATGCAATTCTAAGAGTATAGCGGTGGAAAGTAAAACAATTGCATATGAAGGTAAAGGGAGGAGTTTGGAGGGAGCAAACACAATGTAGACACGGAGATTTTTGGCGTGGTTCCGATAGGTGGTGCTATCGTACATCCACGTTGATGGAGACTTCAACCCATGAAGGGTAACGGTTGCGCGAGTCCACGAAGGGCTCCAACCATGAAGGGTCCACAGAGAAGCAACCTTGTCTATCCCACCATGGCCATCGCCCACGAAGGACTTGCCTCACTCGGGTAGATCTTCATGAAGTAGGCGATCTCCTCGCCCTTACAAACTCCTTGGTTCAACTCCACAATCTTGACGGATGCTCCCAAGTGACACCTAGCCAATCTAGGAGACACCACTCTCCAAGAGGTAATAAATGGTGTGTTGATGATGAACTCCTTGATCTTGTGCTTCAAATGATAGTCTCCCCAACACTCAACTCTCTCTCATAGGACTGGATTTGGTGGAAAGAAGATTTGAGTGGAAAGCAACTTGGGGAAGGCTAGAGATCAAGATTTATGTGGTAGGAATGGAATATCTTGACCTCAACACAAGGTAGGTGTTTCTCTCTCAGAAAATGTATGTTAGAGATGTAGGCATGTTCTAATGGCTCTCTCCATGAATGAAGAGTGAGTGAAGGGGTATATATAGCGTCCACACAAAATCTAACCGTTACAGACAATTTAACAAACTTGGTGGGACCGAATCATGAAACTCGGTCAGATCGATTTAGTTCAAAATGTGAATGTTAGGATTTTCGGTGGGACCGACACATCAATTCAGTGGGACCGTTGTCATTAGGGTTAGGGCATAACGTAATCTCGGTGAGTCCGATTACACAAATTAGGTGGGACTGATTTTGGTAATAGACAAACAGAGAGTTGGTCAGGAAATCTCGGTGGGACCGATTCGCTCTTTTGGTAGGACCAAAATGTTACGAAAGGGAAACAGAGAGTTTGCATTGCAATCTCGGTGGGACCGATCGCTCATCTCGGTTCGACCGAAACGTTACGAAGGGAAACAGAGAGTTTGCATTACAATCTTGGTGGGACCTATCGCTCATCTCGGTTCGACCGAAACGTTACTAAGGGAAACAGAGAGATTACAATCCCATCTCGGTGAGACCGAGGTCCCTATCGGTGAGACCGAAAAGACTAGGGTTTCTGGTAGTGGCTATGTCAAGAGAACTCGGTGGCGCCGGATAGAGAATTTCGATGGGGTCGAGTTTAACTTTTGGTTTGGGACATATGTGGATATGAGAAAGTAGTTGAAGGCTTTGCAGCATATCACGAAGCATTTTGAGCAAGAAACTAATTATGCAACACCTCACCCCCTCTTGATAGTATTGGCTTTTCCTATGGACTCAATGTGATCTTGGATCACTAAAATGAGAAATGTAGAGTCTTGTGCTTTGAGCTTGAGCCAATCCTTTTTTCCTTAGCATTGTGAGGGGTCCACTTTCTAATCCATGCCATGCCAATCATTGAGCTTTCCTGAAATATTTATCTTGAAATAGCATTATCTCAATGAGCTATATGTTGTTAGGAATTACCAAAACCACCCAGGGATAGTTGCACTTTCAGCTAGGATTTGATTGCTCTTATTTAGAATAATGTTTTTCATCTTTGATATGTCCATTTTGCACCATGTTCTCCTACTATTATTTATAATGTTTTATGCATAATAATGCTTTTTGGAGTAATTCTAATGCCTTTTCTCTCATAATATGCAAGGTTCACACAAAGAGGGAGAATATCGATAGCTGGAATTCTGGAGCTGAAAAAGCTACATCAGGCCACCTATTCTGCACAACTCCAAATGAGCTGAAACTTCACGGGGATTTTTTATGGAATATATAAGAATTATTGGAGCAAATAACCACCAGAGGGGGTCCACCAGGTGGGCACAACCCACCTGGGCGCGACAGGGCCCCCAGGCGCGCCCTGCTGGGTGGTGTCCTCGTCGGCCCACTTGCGGTGCCCCTCTTCTGGTATATAAGTCATTTTGACCTAGAAAAAATAAGAGGGAGGTCTTTCGGGATGAAGTGTCACGATCTTGAGGCGGAACTTGGGCAGGAGCACTTTTGCCCTCCGGCGGAGCGATTCCGTCAGGGAACTTCCCTCCCAGAGGGGGAAATCATCGTCATTATCATTACCAACAAATATCCCATCTTGGGGAGGGCAATCTCCAATAACATCTTCAACAACACCATCTCCTCTCAAACCCTAGTTCATCTCTTGTGTTCAATCTTTGTACCGAAACCTTAGATTGGTGCTTGTGGGTGACTAGTAGTGTTGATTACATCTTGTAGTTGATTACTATATGGTTTATTTGGTGGAAGATTATAAGTTCAAATCCATTATTCTATTTAATACCCCTCTAATCTTGAGCATGATTATCATTTGTGAGTAGTTACTTTTGTTCTTGAGGTCATGGGAGAAATCTTGTTGCAAGTAATCATGTGAACTTGATATGTGTTCGATATTTTGATGGTATGTATGTTGTGATTCCCTTAGTGGTGTCATGTGAACGTCGACTACATGGCACTTCACCTTATTAGGGCCTAAGGGAATGCATTGTGGAGTAGTTATTAGATGATGGGTTGCGAGAGTGACATAAGCTTAAACCCTAGTTTATGTGCTACTTCGTAAGGGACTGATTTGGATCCAAAAGTTTAATGCTATGGTTAGATTTGATCTTAATACTTTTCTCGTAGTTGCGGATGCTCGTGAGGGGGTTAATAATAAGTAGGAGGTTTGTTCAAGTAAGAACAACACCTAAGCACCGGTCCACCCACATATCAAATTATCAAAGTAGCGAACACAAATCAAACTAACATGATGAAAGTGACTAGATGAAATTCCCATGTACCCTCAAGAACACTTTGCTTATCATAAGGGACCGTTTTGGCCCGTCCTTCTCCACAAAATGATTGGGCTATCTTTTGCTACATATTATTTTTCGTTACCTTTCTTTGCTCATTACAAATTATCTTGCTATCAAACTACTCGTTACTTATAATTTCAATGCTTGCAGAGAATACCTTGCTAAAAACCGCTTGTCATTTCCTTCTACTCCTCGTTGGGTTTGACACTCTTACTTATCAAATGGACTATGATTGATCCACTATACTTGTGGGTCATCAAGTCTCTCTTCTGGCGCTGTGGCCGGGGAGTGAAGCACTCTTGGTAACTTCAAATCAGTAAGGAAAAATTATTACTACGTGCTGAAATTTATTGTCACTTGTTACTATGGAGAACAATCATTTCAGGGGTTTGTTCAGGGGGTATCTTCACCTCGACCAGAACCACAATTAGTTACCCCTCAATCTACTGCACCTACTGAAAATATTGGTTATGAAACTCCTTTGGGTATGATAGAACAACTACTAGCTAATCCTTATGCAGGAGATGGAACCGAACATCCTGATAGGCACTTGATATATGTGGATTATTTAAGCTTACAGGTTTACTCGGAGATGAAGCTAATAAGAAGGTTTTCCCTTTATCTTTAAAGGGAAAAGCATTGTCATGGTATAGGCTATGCGATGATATTAGATCTTGGAATTGGAAATGATTGAAATTGGAGTTTCACCAAAAAATTTATCCTATGCATCTAGTTCATCGTGATCGGAATTATATATATATATATATATAATTTTTGGCCTCATGAAGGAGAAAGTATCGCTCTAGCTTGGGGGAGGCTTAACTCAATGTTATATTCATGCCCCAATCATGAGCCCTCAAGAGAAATTATCATTCAGAAATTTTATGACCGCCTTTCTCGTGATGATCAATCCATGCTCGATACTTCTTGTACTGGTTCTTTTATGAAGAAGACTATTGAATTCAGGTGGGATCTTTTAGAAATAATTAAACACAACTCTGGAGATTGGGAACTAATGAAGGTGAAGAGTGAGGTATTAATCTTAAGTTTGATTGTGTTAAATCTTTTATGAATACCGATGCTTTTCAAAAGTTTAGCACTAAATATGGACTTGACTCTGAGATAGTAGCTTCCTTTTGTGAATCATTTGCTACTTGAGTTGATCTCCCTAAGGAGAATTGGTTTAAGTATCATCCACCTATTAAATAAGAAATTAAGGAACCAGTAATAGCTAAAGATGAAAATATTATTTATAATGTTGATCCAGTTGTCCCTACTGCTTATATTGAAAAACCACCTTTCCCTGTTAGGATAAAGGAACATGCTAAGGTCTCACCATGGTCAATAAAATCTATATTAGAGCACCTAAACCTGCTGAACAAATCAAAGTAGAACCTAGCATTGCTATGGTTAAAGATCTCTTGGTAGAAAATATTGATGGGCATGTTATTTACTTCTGTGATGAAGCTGCCAGAATTGCCAAACCAGATGAAAAGGATAAACGTAGACCTGTTGTTGGCATGCCTGTTGTCTCAGTCAAAATATGAGATCACTGTTATCATGGTTTATGTGAGTTAGGTTATATCAAAATATGAGATCACTTATGAGATCACTGTTATCATGCGTGAGTGCTATTCCTTTTACATTATATCAAGAAATTATGAATGACATAGCACCCGCTGAAATAGAAGATATATATGTTACTATTAAACTTGCTAATAGAGACACCATCACACCACTTGGGATTGTTAGAGATGCTGAAGTCTTGTGTGAGAAAATAAAATATCCTACTGATTTTCTAGTTCTTGATTCCCCACACGATGACTTTTGTCCCATTATCTTCGACAGGCCTTTCTTGAACACCGTTAATGCTAAAATAGATTGTGAGAAACAAACCAGCGGTGTTAGTTTTGGTAATGAGTCTCATGAGTTTAATTTTTCCAAGTTCAATAGAAGTTGTCTACTAAGGATGAAATAATTGGTCTTGCTTCTATTGCGGTACCTCCTACTAATCCACTAGAACAATATTTGCTACACCATGAAAATGATATGCATATGCATGAAACAAAACAAGATAAATAAAATTTTGTTTGAAGAACGACCTCTACTTAAACACAATTTGCCTATTGAAACTCTAGGAGGTCCTTCTCCACCTAAAGGTGATCCTATGTTTGAATTAAAGCAATTCCCAGACACTTTGGAATATGCTTATCTTGATGAGAAAAAGATATATCCTGTTATTATTAGTGCTAAACTTTCAGAACATGAAGAAGAAAGATTATTGAAAATTCTGACGAATTACCGAGCTGCTATTGGATATACTCTTGATGATCTTAAGGGCATTAGTCCCACTCTCTGTCAGCACAAGATTAATATGGAACCTGATGCTAAACCCGTTGTTGATCACCAAAGACGTATAAATCCTAAAATGAAAGAAGTGGTAAGAACTAAAATACTGAAGCTTCCGGAAGCAGGTATAATTAATCCCATAGCTGATAGTAGATGGGTAAGTCCCGTTCATTGTGTTCCTAAGAAAGGAGGTATTACTGTTGTTCCCAATGATAAAAATGAACTTATTCCACAAAGAATTATCACTAGTTATAGAATGGTAATTGATTTTAGAGAATTACATAAAGCAACTAGAAAATATCATTACCCTCTGCCTTTTATTGATCAAATGCTAGAAAGATTATCTAAGCATACACACTTTTGTTTTCTCGATGGATATTCTGTTTTTTCTCAAGTACCTGTTTCACAACCTGATCAATAGAAAACCACCTTTACTTGTCCTTTTGGAACTTATGCTTATAGACGTATGCCTTTTGGTTTATGCAATGCACCTGCTACTTTTCAAAGATGTATGACTTCTATATTCCCTGATTTCTGTGAAAAGATTGTGGAGGTTTTCATGGATGATTTTTTCCGTTTACGGAACTTCTTTTGATGATTGCTTATGCAACATTGATCGAGTTTTGCAGAGATGCGAGCAAACTAATCTTGTCTTGAATTGGGAGAATTGCCACTTTATGATTACTGAAGGTATTGTCTTGGGACATAAAACTTTTGAACGAGGTATTGAGTTGGATAAAGCTAAAGTTGATGCAATTGAGAAAATGCCATGTCCCAGAGATATTAAAGGTATTCGTAGTGTTCTCAGTCATGCTGGTTTCTCTAGGAGATTTATTAAAGATTTCTCTAAAAATTTTAGGCCTCTTACAAATATTTTACAAAAGGATTTCCCTTTTGTTTTAATGATGATTGTGTCGAAGCCTTTGAAACACTTAAGAAAGCCTTGTTTTCTGCACCTATTGTTCAACCACCTAATTGGAACTTGCCTTTTGAAATCATGTGTGATGCTAGTGATTATCCTATTGGTGCTGTTTTAGGACAAAGATTTGATAAGAAATTAAATGTCATTCATTATTCTAGTAAGACTCTAGACAGTGCCCAACGAAATTATGCTACTACTGAAAAGGAATTCTTAGGAGTGGTGTTTCCTTGTGATAAATTCAGATCTTACATTGTTGATTCTAAAGTGATTGTTCACACTAATCATGCTGTTATTAAATATTTTATGGAAAAAATGTACTAAACCTAGACTCACTAGGTTGGTTCTCTTGCCACAAGAATTTGATTTACATACCACTAATAGGAAAGGAGCCGAGAACCCCATAGCTGATAACTTGTCTAGGTTAGAAAATATTCTTGATGACCCACAACCTATTAATGGTAGTTTTCATGATGAGCAATTAGCTGCAATAAATGTCTCTCATAACACTCCTTGGTATGCTGACTATGCTAATTATATTGTTGCTAAATATATAGCACCTAGCTTCACATAGCAACAAAAGAAAAAAAATCTTTTATGATTTGAGACATTACTTTTGGGATGACCCACATCTTTATAAAGAAGGAGTAGATGGTATTATTATACGTTGTGTACATGAGCATGAACAGGGACAAATCCTACGAAAATGTCACTCTGAAGCTTACGGAGGGCATCATGCAGGAGACATAACTGCTCAAAAGGTATTGCAATCTGGTTTTTATTGGCCTACTCTCTTCATGGATGCCCGTAAGTTTGTTTTATCTTGTGATGAATGTCAAAGAATTGGTAATATTGGTAAGCATCAGGAAATTCCTATGAATTATTCTCTTGTTGTTGAACCATTTGATGTCTGGGGTTTCTATTACATGTGACCTTTTCCTTCCTCTAATGGGTATACACATATTTTGGTTGCTGTTGATTATGTTACTAAGTGGGTAGAAGCTATTCCAACTAGTAGTGCTGATCACAACACCTCTATTAAAATTCTTAAGGAAGTTATGTTCCCAAGGTTTGGAGTCCCTAGATATTTAATGACTAATGGTGGTTCACATTTTATTCATGGTGCTTTCCGTAAAATGCTTGCTAATTATGATGTTAGCCATAGAATTGCATCACCTTATCATCCTCAGTCTAGTGGTCAAGTTGAACTTAGTAATAGAGAAATAAAATTAACTTTACAAAAAACAGTCAATAGGTCCCGAAAGAATTGGTCTAAGAAAAGAGGTTATTTGATGATGCACTTTGGGCTTACCGAACAACATATAAAAATCCCATGGGTATGCCTCCTTATAAAATGGTTTATGGAAAAGCTTGTCATTTGCCTCTTGAGTTAGAACATAAAGCATATTGGGCAATTAAAGAACTCAACTATGATTTCAAACTTGCCAGTGAAAAGAGGTTATTTGATATTAGCTCACTAGATGAATGAAGAACCCAGGCTTATGAAAATTCCAAATTATTTAAATAAAATTTAAAAGATGGCATGACCAAAGAATCCAAAAGCGAGAATTCAAAGTTGGAGAATATATTCTTTTGTACAACTCTCGTTTTAGATTTTTTGCAGGAAAACTTCTCTCCAAATGGGAAGGACCTTCTGTTATCGAGGAGGTTTCTCGATCTGGAGCTATCAAAATAAGTAATGCCGAAGGTACTAACCCAAAGGTTGTCAATGGGCAAAGAATAAAACATTATATCTTAGGTACGCCCATTAATGTCGAAGGCAATATTAGCCAAACTATGACACTGGAAGAACACATAAAATAAACCTTCCGGAACACTCCAGAATCATGAAAAAAGAGGGGTTTCAGAGGAGGATTCCCCAGTTTCTTATCAGCCTTTAGATAAAAATATCTTCAAGGATACCTATCCTTATATATGGTACACCGATGAGGAAAATGAAGATGAACCAGTCCCTCCTTGCTTCAAGCAAGAAAGCAAAGAGGCATTATGCAAAAGGATAATAAAGCTTGAGATAGAAAATGATGAGTTGACGATTGATAATTTCACCCTTGGACGCAAGTCGGAGAAAGAGAAGGACGAACCCTCTACTTCATCACCACCACCTCCTTCTTCATCACCGAAGGAGACTTGAGTATCGTGTATGAACACTCCTCTTGGCTTGTTCCAAGCTTGGGGGAGGTGCCCCAGTATCGTATCACCTCCACTATCTTTTACCTTTACTTATCTTAGTTAGATCCTTAGTTATCTTTTGCTTTAGTTGAATAAAACTTTAGTTCGATCCTTTCTTTTCGAGTGTTTGCTTAGTGATCTATCCTTGTAATCGTGTGCGAGATATATAATAAAATTTAGTTTGAGTTTTGCTTTCTTTACTTTCTTGTTGAATAAAAAGAAAGGAAAATAAATGGAAAAGATCATATGCTAATCTTATGGCAAGTAATGACATCACATAAGGAAGAGTATAAGTAGTAAAATTTATTGGAGAGTAACAAACATAACATTGGTCAATGATGCAATTCATGAAAGAATTAATAAGGGAAGAGAATATTCACATGCAAATACACTATCTTGGACATCTTTTATGATTGTGAGCCCCATCAAAATATTATATGCCAAAATTGTTGACGTTGGACAAGGAAGACAACATAATGATTTATGTTTGTTCGTATTCACAGAGAAGTTATATTGTCATAGATCCTTTAACATGTGGTGCTTGTCCCCCATCTTTTCTAGCCAAAAATTCCGCACTAAGTAGAGATACTACTTGTGCATCCAAAACCCTCAAACCAAATATTGTTTTGAGAGTCCACCATACGTACCTATGGATTGAGTAAGATCCTTCAAGTAAGTTGTCATCGGTGCAATAAGGCAATAAAAATTGCTTCTAAAAGTGTTAGATCATTTAGTATAAGAGAAAATTGAGCGTTGTATGAACTTGTGATGGCAAAGAATAAAAGCGACAGACTGCATAATAAAGGTTGCTATCATAATGGGCAATATAACGTGACGTTCTTTTACACTAAGAGATTGATCATACAACCAAAAAGCGCATGGCAACCTCTGCTTCCTCTGCGAAGGGCCTATGTTTTACTTTTATGCAAGAGTCAAAGTACTCCTCTCTATTCCTTTTTATTTTCTCTTTTTGCAAGCATCATGTGGTGAGTAAATATCTAGGCACACATATCTAGTTGGATATGGGTGAGCATGAGTTATTATTGTTGACATCACATTTGAGGTGAATACGTTGGGAGGCGAAACTATAAGCCCCTATCTTTATATGTGTCCGATTGAAATTGTTGCTCATGTGTATGCGGTGAGTGTTAGCAATCATAGAAGACTATATGATGGTTGAGTATGTGGACTTGCCAAAAGGATCCGATACGTGACCCTTCCTAAAAAGATCATGAATTTTAGTTGCAAAGTTGACTGAGAATATAGTTTGTTGGTTTTCAATAGAATTTATGCTTTATACTTCGATATTGTGATGAACTGTTACTTGTTCATGAGAAGTTTATGATAAAAGTTATGTGATAAAAGTTCTATGATAAAGTTTGTTGCTGTTATAATAATATACATGATGCTTCTATGTCTGTATTTTGTTTTATCGACACCTCTCTCTCTAATCATGTGGACATGTTTTTCGGTTCTGGTTTTCGCTTGAGGACAAGCGAGGTCTAAGCTTGGGGGAGTTGATACGTCCATTTTGCATCATGTTTTCCTATTGCTATTAATAATGTTTTTATGCATAATAATGCTTTTTGGAGTAATTATAATGCCTTTTCTCTCATAATATGCAAGGTTCACACAAAGAGGGAGAATACCGGCAGTTGGAATTCTGGAGCTGAAAAAGCTACGTCAGGCCACCTATTCTGCACAACTCCAAATGAGCTGAAACTTCACAGAGATTTTTTATGGAATATATAAGAATTATTGGAGCAAATAACGACCAGAGGGGCTCCACCAGGTGGGCACAACCCACCTGTCCGCGCCAGGGCCCCCAGGCGCACCCTGGCGGGTTGTGCCCTCCTCGGCCGACCTCCGGTGCCCCTCTTCTAGTATATAAGTCATTTTGACCTAGAAAAAATAATAGGGAGGACTTTTAGGATGAAGCGCCGCGATCTTGAGGCGAAACTTTGGCAGGAGCACTTTTGCCCTCCGGCGGAGCGATTCCGCCGGGGGAACTTCCCTCCCAGAGGGGGAAATCATCGTCATCATCATCACCAACAACTCCCTCATCTTGGGGAGGTCAATCTCCATCAACATCTACAACATCACCATCTCCCACTACAAAAAAATACACTTCCGTGATGATACGTGTTTTTCACAGTAGGTCACGTTTTCTGTCATGCATGTACATCCATGACAAATTTATGAAAGAATCAAGATAGTCATACCAGTGCTGTCGTAGAAGTGTTCCATGACATTACCAAAATTATCATCACAGAAGTGTCCACTTCCATGATGATAATGAAGGAAATATGCCCTAGAGGAAATAATAAAGTTATTATTTATTTCCTTATTCTCATGATAAATGTTTATTATTCATGCTAGAATTGTATTAACCGGAAACGTAATACATGTGTGAATACATAGACAAACATAGTGTCACTAGTATGCCTCTACTTGACTAGCTCGTTGATAAAAGATGGTTATGTTTCCTAGCCATTGACATGAGTTGTCATTTGATTAATGGGATCACATCATTAGGAGAATGATGTGATTGACTTGACCCATTCCGTTAGCTTAGCACTCGATCGTTTAGTATGTTGCTATTGCTTTCTTCATGACTTATACATGTTCCTATGACTATGAGATTATGCAACTCCCGTTTACCGGAGGAACACTTTGTGTGCTACCAAACGTCACAACATAACTGGGTGATTATAAAGGTGCTCTACAGGTGTCTCTGAAGGTACTTGTTGGGTTGGCATATTTTGAGATTAGGATTTGTCACTCCGATTGTCGGAGAGGTATCTCTGGGCCCTCTCGGTAATGCACATCACTTAAGCCTTGCAAGCATTGCAACTAATGATTTAGTTGCGGGATGATGTATTACAGAACGAGTAAAGAGACTTGCCGGTAACGAGATTGCACTAGGTATTGAGATATCGACGATCGAATCTCGGGCAAGTAACATACCGATGACAAAGGGAACAACATATGTTGTTATGCGGTCTGACCGATAAAGATCTTCGTAGAATATGTGGGAGCCAATATGACCATCCAGGTTCCGCTATTGGTTATTGACCGGAAACGTGTCTCAGTCATGTCTACATAGTTCTCGAACCCGTAGGGTCCGCACGCTTAAAGTTTCAATGACGGTTATATTATGAGTTTTGATGTACTGAAGGTTGTTTGGAGTCCCGTATGTGATCATGGACATGACGAGGAGTCTCGAAATGGTCGAGACATGAATATTGCTATATTGGAAGCCTATATTTGGATATCGGAAGTGTTCCGGGTGAAATCAGGATTTTACCGGAGTACCGAGGGGTTACCGGAAACCCCCGGGGGCTTAATGGGCCATAGTGGGCCTTTGTGGAGAAGAGGAGAGGCGGCCAGGGCAGGGCCGCGCGCCCCTCCCCCTAGTCCGAATAGGACAAGGAGAGGGGGGAGGCGCCCCCTTTCCTTCCTATCCCCTCCTCTTTCCCCCTCCAGTCCTAATCCAACAAGGAAAAGGGAGGGAGTCCTACTCCCGGTGGGAGTAGGATTCCTCCTGGCGCACCCCTCCTGGCCGGCCGCACCTCCCCCTTGCTCCTTTATATACGGAGGCAGGGGGCACCCTAGAGACACAACAATTGATCGTTTGATCTTTTAGCCGTGTGCGGTGCCCCCCTCCACCATAGTCCACCTCGATAATACTGTAGTGGTGCTTAGGCGAAGCCCTACGTCGGTAGAACATCATCATCATCACCACGCCATCATGCGGAAGAAACTCTCCCTCAACACTCAGCTGGATCGGAGTTCGAGGGACGTCATCGGGCTGAACGTGTTCTGAACTCGGAGGTGCCGTACGTTTGGTACTTGATCGGTCGGATCGTGAAGACGTACGACTACATCAACCGCGTTGTGCTAACGCTTCCGCTTTCGGTCTACGAGGGCACATGGACAACACTCTCCCCTCTCGTTGTTATGCATCACCATAATCTTGCGTGTGCGTAGGATTTTTTTTGAAATTACTATGTTCCCCAATAGTGGCATCCGAGCCAGGTTTTATGCGTAGATGTCATATGCACGAGTAGAACACAAGTGAGTTGTGGGCGATATAAGTCATACTTCTTACCAGCATGTCATACTTTGGTTCGGCGCTATTGTTGGATGAAGCGGTCCGGACCGACATTACGCGTACGCTTACGCGAGACTGGTTCTACCGACGTGCTTTGCACACAGGTGGCTGGCGGGTGTCAGTTTCTCCAACTTTAGTTGAACCGAGTGTGGCTATGCCCGGTCCTTGCGAAGGTTAAAACAACACCAACTTGACAAACTATCATCGTGGTTTTGATGCGTAGGTAAGAACGGTTCTGGCTAAGCCCAGTAGCAGCCACGTAAAACTTGCAACAACAAAGTAGAGGACGTCTAACTTGTTTTTGCAGGGCATGTTGTGATGTGATATGGTCAAGACATGATGCTAAATTTTATTGTATGAGATGATCATGTTTTGTAACCGAGTTATCGGCAACTAGCAGGAGCCATATGGTTGTCGCTTTATTGTATGCAATGCAATCGCCCTGTAATGCTTTACTTTATCACTAAGCGTTAGCGATAGTCGTAGAAGCATAAGATTGGCGAGACGACAACGATGCTACGATGGAGATCAAGGTGTCGCGCCGGTGACGATGGTGATCATGATGGTGCTTCAGAGATGGAGATCACAAGCATAAGATGATGATGGCCATATCATATCACTTATATTGATTGCATGTGATGTTTATCTTTTATGCATCTTATCTTGCTTTGATTGACGGTAGCATTATAAGATGATCTCTCACTAAATTTCAAGATAAAAGTGTTCTCCCTGAGTATGCACCGTTGCCAAAGTTCGTCGTGCCCAGACACCACGTGATGATCGGGTGTGATAAGCTCTACGTCCATCTACAACGGGTGCAAGCTAGTTTTGCACATGCAGAATACTCAGGTTAAACTTGACGAGCCTAGCATATGCAGATATGGCCTCGGAACACTGAGACCGAAAGGTCGAGCGTGAATCATATCGTAGATATGATCAACATAGTGATGTTCACCATTGAAAACTACTCCATTTCACGTGATGATCGGTTATGGTTTAGTTGATTTGGATCATGTGATCACTTAGATGATTAGAGGGATGTCTATCTAAGTGGGAGTTCTTAAGTAATATGATTAATTGAACTTAAATTTATCATGAACTTAGTACCTGATAGTATCTTGCTTGTGTATGTTGATTGTAGATAGATGGCCCGTGCTGTTGTTTCGTTGAATTTTAATGCATTCCTTGAGAAAGCAAAGTTGAAAGATGATGGTAGCAATTACACAGACTGGGTCCGTAACTTGAAGATTATCCTCATTGCTGCACAGAAGAATTACGTCCTGGAAGTGCCGCTGGGTGCCAGGCCTGCTGTAGATGCAACTGACGATGTTAAGACCGTCTAGCAAAGCAAGGCTGATGACTACTCAATAGTTCAGTGTGCCATGCTTTACGTCTTAGAACCGGGACTTCAACGACGTTTTGAACGTCATGGAGCATATGAGATGTTCCAGGAGTTGAATTTAATATTTCAAGCAAATGCCCGGATTGAGAGATATGAAGTCTCCAATAAGTTCTATAGCTGCAAGATGGAGGAGAATAGTTCTGTCAGTGAGCATATACTCAAAATGTCTGGGTATAACAATCACTTGATTGAACTGGGAGTTAATCTTCCGGATGATAGCATCATTGACAGAATTCTTCAATCACTGCCACCAAGCTACAAGAGCTTCATGATGAACTATAACATGCAAGGGATGGATAAGACGATTCCCTAGCTCTTCACAATGCTAAAGGCTGCGGAGGTAGAAATCAAGAAGGAGCATCAAGTGTTGATGGTCAATAAGACCACCAGTTTCAAGAAAAAGGGCAAAGGGAAGAAGAAGGGGAACTTCAAGAAGAACAACAAGCAAGTTCCTGCTCAAGAGAAGAAACCCAAGTCTGGACCTAAGCCTGAGACTGAGTGCTTCTACTGCAAGCAGACTGGTCACTGGAAGCGGAACTACCCCAAGTATTTGGCGGATAAGAAGGATGGCAAGGTGAACAAAGGTATATGTGATATACATGTTATTGATGTGTACCTTACCAGAGCTCGCAGTAGCACCTGGGTATTTGATACTGGTTATTTTGCTAATATTTGCAACACGAAACAGGGACTACGGATTAAACGAACACTGGCCAAGGACGAGGTGACGATGCGCGTGGGAAACGGTTCCAAAGTCGATGTGATCGCCGTCGGCACGCTACCACTACATCTACCTTCGGGGTTAGTATTAGACCTAAATAATTGTTATTTGGTGCCAGCGTTGAGCATGAACATTATATCTGGATCTTGTTTAATGCGAGACGGTTATTCATTTAAATCAGAGAATAATGGTTGTTCTATTTATATGAGTAATATCTTTTATGGTCATGCACCCTTGAAGAGTGGTCTATTTTTGATGAAGCTCGATAGTAGTGATACACATATTCATAATGTTGAAGCCAAAAGATGCAGAGTTGATAATGATAGTGCAACTTATTTGTGGCACTGCCGTTTGGGTCATATTGGTATAAAGCGCATGAAGAAACTCCATACTGATGGACTTTTGGAATCACTTGATTATGAATCACTTGGTACTTGCGAACCATGCCTCATGGGCAAGATGACTAAAACACCGTTCTCCGGTACTATGGAGAGAGCAACAGATTTGTTGGAAATCATACATACAGATGTATGTGGTCCGATGAATATTGAGGCTCGTGGCGGATATCGTTATTTTCTCACCTTCACAGATGATTTGAGCAGATATGGGTATATCTACTTAATGAAACATAAGTCTGAAACATTTGAAAAGTTCAAAGAATTTCAGAGTGAAGTTGAAAATCATCGTAACAAGAAAATAAAGTTTCTACGATCAGATCATGGAGGAGAATATTTGAGTTATGAGTTTGGTCTACATTTGAAACTATGCGGAATAGTTTCGCAACTCACGCCACCCGGAACACCACAGCGTAATGGTGTGTCCGAACGTCGTAATCGTACTTTACTAGGTATGGTGCAATCTATGATGTCTCTTACTGATTTACCGCTATCGTTTTGGGGTTATGCTTTAGAGACGGCTGCATTCACGTTAAATAGGGCACCATCGAAATCCGTTGAGACGATGCCTTATGAACTGTGGTTTGGCAAGAAACAAAAGTTGTCGTTTCTTAAAGTTTGGGGCTGCGATGCTTATGTGAAAAAGCTTCAACCTGATAAGCTCGAACCCAAATCGGAGAAATGTGTCTTCATAGGATACCCAAAGGAGACTGTTGGGTACACCTTCTATCACAGATCCGAAGGCAAGACATTTTTTTGCTAAGAATGGATCCTTTCTAGAGAAGGAGTTTCTCTCGAAAGAAGTGAGTGGGAGGAAAGTAGAACTTGATGAGCTAACTGTACGTACTCCCTTATTGGAAAGTAGTTCATCACAGAAACCCGTTCCTGTGACGCCTACACCAATTAGTGAGGAAGTTAAATGATGATGATCATGGAACTTCAGATCAAGTTGTTACTGAACCTCGTAGGTCAACCAGAGTAAGATCCGCACCAGAGTGGTACGGTAATCCTGTTCTGGAGGTTATGTTACTAGACCATGACGAACCTACGAACTATGAAAAAGTGATGATGAGCCCACATTCCGCAAAATGTCTTGAGGCCATGAAATCTGAGATGGGATCCATGTATGAGAACAAAGTGTGGACTTTGGTTGACTTGCCCGATGATCGGCAAGCCATTGAAAATAAATGGATCTTCAAGAAGAAGGCTGACGCTGACGGTAATGTTACTGTCTATAAAGCTCGACTTGTTGCAAAAGGTTTTTGACAAGTTCAAGGGATTGACTGCGATGAGACTTTCTCACCAGTAGCGATGCTTAAGTCTGTCCGAATCATGTTAGCAATTGCCGCATTTTATGATAATGAAATTTGGCAAATGGATGTCAAAACTGCATTCCTGAATGGATTTCTGGAAGAAGAGTTGTATATGATGCAACCAGAAGGTTTTGTCGATCCAAAGGGAGCTAACAAAGTGTGCAAGCTCCAGTGATCCATTTATGGACTGGTGCAAGCCTCTCGGAGTTGGAATAAACGCTTTGATAGTGTGATCAAAGCATTTGGTTTTGTACAGACTTTTGGAGAAGCCTGTATTTACAAGAAAGTGAGTGGGAGCTCTGTAGCATTTCGGATATTATATGTGGATGACATATTGTTGATTGGAAATGATGTAGAATTTCTGGATAGCATAAAGGGATACTTGAATAAGAGTTTTTCAATGAAAGACCTCGGTGAAGCTGCTTATATATTGGGCATCAAGATCTATAGAGATAGATCAAGACGCTTAATTGGACTTTCACAAAGCACATACCTTGACAAAGTTTTGAAGAAGTTCAAAATGGATCAAGCAAAGAAAGGGTTCTTGCCTGTGTTACAAGGTGTGAAGTTGAGTAAGACTCAATGCCCGACCACTGCAGAAGATAGAGAGAAGATGAAAGATGTTCCCTATGCTTCAGCCATAGGCTCTATAATGTATGCAATGCTGTGTACCAGACCTGATGTATGCCTTGCTATAAGTCTAGAAGGGAGGTACCAAAGTAATCTAGGAGTGGATCACTGGACAGCGGTCAAGAACATCCTGAAATACCTGAAAAGGACTAAGGATATGTTTCTCGTTTATGGAGGTGACATAGAGCTAGTCGTAAATAGTTACGTCGATGCAAGCTTTGACACTGATCCGGACGATTGTAAATCACAAACCGGATACGTGTTTACATTGAACGGTGGAGCTGTCAGTTGGTGCAGTTCTAAACAAAGCGTCGTGGCAGGATCTATGTGTGAAACGGAGTACATAGATGCTTCGAAGCAACAAATGAAGGAGTCTGGATGAAAGAGTTCATATCCGACCTAGGTGTCATACCTAGTGCATCGAGTCCAATGAAAATCTTTTGTGACAATACTGGTGCAATTGCCTTGGCGAAGGAATCCAAATTTCACAAAAGAACCAAGCACATCAAGAGATGCTTCAATTCCATCCTGGATCTAGTCCAGGTGGGAGACATAGAAATTTGCAAGATACATACGGATCTGAATGTTGCAGACCCGTTGACTAAGCCTCTTCCACGAGCAAAACATGATCAGCACCAAGGCTCCATGGGTGTCAGAATCATTACTGTGTAATCTAGATTATTGACTCTAGTGCAAGTGGGAGACTGAAGGAAATATGCCCTAGAGGCAATAATAAAGTTATTATTTATTTCCTTATTCTCATGATAAATGTTTATTATTCATGCTAGAATTGTATTAACCGAAAACGTAATACATGTGTGAATACATAGAAAAACAGAGTGTCACTAGTATGCTTCTACTTGACTAGCTCGTTGATCAAAGATGGTTATGTTTCCTAGCCATTGACATGAGTTGTCATTTGATTAACGGGATCACATCATTAGGAGAATGATGTGATTCACTTGACCCATTCCTTAGCTTAGCACTCGATCGTTTAGTATGTTGCTATTGCTTTCTTCATGACTTATACATGTTCCTATGACTATGATATTATGCAACTCCCGTTTACCGGAGGAACACTTTGTGTGCTACCAAACGTCACAACGTAACTGGGTGATTATAAAGGTGCTCTATAGGTGTCTCCGAAGGTACTTGTTGGGTTGGCATATTTCGA
The DNA here is from genome assembly GCF_003073215.2 of Triticum urartu. Classification (NCBI taxonomy): domain Eukaryota; kingdom Viridiplantae; phylum Streptophyta; class Magnoliopsida; order Poales; family Poaceae; genus Triticum; species Triticum urartu. The sequence continues at coordinate 284,391,694 of NC_053028.1, forward strand.
GATTAGGATTTGTCAATCCGATTGTCGGAGAGGTATCTCTGGGCCCTCTCGGTAATGCACATCACTTAAGCCTTGCAAGAATTGCAACTAATGAGTTAGTTGCGGGATGATGTATTACAGAAAGAGTAAAGAGACTTGCCGGTAATGAGATTGAACTAGGTATTGAGATACCGACGATCAAATCTCGGGCAAGTAACATACCAATGACAAAGGGAACAACGTATGTTGTTATGCGGTCTGACCGATAAAGATCTTCGTAGAATATGTGGGAGCCAATATGAGCATCCAAGTTCCGCTATTGGTTATTGACCGGAAACGTGTCTCGGTCATTTCTACATAGTTCTCGAACCCGTAGGGTCCGCACGCTTAAAGTTTCAATGATAGTTATATTATGAGTTTATGAGTTTTGATGTACTGAAGGTTGTTCGGAGTCCCGGATGTGATCATGGACATGACGAGGAGTCTCGAAATGGTCGAGACATGAAGATTGATATATTGGAAGCCTATATTTGGATATCGGAAGTGTTCCGGGTGAAATCAGGATTTTACCGGAGTACCGAGGGGTTACCGGAACCCCCCGAGGGCTTAATGGCCCATAGTGGGCCTTTGTGGAGAAGAGGAGAGGTGGCCAAGGCAGGGCCGCGTGCCCCTCCCCCTAGTCCGAATAGGACAAGGAGAGGGGGGCGGCGGCCCCCTTTCCTTCCTCTCTCCCTCCTCTTTCCCCCTCCACTCCTAATCCAACTAGGAAATGGGAGGGAGTCCTACTCCCGGTGGGAGTAGGACTCCTCCTGGCGCGCCCCTCCTGGCCGGCCGCACCTCCGCCTTGATCCTTTATATACGGAGGCAGGGGGCACCCTAGAGACACAACAATTGATCGTTTGATCTTTTAGCCGTGTGCGATGCTCCCCTCCACCATAGTCCACCTCGATAATACTGTAGCGGTGCTTAGGCGAAGCCCTGCGTCAGTAGAACATCATCATCATCACCACGCCATCGTGCTGACGAAACTCTCCCTCAACACTCGGCTGGATCGGAGTTCGAGGGACGTCATCGGGCTGAACGTGTGCTGAACTCGGAGGTGCCGTACATTCGGTACTTGATCGGTCGGATCGTGAAGATGTATGACTACATCAACCGCGTTGTGCTAACGCTTCCGCTTTCGATCTACGAGGGTACATGGACAACACTCTCCCCTCTCGTTGCTATGCATCACCATAATCTTGCATGTGTGTAGGATTTTTTTGAAATTACTACGTTCCCCAACAGATAAATCGCGCGTCACAGAAGTGCTTCCGTCAAGGGTGACCGACACGTGGCATCCACCGTAACGGAACACCGTTAAGCTATCGGGTCCGGTTTTGGATCCGATAACCCATTAACAACCCCGACCAATGGGGATTTTCCACGTGTAAATCATCATTGGCTGGAGGAAACATGTGTCGAGTCACCGTTGACCCAAAGCGCCTATGATACGTCAACACATGGCACGGCCCAACAGAGGCCCATTCCTGTGAAAAGGCCGACCCGTTTGATTTGGTTAAAAGGTGGCGGGCCGGCCCACGGCAAGCCTGTTAATGGCCTGTTCGCATATAACCCATTTACAACCCGCTAACCCAGGGCCCGTTTACGGCCTATCCGAATTAGGCCCAGTAGAGTCATCTGGGCCGTCCAGTATAATTCCAGCCCGTTTTAACTTCCGGCCCATGTATGGCCCATGACGTCTTTCGGCCCATATGAGGCCCTTAGTAACCCTCAGCCCATTAACGGCCAGTGGTAAAACTGGCCCGTAATGAATAGTGTATCACTTTATACCCATTAACGTCCCATTATTCCGTTGGGCCGTTTCCACCCCATGTTATCTTTCGACCTTCTCAGGGCCCATTTATTGTTGGGCTCATTTCCAGCATTCGTTTACTTTCAGCCCGTTACTGTCATTTTCTGCTTGTGGGCCAAATTCAGCCCGTGGTTATAGTCGGCCCATTTGTGGCCCGTTAATACGTTGGGCCGTTTTCATAACTCATCAAATACGGCCTATTAACGATGGCCCATTATGGTCGGCCCATGAACAGACGACTCCAACTCTAGCCCGTTTACGGCCATAATGCGGTCTATTTTTGGCCCATGTTTGGCCAATCGATCATACGGCCCGTATAAGGCCCATTGATGATACGACCCGTAGAAGGCCCATTGTTTCTACGGCCCGTAGAAGGCCCATTGTTTCTACGGACCGTAGAAGGCCCATTGTTTCTACGGCCCTTAGAAGGCCTAGTGTCACTACAGTAAATATGTAGCCCATGGCCTGTTAAAGGCGGGAAACTACTATAGGTTTAGACCTGCTAATGGCCCAAGATGATTATAGGCCCACGTTTTGGCCCATATGAGTAACGGGCCAGCCTGAAGACCAACAACACTGAGATCCACTAAACCTCTGTCCTAAATTACAGCATACCGACCAAAGAATAAACCTAGACTATACAATAAAGAATTTACGGCATATTACATCCACTGGGAATCAAAGTTCGCTACCGGTGACAATAAAGCGCAACATGACCGCGGATTACATACACTGGGCATCAAAGGTTGCCACCAGTGCATATAAACGCACCAACAAAAGAATATACAAAACTAAGAGCACTTCAGAAGGCACTAGACCTGGCAAGGTCGGGCCCCGCAAGCAGCCAAACAAGCTGATGAGACCTCAGTTGTGTCAACGATAGATGCTTCATCCCTAGCTGTATGGCACCATAGTGCGCAAGGCAATCCCCTGACATCTTCATTACATCTTTGACTTCAAGTCGGAGCTGAGCTGAAGCAAGCCTTTCCGCTTTAAGTTGAGACTGAAGAAGTCAAACTGATTGAGGCAGCGACTGCACAGAGGTTGTCTCACACCTGCTGGTGAGTAGCTTCAACTCACTGTCTTCATCAAGACAGGACATTGGGGTCATCTTGCTGTCCTCAAGATGGTTTGGCTCACTATGTTCCCTAAAGTTCTACTTGGCATAAGAGATACGACTCTGAAAGAGAAACAAGGAGACACGTAAGAGGTTTCACAATTATATAAGCAAATAAATGGATCTGTTCTGCATAAGGAACATGTTTTTACAACTACAATTTAAAACTTGTAGTTGTTGCAAACATCCAATCAGATGTAAACAGCAGTGGAGGAAATGTTGCCTATCCAAATCTATACTAGAACAAAGTTTGAAGGCTTGAGAAGGATGAACTTACATTACATGTTAACACGGGATGGACAAATCCCTTCTCCATGTTGATGGAAGGATAATTCAATAAATTCCCCAAAGAAAATTCTTTATAAGCGTTGCCATTATTCTACATTTTGCAAAGAGTAAATATAGATCAATAATATTGGAAGAAATAGAGGATAATGAAGCTCAGGTGCAGACTGATGATACATAATCAAATAGCAATTAATTAATTACAGCGCTACAAGGCAAAAGGTACTGACAAGAGGAATGCATACATCAACGTGTGCAGTGGCATTGGCTTTATTCAACATTTTGGTAAGAGTAAATGTAGATATGATAATTTGGAGAAAGTGGAGGGCAGGGCAGATAAGATGCAGAGTAATGCTAGACAATCAACTATCTCTCAATGCATGTACAGTAATACCACCACCGTCCGTTATTACTTGTCGCTCAAATGGATGTATCTACCACTATTAAGTTCTAAATACATCCAATTGATCAACAATTATTTCGATACAGAGGGAGTACATGACAACAGGTACTTACATGAGCAATCCAAAACTTCATAACCATTGTGTTAATTCTACATTTATCTAAGAGTAAATATAGATCTTGTAATTTCAAGCAAAGGGAGGATAAAGAAGTGAACATTTATAGTGATGCTACATAATCAAACAACAATGAGTGTAAGTATGCTGACAAAGGGCAAGAGGTACTGACAAGAGCAATGCAGATCCCAGTATTGTCGTGAGATCCTATGATCCTTTGAGCAAGGAGATTCATCTGAAATTAGTTTTCATACAAGAGAGAAGGTAAGGCACATGCGGAAATTTAGGAGTTCAAATTTTTAATTGATATCATAGACAGTACCTGACGCTGGGCTCTCAGCAGTTCTTATAGGGGTTTGGCCACTAGAGTAGGGGTAAAGTCTGGTACAGTTGGGCCTGTGTTTTCTGTGGCTGCTGATCTATCTGATTTAACTGGTATCACTACCTTTTCCAAATACCTAGTTTGTACTCCTTGAGGATCTGCACTCACCCTCTTCCTTTTGGACCTCTATTACGAAAGAACAACATTTGACTGGAGAAACATAGTATGACGACACATGGAATAGGTACAGAAAATGGATAGGTATGGCATATACTCATATATGATGCTTAAACTAAGAAGATGGTGTAACAAAGTAGAAGTAATGCAAGAGGTCAGATGCAAAATATGTGTGACCAATACAACCTTGCCAAGTTAGAGCATGCACCTTGATGGGTGAATAAGATAGGCCATCCTTCACCATGCCAAGTTTGTTAGCCAGTGGATTGTTCCGCAATATTCCTCTCGTGCACCCATTCTCATATTCATTTCGATAATGTTCAATACCTGACATGCATGAAAACATAAAAACAAGTGAGATTATATTTGTAATGCAGAAGTGATTCTAATCCAATACTTCCTCCCTGTAAACCCCTTTGTGCTATCTCTGCAATTCTTCTAAGAGGTGCCATGCATGCTGTAATTTGGTGTGTGCATTAATATAATGTGTCCTACTACTCAAAATATGAGAGCTCCAGAAGTGATGATGCTTCATAGATGACAGCTTCAACATATAGTAAAGAAGAACATGTCGACCTGACCTGACAGATTCAAAATATACTAAGGGAGAATAACTCGACCTGACTAGTCGACCGCAAGAGAAGAGGATCATCTTAAAGAAGAGCACAAGAGCAAGCAGATTGAAGATATCACAAGTCTTTCTATACAATGTCGGTTGGCCACCCATGATGAACCAGAGTGCACAGAGAAATACTATTCGTTCCAGTCTCTCCATATGTGGCTCACATGCATTTTGAAACTAAAGTAGGAACATTTAGCTGACCAATTAAACATCTCTCAGTTTTACTAATATCAGCATAATATCAGATTTGAATTTGTACAACTAAGCTTGTTTAGCTCGATGGGTGGAGCAGTGCTATTACGACACGAACCACGTAGGCTGATCGTGGTCATCATTAAATGGGGAAACCGTAAGCATGATGAGTATAGCGTTGACCATGGCAGTGGGATGGCAGATCTGAAGTTGCAAACCGCGCAAAGGGTAGTTAGCAGTCGATGTTTGCTTTGAAATAACAACTAAGATTTGGTATGGACAAGAAAGTACAGTCAACAAGTGACAAAGAAATGCAATTCTGCTGTCTCTCTATATGTCGCGACATGCATTTGGAAACTCAAGTGGGACCTTTAGCTAACCAATTAAATGTGTCTGTTAACTAATATCGGTATCATATCACAATCATATTTGAACAACTAAGCTTTGGAATTTTGAGTGTTGTGTTGTTTAGCTTGAAGGGTGGAGTAATGCTAGTACGACAGAAAGCACCTACACAGATCATAGTAGAGTAGATAAAAGGGGAAAACCCTAAGCATCAAGAGTAAAATCAGGAAAGTGGAACTAGCTGGACCAGTGGGTGGCACACATGCTTTTCAAAACGAATATAGGAACATTAGGTGACCAATTAAACGTTCTCCATTTTAGTAATATGAGCATCATATCAGATTCGTATTTCAACACGTAAGCTTTGGAATTATGAGTGGCATGTTGTTTCGCTTGATGGGTTGAGGTCTTGAGGAGCAGTGCTAGCACGGCACGAAGCAGTGAAGCACCTACGATGATGGTAGTGAATATAAAGGGGGAAACCATAAGCTTTACGAGTATAGTGACCGTGACATGGCGGATCTGAAGGTGCAAACCGGACAAAGATACTTTGCAACCAATGTTTGCATTCAACTAGCCACTACGATTTGGTATGGACAAGAAAAGTACAGTAAACAATTTAAGATCTATTTTCCGGGTGTGATCAATAACTTAAGCACATATGGAAGAGTACCACTTCTCTTGCGACACCGTGTAGGTCCTTGCTGATACGTTGAGGGTGCTGCGGGTGCGATGGCTGTCGGCGGCGGGGAAGAATACTTTAGATGGCAGACGAGCGGGTCGGGGGATAAATCCTGTTGCCGTGGACGAGGCGGTCGTAGGAGCGGCAATGACAAGGTGGATGACGGCACCAATGAAGCGAGACGACGCGATGAAAGGATCCTGGTCCGGCGCCGTGCATGAGAGACGTCAATCTCTTGAAGTGGACAACAGGGTAGGGTAGCGGCTCCGGCAAGGTGGAGGATGGGGTGGCGGATGGAGGAGGCTTGCCGTAGTGGGGAGGTTGTCGTGGAGCCGACGGTGTATGAATGGGGAAATGGAAGGGGAGGGGGGATCTCAAACTTTGGGACGCGCTTGTCCGAAATGTGGGAAAGTTACGAACTTATCCCCCATTTAAAATTTCGGACATCATGTCTGTTGGGGATATAACTACTGAGTATAAACTGGCCAGGAGGGGCCGGGTTATACTCATAAGGAGTTATCCATATTGAAGCCCATGAAGACAAGGAGTATGGTGCTTTACTATAAGAAATCTAAAGGCCCAGGGCCCAAAGGAGGATTAGCGCCTGTAGACATAAACCACCATAAGGTGTGTAACTTGTGTTGTAAGATAGGAAAGGATAGAAACCGAGCCGGACATGTTTATGAGCCGGTCAGGATTTTGTAAACCGCCGGGAGTCAACCTGTGTATATAAAGGGACGACTCGGCAGCGGTTTAAGGACAAGAAACAACAACTCGAGAGCCAGGCAAAGCGTATTCGCTCCCTGGTCATCAAAACCCTAGCAATCCCATCATAACTGGATTAGGCTTTACCTTCACCGCAAGGGGCCGAACCAGTATAATTCCTTGCGTCCTTTATCCGCTTTAACCCCTTTAATCTAACTATGTTGCGATGGCTCCATGACTAAGTCCTCACACTAGGACATCTGCCGTGACAATCCCACAACAGTTGGCGCCCACCGTGGGGCTATCGCACGATGGTTTCAAGTTCTTAGAGGCCAGCTTCGAAGGGCTCAAGGGATACGTTGTGGACCGGATGACCAAGAGTCGTCGCGGCAAGCTCTACATTGACGACGCAGGCTGGGGCCCCGAGGCCGGTTCAATTGAGTATGGATATCGGGTCCCCTTCGACGGTATTCCCGTCTTCATTGGCAAGATCGGCGAACCGGGCCCTGAGCCGGACATCTGCACCGACATCATCGAAACGGCTCAGCGTGCGAGATCTGCCCGGGTTCAGCCTGCCATGAAGCGTGCCTTTGTGGGAGTCATCCATGGAGCGGAATCTGAGGATAGATCGGTATCTGGTGGTGAAACCGTCGTTTACTCTGATGATGAGTCATCTACCGGAGAGGCCGAGTCATTGTACCAACTGCAAGATGGCCAGTTTGGGGGCTGTTCCGATGGCGACAGTATTCCGAACCCCCTTGATCCGCCGAGCCGAGTTGCGATCTTCATGGCCGGTACACAGCAGGTGCAGCATTCTTCAACCGCAGCAGCAATGATCTCCGGTTCAGCAGCAGCAACAACAGCTGGGGCAGGAGGCCCCGCGCCACCGCCGGCTCAGGTTTTGTCTGATTTGTTCAACGCTTTGGCAACGCTGCTGGCGGCTGAAGTTAACTCGGTGAATCAGGATCAGCATAACGCAGAAGTCGCGAAGGTGAAGGATCCGATAGCTCAAGCCAAGGCAGACCTCGCAGCCGAGAACACTAGGATGGCTGCGGAGCGGGCCAAGTTGGATGCACATGCTTATTGTCCTATCCTGGATCAGAACGCATCAGATGATGTAATGAGGAGAAGGTACCGGTCCCACCTACCTAAGGTTTATGAGCCAAGGAATCTCTTTAACACGCCAGGAGAAGGAACCAGCAACCAACCCGTGGTAAACCGGGTAGAAGCACCTGGAATGGGGGTGCCGGTTCAGCCGCGCACAGTGGATCCGCCTCGTCAGAATATCCCGTCATAGCGCGTGTCAACACCTCCGGGTCATTACTCCAACCCCCTGGATAACATAGCCGCCACCGCTTCACGATTAGCAGCCCTCCCAGTCGAAGGTGAGTCCCCCATAGTGGTGGAGACGCGACAGGATAGGGAGCTCCTTCAGACAGCTTTGACTCAGTAGCAGGCATATTCATACAGCCGCGAGAGGATTCATTCTACCCCCGCCCAAGTCGGAGTTACAGCAGGCACTTTGATGAACTGGCCGTGTCAAGTAGTGCGCGGGACCGTAACCCGCCTCGAGGGCATAATCCGGCAGGTGGTGATACTAATGCTCAGGATTTAGTGGATCAGGGCAGAGCACGTCGAGAAGCCGAGTTAGCGGCGCAGTACGCGGCCCATTAGCTTACTCCGGTTCGTCCAACAACTTTGGTGGAGCCAGGAGTTACCTCCAGCTCTTTGGGGTGTCGTGTCTCGTCCCGGCTCTACGTAATGTACGGCTGCCCAAGGATTTCAAAGGACCCCACAAGGTGCTCAATTATACTGCCGATTTACCCCCCCCCCCCCCCCACCCCCGAGTCATGGATTGAAAGTTATGAGATGGCAATGGAGATGTTGGATGTGGATGATGCGACCTGTGCAAAATACTTCACCATGATGCTGGAAGGAACAACCCGCACTTGGATGAAAAGTTTGCCAGCTAACTCCATTGGGTCGTGGGCTGCGTTAAAGGCCCGGTTTATCCAGAATTTCAAGGACACGTGCAAGCAGCCCATGTCAATTGTGGGCTTAGCCGCCTATGACCAAGAAGAAGGTGAATCGACAACCCATTGGGTGCATCGGGTTTCGGAAATCCTGCATTCATCGGACCGCATTAATGCCGATACAGCAGTCTTAACGTTGGAGGGCAATTGCCGGTTCATGCATTGAAGTTGAAATTGGGACGGCTCAAGCATCACTATAATGACATGGGAACGCTTATGGCAGCTCTGGTTAAGTATGCCGACTCTGATAGTACCAAAGACCCCGAGTCTGATGACGAAAGACCGGGGAAGGGAAAGAAGAGTGGTAGTAACAAGGGGCAGCAGCATAACCCGGCGGGTCATGGAAACAACGGTAAGCGCAAAGCAGATAATAGTTTGGATTTTGTGGCTAACACCAACACGCAAAATAATAATCAGCGTCGTAAGGGTAAACCGCCCTCGCAGAGTGGTGGATCAAGTATCAATCTTGAGCGCCTGTTAAACCAGCCTTGTCCAAGGCACGTGATGCGAGAGAGACTAGCCACGCACCTTTGGAAGGACTGCTTTATTATGCGGGAGTTCAAAAACTCAGATCTTTTTCAATATGATCATGAGCCGCCCGGCGGTTCAGGAGGCGGTTCTCATGGGCTGGGTTATTGTGGAGGCAGTTCTGGTTTGGGATTTCAAGGCAACCACAACGGACATAGAAATCAAGGCAGTCAGGGCAACCAGGGTGGTTATAATCATCTGGGGAGTCAGCATCAGCAACAATCGGGTTACTAGAGCAATCCGAAGCAGTTGAAAAGTGGGCAGTATCATGTCTTCACCACTAGCTTATGCAGGCGCGATCAGAAGCTTCATAAAAGGGCAGTAAACTCCATTGAACCGGCAGTGCCCCATTATCTACGCTGGTCTGAACAACCCATTTTGTGGAGTCGAGAGGATCATCCACCCCGGGTTGATAACCCGGGTCATCTGGCATTGGTGGTGGCACCTCAGGTTGGGGGGTACATGTACCAAGGTGCTCATGGATGGAGGGACCAATATCAATATCCTTTATTATGAAACCTTCTGTCGCATGGGGTTGACAGATAAAAATCTTAAACCGTCGAACACTTTTTTCCATGGTGTGGTACCTGGTAAATCGGCGTATCCAGTTGGTAAGATAGCTCTGGAGGTTGCTTTCGGAGATGATCATGATTCAAGATCAGAGACATTGACCTTTGAAGTGGTGAAAATCAAGAGCACATATCATGCCCTGTTTGGACGGTCGACCTATGCTAAGTTCATGGCAAGGCCCTGTTATGTTTATGTGCAGCTTAAGATGCCGGGTCATAAGGGGACCATTATAGTACATGGGAGTCGTAAGATTGCTTTGGAATGTGAAGAAGGTGATGCGGCTTATGCTGAGTCAGTTTGTGCAATAGAGGAGTTGAATTTCTACAACGACAATGTTGATCCGGCAGATATGACTTCTTTGAAAAAAGCCAACAATAGAGCATGATCCGGGCTTGAAGTTTAAATCGGCTGAGGAGACGAAGCTGGTTGACTTTGTCCCTGGCGATTCATCCAAGCAGTTTAGCATCAGTGCTAATCTGGATCCGAAATAGGAAAGCGTGCTCATCGAGTTCATCCGTGAGAACCAAGACATCTTTGCATGGAATCATGCTGACATGCTAGGTCTACCGAGGGAACTCACTGAGCACACTCTTAATATTGATCCTAAGTTTAAACCAGTCAGGCAGTTTCTCCACCGCTTCAATGAAGAAAGGCGTAAGGCTATTGGTGAGGAGGTAGCCCGGCTCTTGGCAGTAGGGTTTATTGTGGAGGCTTTTCACCCTGAGTGGTTAGCTAACCCGGTGCTAGTACTTAAGAATAACGACACTTGGCGGATGTGTGTGGACTACACAGATTTCAACAAGGCTTGTCCAGCTGATCCCTTTGCTCCCCCTCGTATTGATCAAATAATTGATGCTACAGCGGGTTGTGAGCATTTGAGTTTTCTGGATGCTTATTCTGGTTATCATCAGATCAAAATGGCAGTTAAGTACCAGGAGAAGACAACTTTTATAACTCCCTTCGGAGCGTTCTGCTATGTATCTATGCCTTTTGGGCTCAAGAGCGCCCAGGGGACGTACCAGCGCTGCGTGCAGAATTGTCTACATAATCATATTGGGCGCAATGTTCATGCTTACGTGGATGATATTGTGGTGAAGTCTAGAAAGGAGCATACGTTGATAGCTGACTTGAAGGAAACTTTTGATAATCTCCGGGTCTATAAGATGATGCTTAATCCGGCCAAATGTGTTTTTGGTGTTTCGGCGGGCAAGCTCTTGGGTTTTCTAGTGTCTAATAGGGGCATTGAAGCTAATCCAGAAAAGATCAAAGCTATTACGTCTCTGGCTAAACCGGCGTGTATTAACGATGTTCAGCATCTGGCAGTCATATTTGTAACATCCCAAAATTCTAAATTTTGGAATGTTATAATAAATAGATAGATTTGATTGACTATTTGATTGATTGTCTGAAAGTGAGTGAATTCGAAACTTTTGAAAGTTAAATGAGAGGGAATAAAAGGACTTTCCCAAACTTTCATATTTGCTTTCTGATCTCCATGAATTCAAATGCTTTTAAAACACAAAACCCTTGAGCGAAGATGATATGACTTCTTCCATTTAAATTAAATGAAAAGGGTTGTTGAAAATATTTGAATTTCATTTGAAAATATTTTCAATTCAGAAACTTTATGCAACTCAATGATTTTCACGAGGAAGATAAAATGACTTCTTCAAATTATGAAATATGAGTTGGGAGTTTCAGATGATCAATTTCAAGTCCTTTTGGAATAAATTTTCAATTTGGAATGTTATACATTAGATCATCATGCATATCTTATTTTCTTGCATTTTGGTCGATCCTAGAAATTTCACGCAACTCAAGGACCTTCGGAGAGAGTTGGAGATTTCGTTATTTTCATATTTGAGAGTTTTCTCGAATTTGAAAAGAGGATCATTTGATTTATTTATTTCATCTTCAATAATTTTTCCGTTATAAAAAATATGAGAGACGGAATAATATGACTTTCCCAAAATTTAGGAAAATGAAGATCTAATGGATAAATCAAATTTTGTTTTCCAGTGTTTATTCGCATTTTATTTGGATAGGGAAAAATGCGCGTTTTCGAAAATTGCATTTTAGGTCCGTAGAAAAGTTCATTTTGTTCGACCCATTTTTAGGAGTCGGGGAAAATTTACTTTAGAAATTTTGGAGCCCGTTTAGATTTTCTTTTCTGTGTTTTTCTGCGCGCGAAACCGTTTAAAAAAAACGTGAGCAGCGCCCCGCCTGGGCCAAAGGCCCAGCCGGCCGGCACCCCAGCCCCTGCGCGCCAGCACCAGGCACTAGCCAGGCCGCCACCTCGCCTCGCCTTAGCCGAGTCCTATATGGACTCTAGGCTAGCCCTTTCCTTTGTTTCGTTTTCGTTTTCCTCTCTTTTTCTTGTCCCCTACCCCAAGTAAATCCCCCCCTCACCTATATAAATACCCCCATAGACCCCCCCTCTCCTCACACCAAAAACCCAAACCCCCTCTCCTCCCCAAGCCCTCCACCGCACCCCACCCCGCGCCCTACACCGCCGTCGCGCCACCCCACACCCGCGCCGCCGCCGCACCTTGCCCACGCTGCCGCCGTCCATCGCCCACGCCGCCGGAGCCCCGTTCGCCGAGACCTCACCGAGGTTGCCCCGCGTCTCTTTTCCTTGGATCGTTTTCTTCTAATCGTTCCGATTCTTTTCTTCTCTTCCGATTCGTTTTCTTTCTGGTTCTTCTCTAAACCATTCCGGTTTTCTACATCGGTTTTTCGTTCGGTTTTCTTTTCCGAAACCCTAGATCGGATTCGTTTTCTTTTCCGATTTAGTTGCCTTTGGACCGTTCACCGGACCGTTCGTCCTAACGAACGTGATCACCGGATTCTTCTAGGTTAACGAACGTCCGTTCGTTCAACCGTTCTTCTTTTCTTTCTGTCGGATTTATTCCACGATCGCGATCTCAGATCCGATCTTCGTTCTAGTTTATCTTCTCGCCCGTTTATCGGAATCCGGTGATTCAAGCGCCTGGAGTTTCGTCTCGAAACCGCCGTTCCATCTAATCAACTTGAACAAGTTTTTGCTATGGTAAAATTTGACCTAGTTTCAACTTGCTAGAACCGAGTTGTTTCTTCCGCCGTTTGTTTTCCGTTGTTTGTTCGGTTCGTTCTTTCTTTGCAACCGGAGTTCTTAAGTTGAACTATCTGGTTCGTTCTCTTGTTCGAGTTTTACCTGTGCTTTAGATGAGCACTTATTGTGTGGTTACTATTGTTTGCTTACGATAGATTGACCGGAGTGTGACGAGTAGATCTATCAAGAGTTTTAAGTGCGAATCATCTTCATCTACATTGCAGGCAAGTTCACACTTTGATCATACCTTTTGTACAACCCATGTTTTATTGCATTAGATCAATCCTCTCACATTGCATGATTAGGATCTAATTAAATTGTGGGATGGGAAGTAGATGAGGTAGTACCTATTACCTGTTTATTATCAAACCTTGGGAGTTACTTCTACGTTTGCTTATTATGCCATGCTATGCTAGTAGACGTGGATTGGGTGAGTGATATCCATGACAGATGTGAGTTGATAATTTTAATGGTTTATATAAGGTGGCAACTTAAACACACATCTGGGTGGATTGAGGCACCTGATGTCTATCAGGACTTGCCTGTTTTATTTTGGACCGCCACCCAGGCTCAAAGGGATCATAAGATTATTCATGCTAGAAACTTCCGTGTGGAGCCACATGCTACTATGGGCTCTGGCATAGTTGACTAAGTTGTGCGAACTCTTACGGGGTGGACTAGCAGATGTAGGGGTTGTAGGTGGTACGGTCTACCCCACAAGTAAGGTGCTAGCGCTTCTGAAAGACTATGTCTCGGTCATCCATTTCTGAAACACCATGTAGTGCGAGAAAACAAACGGAGGCGATCGAGTCTTGTGGGGAAAAGTGCGCAAACCTCTGCAGAGTGTACAAACTAATCATGATTAGCCGTGTCCCCGGTTATGGACATCTTGAGTATCTAGTTCTTGGATTATCCTGTTGATCTCATCACGTTACTTCTAATTAATGTTGTTGGGTTTTAATTACTTAATTGGGATTGGGAATGCTGTCAACCATTCTCAATGTTCAACAACCAATATGATAGTTAAATAAATTTATTCCTTTACAGAAGGGAAAAATTGGCTTTTCGCAAAAAACATTATAACCATAGAGCTTTTCCACCAGCCAAATATGCATGTAGTGATAGCCTTTATTCATCATTCTCTATTGTGTGAATTTGCCAGTACATTCAATGTACTGACCCTCTGTGGCTGCAACGTCTCATGTTGCAGGATTATCTTACGACGAGTAAGTGATACGTTAGGGTTACGATTTCTACACTCAACTTTGTCGTTGGTGTTGATGGGAAACCACAACCTTGTTGCTTCCGCTATTTGGATTGAGGTAATAGTATTTACGTTACTTTATACATGTGATTTACCTCTGTTATAAATCCTTCGAGTACTGTGTGTGTCAGCATACCAATCCAGGGATGACACGTAAGCACAGAGACTTGATCCATTCGGGTCGGGTCGCTACAAGATGGTATCAGAGCACATGTTGACTATAGGATGTGACCCTAGAAACTGGCTAGCCCATAGCAAAGATTTTTCTCTACAACTTTCCCTTTCAAAAGAATCTTTTACCTCTCTTCTCTTCTGAGCTTATTCAAAAATTCCTCTTTAGTGAGACTATACCCTTTTCCCTTTTGACCACACGGAGATTTGACTGATGAGACCACTCCAAGAAGTACAAGATATCGGACAACTAAGACCACTTCGGAATGAAGAGTATTTTCCGTGCATCTAAATAATGGAAACTACAACGGTTGAAGACCGAAGACAAGTAGAATTTGAAGGCTCTGAAGAATTCCCAGATTTGTATGACCTAGGAAGGCTACCCTTATGGAACTTGACAGATTATGGAAGTTGTCAATACCCGAGATCAAGGTGTATCAGAGAAAGACTGAAACAAGGAGCATGAGAACTCGAAGTTTTGTCAAAGAAAACCCTAAGGCAGGAGATATCAACTATGGAATGATAGCGCATGGAAAAGACAAGAGTAGAAACACGGTTATCCGTGATGTCATCGCCCGCTGATGCTATTGTCACCGTGCTGAGTTAAGGATGCATTTCTTCAGAAATGGATTTGATGGAAGAAGGCTGATGGAGCACCTATCATAAGATGAAGTTTTAGCCCTAGCCGGTGTATCACCAGGATCTAGAGTAGTACATCAAGAAGTTTAAAATGGAGCTCCAAGAAGCCGTATTAGACAAGGAAGTATTTCATGAGGAACTCAGGATCCTGAAGATGAGAGTAGCCAAGCTGGAGGAGCTACAACCTCGAGATACCGGAGAATTGTCAGGAACTGAAGGACAATATGACCATGGTTCATGTGAAGGATGTTAAAACCAGAAGTTTGAAATGCAACTCCGGAATATTAAAGGACGTCATGAGAGACTTTGCGACAACAGAGATTGATCTGGCAAAAGAACTTGAGAAGGACAAGCATGATCGGAAGAAGCCATTGGAGGCTTGAACAAAACTGGAAGAGTTTGGCGACGATGACCTTAGTAGACCAAACCCCTGTTATACACCTACGTTAGATGCGACGATTGTGAGCTGTCATTTGTTTGTTGTTTTCCGATGGCCACAAATAAAATCTGTCTTTTCAAAAACTTTTGTTTGTATTGTGTGCATCCCTCTCTATCTCTCTTATCTCACCCCAAACCCATGGACCCAATAGATGATGAATGAAGATGAGCTTGTATTTTTGGGACCAATGAGTCAATTGGAGACAGACCGATGGATTCAGAACATGGAGGATCACATGGAGAATAACCCTATAGTTGGAAAGGATATGGCCCAGCATGCTCTTCAATGCTTTGAAAGAGGTGCTGCTACTTGGTGGAGGATGTACCAAACCATAAATGGATGGCAAGGAGTAACCACTTGGAAAGATTTTAAGTTGACTTTGCTAAAGTCTCAGTTTGTGTCCCAGAAGTTGAAGCCTTATGGAAAAGACATGAAGAAACCTTGTGCATGCAAGATTTGTGGATAAATCGGACACAACCATAAAGAACACAAGGATGAATTCCCTAATTGTGAAGGAAGTCACCCAGATGAAGAATGCCCAACTAGACAGATCACTTGTTTCTTGTGTGAAGGGACTACCCACTATCCTACTCAGTGTCACATTTACCCCATGGTACAAAGAACCATCCAGCAGAAGGAAGAAGCAATGAAAGGAGCTCTTATGGAAAGTTTAGAAGAACTTGTGATGAAGAAAGAGGTGGAGGACACACCCAAAGAAGACCCAAGTAAACCCTGCACTAAGTCTTGCTATTCATGTGGAGAAGAAGGACACCTCTCCCAGAATTGTATGAATGGGGATCTAGTAGAATTCCCGGCTGAGGAAGTAGAGTATGACCCACTGGAAATAGAAGCTCTGATGGGAATGGAAAAGTACAGGAAGAGAAGTAAATTGGATTCCAGGAAGGATCTGAGTCATGTCACCTGTTATAGGTGCAAGGAGTCAGGGCACTACCTCAACAATTGCCCAAAAAGGAAACCTCGATACTTGTCAGAAGTAATATGTTTTAGTGGTAATGGAGCAGGGCACTTTGCCAGAGAATGCCCCAAGGAGAAGGAGACTTGTGATAAATAGTTGAGTTTGTACCAGAAGAAATATAGTCGTAGTAGTGAGGACATTTTTTTTATATTGAGGTGTTGAGTTGAGGCATGTAATGGAAAAACAGGAGATTGTAATAATTTGAGAATCAATAAAGTTAGCAGTGTTGGTACTGATTTGGATTTTTGAGTTACTCTATGAAGAAGGATTTTGACCATTTTGAGGATAAGAGAAATATGGTCTATGGAAGGTTTGTGCATTTTAAGGGTGGTAGTACCCTGTAATGGATTTCGGACAAAATGAATACGAGTTTAGTCCTGATATTTGTGATACCCCAAGAGTGTGTGGGATGAAGATGGAGACCGTCAGTTGTTTGGACCAAAAGTGATCAAAGGAGTCAGAAGAGAATGTTAAGTTGATTCGAGATAGACTGAAGGTAGCTCAGTCCAGGTAGAAGAGTTATGCAGACTCAAAAACTCAAGGAGGTAGTCTATGATATTGGAGACAAAGCATGTCTTCATGTGACCCCTCTGCGAGGAGTTAAACGAATTGGAGTTAAGGTAAAGTTAGCCCCGAGATTTGTAGGACCATACCGAGTTTTGGAGCGTATGAGAGAAGTGGCCTACAAGTTGGAGTTACCCGAAGGACTGTTAGGAGTTCAAGATGTGTTTCACGTTTCCCAGTTGAAGAAGTGCCATGCAAAGATGGCCAATATTCCCGTGTAAGGACTCTTGACCGCGGAAAGGATAATGATGTTCCACGAAGTGGAATATGAACTTCATAAGTATAAGTTTTTATCTCGGTATGAGTAATATTCCACGAGGATGAAGAGATAAATTACTATAGGATATAAAGGAGGTATGATGTCAGAAATATGGATCAAAGGAAACTCCATGATGAGTCTGAGTAATCATGTCCTAGATTGGTGCCAATATAAGGAAGGAAGACAATACAATTGGATAGATTTAAGAATACTAGGAAGTTGGAAGTTGGAATAATGAACAGTTGCCCGATGATAAGTTCAAGGACTACAAGTGATGAGATGGGCCATAACCCACAGGCCCTAGGACCTGCCAATAAGCAAGCACATTCTTGCTGAAGGAAGGACCCTAGAAGAGGATATACCTTTGCCGACAGATGATCTTATAGGAGTTTACGCAAAACCTGAGAGTTGTGAAGGAACGATAGATGTTTGTTTGGCTTGCAGAATCTATGGAGTTATCCGAACTTGGTTCATCGACAAGAGAAATTCTGCAATGCTTGTGAGGATGACCAAGTGTTAGTATGCGAGATTCACTAAACTGTGTACATGGTAATGATTTGGGTGCGGGATGGATTGATCACCATACCGACTTACTCTTATTATTCGCCTTGCTATATGGGATGGTAAATCTGAGTGACTTACCTATAGTAGAGAGACGGCGATACTAAACCTTGGTTAAACCTTAGAATGGTATAGGTATTTTTCCCTTGTACAAGGAAGCTTTGCCAACCGTAGGTTATATGGTGAGGATCACCCAGACCCATTTCCTGTAGGAGAAACCATACATTGTTGACCACCATGAGATATCGATTGTTGTTTAGTTTTGGCGCCAGACCTGTCAGCTAAGACGACCCAATCTCGAAATAACTTTACCAAGATGAAAGGACATAAGAATTGAGGAAAAGGTTATGCCGCTACCGGAAGAGCCAGAGAAGGAATTATCCTGAAGATCTGAGAAGACCGACACTGTCAAGAATAAGGATGGAGTATATGAGTTTCGATGGAGCAGTAACCATGCTTCTAAGGGTGGTAGCACCCCAGACCCCTGTGAAGATCGATGGATTTTTAGGAGACCCCCAAACCCTAACCTTTTCTTGCTAGCCTCTTCGAATCTCGAGGACGAGATTCCTTTTAAGGGTGGTAGGTTTGTAACATCCCAAAATTCTAAATTTTGGAATGTTATAATAAATAGATAGATTTGATTGACTGTTTGATTGATTGTCTGAAAGTGAGTGAATTCAAAACTTTTGACAGTTAAATGAGAGGGAATAAAAGGACTTTCCCAAACTTTCATATTTGCTTTCTGATCTCCATGAATTCAAATGCTTTTCAAACACAAAACCCTTGAGCGAAGATGATATGACTTCTTCCATTTAAATTAAATGAAAAGGGTTGTTGAAAATATTTGAATTTCATTTGAAAATATTTTCAATTCAGAAACTTTATGCAACTCAATGATTTTCACGAGAGAAGATAAAATGACTTCTTCAAATTATGAAATATGAGTTGGGAGTTTCAGAGGATCAATTTCAAGTCCTTTTGGAATAAATTTTCAATTTGGAATGTTATACATTAGATCATCATGCATATCTTATTTTCTTGCATTTTGGTCGATCCTAGAAATTTCACGCAACTCAAGGACCTTCGGAGAGAGTTGGAGATTTCGTTATTTTCATATTTGAGAGTTTTCTCGAATTTGAAAAGAGGATCATTTGATTTATTTATTTCATCTTCAATAATTTTTCCGTTATCAAAAATATGAGAGAGGGAATAATATGACTTTCCCAAAATTTAGGAAAATGAAGATCTAATGGATAAATCAAATTTTGTTTTCCGGTGTTTATTCGCATTTTATTTGGATAGGGAAAAATGCGCGTTTTCGAAAATTGCATTTTAGGTCCGTAGAAAAGTTCATTTTGTTCGACCCATTTTTAGGAGTCGGGGAAAATTTACTTTAGAAATTTTGGAGCCCGTTTAGATTTTCTTTTCTGTGTTTTTCTGCGCGCGAAACCGTTTTAAAAAAAAAGTGAGCAGCGCCCCGCCTGGGCCAAAGGCCCAGCCGGCCGGCACCCCAGCCCCTGCGCGCCAGCGCCAGGCGCCAGCCAGGCCGCCGCCTCGCCTCATCTTAGCCGAGTCCTATATGGACTCTAGGCTAGCCCTTTCCTTTGTTTCGTTTTCGTTTTCCTCTCTTTTTCTTGTCCCCTACCCCAAGTAAATCCCCCCCTCACCTATATAAATACCCCCATAGACCCCCCCTCTCCTCACACCAAAAACCCAAACCCCCTCTCCTCCCCAAGCCCTCCACCGCACCCCACCCCGCGCCCTACACCGCCGCCGCGCCACCCCACACCCGCGCCGCCGCCGCACCTTGCCCACGCCGCCGCCGTCCATCGCCCACGACGCCGCCGTCCATCGCCCACGACGCCAGAGCCCCGTTCGCCGAGACCTCACCGAGGTTGCCCCGCGTCTCTTTTCCTCGGATCGTTTTCTTCTAATCGTTCCGATTCTTTTCTTCTCTTCCGATTCGTTTTCTTTCCGGTTCTTCTCTAAACCGTTCCGGTTTTCTAGATCGGTTTTTCGTTCGGTTTTCTTTTCCGAAACCCTAGATCGGATTCGTTTTCTTTTCCGATTTAGTTGCCTTTGGACCGTTCGCCGGACCGTTTGTCCTAACGAACGTGATCACCGGATTCTTCTAGGTTAACGAACGTCCGTTCGTTCAACCGTTCTTCTTTTCTTTCTATCGGATTTATTCCGCGATCGCGATCTCAGATCCGATCTTCGTTCTAGTTTATCTTCTCGCCCGTTTATCGGAATCAGGTGATTCAAGCACCTGGAGTTTCGTCTCGAAACCGCCGTTCCGTCTAATCAACTTGAACAAGTTTTTGCTATGGTAAAATTTGACCTAGTTTCAACTTGCTAGAACCGAGTTGTTTCTTCCGCCGTTTGTTTTCCATTGTTTGTTCGGTTCGTTCTTTCTTTGCAACCGGAGTTCTTAAGTTGAACTATCTGGTTCGTTCTCTTGTTCGAGTTTTACCTGTGCTTTAGATGAGTACTTATTGTGTGGTTACTATTGTTTGCTTACGATAGATTGACTGGAGTGTGACGAGTAGATCTATCAAGAGTTTTAAGTGCGAATCATCTTCATCTACATTGCAAGCAAGTTCACACTGTGATCATACCTTTTCTACAACCCATGTTTTATTGCATTAGATCAATCCTCTCACATTGCATGATTAGGATCTAATTAAATTGTGGGATGGGAAGTAGATGAGGTAGTACATATTACCTGTTTGTTATCAAACCTTGGGAGTTACTTCTACGTTTGCTTATTATGCCATGCTATGATAGTAGACGTGGATTGGGTGAGTGATATCCATGACAGATGTGAGTTGATAATTTTAATGGTTTATCTAAGGTGGCAACTTAAACACACATCTGGGTGGATTGAGGCACCTGATGTCTATCAGGACTTGCCTGTTTTATTTTGGACCGCCACCCAGGCTCAAAGGGATCATAAGATTATTCATGCTAGAAACTTCCGTGTGCAGCCACATGCTACTATGGGCTCTGGCATAGTTGACCAAGTTGTGCGAACTCTTATGGGGTGGACTAGCAGATGTAGGGGTTGTAGGTGGTACGGTCTACCCCACAAGTAAGGTGCTAGCGCTTCTGAAAGACTATGTCTCGGTCATCCGTTTCTCAAACACCATGTAGTGCGAGAAAACAAACGGAGGCGATCGAGTCTTGTGGGGAAAAGTGCGCAAACCTCTGCAGAGTGTACAAACTAATCATGATTAGCCGTGTCCCCGGTTATGGATATCTTGAGTATCTAGTTCTTGGATTATCATGTTGATCTCATCACGTTACTTCTAATTAATGTTGTTGGGTTTTAATTACTTAATTGGGATTGGGAATGCTGTCAACCATTCTCAATGTTCAACAACCACCATGATAGTTAAATAAATTTATTCCTTTGCAGTAGGGAAAAATTGGCTTTTCGCAAAAACATTATAACCATAGAGCTTTTCCACCAGCCAAATATGCATGTAGTGATATCCTTTATTCATCATTCTCTATGGTGTGAATTTGCCAGTACATTCAATGTACCGACCCTCTGTGGCTGCAACGTCTCATGTTGCAGGATTATCTTACGACTAGTAAGTGAAATGTTAGGGTTACGATTTCTACACTCAACTTTGCCGTTGGTGTTGATGGGAAACCACAACCTTGTTGCTTCCGCTATTTGGATTGAGGTAATAGTATTTACGTTACTTTATACATGTGATTTACCTCTGTTATAAATCCTTCGAGTAGTGTGTGTGTCAGCATACCGATCCAGGGATGACACGTAAGCACAGAGACTTGATCCATTCGGGTCGGGTCGCTACAGTATTGCAGCATCGAGCCGATTTATCAGCCGATTAGGAGAGAACACTATCCCTTTATATCAGATGATGAATAAGACAGATAATTTTGTCTGGAGTGATGCTGCTAATGCGGCGTTTGAGGACTTGAAAAAGTAGTTAGCGGAGCCACCTATCCTTGCTGCTCCGGTCGATAAAGAGCCGCTGTTGTTATATGTGGCTGCTAATGCCTGGGCTATTAGTGTGGCCATTGTAGTGGAGCGCAAGGAAGCTGGGAAGGAGTATCCAGTTCAACAAATGATTTATTATATCAGTGAGGTGCTCATTGAGTCCAAACAGAGATACCCACATTGGCAGAAACTGGTGTATGGAGTTTTCATGGCAAGCCGGAAGCTTAAGCAGTATTTTCAGGGTCACCCCATCACTGTGGTCAGTTCTGCCCCTTTGGGAGATATAATCCAGAACAGGGAGGCTACTGGCCGATTTGCCAAGTGGCTATTGAGCTTGGACCTCACGGGTTAAAATATGTGCCTCGTACAGCAATCAAGTCCCAAGCGCATGTGGATTTTATCAATGACTGGACAGAGTTACAGGCACCAGAAGAAAAGCCGGATCATACTTATTGGACTATTCATTTTGATGGGTCCAGGCAATTGGAGGGCTCGGGGGCTGGAGTCGTGTTAACTTCCCTACGAGGTGATAAGTTTTGTTATGTTCTCCGTTTAATGTTTCCTTGCACTAACAATGCAACTGAATATGAGGCTTTAATCCATGGTCTTCGAATGGCTAAGGAGATGAATCTAAGCCGGGTTAAGTGCTTTGGTGACTCAGACTTGGTGGCTCAGCAAGTATCTGGTACTTGGGATTCCAAGGACCCACTCATGGCAGCGTATCGTCGAGAAGTACATATTATTGCAGGTCACTTCAAGGGTTATCAGGTTGACCACATGGACCGGCGAAAGAATGAAGCGGCGGACGCTTTAAGCCGTTTGGCTTCCCAACGTAAACTGGTTCCACCCAATGTTTTTTTGGATGTTTTGCATAACCCGTCGGTCAAGCTACCTACAGAGGAGGATTTGGCTGTTGCTGACTCGGAGGCTCAGTTAGTGGCAGCTCTTCATGTTATCCCGGATTGGACGGTCCCGTATTTGGCGTATATGAACCGGGGCGAGTTACTGGAGGATGAAACTTTGGCCAGGCAGATAATCCGGAGATCCAAGTCAATGACCATTATCAATGGGGAATTGCATCATTGCAATGTAACATGGGCGTTTCAGCATTGTGTGTCTCCTAAAGAAGGCTGTGAGATTTTGCGTGAGATCCACGAAGTAGATTGTGGTCACCACGCCGGTTCAAAATCCTTCGTAGCTAAGGCTTTTCGTCACAGTTTCTATTGGTTGACGGCTCATGCTGATGCTGAGGACTTGGTAAAGAGGTGTGATGGTTGTCAGAAGTTTTCACGCCGTGCTCATGTTCCGGCTCAGGAATTGAGGATGATTCCAATCACTTGGCCGTTTGCAACTTGGGGGCTGGATATGGTCAGGCCCTTTAAGAGGTCCAAGGATAAGAAGACCCACCTTCTGGTGGCTGTTGATAAGTTCACTAAGTGGGTGGAGGCAGCGCCAGTCAGTATGTGTGATGCAACCACAGCGGTTCAATTCATCAAGAAGGTGATTTTCCGGTTTGGTTTTCCACACAACATCATGACAGATAATGGTACTAATCTGTCCAAGGGTGCTATGGAAGAATTTTGTCAACGTGAGCACATCCGGCTTGACGTGTCATCAGTGGCTCACCCCCAATCTAATGGTCAGGCAGAGAGAGCCAATCAAGAGATCCTAAGAGGCATCAAGCCCTGGCTTATGGTTCCTTTAAAGCGGAACTCGAGTTGTTGGGTGGAGGAGTTACCTTCTATGTTATGGAGCATCAATACCACGCCTAACAGATCTACAGGTTATACACCTTTCTTCATGGTTTCCGGAGCAGAGGCGGTACTCCCTAGTGACATCTGTCACGACTCATCCCGTGTGGCGGCTTATGTTGAAGTCGACAATGAGAAGGCACGTCAGGAAGCACTTGACCAGTTAGATGAGGAGCGTGACATTGCAGCGGCGCGTTCAGTGATTTATCAGCAAGATCTGCGTCGTTATCACAGTTGTCGGGTTAAAACCAGAACGTTTCGAGAAGGGGATCTGGTGCTCCGGCTCATCCAGGATCAGACTGATATGCACAAGTTATACCCACCTTGGGAAGGTCCCTTCGTGGTCAGCAAGAATCTACACAATGGGTCATACTACCTTATTGATGTTCGAGAGCACAAAGACTCACGTAAATCGTAGGAGGAGACCCACCGGCCGTGGGATATAGCTCATCTTCGGCCTTACTACACCTGAGCCATAGGATCCTCTTATGTACATATTATTGACAATGTATATATTATATCAATATAATAAACCGGCATCCCTGCTAAAGCGGGGCCTCTGCTGTTATTCCTTGAAAGGTTTTTGGTTACATGGGGGCTTCTTCTTATAAAGCGGAGTTCTAATTACCCGTTGATCCGGCTCATAAGACACATATAAAAAACACTTGGGGGCTTGCCACCCAAGGTCAAAAGGCGCCAAAGAGAGTCTGTTGCAAAGAACAACTCAAACATAGGCACCCATTGAGCATAGCTCAAAATATTACTAGGGGGCTCTTTGCTTCTACAAGAACAAAGAGTCTATAACCTTGTAATAGGCTATAAAAGCCAGCCTTGGAAGCCAGGTGTATTCACCTAAAACCCCGGGTTATCCTGCCTTTTTAAGTAAGCCACTCCGTCCAGGTAATCCTGGTAGACCCGTCGAATGTTTGATAAGTCAATCTTATAAGGACCTTGAACTTGTCATAGTTAAAATGACGATTGGTTGACGTGAGGTCCATCTTATAAGGCTTTGTGAAATGGTTTAACTCAGTGGCCTGGCATACCATGAAAAGCCTCGCTGTTTTTACATATTTTCTTCTGAAATCTTTTTAATGTTTCTTTTGAGGTGTTTCATACTAAAACGGTGTTTATTGACCCGTTTTTGCTGTCGATTATAAATCGTCAGTATACATTCAACTATAATCCGGTGTTGATTGACCTGGTCTGGCTTCGACTACAAGTTGCCAGTATGATATACGAATAAATCGGTGTTTATTACAACCCGGTCCGGATTTACTATAAACCAGCAAAACAGGGAGGAGTTATCAGTACTCAAGGTTTGGGTTATCACCTTTACTACAGAAAGTTGGTGAGCCAATGATGTGATTCAATGTCACATGTATGATATGTTTCATATTTGATTGTCATTCAATACAGCCTGGTTATAAACCTGGATTATATGTTGGGCATTATGACCCGTCCGGGGATAAACCGCCAGGACACTTTCAACTTGTTATATGCAGAAACAGGTCAAATAAAGCTGCTAAAGATCATAAGCAGACATAACATAAATCATGACGGATTAACAGTATCATGCAAAGTGAACATGCACGATGGTATAGCAGATCAAGTGTTTAAACTAGCCTATTACAAGGCGTTTTGATGCCCAAAAGGATAATTGTTTTCAGCAAGTATTACAGTATGCAGAAGATTAAACCGGCCTTCGGATTATGATTCTTCGCCAGGCTGTCTTGACGATTATGGATCACCCTGCACCGGTTCACCCTCCTCCTCTCCACCCAGTGGTTGGAAATCAATGGTGGTCCAGTCGATTCCAGTTAGGGCCTTGAATACATGTTCGTCGCTTATAAGGGTGGAGGGGTCAACATCAGGAGCGTAGGTATGCTTACGGATTGGTGGGATAAGATTCTCCACATCATGAGTTGGTGCAGCAAGTCGTTTATTGTCAGCATCATAAACGGGCTGATAGTGAGAAAGATCTGTTTCTTCGGCCAATTTTCTCGATAATGGGCGCATTTCCTTTGTTAAAGCTCAAAGATCATCATTATCAAACTCTGTTCCGTCTTCCTTTATGCTTGGATAGCCACGTCCTATGTCAGTTGAGTCAAGATCTGGTATCCAGGCTTTAGCCCGGATTAGCGCAGTCAGAGCACCTGCCCTTGCAGCTGATCTTTTTAACTCGTCCAACTGGGCAGGCAGCATTGACAACTTTTCTAATGTTCCCTTGATCAGGTTTGGGGGCGGTTTGTTATGAGCGGCAGTGCAAATGATCCGCTGTGCGCCGGTATATAACTGCTCTATAAGAGTATAGGCAGCCTTCAACTTCTTCTGCATAACAGAGCCCAAGTGGGTAATGCGAGATCCTGCATCATTGAACATATTGATAAACCGGCAGTTTACGGGATAATACATGTTGAAGCTTATCATAAGGGTGCTTACCGAACACAGCAGTGGTCATGGCATTGATTTGCCTCTTCAAGCCAGTCAATTCTTCTGCTACCGGTTTAAGAGATGTTTCAGCGTCCTCCGCCCGCTTTAGCAGAGTTGCTTTTTCAGCGTCCCATCCTGCCCGTTCGCTTTTAAAGCCTTCTTTCACTTGTTCCATGGCTGTTAAAGCGCCAGTCAGCTCCTCTTTAGCCTTGGAAGTTTCTGCCCGCTGGGACTTAATATTTTCCTGAAGGTCGGCGATTTGAGATTCTTTTTGGCTCATATCGGCCTGCAAGCGATATGTAATGAGTTAGTAATGCATATGGCTTTTATCAGTTGACATTTTCAAGTCCCAAGCACATAAAAGGCTATACACTTGGCACTTGGGGGCTAATGCATATGGCTTTTATCAATTGACATTTTCAAGTCCCAAGCACATAACAAGTTATACACTTGGCACTTGGGGGCTAATGTATATTTGCTCAAGTCAAAATTATGGATTTTTCTTCATCAATCGGTTTACACAAATGGTTATCACGAGTTTTGGAAGCATCATGACAGAAAGGTACCGATTCATCCTAAAGGTATAAACCGATCCCTGGGGGCTACACAAGCAAAAATTGCAAGATTCCTACTTTAAAGTCCCGGTTCATCCTGAAACAATAAACCGACCCTTGGGGGCTACGCAGGCAAAGTTCAAGTATTACGAAGACCCGGTTCATGTTGATATCATAAACCGGCCCTTGGGGGCTACTGGAGTTGATATTAGAAATTGGACACAAGAGAAACAATTATGAAGAGTTAACAGTGTTTACCTCATATCGCTCCTTCATCAGGCCTACTAAACCGGCTTCATAGTCGCGACTTGTATACAGGCGGTTTAAAAAGCCGGAATGAATCTCTTGGGCATTGAGGTGGGCATAGCTGGATAAATCCATTTTCCACTTGCCCTTATCCATAGAAGAAAACTCTTCCTTGGCACTATGCTTTGATAAAGCGATAGGATTGCCAGGGGTGGTGTGGCCGATGCCAGTGACAATGACATCGTCCGATTGGTCTGCAGCCGCTTTGGCTGGATTTGGGGGTTCATCAGCCGCTTTGGCTGGGCTTGGCGGTTCGTTTGCAGCTCTGGCTGGACTTGGCGGGTCAGTAGCATGGCCGGTGGGATCCTCTTCCATCGGTTTAGGAAAGGTCTCAGGATGTTCTGGTGGTGGATCATCATGTATAGCGTCAGCATTCAGCTCAAGTTGTTCTGGGGTCTGTTCCGGGTTATCATCAGCCGGGTTATCATTAGTTGGCTTATTTAATTTGGCTTTTTTGCTCGGCCTGGCTTTGGCTCGGAAAGGAGAAGACATAAAGGTTAGATATAACAAATAAGTATAAAGCGTCAAGAGTTAAGGTTAAAGTGCTCACCCAGGAACAGTCTTCAGAGGAGGGAGTTGTGTGGCCGTTGACTCGCCGGATGATGAATGAGGTGTTCCCTGATAGTTTGAATCTGAAGGATTAAGAGGTTGCCTGAAATAACCCGCCTTGGGATAAGAAGTGTCAAAAATGTACGAGACCTCTGATCGATGTTTCCGGGTTGGAGTGTTCGGTAAACCGGTTGAAGTAACTACATGGCCACTGTGCCGGGTCATTCAGCGAGCTTCATGCTGCTGTTTCTTCAAAAGAAAGTTAGGATCCAGATAAGCTAGAGGGTGTGAAAATTTTACTTTCTGGATTGCTTGACGGGTTTTCTGTGTTGGCTGAGGATTTGAACCAGTGGAAAGAATAATTACCTCTACATCTTCATCCCGGCTAGCTTCAGCGTCCTCCTGATAAGGTTCATTGTCAATGAGGTGTATGAAAAATGAACCAATAGAATCAAGTTCTACCTCTGAGTCCGGATTATCAAGATCCTTGTCGAGGTTCAGCCCGGTGGATTCAACTGTTTTCTTCTTAGCAGGTTTTTTGATAACCTTTGTCTTGGGACGAGGGGTCTTCACCGGTTTATCCTAAGGTTTCTTCTTCCAAAAAGGGTCGTCACCCTGTTAAAAGATTGACAAAGGTTATAAGAAACAGTTAAGAACATCAGGTACAAACAGGAGTTAGGCAATTGATATAGCTGGCGGTTTATTCAAAATGCAGAAGGGACTTAGCCCTGTTTTGCTCCAGACAGCCACCAATTCGTCCAGTATCTTTTTAACAGCTTCAATGACTTCAGCATCAGTCAACTGAATGTCAGTGTGACGTTGAGGATCTTTTGAGTTCCCTGTGTACTCACACATTAAACCGGGGCGACGGCTTAAAGGAAAAATACTCCAAGATATCCATCAACGAACAAAGTCAGCTCCTGTTAAACCATTAGCCATAAAGGCTCTGAGCTTGGGGAGTTGTGGTGCGTATTTGGCCCGTTCATTTGCAGTCAACCTTTGCAGAAATGGGGTGTTGGTAAGCCGGTGAGAACGATAACCCGACAGAGGATTCTCATCATCAGGGGAAGTATCCTTACAGTAGAACCAAGTCTAGTTCCAATCCTTAGGGTGACTATGATGCTTGGCGTGAGGGAAGCTGACATCTTTCCTTTTCTGAATTGAAATGCCGCCAAGTTCAGTATTGGGCCCATCTACAAACTCGATACGGCGGTTTAAATAGAAGAAGTCCCTGAACAATTCAACGGTCGGTTCTTCTTGTAGATAGGCCTCGCAAAACACTTGAAAATTACAAATATTGGACACAGAGTTATGTCCAATATCTTGAGGGTGGATCTGGAAGCTAGCAAGCACATCACGAAAAAACTTTGATCCGGGAGGTTTAAAACCACGGTTCAGATGATCAACAAACAGAACTATCTCGCCATCCTTGGGCTCAGGAGGATTTTCTCGACCAGGGGCTTGCCAGTGGATTTCATTCTGCTTTGGTAAAGCGCCGATTATAACACATCCTTTCAAATCTTCTTCCGTAACCCGGGATGGAACCCAGTTACAAGCATAAAAGGTCTTGGACATTTCTTACACAACCTAAAGGAAGGATTGTGCCGGTTTAAGACTCATGGTTGACAAGCATAAAGCGTTGCAGGTTAAGAGACAAAAGGTTTTCCAGCATGCAAAAATTGTTAAACCGGAGGTTAATGCTAGTATAAAGGATAAAACAATTGGCGGTTTACAAGGGGACTAATGGTATATGGCAGGTTATTTTCTAAAAGATAAACCACCTACATGGAGAATCAGAGTATAGATCTGAAGCCGAAAAATGACTAAGTGAAGAAGAACAAGTTTGACAGTTTTACATTAGAATTTCAGATCTACCGCATGTCAGGAAAAGGAAAATATTTAGAACTAAGGGTTGGTGCTTGAGCAGTTCATGAAGTTCCAGATCGGATCTTTCTACACAAAAAGGATGATCTAATGCCAAAAGAGGGACTATCATTGCTACCACACAAGAGTGTATTATGTTTGGAGTCTATCATATAGGCTATAATGAATAACATGGGAAGAACACCACAAAGCTTCCATGAGCCTATGCGAACCCTAAACGGATCTACAGAGGAAAGAAAGAAGAACTCACCGAGACTGTTGAACAGCGAAAGGGCGCCGCAATTCTCTGGTTGAATCAGGCTGATGTAGCAGCCATTGTTGGGGTAGATGCAAAGGTCGACGGCGGCTGCAGCGTTCGGGTACTGAGGTGATGCGAGGTGGAAGAAAGACGAAGAGGCAAGGGGAGAAAAGGAAAGGGACCTTCGGTCCTATTTATAAGATGAAGGGATAAGCGACAGGCGCGGGAATCGAGGAGCCCAAACAAATGGATATGTGACAGAGCTGCCGCCTCGATTTTCATAAGCTTAGTAATAAAAGTAAGGTATATACGGTTTTTTTAATGAACAGGTGACGCCATGGCGGTTTATTATAATCATGGAAGATGACGTCATGGCGGATTACAAGGTTCGCTCGAAAGTGTTGAAGAAGAAATTTTTCTAAGTGTTGAAGATTGACATGAACAGGTTCAAATCAATCTGGGGCCTAATGTTGGGGATATAACTACTGAGTATAAACCGCCCATGAGGGGCCGGGTTATACCCATAAGGAGTTATCCATATTGAAGCCCATGAAGACAAGGAGCATGGCACTTTAATATAAGAGATCTAAAGGCCCAGGGCCCAAAGGCGGATTAGGGCCCGTAGACATAAACCACCATAAGGTGTGTAACTTTTGTTGTAAGATAGGAAAGGATAGAAACCAAGCCGGACACGTTTATGAGCCATCCGGGATTCTGTAAACCGCTGGGCGTCAACCTGTGTATATAAAGGGACGACCCGACGGCGGTTTAAGGACAAGAAACAACAACTCGAGAGCCAGGCAAAGCGTATTCGCTCCCTGGTCATCGAAACCCTAGC
The DNA here is from genome assembly GCF_003073215.2 of Triticum urartu. Lineage (NCBI taxonomy): Eukaryota > Viridiplantae > Streptophyta > Magnoliopsida > Poales > Poaceae > Triticum > Triticum urartu. The sequence goes on from NC_053028.1 coordinate 284,422,111, forward strand.
AATCCCATCATAACTGGAGTAGGCTTTACCTTCACCGCAAGGGGCCGAACCAGTATAATTCCTTGCATCCTTTTTCTGCTTTAACTCCTTTAAGCTAACTATGTTGCGATGGCTCCACGACTAAGTCCTCACACTAGGGCCTAATGTTTGCATTCAACTAGCCACTACGATTTGGTACGGACAAGAAAAGTACAGTAAACAATTTAAGATCTATTTTCCAGGTGAGATCAATAACTTAAGCACATATGGAAGAGTACCACCTCTCTTGCGACCCCGTGTAGGCCCCTGCTGATACGTTGAGGGTGCTGCGGGTGCGATGGCTGTCGGCAGCAGGGAAGAAGACTTTAGATGGCAGACGGACGGGTCGGGGGATAAATCCTGTTGCCGTGGACGAAACGGTCATAGGAGCGGCAACAACAAGGTGGACGACGGCGCCGATGAAGCGAGACGACGCGATGAAAGGATCCTGGTCCGGCGCCTTGCATGAGGGACGTCCATCTCTTGAAGTGGACGACGGGGTAGGGGTAGCGGCTCCGGCAAGGTGGAGGATGGGGTGGCGGATGGAGGAGGCTGGCCACAGTGGGGAGGTTGTCATGGTGCCGATGGTGTATGAATGGGGAAATGGAGGGGGAGGGGGGATCTCAAACTTTGGTACGCACTTGTCTGAAATGTGGGAAAGTTACGAACTTATCCCCCATTTAAAATTTCGGACATCACGTTGGTTGGGGATAGGATGGTAATCTCGCATCTCCCGAATATTTGCCGGTAACGATTTCGGGCGAGGAGAGGGTGTTTTGGCGCCCACGGTTGGCGCCCACGGTGTATGAACGGGGCTGACAGGTAGGGCGTTTGTGTCACGTCTGAGGGAAGTTACACATCTGCCCCTATTTAAAATATTAGCCTACATCGATTTCGGACGAGGAGAGTTTGTTTTGCTGCCCACCATGGATGAATGGGGAAATGGAGGGAGAGACACATGTCTTTCGGATGAGCTTGAATCAAATGTGTTTTGCCGCCCATGTTTGGCGCCCACCGTGTCTGAATGGGCTCAGAGGCCGTCGTGTCACGTATGATTGAAGTTACTAGTCTACCCCTATCAGCAGCAGTGTAAATCCGGTCGATAAGGATGTCAAGTGTCAGGGGTAGACAGTAATTTCCATCTCGCAAACACTTGCTTCGGGCAGCCCACAAATGATAGTGGGTGTTTAGCCGCTTCATTCAGAACATGGGAGAATTAGCATTCAGTTTGCCCTGGGCCCTAGCAACAAAATCCAAATCTAATTTTTATTCGATTACGAATATCCACAAATAATTCTATGTTTTGTTATTTATTTCTTCAAAACCACAACAAAGATTTGTTCCACCTTTATATATGATTATGATTTAGAAATGTCGTGATCTTCGAATTCAGTAGGTTGGATACACTTTGAGTCAAAAAGTTATTTCATCCAATACAATATGCTCACACGAAAAATAGTTCACCTTATGTCAATCATACAAGTACTGAGGATTACCTTTCCTAAAAAATTCGGATCATTACAACACACGGACAACATAGGGGGTCTTACAACATAATCCATTCAGAGACATGACACAACATGCAAGTACAATAATCTAATGACAATTTCAACTGCTATCTAAAGAAGAACTAGGATTACCCTGGGCTTCAGATAGCAGAAGCAGCAGGACCTCCTCCGTCTTCAAATGCAACATTCTTACTTCCTCCAATTCTTGGGTTGCTTGCATAATGCGTGCAGCTAATTGCATAATTTCCAGCTTCAAGATCGAGATTACCTCATTCATGGCAGCCACACCATCACTTTCTGCCTCTAGTAGAGCCTCAAGAACTATAATATCTATGCTCAGACTACTCTCCGGCGGTGTTGCCTCTGAACTGCTACCATCTAGTAACATGGATGGTGCACTGCTTCCACAAATAGATTCTGGGGTTGTACATTGTGTCCTAGTGTGAACGGCATCCTGAAAGGTTTCCACTGGACATAAGTAAGAGATAGTTATCACATGATCCAGGCAGTAAGCTTACATGGTAAACGACATACGAATTATTGCCGAGCATGGCAAGCTATATTTAAATGGTTCGAAGCAGCATCAGCCGAAAAGAAATTAAAATGGTAAGATGAAACTAGGGATGTAAGTGGCAAATAAACGACATCCGCCAGTCCCATCTAGTTAGTTTTTGCTAGCGCCCTCGTTTATTTTCCTCAAAAAACAAAAACTCTTTTGAACTATCATACCACTAGTGGACTTTAATCGGGATTAAACGGGACCAAGTTGACATCCCTAGTTGAAAGGGAGTGTACCACTGCTATATTTAAGTTTCCAAGGCATCTAAGCAGTTGAAATAATCTGAGAAAGCACTTAACAGTGTGGCCTCATATAAACTATGAAGACAGTCTTGTGATGAAGTTCAAAGGAATAGTTAAGGATTCAAATGAACTAGGCATGCATTTCTTTATGATAGTACAGTAGGCACTGCTGACATATTGGCCAACTGAGGTATAGCATAACAAGTAACAAACAAGCATTCAAATCAAGCAATACAGCAAAGCAGACAACTGAACTATTTTTTATTCTGTAGGATTACAGGTTGAGGGCACAAGCCAAGAAAGCAGCCCACTGATACGTCCATTTTGCATCATGCTTTTATATCGATATCTATTGCATTATGGGCTGTTATTTCACATTATGTCACAATACTTATGGCTATTCTCTCTTATTTTACAAGGTTTACATAAGGAGGGAGAATGCTGGCAGCTGGAATTCTGGGATGGAAAAGGAGCAAATATTAGAGACCTATTCTGCACAACTCCAAAAGTCCTGAAACTCCACGGGACACATTATAATAAATAATGAAAAATCCTCGCCAAAGATGAAGACCAGGGGGCCCACACCCTTCTCACGAGGGTGGGGGGTGCCCCCCCTAGGGCGTGCCCCCTGCCTCGTGGGCCCCCTGGTGGATCTCCGATGACCATCTTCTCCTATATGAAGTCTTTCGTCGATAAAATAATAGGAAGCAACCTTTCGGGACGAAACTCCGCCGCCACGAGGCGGAACCTTGGCGGATCCAATCTAGAGCTTCGACAGAGCTATTCTGCCGGGGAAACTTCCCCCCCGGAGGGGGAAATCACCGCCATCGTCATCACCAACGCTCCTCTCATCGGGAGAGGGCAATCTCCATCAACATTTTTATCAGCACCATCTCATCTCAAAACCCTAGTTCATCTCTTGTATCCGATTCTTGTCTTAAAGTCCGGGATTGGTGCTAGTAGGTTGCTAGTAGTGTTAATTACTCCTTGTAGTTGATGCTAGTTGGTTTAATTGGTGGAAGATCATATGTTCAGATCCTTTATGCATATTAATACCCCTTTTATTATGAACATGTTTATGCTTTGTGAGTAGTTATGTTTGTTCCTGAGGACAAGGGAGAAGTCTTGCTATTAGTAGTCATGTGAATTTGGTATTCGTTCGATATTTTGATGAGATGTATGTTGTCTAGCCTCTAGTGGTGTTATGTGAACGTTGACTACATAACACTTCACCATTATTTGGGCCTAGAGGAAGGCATTGGGAAGTAATAAGTAGATGATGGGTTTCTAGAGTGACAGAAGCTTAAACCCTAGTTTATGCATTGCTTCGTAAGGGGCTGATTTGGATCCATATGTTTCATGCTATGGTTAGGTTTACCTTAATACTTTTGTTGTAGTTGCAGATGCTTGCAATAGAGGTTAATCATAAGTGGGATGGTTGTTCAAGTAAGAACAACACCCAAGCACCGGTCCACCCACATATCAAATTATCAAAGTACCGAATGCGAATCATATGAACGTGATGAAAACTAGCTTGACGATATTCCCATGTGTCCTTGGGAGCGCTTTTCCTTATATAAGAGTTTCTCCAGGCTTGTCCTTTGCTACAAAAAGGATTGGGCCACCTTGCTGCACTTTATTTACTTTTGTTACTTGTTGCTCGTTACAAATTATCTCATCACAAAACTATCTGTTACCACTTATTTCAGTACTTGCAGAGAATACCTTGCTGAAAACCGTTTATCATTTCCTTCCGCTCCTCGTTGGGTTCGACACTCTTACTTATCGAAAGGACTACGATAGATCCCCTGTACTTGTGGGTCATCAAAACTCTTTTCTGGCGCCGTTGCCGGGGAGTGAAGAGCCTTTGGTAGGTGGAATTTGGTAAGGAAAAATTTATATAGTGTGCTGAAATTTACTGTCACTTGTTACTATGGAAAGTAATCCTCTGAGGGGCTTGTTCGGGGTATCATCACCCCGACCAGTAGAGCAAAGAGTTGCTCCTCAACCTACTGAACCTATTGAAAATAAAATTTCTTATGAGTATCCTTCGAGTATAATAGAAAAACTGCTAGCTAATCCTTTTACAGGAGATGGAACAAAACATCCTGATGAACACCTAATATATGTAGATGAAGTTTGTGGATTATTTAAGCTTGTAGGTATTTCCGATGATGTTGCTAAGAAGAAGGTCTTCCCTTTATCTTTGAAGGGAGACACATTGACATGGTATAGGCTATGTGATGATATGGGATCATGGAACTATAGAAGATTGAAATTGGAATTTCATCAAAAGTATTACCCTATGCATCTTGTTCATCATGATCACAATTATATATATATAATTTTTGGCCTTGCGAAGGAGAAAGCATCGCTCAAGCTTGGGGGAGGCTTAAATCAATGTTATATTCATGCCCCAATCATGAGCTTCCAAGAGAAACAACAACAACAACAACAACAACAACAACAACAACAACAACAACAACAACAAAGCCTTTAGTCCCAAACAAGTTGGGGTAGGCTAGAGGTGAAACCCATAAGATCTCGCAACCAACTCATGGCTCTGGCACATGGATAGCAAGCTTCCACGCACCCCTGTCCATAGCTAGCTCTTTGGTGATACTCCAATCCTTCAGGTCTCTCTTAACGGACTCCTCCCATGTCAAATTCGGTCTACCCCGCCCTCTCTTGACATTCTCTGCACGCTTTAGCTGTCCGCTATGCACTGGAGCTTCTGGAGGCCTGCGCTGAATATGACCAAACCATCTCAGACGATGTTGGACAAGCTTCTCCTCAATTGGTGCTACCCCAACTCTATCTCGTATATCATCATTCCGGACTCGATCCTTCCTCGTGTGGCCACACATCCATCTCAACATACGCATCTCCCCCACACCTAACTGTTGAACATGTCGCCTTTTAGTCAGCCAACACTCCGCGCCATACAATATAGCCGGTCCCAAGCCCGGGTAAAGGAGGAGGGTTGTGATAGGCTTGGTGAGCCAACGTAAAAACTCAGCCACTCTTATGGAGATGAAACCCAAAAGATTGATACTCTTCAAAATTTTTATGCTCGGCTTTCTGATAACAATCGCACCATGCTTGATACTTGTTGTGCTGGCTCTTTCATGATGAAGACTATTGATTCAAATGGGATTTATTGGATAGAATTAAACGCAACTCTGAAGATTGGGACCTCGACAATGGTAAGGAGTCAGGTATGACACCTAAGTTTGATTGTGTTAAATCTTTCATGGATACCGATGTTTTCCGAAAGTTTAGCACTAAAGATGGACTTGATTCTGAGATAGTAGCTTCTTTCTGTGAATCTTTTGCTACCTATGTTGATATCCCTAAGGAGAAGTGGTTTAAATATCATCCTCCCATAGAAGTAAAAGTAGCTGCACCTATTAAAGTTGAAGAAAAGACTGTCACTTATAATGATCCTATTGTTCCTACTTCTTATGTTGAGAAACCACCTTTCCCTGTTAGGATAAAGGATCATGCTAAAGCTTCAACTGTGGTTCGTAAAAGCAATATTAAAACATATACACCTCCTGAGCAAGTTAAAGTTGAACCTAATATTGCTATTGTTAAAGATCTCTTGTCTGATAATATAGATGGGCATGTTATTTATTTCTGTGATGAAACTTCTAGAATTGCTAAACCCCGTGATACGGATAAACCTAGACCTGTGATAGCCATGCTTGTTATTTCTGTTAAAATAGGAGATCATTGTTATCATGGCTTATGTGATATGGGTGCTAGTGCTAGTGCAATACCTATTGACTTATACAACGAAATTGTCGTGGAATTGTCACGTCAGATGTCCTAGAGCAAGGACTTAGTCGTAGGGCCATCGCACTAGGAAGATTAAAGGGGTTAATTGGGACAAAGGACACGAGAGAGTTTTATACTAGTTCGGCCCCTTACGATGAAGGTAAAAGCCTACGTCTAGTTGGGTTTGGTATTGCTGAGGTTTCGATCACCAAGAGGCTTAACTCGCCGGCTTGGTTATCGACTTGTTGTTTCATGCCCTAAACCACCACCGGGTCATCCCCTTATATACACGGGTTGACGCCAGGTGGCCTATAGAGTCCCGGCCGGCTCATAATCGTGTCCGTCTTGGTGACTTCCTCTACATGCCTTTCTTTACAAGTCTTTCTGCTCCTATGGCGGTTTCCAATAATGGGCTTTTAAGCCGGCTCGAGGCCTTTGGGCTTTCTATATATACTAATAAACTATCATCTTGACTGTATATTGAGCTTCTTATGTAACCCGCCATTATGGCTGACCCGGCCCCTCCTGGGCGGGTCTCAGCTGATAATAATATCACCAACATTAGGCCCCATGTTGACTTTGAACTTTGTTCTTTGTCAATCTTCAATACTTAGGCAGAATCCATCCCCTGTCTGAAAATTTCCTTACCCCGCCGTGACGTCCTCTTTTTGAAACACAAAAAACTTTCATGACGTCATCTTCCAACGGATCTTTCATTTTTAATGCTTTCCAGGAATCGAGGCGTCTGTTCAGTTGGATAATCATTATTGGGTCTCCTCGATTTTCGCGCCCGCCTGTTCGCGCATTCCCTTATAAATAGGCATAACGTAAGTCTTTCTCATTCTCCTTTATTCCTCATCTTCTTCCTCTCCCAACCTCCATCGCTGCTTGAGCTCCGCCGTCGCCGCAACTCTCATCGTCGTTGTCAAGCTTGGCCACTGCATCACCCTGAGTTTATCCAGAGAACGCGGCGACTTTTCGCGGCAGGCCTGCTTCCTGTAAGCTTTCATCTCTCCCGCACCTAGATCCATTTCTAGGTTTCACGAGTTCTTCAACGTTCTTCATCTGTTCATCACGGGCCATCTTGTAGATCTTCTCCGCAACTTATTTTGATCCAGAAAAGAGATATAACTCGCGCGGTAGCTGTTTGGCATTCATTTTTGATATTAGTAGATCCCTTTTACCTGTACAGATTCTTCGATATAGTCGACAAACTCCTCTGTACTATGTTTTTTAGGTCCAGAATATTTCCCTTTTCGAAACAACCCTTTGATCCAAAACGATAATAAGAACTTGGTGAAACTTGTTTATTCCAACACTTAACTGAATTCTGCCTTCTGAGAAAATCTGTAGTTATGGCGGTTTACCACCCCGGCTTTCTTTTCCTTATATACCATTAGCCCTTAGTTAAACCGCCATTACTTGCTTTATAATTGACCATAGACTAAACCGCCATATTGTTATTTATTTTTCAGTTCATTGCTCATCATGCTGTCAAAGTCACCGACCGTCTGTAACTGGGTCCCTTCTTTCGTAACTGAGGAACGGTTAAAAGAATTCTTCATTGTTGGGTTCCTTCCTACAAAGAATGTCATGTCTTATCGTGCTCCTGACCTGGAGGAATAACGTCCCAATCCGAAAGATGGAGAAGTGATTATATTTACTGACCACATGAACCGGAGATTTTCACCACCCGGTTCAAAATTCTTCAGAGAGGTCCTTCATTTTTTCAAACTCCATCCTCAGGACCTTGGACCCAACTCTATTTCCAATATTTGTAACTTCCAAGTGCTCTGTGAGGCGTATCTTTAGCAAGAGCCCACCGTAGAATTGTTTAGAGAGTACTTTTATCTGAATCGCCAGAATGAATGCACCAACGGTTCTAGCTTAGAACTTGGAGGCATTTCAATTCAGTGCCGTCAGGGTGTTGTTTTTCCTCTCATCGTCTTACCGATCCACCCAAAAGATTGGAACCAAACTTGGTTTTATTGTCAGGATACTTCTCCAGCAAACGAGAAGCCTCTGCCGGGTTATCGCCCTAGCCGTCTTGACTCCAAGTTCACCCTTCCGGATAAGCTTACCGTCGCTGAATGTAGGAAGCTTCTTCCCTCCATTAAAAGAATCAACAACTTATTGGGTAATGGTCTAACCGGAGGAGATCTGACCCGTTGCTGGATCTCATGGCGGGTTATCCCATTAAGTCGTCGATCTCAACTGATGTATGAATATGATGGTAGCTCGGACCACCCTCTTCATCATAGCTCAGTTGAACTCACCGAAGAAGACATTGTTTCGATGTCGTCCCACTTGGTAAATGGGAAGTATGAAGATTGCAGTATTGTTGGGTTAAGTCCCTTCTGCAAAATTAATTCGGTGCCAGAAGTAAGTACATTCTGATATCTTTTTCTTTGTGTTTCGCCCAGCTATTAGTACTTAATATTGATCTTTCTTCTTCTCTTTACAGGCCAATTCTGACTTCTGGAAGGTGAAATATGACCACGAAGCTGCCAAGAAGGCGAAACTCGCCGCCGTGAACGCCAAGAAAACAGCCCGGAAATCCAAGAAGAAGAAGAAGAAAACCACTGTTGAAGATTTAATGAAGCTTGACGACTCGTCTGACTCGGAGGTATCCCTTGACTCCCTTGGCCAATTTTTTAACACTCTTGTTGACACTGATCCTTACCAGGATGACACTGGGGCCAGTCAGGCTGAGGAAGTAGAGGTAACTATTATTTCCTCCGACTCAGAGCCCTTACCAAGACACAAAGTTCGTCGAGTGATCTGTAAAGTAAGGTTTTCTAACCCTTTAGCTCACTTGGATCCCAACTTTCATTTGAACAGCAACATGAAAGCCGCCGTGAAGTTGGAATTGAGGATGAACCGGCTGTTATCCTTCAACAGACCCCTCGGAAACACCCGAACGAGGTTTAATTATTACTGTCTTTAACCTGTTTTGATGAATCCTGCTCCTTACATTTCTTTTAGCTCTTTCCTTTATCCTTTCAGGAGGTGTCCCGTTCTTCAGATGACTCATCTCAAACACAATTGCCGGCTTTCAAGACTGCTCCTGGGTAATCAGAACTTTTCCTTTCTTCCAGGTTGCTCAATTGTATCTTAACACTGACAATTCTGCTATATTATTCTTTAGTGGCCAGGCTAAATCCAAGAAATCAAAGGTGGCTAGACCGGCGGAAGACACGCCAATACCAGCATCTGAGCCGGCTAGGCCACCTTCTCCATTAACTGCCGCCCCAGAAGACCCGCCTATCAATGAAGCAAATCCTTCAGAGCCGTCCCTTGACAACACCACTATGAATCCTTCCATCGTTGGACCGTCAAGCTCAACTGACCCACCGTATCCACGTGTTCAAGATGTTCAAATTACTGGGAGTCGCTTCGTTGAGCCCGGGAACCCAACGGTGTTAGCTAAGTGCACAGCTAAGCAGGAAGCATCAGAAAGGCAAAACGTTCGCTTTGATGTTGCCAACTACGACCGTCTTAATGCCAGTGATATCTTATCTGGCTATCTCAGTCATGTCCACTCCAGTCGTGAGTCTGATATCGAGATGGTCAAGCAACTTCAGTTGAAGTATGAGGTATGTTATTTCCGGTTTACCAATATTCCTTCAGCCCCCAAGTCTTCAGCTTTATGAGAGAAGCGGAATAACCTGTAGACTTGAAATATAAGCCGAGACTTTTTACCTCTGAATCATTGCCTGATAGAAACAAAACTTGACCCATAGTCCCCAAGGACCAGTTTATTTTGAGAATTAATGAATCGGTACTTTTAGAATTAAAACCGCCTTCAAAATACTTAACACTCCGGTTTAAACTTGAAAAACTTGCTGAACTGCATGCATTAGCCCCCAAGTGCCAAGTGTTGTTACTTTGTAAAGGACTTGGGACTTCAAATATGTTGGTAGAGTCATAAAAATTTGATTTAGCATACATTAGCCCCCAAGTGTCAAGTGGTTTATTCATAAAGTACTTGAGACTTGAATCTTGAAATTGGATACTGGAATTTGAAACCAAGTCTTGATTTATCTCAATGTTTTCACAGAATGCATTGTCTGAACTAAACTCCCAATTGACTGATACAAAGACCCGGCTAGCGAACCAGGAATCAGAAATTAAATCTTCCACCTCCCAACTGCAAATAAGCCTTTCTGAAATGAAGAAGTTGAAGACCGACTTTGCTGCCAAAGAGAAAACTTGGGTAGATGAGAAGATACTTCTGACCCGGCGAGCTGAGATAGCTGAAACAGCTCTGAAGGAAATTTCAACTGAACTGGACGGTTTAAAAGGCCGGGTGTCTCAGATGGTTGCTGCTGTCTTTGGTAAGCTTCCTGATTTGATCTTTCATATGTGTTTCTTGTCAAACCGGAATATGATCCGTCAACTGACTGTGAAAAATGCATGTAGGTCCACGAAGTAAGAATCTAAACCAAGACCCGTTGATTAAGATGAAACCCGTGTACACTTTAACTGCACAATTGTATATCGGCGCACAACGAGCTCTGGCTGTCATCTCTCCTACTAATCAAGGGTCTAACCGGATCAGTGATGTCTTGAAGAAGCCGTCCATTCTCCCTGCCAGATTCCAAGAGGTGAAATGCTCCTGCACGCGAGCCGGAGCATTGACTTCCCTAAGCCGCTGCAAGGCTTGGGTACCAGATCTAGACCCGGAAGATGTGGCAAGAGGTTATCCTACCGTGAAGGAGGACGGGTCTCCTTTTGATCAGGATGACTTTATAGCATGCGTCCGTGAAGTTCGGCCTCAGGCGACTAGCCTTGGAGATGATACCAATGTGGACAAGTATCAACCAGGTTTTGATAATGAGAATAAGAAGATGGCCCCTCCTTCCTATAAAGTAACCGACTTGATCCCACCGGCGAGAGAAGACACATTTGCCCCGGAAGTTGATCCGGTTGGCCTGATTGATGACGAAGCTGAATTTGTCATCATGAACGGCTATGATTGGTCAAAACCCAACTTCCAGCAGATTCAAGATATTGAACCGGTGAGGGAAGGACAATGATCATCTTTATGTGCTTTAAAAAGCCTTGTAATAGCTTAGCTGCTAAAAACACCGTATGTCTGCTTATGCCATCACGCATAAAACACTTCTATGTGAATCTGTGCTTCCGGGTGCCAATGTTTTAATGCTTTTCTTATGCCTCATTTAACGCTTGTCTCTGCAATGTTTAAACTTTGTTCCTGTGAACACAAGGAAAAAAGAAAGGCCTGGCAAGGCGGTTTAGAAACAACTGGGTTTAAACACCTCTTTTACAACTCGTATCTCCACCTCAAAGAACAAAGACAAATATAAATAAAGGATAAGGTTTAATACTAACTCTTGAATTAACGCAGCCGGTAAGCGCATGTAAATAAGAATTATACCTTATGCTTGTGGATTCTTAGGCCGCTGGCTCAAATAACCCGGGTGACGAACTTGATAATTCAATATGTATGAAAACTAATAATCCTTGAATATTCAATAATCATATCGCAGTTGCTCGTACCTTTAGATCCTTAGACCACCGGTTTGAACAACCCGGGCGGCTGTGCTATCTAATAATTGAGCCGGCAAACAAAACCAGGCTAACTCATTTGTAATATTGAAACAGCAAAAACTCAAAGGCAAGCAATAAACATAATTTTAAATCTGTATTCAAAAGATTGGGGGTTTCTGATTTGAATACGATCAGTAAACCGGACCAAAAGGGTTAAGCTAAGGTTCGAATACGACCATATAGCCCCCAGTGGCTTTGGCGTTGCGCCGATCAAGAGGGTACCGACAACTATGTTCTCTTTGGTTGGAATACGACCTATGTTTGAACAGGAAGCCCCCAAATGACCTTGAGAGGTTTTTAACGACCCTGATTCGAATACGATCCAAGTCGGCTCAAAAGGGGTTAAGCTATGATTCGGATACGATCAAGAAGCCCCCAAGTGAGTTTGGCCTTGAGTCGATCAAAAGGGTTACGACAGCTATGTTCTCTTTGGTTCGAATACGACCTATGTTTGAACAAGAAGCCCCCAAGTGACCATGATATTTACAGCTAGATTCAAATATGATCATAAGCCGGACTAGAAAAGGTTAAACTTGGTTCAAATATGATCAGCTCCTTAATAGTCATTTGTGAAAAAGTAATAAAGATGCATAATCTTTGAAAAGAAAAGAGACTGATGGTCTTACTTTATTGCTTATCATCATATATACAGGATGAACGTATGTACAGGATGAGAGCCGGTGGCTCAGGTATAGTAGGCCGAAGTTGAGCAATGTTCCACGTCCGACGGGTCTCCTCTTCCGACTTACGTGAGTCTGCATGCTCTCGAACATCAATGAGGTAGTAAGATCCGTTGTTTAAATTTTTACTGACCACAAAGGGTCCTTCCCAAGGTGGGGATAACTTGTGTGCATCTGAAAGATCTTGGATGAGCCGGAGCACCAAGTCGCCATCCTGAAAAGTCCTGGTCTTAACCCGGCGGCTGTGATAACGACACAGGTCCTGTTGATAGATTGCTGACCGTGCTGCTGCTAAGTCTCTTTCTTCATCCAACAAGTCAAGCGCATCCTGTCTAGCTTTTTCATTGTTAGCTTCAACATAAGCCACCACGTGGGGCGAGTCATGAAGGATGTCACTGGGCAATACTGCTTCTGCCCCGTAAACCATGAAGAAGGGTGTGTAACCCGTAGACCTGTTGGGTGTAGTATTGATGCTCCATAACACTGAAGGCAAATCCTCTACCCAACAACCCAGCGTTCGCTATAAAGGAACCATAAGCCGGGGTTTTAGCCCTTTTAGAATTTCCTGATTGGCTCTCTCAGCTTGACCATTGGATTGAGGATGAGCTACAGAAGAAACATCAAGCCAGATGTGCTCTCGCTGACAAAACTCTTCCATAGCCCCTTGGGATAGATTGGTGCCATTGTCTGTGATAATACTGTGTGGAAAACTGAAACGGAAGATTATTTTCTTCATGAACTGAACCGCCGTGGCTGCATCACACTTACTCACAGGCTCCGCCTCAACCCATTTAGTGAACTTATCAACACCCACCAGGAGATGTGTCTTCTTGTCCTTAGACCTTTTGAAAGGTCCCACCATGTCAAGCCCCCAGACTACAAATGGCCAAGTGATTGGAATCATCCGGAGCTCTTGAGCCGGCACATGCGCTCGCTGTGCAAATTTCTGACATCCATCACATCTACTGACCAGATCTTCTGCATCAGCGTGAGCCGTCAACCAGTAAAAACCGTAACGAAACGCCTTGGCCACTAAAGATTTTGACCTGGCGTGATGACCACAATCGCCTTCATGGATCTCACGAAGGATTTCTTGACCTTCTTCGGGGGAAACACACCGTTGAAACGCTTCAGAAACACTGTGATGAAATAACTCTCCATCCGAAATCGTCATGGACTTAGACCGCCGGGTTATCTGTCGAGCCAGAGTCTCATCTGCTGGCAATTCTCCCCGAGTCATGTAAGCTAAGAATGGCACCGTCCAATCTGGGATGACATGAAGAGCCGCCACCAACTGCACCTCCGGGTCCGGAACAGCTAAATCTTCTTCTGTGGGCAACTTGACAGAGGGGTTATGCAAAACATCTAAAAAGGTGTTGGGTGGTACCGGCTTACGTTGAGACCCCAGCTGTCTCAAAGCATCCACTGCTTCGTTCTTTCGACGGTCAATGTGTTCCACCTGATAACCTTTAAAATACCCTGCAATAGCATCGACCTCTCGGCGATAAGCCGTCATGAGAGGGTCTTTGGAATCCCACTTGCCAGACACCTGCTGAGCCACTAGATCTGAATCACCAAGACATCTGACCCGGCTCAAGCTCATCTCCTTTGCCACTCGAAGACCATGGAGCAATGCTTCATACTCTGCTGCGTTGTTAGTGCACGGAAACATCAATCGTAACACATAACAAAATTTATCACCTCGTGGGGAAGTTAATACAACTCCAGCTCCCGAGCCCTCCAATTGCCTGGACCCATAAAAATGACTAGTCCAATATGTGTTGTCCGACTTTTCTTCTCGCATCTGCATCTCTGTCCAGTCATTGATGAAGTCAACTAGGGCTTGAGACTTAATCGCAATGCATGGAACATACTTCAGCCCAGGAGACCCAAGCTCAATTGCCCACTTGGCAACTCTCCCTGTAGCTTCTCTGTTTTGAATAATGTCTCCCAAAGGAGCAGAGCTGACCACAGTGATTTGATGTCCCTGAAAGTAATGCTTAAGATTCCGGCTTGCCATGAACACCCCATAAACAAGCTTCTGCCAATGTGGATATCGTTGCTTAGACTCAATTAGCACTTCACTGACATAATAAACCGGCCGCTGAACTGGATGCTCCTTGCCAGCCTCCTTGCGCTCTACCACCATAGCCACACTAACGGCCCGTGAGTTGGCAGCTACATATAACAATAGCGGCTCTTTCTCAATTGGAGCAGCTAGGACTGGCGGCTCAGCCAATTGCGCCTTCAGATCCTCAAAAGCGGCGGTCACAGCATCGCTCCAAACAAACACACCTGTTTTCTTCATCAACTGATACAGAGGCATAGCCTTTTCCCCTAACCGGCTTATGAACCGGCTCTAAGCAGCCACACGACCCGCCAGTCGTTGAACATCATTGACGCAGGTTGGTTTAGCCAGGGATGTAATTGCCTTGATCTTCTCCAGGTTAGCTTCAATACCTCGGTGGGACACCAGAAAACCCAAAAGTTTGCTGGCTGGCACTCCAAAAACACACTTGGCCGGGTTAAGCATCATCTTGTAAACCCGAAGATTATCAAAAGTCTCTTTCAAGTCTGTGACCAAGGTTTCCTCTTCCATGAACTTTACTACTATATCATCCACATATGCATGAATATTGCGCCCAATTTGATCATGAAGACAATTCTGCACACACCGTTGGTAAGTCGCCTGAGCACTCTTGAGCCCAAAAGGCATAGACACATAGCAAAAAGCCCCAAAAGGAGTTATAAATGCCGTCTTCTCTTGATCCTTGACTGCCATCTTAATCTGATGATACCCGGAGTAAGCATCTAAGAAACTCAACCGTGCGCAACCCGCCGTAGAATCAATGATCTGATCAATACGGGGAAGAGCAAAAGGATAAGCTGGACAGGCCTTGTTTAAATCTGTGTAATCCACACACATACGCCTGGTGCCATTCTTTTTGAGCACGAGCACCGGGTTAGCTAAGCATTCTGGGTGAAAGACCTCCACAATGAACCCGACCGCCAAGAGCCGGGCCACCTCTTCTCCAATGGCCTTGCGCCTTTCTTCATTGAACCGGCGAAGAAACTGTCTGACAGGTTTGAACTTTGGATCGATATTAAGAGTGTGCTCAGCGAGTTCCCTCGGGACACCCGGCATGTTTGAAGGTTTCCATGCAAAGATGTCCCGGTTCTCATGGATGAACTCGATGAGCACGCTTTCCTATTTCGGATCCAAGTTTGCACTGATGATGAACTGTTTGGATGAATCACCAGGCACAAAGTCAACATTCTTAGTGTCATCCGCCGATTTGAACTTTAACTCCAGCTCATGCTCTGTTGTTGGTTTCTTTAATGACGTCATGTCCGCCGGGTCAACATGATCCTTGTAGAATTTCAACTCCTCTGTTGCACAAACAGATTTAGCATAGGCAGCATCCCCCTCTTCACATTCCAAGGCGATCTTCCGGCTCCCATGGACTGTGATGGTGCCCTTGTGACCCGGCATCTTGAGCTGTAAATACACGTAACACGGCCGAGCCATGAACTTGGCATAAGCCGGTCGCCCAAACAGAGCATGATATGGGTTTTTGATCTTAACCACTTCAAAGGTTAACTTTTCTGCCCTGGAGTCATACTCATCCCCAAAGGCTACCTCCAGCTCGATCTTACCAACTGGGTATGCCGACTTACCGGGTACTACACCATGAAAAACAGTGTTGGATTGTCTAAGATTTTTATCCGTCAATCCCATCCGACGGAACGTCTCATAGTAAAGGATGTTGATGTTGCTGCCTCCATCCATTAGTACCTTAGTAAACTTGTACCCACCAACCTGAGGTGCCACTACCAAAGCCAAGTGACCCGGATTATCAACCCGGGGCGGGCGATCCTCTCTGCTCCACACAATAGGCTACTCCGACCAACGTAGATAACGTGGGATTGCCGGTTCAACGGTATTGACGGCCCTCTTGTGGAGTTTCTGGTCTCTCTTACATAAACTAGTAGTAAAGACATGATACTGTCCGCTACTCAACTGCTTCGGGTTGCTCTGATAGCCAGATTGTTGCTGCTGTTGATTCGCTTGGTTGTGTTGCTGATTATATCCTCCCTGGTGACCGGGATGTCCCTGACCATGAAAACCTCCTCCACTTGAATCGGCGCCCGGGCCCTGAAAGCCGCCTCCACCTGGGCCGCCACCCGGGCCGTGACCCCCATCAAATGCGTTTGAATTTTTAAACGCCTTCATGATCGTGCAATCCTTCCACAAGTGGGTGGCTGGCTTCTCTCGGGTGTCGTGTTTTGGACAAGGTTCATTCAGCAACTGCTCAAGGGTGGGGCCTGACTCGCCCGATCGAGGGGGTTGTCTGCCCTTGCGCCGCTGATTACCACCCTGCGCATTAGTATTAGCAACAAACTCATCAGCCTTACGCTTATTACCTCCTTGATTTGCCGGGTTATGCTGGTGACCTTTGCCGTTCTTCTTTCCCCTCGTTGATTTTTCTTCATCAGATGCTGGGTCTTTGGTGGTGTCAGAATCGGCATACTTGACAAGAGCCACCATCAACGTTCCCATGTCATTACAGTCACGTTTAAGCTGCCCCAACTTCTGCTTCAGAGGCTCAAAACGGGAATTCTTCTCCAACATCAAAACTGTCGAGCCGGCATCCATCTTATCAGATGAATGTATTAACTCCTTGACCCGGCGCACCCAATGGGTTGTAGACTCTCCATCCTCTTTCTTGCAATTGGTCAGATCCAAAATCGACATTGGCTTTTTACACGTGTCTTTAAAGTTCTGGATGAACCATGCCTTTAACTCTGCCCATGGGCCGACGGAGTTGGGTGGTAATCCTTTCAACCAGGTCCGAGCCGTTCCATCCAACATCATGGTAAAATACTTGGCCATTGCAGCATCACTAACCTCCAATAGCTCCATAGCCATCTCATAGCTCTCAATCCAAGCCCCCGGTTGTAAGTTAGCCGTGTAGTTAGGCACCTTACGAGGTCCCTTGAAATCCTTGGGCAACCGCTCATTGCGTATGGCTGGGACCAGGCAAGGTACGCCTCCGGTTCTTGTAGCCACCCCTGCCTCAACTGAGGTCGCTGGATAAGCCGGAAAGGTTTGGTGATCCACCTGCTCTGCTGCTATCTGAGCCGCCCGTTCCGCCACTTGACGAATCCTCTCCTGATCCGCCAAGTTAAGAGCTCCAGCCCGCACCGGCTCATACCTATATGGCCGGTTGTGACACTGAGCATTACTTGACATTTGTGCAGATTCCATGCGCCTACTATAACTCAGGCTCCCGTTTGGGGAGGAGTTGAATGAATCCTGTCTCGGCTTTAGGATTATGCATCCTGCTGGGCCAAAGCTGTCTGAAGTAGTTCTCTTACCCTCCGGGTTTCAATTGCTGCCGGCGAGTCACCTTCCATCGGGAGAGCTGCCAATCGAGCCGACGCCGCAATGAGGTTCTCCATGGGGTTGGAGAAGTGACCCGGGGGTGTTGATATATAACGAGGAGGAGCTGTATTCATGCGCGGCGGCTCCATGGTGCGTGGCTAAACTGGTGCTCCGGGCGTCTCGACACGGTTTACCTCCGGCGGGTTGCTCCCTCCAGCTCCGGGTGTATGGAACAAATTCCTCGGATCCAGTGTTAGAGGCAGACGCAACTGAGTTTTCTGACGCCTCCTCCTCATGACTTCGTTTGACGCATTGAGATCCGCGGAGAGCCAGAAGGTTTCTGCTTGAAGCTGCTGAGCACGAGCATCCAAGGCTGCTCGTTCTGCTGCCATCCGGGTTTCCTCCGCAGCCAAATTTTCCTTAGCTTGCACCATCTCCTCCCGCACGCGTGCCACTTCTGCGTCATGCTGGGCTTTATCTGCCGGCTCTACCGCAGCGGTTAACAAAGTCGTCAGTTTATCCATGAGGTCCATGAGAACCTGAGCTGGGGGGCGCGCGGGGTCTCCTGACCCGGCAGCTGCCGACCCGGTGGCCGCCGCTGTCACTGTGGTGGATTTTTGTCTGGGCTGTGTCCCTGCCATGAAGACTCCGGCCCAACTCGGCGGCTCAAGGGGGTCCGGAATACTGCTGCCATCGGAACAGCCCCCGAGCATGCCGTCTTGCAGTTGGTACAATGAGTCTGTCTCACCCGTTGAAGATGCAGTATCAGAGCAGATGGCCGTGTCCCCGCCTTCCATCGATCCTTCGGAGTATTCACCGCCATGGACGTAGCCTACGAAGGCATGCTTCATGACAGATTGAACACGGGCGGACCCGGCACGCTGAGCCGTTTCGATGAGGTCGGCGTGGAAATCCGGCTCAGGGCCTGACTCGCCGATCCGGCCGATGAAGACGTGGATTCCGCCGAAGGGGACCCGGTACCCGTACTCGATTGAGCCGGCCTCGGGGCCCCAGCCTTCATCGTCGATGTAGATCTTGCCGCAACGACTCTTGGTCATCCGGCCCACAGCGTATCACTTGAGCCCTTCGAAGTTGCCCTTCAAGAACTCAAATCCACCGTGCGCTGGCCCCACGGTGGGCGCCAACTGTCGTGGAATTGTCATGGCAGATGTCCTAGAGCAAGGACTTAGTCGTAGGGCCATCGCACTAGGAAGCTTAAAGGGGTTAATCGGGACAAAGGACACGAGAGAGTTTTATACTAGTTCGGCCCCTTACGATGAAGGTAAAAGCCTACATCTAGTTGGGTTTGGTATTGCTGAGGTTTCGATCACCAAGAGGCTTAACTCGCCAGCTTAGTTATCGACTTGTTGTTTCTTGCCATAAACCGCCACCGGGTCGTCCCCTTATATACACGGGTTGACGCCAGGTGGCCTACAGAGTCCCGGCCGGCTCATAATCTTGTTCGGCTTGGTGGCTTCCTCTACATGCCTTTCTTTACAAGTCTTTCCGCTCCTATGGCGGTTTACATTAACGGGCTTTTAAGCCGGCTCGAGGCCTTTGGGCTTTCTATATATACTAATAAACTATCATCTTGACTATATATTCGGCTTCTTATGTAACCCGCCATTAAGGCTGACCCGGGCCCTCCTGGGCGGGTCTTAGCTGATAATAATATCCCCAACAGAAATTATGCATGATATTGCACCTATTGAGTTAGAAGATATTGATGTCACATTTAAACTTGCTAATAGAGATACTATTTCACTAATGGGAATTGTTAGAGATGTTGAAGTCTTGTGTGGGAAAACTAAATATCCTGCTGATTTTCTTGTTCTTGGTTCCCCACAAGATAGCTTTTGTCCCATTATATTTGGTAGACCCTTCTTGAATACAGTTAATGCTAGGATAGACTGCGAAAGAATGTTGTTACTATTTGCTTGGATGATATGACTCATGAGTTTAATTTCTCTAAATTTAGTAAACAACACCGTAAAGAAGAATTTCCTAGTAAGGATGAAATTATTGGTCTTGCTTCTATTGCCGTACCTCCTAATGATCCTTTAGAACAATATTTTCTAGACCATGAGAATGATATGTTTATGAATGAAAGAAGGGAAATAGATGAAGTATTCTTTAAACAAGAACCTATGCTAAAACACAATTTGCCTGTTGAAATCCTAGGGGATCCTCCTCCACCTAAGGGTGATCCTGTGTTTGAGCTTAAACCCTTGCCTGATAATCTTAAATATGCTTATCTTGATGAAAAGAAGATATATCCTGTTATTATTACTGCTAACCTTTCAGAGCATGAAGAGGAAAGATTATTGAAAACTCTGAAGAAGCATCGTGCTGCTATTGGATATACTCTTGATGATCTTAAGGGCATTAGTCCCACTCTATGTCAACATAAAATAAATTTGGAAGCAGATGCCAAACCAGTTCGTGATCCTCAGTGACGTCTGGATCCTAAAATGAAAGAAGTGGTAAGAAAAGAAATACTAAAGCTTCTGGAGGCAGGTATAATTTATCCCGTTGCTTATAGTTAGTGGGTAAGTCCTATTCATTGTGTCCCTAAGAAGGGAGGTATTACTGTTGTTCCTAATGATAAAGATGAATTGATTCCACAAAGAATTATTACCAGTTATAGGATGGTAATTGCTTTCCACAAATTAAATAAGGCTACTAAGAAAGATCATTACCCCTTACGTTTTATCGATCAAATGCTAGAAAGATTATGCAAACATACACATTAGTGCTTTCTAGATGGTTATTCTGGTTTCTCTCAAATACATGTGTCGGCTAAAGATCAATTAAAGACTACTTTTACATGCCCTTTTGGTACTTTTGCTTATAGACGTATGCCTTTTGGTTTGTGTAATGCACCTGCTACTTTTCAAAGATGCATGATGGCTATATTATCTGACTTTTGTGAAAAGATATGTGAGGTTTTCATGGACGATTTTTCCATCTATGGATCTTCTTTTGATGATTGCTTGAGCAATCTTGATCGAGTTTTGCAGAGATGTGAAGAAACTAATCTTGTCTTGAATTGGGAAAAGTGTCACTTTATGGTTAATGAAGGTATTGTTTTGGGGCATAAAGTTTCTGAAAGAGGTATTGAGGTTGATAAAGCCAAGGTTGATGCTATTGAAAAGATGCCATGTCCCAAGGACATCAAAGGTATAAGAAGTTTCCTTGGTCACGCCAGATTTTATAGGAGGTTCATCAAGGACTTCTCAAAAATTTCTCGGCCTCTGACTAATTTATTACAAAAAGATATACCATTTGTCTTTGATGATGATTGTGTAGAAGCATTTGAAATACTTAAGAAAGCGTTAGTCTCTGCACCTATTGTTTAGCCACCTGATTGGAATTTACCCTTTGAAATTATGTGCGATGCTAGTGATTATGCTGTAGGTGTTGTTCTAGGGCAAAGAGTTGATAAGAAATTAAATGTTATCCATTGTGCTAGTAAGACTCTAGACAATGCTCAAAGAAATTATGCTACTACTGAAAAAGAACTTTTAGCAGTTGTATTTGCTTGTGATAAGTTCAGACCTTATATTGTTGATTCTAAAGTAACTATCCACACTGATCATGCTGCTATTAAATATCTTATGGAAAAGAAAGATGCTAAACCTAGACTTATTAGATGGGTTCTCTTGCTACAAGAATTTGATTTGCATATTGTTGATAGAAAAGGAGCTGAAAACCCCGTTTCAGACAACTTATCTAGGTTAGAGAATGTTCTTGATGACCCACTACCTATTGATGATAGCTTTCCTGATGAACAATTAAATGTCATAAGTACTTCTCATAGTACCCCTTGGTATGCTGATTATGCTAATTACATAGTTGCTAAATTTATACCACCTAGCTTCACATACGAACAAAACAAAAAGTTCTTCTATGATTTGAGACATTACTTTTGGGATGACCCACATCTTTATAAAGAAGGAGTAGATGGTGTTATTAGACGTTGTGTACCTGAGCATGAACAGGAACAGATCCTACGCAAGTGCCACTCCGAAACTTATGGAGGACACCACGCGGGAGATAGAACTGCACATAAGGTATTGCAATCCAGTTTTTATTGGCCTACTCTATTCAAGGATGCCCATAAGTTTGTCCTATCTTGTGATGAATGTCAAAGAATTGGTAATATTAGTAGACGTCAAGAAATGCCTATCAATTATTCACTTGTTATTGAACCGTTTGACGTTTGGGGCTTTGATTATATGGGACCTTTTCCAGCCTCTAATGGATATACACATATTTTAGTTGCTGTTGATTACGTTACTAAGTGGGTAGAAGCTATTCCAACTAGTAGTGCTGATCATAACACTTCTATTAAAATGCTTAAAGAAGTTATTTTTCCGAGGTTTGGAGTCCCTAGATATTTAATGACTGATGGTGGTTCACATTTTATTCATGGTGCTTTCCATAAAATGCTTGCTAAATATGACGTCAATCATAGAATTGCATCTCCGTATCACCCACAGTCTAGTGGTCAAGTAGAATTGAGTAATAGAGAACTCAAATTAATTTTGCAAAAGACTGTCAATAGGTCTAGAAAGAATTGGTCCAAGAAACTTGATGATGCATTGTGGGCCTATAGAACTGCATATAAAAATCCTATGGGTATGTCTCCGTATAAAATGGTATATGAAAAAGCATGTCACTTACCTCTCAAACTAGAACATAAGGCATATTGGGCTATTAAAGAGCTCAACTATGATTTCAAACTTGCCGGTGAAAAGAGGTTATTCGATATTAGCTCACTTGATGAATGGAGAACCCAAGCTTATGAAAATGCCAAGTTGTTTAAAGAAAAGGTTAAAAGATGGCATGAAAAAAGGATACAAAAGCGTGAGTTTAATTTAGGTGATTATGTATTGCTATACAACACTAGTTTAAGATTTTTGGTAGGGAAACTTCTCTCTAAATGGAAGGCCCCTATGTTATCGAGGAGGTCTATCGTTCCGGTGCCATAAAAATCAACAACTTCGAAGGCACAAATCTGAAGGCGGTAAACGGTCAAAGAATCAAACATTATATCTCAGGTAATCCCATAAATGTTGAAACCAATATTATTGAAACCGTAACCCCGGAGGAATACATAAGGGACACTTTCCAGAACGTTTCAGACTCCGAAAAGGAATAGGTATGTGGTACGGTAAGAAAACCAACTCCTAAACAATTTTTAAGGCAATATTTCTCCGTTTTGGAATATTTGGAAAAATAGAAAATTAAGTAGCAGTCCGGGAAGGACACGAGGGCCTCACAAGGGTGGAGGGCGCACCCTACCCCCTGGGAGCGCCCCCCTACCTCGTGAGCACCTCGTGTGCCTTCCGTACTCCATTTTCTTGCACGATATGTATTTTGGTCGGTAAAAATTCATTATATAATCTCTCGGGGGTTTTGACTCCCGTATCACGCAAAAATCTCCTGTCTTTGTTTCGAGCTGTTTTCTGTCAGGGTTTTCAAGACCAGGCACTATGTTGTCTCCCTCCTCCTCCAACCATGAGGGCAGTGATGCTTGGCTAATGAAGATAGAGCTGAAGAGAGAAGAACCTATGGAGATCAATAAGGATGAAGGGATCAAGAAGGCCGTGGAGGACCAAGTTCCAGCAACAGAAGACACCCTTCAACTGGATCATAATCTTATTACCCCTACAGAAATCGAAGCTTTCAAGATGATTGAGTTGGCTCATATACAAAATAAGTATCTCACACGTGAAAATATTTTGTTGAAGGAGCATATCCTCGCACTCAAGGGCATTATCCGCAAGTTAGAAGACCTCCTACGCTCGATGTGCGACTATCCATCATCAACAACACCTCCACCTTCTTCACCAACCAAGGAGATATAATAACATGGGTATGGGCACTCCCCTTGGCACCGCCAAGCTTGGGTGAGGTGCCCCGATATTGTATCACAACTCCTATCTTTACCGTTTTCCTTAATTCGATATTATTAGTAGTATTTTGATCTAGTAGAATAAAGTTTGTGGGTGATCAAGTTGTGAGTTTTGCTTTATTATCCTTCTATGTAATCAAGTCCGTGAGCTATATAATAAAAATTAGTTTTGAGTCAAGGGCTTGATTGTTTTGCCATGATCCTAAGTGAATAAAAGAAAAGAGAAAGAAATAAAAAGAAACAAAGATATCATATGGATCTCATGGAGAGTAATGAGCTCACATAGAAAAAGTATCATGAATAAAAGTTGTTGAGAGTTGACAAGCATAGTTTTGGTCATCGTTGCAATTAATATGAAGTAATAAAGAAAGAGAGGTCTTCACATATAGATATACAATCTTTGACATCTTTTATGATTGTGAGCACTCATTAAAATATGACATGCTAAAGAGTTGACATTGGACAAGGAAGACAACATAATGGGTGATGTTTTCTTACATCTGAGATAAATTAGATTGTCTTGGATCTTCCAACATGTTGAGCTTGCCTTTCCCCCTCATGCTAGCCAAATTCATTGCACCAAATAGATATACTACTTGTGCTTCCAAATACCCTTAAACCAGTTTTGCCATGAGAGTCCACCATATCTACCTATGGATTGAATAAGATCCTTCAAGTAAGTTGTCATCGGCGCAAAGCAATAAAAATTGCTCTCTAAATATGTATGATTGATTGGTGTGGGAGAAATAAGCTTTATACGATCTTGTGATGTGGAAGTAATAAAAGCGACGGACTGCATAATAAAGGTTCATATCACAAGGGGCAATATAAAGTGACGTTCTTTCGCATTAAGATTTTGTGCATCCAACCATAAAAGCGCATGGCAACCTCTGCTTCCCTCTGCGAAGGGCCTATCTTTTATCATTATCTTCTACATTATGCAAGAGTCAAGGTGATTTTCACCCTTCCTTTATACACTTTATCCTTTGGCAAGCATAGTATGTTGGAAAGATCCTGGTATATATGGCTAATTGGATGTGAGTTTTCATGAACTATTACTGTTGACATTACCCTTGAGGTAAAACGTTGGGAGGCAAGACTATAAGCCCCTATCTTTCTCTGTGTCCGATTAAAACTCCATACCCATAAGTATTGCGTGAGTGTCAGCAATTGTGAAAGATTATATGATAGTTGAGTATGTGGACTTGCTGAAAATCTCTTATACATTGACTCTTTCCTTTGTTATGATAAATTGCAATTGCTTCAATGACAGAGATTGTAGTTTGTTAGTTTTCAATGAAGTTTACGACTCATACCAGATATTGTGATTCAATTATTACTCTAGCATTAGAGATCATATGACAAAAATTATATAAGTTGTTGTTACAAGAATGATCATGATGCCCTCATGTACGTATTTTATTTTCATCGACACCTTCATCTCTAAACATGTGGACATATTTTTCGATTTCGGCTTTTCGCTTGAGGACAAGCAAGGTCTAAGCTTGGGGGAGTTGATACGTCCATTTTGCATCATGCTTTTATATCGATATTTATTGCATTATGTGCTGTTATTTCACATTATGTCACAATACTTATGGCTATTCTCTCTTATTTTACAAGGTTTACATAAGGAGAGAGAATGCCGGCAGCTGGAATTCTGGGCTGGAAAAGGAGCAAATATTAGAGACCTATTCTGCACAACTGCAAAAGTCCTGAAACTCCACGGAACACCTTATAATAAATAATGAAAAATCCTCGCCAAAGATGAAGACCAGGGGGGCCACACCCTTCTCACGAGGGTGGGGGGCGCCCCCCCCAGGGCGCGCCCCCTGCCTCGTGGGCCCCCTGGTGGCTCTCCGATGACCATCTGTTCCTATATGAAGTATTTCGTCAAGAAAAAAATAGGAAGCAACCTTTCGGGACGAAACTCCTCCGCCATGAGGCGGGACCTTGGCGGATCCAATCTAGAGCTCCGGCAGAGCTGTTCTGCCGGGGAAACTTCCCTCCCGGAGGGGGAAATCATCGCCATCATCATCACCAACGCTCCTCTCACCGGGAGAGGGCAATCTCCATCAACATCTTCATTAGCACCATCTCATCTCAAAACCCTAGTTCATCTCTTGTATCCGATTCTTGTCTTCAAGTCCGGGATTGGTGCTAGTAGGTTGCTAGTAGTGTTAATTACTCCTTGTAGTTGATGCTAGTTGGTTTAATTGGTGGAAGATCATATGTTTCTGCTTTGTGAGTAGTTAAGTTTGTTTCTGAGGACAAGGGAGAAGTCTTGCTATTAGTAGTCATGTGAATTTGGTATTCGTTCGATATTTTGATGAGATGTATGTTGTCTAGCCTCTAGTGGTGTTATGTGAACGTTGACTACATAACACTTCACCATTATTTGGGCCTAGAGAAAGGCATTGGGAAGTAATAAGTAGATGATGGGTTGCTAGAGTGACAGAAGCTTAAACCCTAGTTTATGCGTTGCTTCGTAAGGGGCTGATTTGGATCCATATGTTTCATGCTATGGTTAGGTTTACCTTAATACTTTTGTTGTAGTTGCAGATGCTTGCAATAGAGGTTAATAATAAGTGGGATGGTTGTTCAAGTAAGAACAACACCCAAGCACCGGTCCACCCACATATCAAATTATCAAAGTACCGAACGCGAATCATATGAACATGATGAAAACTAGCTTGACGATATTCCCATGTGTCCTTGGGAGCGCTTTTCCTTATATAAGAGTTTGTCCAGGCTTGTCCTTTGCTACAAAAAGGATTGGGCCACCTTGCTGCACTTTATTTACTTTTGTTACTTGTTGCTCGTTACAAATTATCTCATCACAGAACTATCTGTTACCACTTATTTCAGTACTTGCAGAGAATACCTTGCTGAAAACCGTTTATCATTTCCTTCCGCTCCTCGTTGGGTTCGACACTCTTACTTATCGAAAGGACTACGATAGATCCCCTGTACTTGTGGGTCATCGAGACTCTTTTCTGGCGCCGTTGCCGGGGAGTGAAGAGCCTTTGGTAGGTGGAATTTGGTAAGGAAAAATTTATATAGTGTGCTGAAATTTACTGTCACTTGTTACTATGGAAAGTAATCCTCTGAGGGGCTTGTTCGGGGTATCTTCACCCCGACCAGTAGAGCAAAGAGTTGCTCCTCAACCTACTGAACCTATTGAAAATGAAATTCCTTATGAGTATCTTTCGAGTATAATAGAAAAACTGCTAGCTAATCCTTTTACAGGAGATGGAACAAAACATCCTGATGAACACCTAATATATGTGGATGAAGTTTGTGGATTATTTAAGCTTGTAGGTATTTCCGATGATGTTGCTAAGAAGAAGGTCTTCCCTTTATCTTTGAAGGGAGACGCATTGACATGGTATAGGCTATGTGATGATATGGGATCATGGAACTATAGAAGATTGAAATTGGAATTTCATCAAAAGTATTACCCTATGCATCTTGTTCATTGTGATCGCAATTATATATATAATTTTTGGCCTCGCGAAGGAGAAAGCAACGCTCAAGCTTGGGGGAGGATTAAATCAATGTTATATTCATGCCCCAATCATGAGCTTCCAAGAGAAACAACAACAACAACAACAACAACAACAATAACAACAAAGCCTTTAGTCCCAAACAAGTTGGGGTAGGCTAGAGGTGAAACCCATCAGATCTCGCAACCAACTCATGGCTCTGGCACATGGATAGCAAGCTTCCATGCACCCCTGTCCATAGCTAGCTCTTTGGTGATACTCCAATCCTTGAGGTCTCTCTTAACAGACTCCTCCCATGTCAAATTCGGTCTACCCCGCCCTCTCTTGACATTCTCCGCACGCTTTAGCTGTTCGCTATGCACTGGAGCTTCTGGAGGCCTGCGCTGAATATGACCAAACCATCTCAGACGATGTTGGACAAGCTTCTCCTCAATTGGTGCTACCCCAACTCTATCTCGTATATCATCATTCCGGACGCGATCCTTCCTCGTGTGGCCACACATCCATCTCAACATACGCATCTCCGCCACACCTAACTGTTGAACATGTCGCCTTTTAGTCGGCCAACACTCCGCGCCATACAATATAGCCGGTCCCAAGCCCGGGTAAAGGAGGAGGGTTGTGATAGGCTTGGTGAGCCAACATAGAAACTCAGCCACTCTTATGGAGATGAAACCCAAAATATTTTCCAAGAGAAACAATTCTTCAAAATTTTTATGCTCGGCTTTCTGATAACAATCACACCATGCTTGATACTTGTTGTGCTGGCTCTTTCATGATGAAGACTATTGAATTCAAATGGGATTTATTGGATAGAATTAAACGCAACTCTGAAGATTGGGACCTCGACAATGGTAAGGAGTCAGGTATGACACCTAAGTTTGATTGTGTTAAATCTTTCATGGATACCGATGTTTTCCAAAAGTTTAGCACTAAAGATGGACTTGATTCTGAGATAGTAGCTTCTTTATGTGAATCTTTTGCTACTTATGTTGATATCCCTAAGGAGAAGTGGTTTAAATATCATCCTCCCATAGAAGTAAAAGTAGCTGCACCTATTAAAGTTGAAGAAAAGACTGTCACTTATAATGATCCTATTGTTCCTACTTCTTATGTTGAGAAACCACCTTTCCCTGTTAGGATAAAGGATCATGCTAAAGCTTCAACTGTGGTTCGTAAAAGCAATATTAAAACATATACACCTCCTGAGCAAGTTAAAGTTGAACCTAATATTGCTATTGTTAAAGATCTCTTGTCTGATAATATAGATGGGCATGTTATTTATTTCTGTGATGAAAATTCTAGAATTGCTAAACCCCGTGATACGGATAAACCTAGACCTGTGATAGCCATGCCTGTTATTTCTGTTAAAATAGGAGATCATTGTTATCATGGCTTATGTGATATGGGTGCTAGTGCTAGTGCAATACCTATTGACTTATACAATGAAATTGTCATGGAATTGTCACGTCAGATGTCCTAGAGCAAGGACTTAGTCGTAGGGCCATCGCACTAGGAAGCTTAAAGGGGTTAATCGGGACAAAGGACACGAGAGAGTTTTATACTAGTTCGGCCCCTTACGATGAAGGTAAAAGCCTACGTCTAGTTGGGTTTGGTATTGCTGAGGTTTCGATCACCAAGAGGCTTAACTCGCCGGCTTGGTTATCGACTTGTTGTTTCTTGCCCTAAACCGCCACCGGGTCATCCCCTTATATACACGGGTTGACGCCAGGTGGCCTACAGAGTCCCGGCCGGCACATAATCGTGTCCGTCTTGGTGACTTCCTCTACATGCCTTTCTTTACAAGTCTTTTTGCTCCTATGGCGGTTTACAATAACGGGCTTTTAAGCCGGCTCGAGGCCTTTGGGCTTTCTATATATACTAATAAACTATCATCTTGACTGTATATTGAGCTTGTTATGTAACCCGCCATTATGGCTGACCCGGCCCCTCCTGGGCGGGTCTCAGCTGATAATAATATCCCCAACATTAGGCCCCAGGTTGACTTTGAACTTTGTTCTTTGTCAATCTTCAATACTTAGGCAGAATCCATCCCCTATCTGAAAATTTCCTTAACCCGCCGTGACGTCATCTTTTTGAAACACAAAAAACTTTCATGACGTCATCTTCCAACGGATCTTTCATTTTTAATGCTTTCCAGGAATCGAGGCGTCTGTTCAGTTGGATAATCATTATTGGGTCTCCTCGATTTTCGCGCCCGCCTGTTCGCGCATTCCCTTATAAATAGGCATAACTTAAGTCTTTCTCATTCTCCTTTATTCCTCATCTTCTTCCTCTCGCAACCTCCGTCGCTACTTGAGCTCCGCCGTCGCCGCAACTCTCATCGTCGTTGTCAAGCTTGGCCACTGCATCACCCTGAGTTTATCCAGAGAACGCGGTGACTTTTCGCGGCAGGCCTGCTTCCTGTAAGCTTTCCTCTCTCCCGCACCTAGATCCATTCCTAGGTTTCACGAGTTCTTCAGCGTTCTTCATCTGTTCATCACGGGCCATCTTGTAGATCTTCTCCGCAACTTATTTTGATCTAGAAAAGAGATATAACTCGCGCGGTAGCTGTTTGGCATTCGTTTTTGATATTAGTAGATCCCTTTTACCTGTACAGATTCTTCGATATAGTCGACAAACTCCTCTGTACTATGTTTTTTAGGTCTAGAGTATTTCCCTTTTCGAAACAACCCTTTGATCCAAAACGATAATAAGAACTTGGTGAAACTTGTTTATGCCAACACTTAACTGAATTCTACCTTCTAAGAAAATCTGTAGTTATGGCGGTTTACCACCTCGGCTTTCTTTTCCTTATATACTATTAGCCCTTAGTTAAACCGCCATTACTTGCTTTATAATTGACCATAGACTAAACCGCCATATTGTTATTTATTTTTCAGTTCATTGTTCATCATGCCGTTGAAGTCACCGACCGTCTGTAACTGGGTCCCTTCTTTCGTAACTGAGGAACGGTTAAAAGAATTCTTCATTGTTGGGTTCCTTCCTACAAAGAATGTCATGTCTTATCGTGCTCCTGACCCGAAGGAATAACGTCCCAATCCGAAAGATGGAGAAGTGATTATCTTTACTGACCACATGAACCGGAGATTTTCACCACCCGGTTCAAAATTCTTCAGAGAGGTCCTTCATTTTTTCAAACTCCATCCTCAGGACCTTGGACCCAACTCTATTTCCAATATTTGTAACTTCCATGTGCTCTATGAGGCGTATCTTCAGCAAGAGCCCACCGTAGAATTGTTTAGAGACTACTTTTATCTGAATCGCCAGAATGAATGCACCAACGGTTCTAGCTTAGAACTTGGAGGCATTTCAATTCAGCGCCGTCAGGGTGTTGTTTTTCCTCTCATTGTCTTACCGATCCACCCAAAAGATTGGAACCAAACTTTGAGGCATTTCGACACTCTTACTTATCGAAAGGACTACGATAGATCCCCTCTACTTGTGGGTCATCACCCACACACATTACATTTCACATGTACTAAAACACACTGGCTTACCATATGTTGCTGTGAAGCCTCGCTGCTGTTGCAATGTTCTTTGAAGATATCGTCAGCATCCCGTGGTTGCAAATCTACTTGTTCTAGTTTATTCTGCATGCTCTATTTAGATAAAATTAATTTTAATCGCATGCACTGGTTCGAATTGATCATCAATGGTTCATCTAAACTAATGAAAGAAGGGTGTGTGTGCATACACGACAATATATCTGCTTCCCTCTATTTTTATGCTTGTTCGAGGTGCTAGCTCCAAAAGAACAAATATTTTGCTTGATGGGGTTGGCAGCTCCATAATTAATAGAAGCTTATAATTAGTCATGCAACTTGGGAAGATCAAGAACACACAAAAAAGTAATGAACAAAGGCTGGAAGCAGTGATGTAATAGCTAGCATCAGAAAATGTAGGGTAAAACAAACAGAAACCAGCGGAACCACATGCTAGTTTGCTGATGTGTAAGTAGGCATAGAGAACATGAAGCAGTCTGATGGAACCAACAGGTGGCATCAGAACAACACCATTATCATAAATATAGCATGCAAGAATTAAAATAGTAGGCAGTGATATCTAGAAAGTACAGTAATACATAGGACAAAACTAAAGCATATTAACTATATGCGCACTGGCATGTAATTTAGCACATGTAACATGTTCAATGCCAAAAGTATGGCCCTACAGGTGCAAGCATAATAACGCGTCTCATGAAAAACTGAATGATGCCCTGAAGAAATTCAAAGGTGCGGTGCTTATGCTAAGAAAGTGAACATAGGCGCCGGCCGTTGGATAATATTACCTGATTCTCGGCGGTGTATGGGTATCGTTGGCATACTTGATAGCTAAGGATCGTCGATGGTGCTCGTGTTGCGGTTGAGTTTGGGCCGACTGTCGTCGTCGCTGAAGCGGCTCCGGTGCTATGGTTGCGGCGCCTATCGACATACAAGAAACCTCATCTGTGGTAAGTGAACAGTTGCATGATAAAGAGAAAAATCAAAGGAGTACAAATCGAAATAACCTGATGAGGCTGCGGCGTCAGTAAAGCAGGGCCGGTGGAGTTAATATGGCATCCGTGGAGAGGGCCCGGTGCAGTGGACGAAGGCTTCGGCGGGCGCATTGTATAGTGCTTTTGGTGAGGCGGATCTGTTGCGACGGAAGAGGGCTTGTATGAAGGGCTGCTACCTCTTGAGCACTTGCGTTGGTATTCCCTTGAAGAGGAAAGGGTGGTGCAGCAAAGTAGCGTAAGTATTTCCCTCAGTTTTTGAGAACCAAGGTATCAATCTAGTAGGAGGCCACGCACGAGTCCCTCGCACCTACACAAAAAAATAAATCCTCGCAACCAACGCGATAAGGGGTTGTCAATCCCTACACGGCCACTTACGAGAGTGAGATCTGATAGATATGATAAGATAATATTTTTGGTATTTTTGTGATAAAGATGCAAAGTAAAATAAAAGGCAATAAAAATAACTAAGTATTGGAAGATTAGTATGATGGAAGATAGACCCGGGGGCCATAGGTTTCAATAGTGGCTTCTCTCGAGAGCATAAGTATTCATGGCGGGTAAACAAATTACTGTTGAGCAATTGACAGAATTGAGCATAGTTATGAGAATATCTAGGTATGGTCATGTATATAGGCATCACGATCGAGACAAGTAGACCGACTCCTGCCTGCATCTACTACTATTACTCCACACATCGACCGCTATCCAGCATGCATCGAACGCTTTAAGCAAGATGACATGATGTAGAGGGATAAACTCATGCAATATGAAATAAACCCCATCTTGTTATCCTCGATGGCAACAATACAATACATGCCTTGCTACCCCTACTGTCACTAGGAAAGGACACCGCAAGATTGAACCCAAAGCTAAGAACTTCTCCCATTGCAAGAAAGATCAATCTAGTAGGCCAAACCAAACTGATAATTCAAAGAGACTTGCAAAGATAACCAATCATACATAAAAGAATTCAGACAAGATTCAAATATTGTTCATAGATAAACTTGATCATAAACCCACAATTCATCGGTCTCAACAAACACACCGCAAAAAAGATTACATCGAGTAGATCTCCACAAGAGAGGGGGAGAACTTTGTATTGAGATCCAAAAAGAGAGAAGAAGCCATCTAGCTAATAACTATGGACCCGTAGGTATGAGGTAAACTACTCACACTTCATCGGAAGGGCTATGGTGTTGATGTAGAAGCCCTCCGTGATCGATGCCCCCTCAGGCGGAGCTCTGAAACAGGCCCCAAGATGGGATCTCATGGATACAGAAAGTTACGGCGGTGGAATTAGGGTTTTGGCTCCGTATTTGGTAGATTGGGGGTACGTAGGCATATATAGGAGGAACGAGTACGTCGGTGGAGCAACAGGGGCCCCACGAGGGTGGATGGCGCGCCCAGGGGGGTAGGCGCGCCCCCTACCTCGTGGCCTCCTGGTTGATGTCTTGACGTAGGGTCCAAGTCCTCTAGATCATGTTCGTTCCGAAAATCACGTCCCCGAAGGTTTCATTCCGTTTGGACTCCGTTTGATATTCTTTTTCTACGAAACCCTAAAATAGGCAAAAAAACAGCAATTCTAGGTTGGGCCTCCAGTTAATAGGTTAGTCCCAAAAATAAGATAAAAGTGTATAATAAAGCCTAATACTATCCAAAACAGAATATAATATAGCATGGAACAATAAAAAATTATAGATACGTTGGAGACATATCAAGCATCCCCAAGCTTAATTCCTGCTCGTCCTCGAGTAGGTAAATGATAAAAACAGAATTTTTGATGTGGAATGCTAGTTGGCATAATTTCAATGTAATTCTCTTAATTGTGGTATGAATATTCAGATCCGAAAGATTCAAGACAAAAGTTTCATATTGACATAGAAATAATAATACTTCAAACATACTAACTAAGCAATTATGTTTCTTCAAAATAACATGGCCAAAGAAAGTTATCCCTACAAAATCATATAGTCTGGCTATGCTTCATCTTCACCACACAAAGTATTCAAATCATGAACAACCCCGATGACAAGCCAAGCAATTGTTTCATACTTTTAATGTTCTCAAACTTTTTCAATCTTCACGCAATACATGAGCGTGAGCCATGGACATAGCACTATAGGTGGAATAGAATGGTGGTTGTGGAGAAGAAAAAAAGGGGGAAGATAGTCTCACATCAACTAGGCGTATCAACGGGCTATGGAGATGCCCATCAATAGATATCAATGTGAGTGAGTAGGGATTGCCATGCAACGGATGCACTAGAGCTATAAGTGTATGAAAGCTCAACAAAAAGAAACTAATTGGGTGTGCATCCAACTTGCTTGCTCACGAAGACCTAGGGCATTTTGAGGAAGCCCATCGTTGGAATATACAAGCCAAGTTCTATAATGAAAAATTCCCACTAGTATATGAAAGTGATAACATAGGAGACTCTCTATCATGAAGATCATGGTGCTACTTTGAAGCACAAGTGTGGAAAAAGGATAGTAGTATTGCCCCCTTTTTTTGGGCCTTTTTTTCTTTGGCCTTTTTTGGGACAATACTCTATGAATGATGATCATCACACTTCTATTTATTTACAACTCAATGATTACAACTCGATACTGGAACAAAGTATGACTCTATATGAATGCCCGGCGGTGTACCAGGATAGCAATGATGCATGAGTGACTTATATGAAAGAATTATGAACAGTGGCTTTGCCACAACTAAAATGTCAACTACATGATCATGCAAAGCAATATGACAATGATGGAGCGTGTCATGATAAAAAGGAACAGTGGAAGGTTGCATGGCAATATATCTCGGAATGGCTATGGAAATGCCATGATAGGTAGGTATGGTGGCTATTTTGAGGAAGGTATATGGTGGGTGTATGATACTGGCGAAAGGTGCGCGGTATTAGAGAGGCTAGCAATTGTGGAAGGGTGAGAGTGCGAATAATCCATGGACTCAACCTTAGTCATAAAGAACTCACATACTTATTGCAAAAATCTATTAGTTATCGAAGCAAAGTACTACACGCATGCTCCTAGGGGGATAGATTGGTAGGAAAAGACCATCGCTTGTCCCCGACCGCTACTCATAAGGAGGACAATCAATAAATACATCATGCTCCGACTTCTTAACATAACGGTCACCATACATGCATGCTACGGGAATCACAAACTTCAACACAAGCATTTCTCAAATTCACAACTACTCAACTAGCACGACTCTAATATCACCATCTCCATATCTCAAAACAATTATCAAGTTTCAAACTTCTCATAGTATTCAACACACTCATAAGAAAATTTTATTTATTAATCTTGAATGCCTCAAATAATTAAAGAAAATTACCATGCTGTTTTGTAGGACTCTCAAAATAATCTAAGTGAAGCATGAGAGAACAATGGTTTCTATAAAACAAATCTACCACCATGCTCTAAAAGATATAAGTGAAGCACTAGAGCAAAAACTATATACCACAAACGATATAAGTGAAGCACATAGAGTATTCTAATAATTTCCGAATCATGTGTGTCTCTCTCATAAAGGTGTGTGCAGCAAGGATGATTGTGGAAATCTAACAAATAAAGACTCAAATAATACAAGACGCTCCAAGAAAAACACATATCATGTGGTAAATAAAAATATAGCTCCAAGTAAAGTTACCGATAGAAGTAGACGAAAGAGGGGATGCCTTCCGGGGCATCCCCAAGCTTTGGCTTTTAGGTTTCATTAGATTATCTTGGGGGTGCCATGGGAATCCCCAAGCTTAGGCTCTTGCCACTCCTTGTTCCACAATCCATCAAATCTTTACCCAAAACTTGAAAACTTCACAACACAAAACTTAAAGTAGAAAATCTCGTGAGCTCCATTAGCAAAAGAAAACAAAACACCACTTCAAGGTACTGTAATGCACTCATTATTTATTTATATTGGTGTTAAACCTACTGTATTCCAACTTCTCTATGGTTTATAAAATGTTTTACTAGCCATAGATTCATTAAAATAAGCAAACAACACACGAAAAACAGAATCTCTCAAAAACAGAACAGTCTGTAGTAATCTGTAGCTAACGCAAGATATGGAACCCAAAAAATTCTAAAATAAATTTCTGGACGTGAGGAATTTATCTATTAATAATCTTCAAAAATAAATAACTAAATAAAACTTTCCAAATAAAAATGGCAGCAGTTCTCGTGAGCGCTAAAGTTTCTGTTTTTTACAACAAGATTAACAAGACTTTCCCCAAGTCTTCCCAACGGTTCTACTTGGCACAAACACTAATTAAACACAAAAAACACAACCAAAACAGAGGCTAGATAAATTATTTATTAATAAACAGGAGCAAAAAGCAAGGAATAAAAAAAATTGGGTTGCCTCCCAACAAGCGCTATCGTTTAACGCCCCTAGCTAGGCATAAAAAGCAAGGATAGATCTAGGTGTTGCCATCTTTGGTAGGCAATCCATAAGTGGATCTCATAATAGATTCATAAGGTAATTTAATTTTCTTTCTAGGAAAGTGTTCCATGCCTTTCCTTAATGGAAATTGGAATCTAATATTTCCTTCCTTCATATCAATAATTGCACCAATTGTTGTAAGGAAAGGTCTACCAAGAATTATAGGACATGAAGGATTGCAATCTATGTCAAGAACAATAAAATCTACAGGCACATAATTCCTATTTGCAACAATAAGAACATCATTAATTCTTCTCATAGGTTTCTTAATAGTGGAATCCGCAAGGTGCAAGTTTAAATAGCAATTATCAAAATCACGGAAACCTAACATATCACACAAAGTCTTTGGAATCGTGGAAACACTAGCACCCAAATCACACAAAGCATAGCATTCATGATCTTTAATTTTAATTTTAATAGTAGGTTCCCACTCATCATAAAGTTTTCTAGGGATAGAAACTTCCAACTCAAGTTTTTCTTCATAAGATTGCATCAAAGCATCAACGTTATGTTTAGTTAAAGCTTTATTTTGACTATAAGCATGAGGAGAATTTAGCATGGATTGCAACTAGGAAATACAATATATCAAAGAGCAATTGCCATAATTAAATTCCTTGAAATCCAAAATAGTGGGTTCATTAATATTTAAAGTTTTGACTTCTTCAATCCCACTTTTAACAATTTTAGCATCAAGATCTAAAGACTCCGAATTCTGGGAACGCCTTCTAGGTAAAGGTGGATCATATTCAGTCCCATCATTATCAAGATTCATATTGCAAAACAAATATTTAATAGGGGACACATCAATAACTTTTAGATCTTCATATTTATTATCATGGAAACTAGAAGAACACGCTTTTATAAAGCAATCTTTCTTAGCACGCGTCCTAGCGGTTCTTTCTTTGCACTCATCAATGGAAATCCTCATGGCTTTGAGAGACTCATTGATATCATGCTTCTTTGGAATAGATCTAAGTTTCAAAGAAGCAACATCAAGAGAAATTATATCAACGTTCCTAGCCAACTCATCAATCTTAAGCAATTTTTCTTCAATCAAATCATTGAAATTCTTTTGCGAAGAATAAATTCTTTAATATTAGATTCAAAATCAGAGGGCATCTTGTTATAATTTCCATAAGAATTGTTGTAGGAATTACCATAATTATTAGAGGAAGGATATGACCTAGGGTTAAAGTTTCCTCTATATGCGTTGTTACCAAAATTATTCCTACGAACAAAATTCACATCCATAGATTCGTTATTATTCTCAATCAAAGCAGACAATGGCATATCATTGGGATCAGAAGAAACACTTTTATTAGCAAATAATTTCATAAGTTCATCCATCTTTTGGCTCAAAACATTAATTTCTTCTATCGCATGCACTTTCTTATTAGTAGATCTTTCAGTGTGCCATTGAGAATAATTAACCATAATATTATCTAGGAGTTTAGTAGCTTCTCCTAAAGTGATTTCCATAAAAGTGCCTCCCACGGCCGAATCTAAAAGATTTCTAGAAGCAAAATTCAATCTGGCATAATTTTTTTGTATAATCATCCACAAATTCAAACCATGCGTAGGGCAATTACGTATCATTAATTTCATCCTCTCCCAAGCTTGTGCAACATGTTCGTGATCAAGTCGCTTAAAATTCATAATATCGTTTCTAAGAGAGATGATCTTAGCGGGAGGAAAATACTTAGAGATAAAAGCATCTTTGCACTTATTCCACGAATCAATACCATTTTTAGGCAAAGACGAAAACCAAGCTTTAGCACGATCTCTAAGCAAAAAAGGAAATAGCTTCAATTTAACAGTATCATTATCCACATCTTTCTTCTTTTGCATATCACACAAATCAACGAAGCTATTTAGATGGGTAGCGGCATCTTCACTAGGAAGGCCGAAAAACGGATCTTTCATGACAAGATTCAGCAAGGCAGCATTAATTTCACAAGATTTAGCATCGGTAAGAGGAGCAATCGGAGTACTAATAAAATCATTGTTGTTGGTATTGGTAAAGTCACACAATTTAGTATTATCTTGATCCATCGTGACAAGCAAGCAATCCAACACACAAGCAAACAAGAAACAGGCAAAAAGAGGCAAATAGAGAAAGAGAGGGAGGATAGAGAGAGAGGGCGAATAAAATGGCAAGGGTGCAGTGGGGGAGAGGAAAACGAGAGGCAAATGGCAAATAATGTAATGCGGGAGATAAGGGTTGTGATGGGTACTTGGTATGTTGACTTTTGCGTAGACCTCCCCGGCAACGGCGCCAGAAATTCTTCTTGCTACCTCCTGAGCACTTGCGTTGGTTTTCCCTTGAAGATGAAAGGGTGGTGCAGCAAACTAGCGTAAGTATTTCCCTCAGTTTTTGAGAACCAAGGTATCTATCCAGTAGGAGGCCACGCACAAGTCCCTCGCACCTACACAAACAAATAAATCCTCACAACCAACGTGATAAGGGGTTGTTAATCCCTACATGGTCACTTACGAGAGTGAGATCTGATAGATATGATAAGATAATATTTTTTATATTTTTGTGATAAAGATGCAAAGTAAAATAAAAGGCAATAAAAATAACTAAGTATTGGAAGATTAATATGATGGAAGATAGACGCGGGGGCCATAGGTTTCACTAGTGGCTTCTCTCGAGAGCATAAGTATTCTATGGTGGGTGAACAAATTACTATTGAGCAATTGATAGAATTGAGCATAGTTATGAGAATATCTAGGTATGATCATGTATATAGGCATCACGTCCGAGACAAGTAGACCGACTCCTGCCTTCATCTACTACTATTACTCCACTCATCGACCGCTATCCAGCATGCATCTAGAGTATTAAGTTCAAGAGAACAGAGTAATGCTTTAAGCAAGATGACATGATGTAGAGGGATAAACTCATGCAATATGAAATAAACCCCATCTTGTTATCCTCGATGGCAACAATACAATACATGCCTTGCTGCCCCTACTGTCACTGGGAAAGGACACCGCAAGATTGAACCCAAAGCTAAGCACTTCTCCCATTGCAAGAAAGATCAATCTAGTAGGCCAAACCAAACTAATAATTCGAAGAGACTTGCAAAGATAACCAATCATACATAAAAGAATTCAGAGAAGATTCAAATATTGTTCATAGATAAACTTGATCATAAACCCACAATTCATCGGTCTCAACAAACACACCGCAAAAGAAGACTACATCGAATAGATCTCCACAAGAGAGGGGGAGAACTTTGTATTGAGATCCAAAAAGAGAGAAGAAGCCATCCAACTAATAAATGTGGACCCGTAGGTCTGAGGTAAACTACTCACACTTCATCGGAAGGGCTATGGTGTTGATGTAGAAGCCTTCCGTGATCGATGCCCCCTCCGGCGGAGCTCCGGAACAGGCCCCAAGATGGGATCTCGTGGATACAGAAAGTTACGGCGGTGGAATTAGGGTTTTGGCTCCGTATCTGGTAGTTTGGGGGTACGTAGGTATATATAGGAGGAAGGAGTACATTGGTGGAGCAACAGGGGGCCCACGAGGGTGGAGGGCGCGCCCAAGGGGGTAGGCGCGCCCCCTACCTCGTGGCCTCCTGGTTGATGTCTTGACGTAGGGTCCAAGTCCTCTGGATCATGTTCGTTCCGAAAATCACGTTCCCAAAGGTTTCATTTCGTTTGGACTCCGTTTGATATTCTTTTTCTGCGAAACCCTAAAATAGGAAAAAATAGCAATACTGGGCTGGGCCCGGTTAATAGGTTAGTCCCAAAAATAATATAGAAGTGTATAATAAAGCCCAATAATGTCCAAAACAGAATATAATATAGCATGGAACAATAAAAAATTATAGATACGTTGGAGACGTATCAAGGGCCAGCGATGGGACAGATGAAGGAGTCAGTGAAGGGCCTACACTATGGTGGACGAGGGTGCCGGTTAAGCAGATCCGGTCCAGTGGACCATGATGGCGGTCAAGGATATCTGGAGCGGTGGACAAGCCAGTCGCTGAAGCGGCTCCGGTGAAGTGGTGAGTTGGCAATTGGGGGTTCCAAGGTGCGGAAGGTAGATCCGTCGGGGTGTGGGGTCAACCGCTGCGGCGGAGGACTAGATTCGGCGGCTTGCCATGGTTGGGGAGGGGGGGTCGGGGAGGGGAAGGGGAGGGGCTCTGGGGAAGAATGTTGGGGCAAAGAGGGGAAAACAATGGAGTTACCAAAGCAGCCCATTTCCGTTCATGTGGTAGGGTTAAAACAGGAATATCGCAAGGCTAAACTTTTGGGCGCGAGATATTTCGATGTGAGCGGGAAGTTTGAAAGCTTTTGGCATCTGCAATTATATTCTGCTCTTGTACGGCCGGCTATGATATCATGGCTGAGAATTTGTTTGTTTTGCACGCAAAAAAGTGCAAGTTTTGAAAATCAATGTCTCCAACTCAAAAATTAGATTGTCCATTCAATTCAAATATGGATCAGTGAGCTATACCATCATATGGTCCAATTCAAATGAAATTCCAAATGTGTTTATCCTAAATATGATGACAAAAGAAAAAATGTGTATGTGTATGAATAAAGTGGATGATTATAAAGTTTGAACATGCCCGTATGTGTATATCTCTAGGTTTGATATATGAATTTGAAATTACGAAATCCCGGCTTTAAAAATGTACCTCCGTTTAAATGAATTACAAAAGCTAATGATGGAGTTGAATTCCCATCTTAGGTTTGTAATTCTGGTACATCAAGGTATATCATGCATATTCAAAAGTATCGTTATCTCATAGTCCAAACTGTGAAACAAATTGATCAACCATGAGTGCACACACTATTGAGCATGTATATCTCAATTACGCTAAAGTCCCTCAAATATAGACACCTCACTCTTTATCTGAAGCCAACCCCCCCTCGTCGCGCACCCCCACACACAGAGAAGTCATTCTCTCCCCCAAACACCAACACACGAGCACATTAACACCCCTATCTCTTATAAAGTCCGGAACCCAATATAGGTCTCTATCACTTTGTCTCTTGGGCATGCACACATCTCTTCTCCCACTCTCTAGCTAGGTCTCCCGGCATCTCTCTTTCCCGAGCACACGCACTATGTAGAGTGTATCTTTCCCATACACACAAAACGTCGCCCCCAAACGTCTATCTCCCTAGTTATGTGGTTCTTGCACACTCACCTCACACACCACCCCCACTGCAAACAAGCACACTGTGTCTCCTTGTGCACCACTCTCCTCTTTCTATCTCTCCCACATGCGGACCCGCCCCAGCTCCTCCCTGTATACATATATGTCGTGACTCTTTCCATAGCTCCCTAATGTATCATCATTCTCGATCTCGCACATTGTTCTCTACACCATCTATTCTAGATCTCTCATGAAGTCCCTTTCACACACATGATGACTCGCTTCCCCCGCGTCTCCATACATAGGCCAATTTCAAACAACATCAACATTGTCTCCCTATCTATACGCCGTTTATGGACACAAACGCCCCTCTCTTGCCCCCTCTCTTCCTCTCTCTCTCTGTCGCTATCTCTCTCTCTCTCTCTCTCACTCTCACACCCCTCTCCCACACACACTCAATGTCTCTTCCAAATAGTCTGCTCCTCCTGCCCGCACCCATGCTATCCCGCTACTACACATGTCACACCATTCCTCCTTCCCTGATACTAGGTTTACATCATTAGTGGTCTCTCTACTCCACATACACACTCCCTCTCACACACAAATGCGCGCACAAACACACACAAACACGCGCAAACACCCATTAATCTGGATCCTCATCTCTCCCCATGTCCGCATGTGTATCTCACACACTCACTCTATAATTATGTATATGTGTCTCCACGTTACACAACACGAAGCCCCATGTACATGTCTCTCTCTATCCTCCACACACATAGACACAAAGAATCTGTTATCACTGCCTCAGTCTCTAGACATATCACACACGCACACTATCTCTCTCTCTCTCTCTCTCGCAAACACGCTCAACAAGGGTTTCCCCGTGAATAACTTACCGTCTATTCATCAACAGTCGTGGCAGTATGGTGAACACGAGACGTGAAAAAGAATAAATCTACATGTGCTTAGACCACCTAGTATGACTACTAGGACTAGAGCAAGCCAAAAAGGGCGCCGCCGTCACCCCCTCCTTATCGGCGACGGGAAAACCTTTGTTTTACACAGTCGAGAAGTCATTGTGCTAAGGCCTCACAAGCTGAGGTGTTGAATAGAATGTAGATGCTAGTTTACGGAAACAAGTATCGATAATACGCTTGTATCTCCATACTTATATTTCTTATCTTATAAGAAACCAAGTTGGTGATGATGGTATGCGTGCCATCTTGCAATATAGACCATCTGATCTATATCTGACGGATGGAAATTAAACTAAAAGATACCCGCACCCCTCTCCACATTTGCAGACAAGGCCTTCCCTCGTTCATCCTTATCTCCAACAACCTCATTGTTGAGAAATTAAGAAAGGAAGCCTCTGGAACAAACTGGCCTAGTGGACGCTGCCGGCGTCGTCAATCCCCATGCCTCCGCTCAGTCCGACCACCAATCACCACCACACCCCACTCCTCTTCACCTTACCTCCTATTTCTCGAGATATCATTAGTCTTTACACATGGGATTACTCCCGCATGGGTCAATCACAACAAGTGTTTTATAAAAAAATGCATCTTGATGTTCCGTGCAATGCATGAATCTTGCTAGTACTCCTACAGAATACTAAGTTGGTGATGATGGTATGTCTGCCATCCGTCGTTTGTGACCATTAGATCTACATCTAACGACTGTGAGGTAAGATGTTGCCTTTTCTGACCAACATCCCACTTGTCTACCAATTTGCAGAAAAACCCATAATTAGTATCTTAAAACCAACCACATCCCTCCCTGACCTCACCAAAACAGGCCAAGGAATATATTCTAATTGAAACATAATATATCTCTAGTGATATATGTATATCAAAATTAGAGTGTTTTGTATCAAGTTTGTGAATAAGTATTATTCTAGTTATGATTCGTTGCAACGCACATGAACATTGCTAGTATTTCCAACCATGCAATTTTTTCCTAGTATTCCATAGTTTCGAGTTTTCCATCAAGATATTACTCACTCATGGTTGATATTTACTTTCAATCATGTACACATATGCACTATGTAACTAGCCTTGCTTATAGGGTTCCAAAGCTTAACTTCCACTCCTACTTACAATATGTAGAGTATTTAACAAAAAACTACCACTTTCAACCAGCCCTAGGAAGAATCTATTGTACAAAAAATAGCAAAAACATACCCAAAATTTCTTAATCCACACCAAAAACTACTAC
Source organism: Triticum urartu (assembly GCF_003073215.2). Classification (NCBI taxonomy): domain Eukaryota; kingdom Viridiplantae; phylum Streptophyta; class Magnoliopsida; order Poales; family Poaceae; genus Triticum; species Triticum urartu. The sequence goes on from NC_053028.1 coordinate 284,465,592, forward strand.
CTAGTACTCCCTCCGTCCCACAATGTAAGACGTTTTTGCAAGCTAGTTTAGCTTGCACAAACATCTTATATTATGGGACAGAGGGAGTACCAATTAGGTTAGTTTAAACCCATTTATGAAAGGGTTGGCCCACACGTCCGTGCTGACGAGGCAGCTTAAGCCAACACATTTTGTTTGACCATTGACACGAGGGACCCACATCTGACCTTCTATCCTGTTATTCCCCCTCAAATCATTATTTTTCCTGAACATTACTTCAAACAGTACTGATGTGTGTTCGTCGGTGGCGCCGGTGATGAGCGAGTTGGCCGCCGCTCCGCCGGACGGGCTGAACGCCGCACTGGGCTCCGCATGGGTTGGCATGCTAGCCCGAGCGTGACTCACGAGCGAGAAACCCACCGCGCTAGCCCTCGCTCGAGCCAGATGGCTGGCCTTAGTGCGGCGCGCGCGAGCAAGCCGCCGCACTGCCATGCCAATCTAGCTAGCAAACCTTGCACACAAGCAGCCGGACGGAGCTATCTTGGCTAGCTAGCAGTCGCGAGCGCCGGACGGAGCTGGTATCCGGGCTGCGGCAAGATGGGCTCTGCACCGTCAGCGGTTTTGACCTCGCCTTCTGCTGGTGGCGGTAGCTGCGTCCCATGGCCGAGGATGACTAGTTGGATGGGCCGGAGGTAGGAGGTCACTCGGGGATTTTTGTGCAGACTGACATGTAGGTCCCGCAAGTCATAAAGCCCGGTCGAATAGAAGGCATTGACTTAATGGGCGACATGGGCCCTGTTTGGATACTCTAATCAGAGGTTAGAGTTAGATTCTAACCCTGAACTAACTCTAACCAAAGTGGTGTTTGGATGGCAGGGTTGGATTGGCAACAAATGTATCCAAACAGGGCCATGGGTTGAAACGTGCCTATAACGGCACTTTGTAGAGTAGTCGTTTCTTGGTAGGGCTGGTTGGTAAGAGCATGTACAATGGTTGGTAAGGTTGTCTTGTCTTAAGTCTGCCACGTATGCAAGTGGTAGTAGTTTCTTAGCAATATTAGTGGTTTCTTGCATTATTAGGGGTTTCTTGTAAGGAACAATGTACTACTAGCGACAAAAGGCGATTCTAGGTTGCGTTGTACTCCAACGAGTACTACTAGTGGTCGCAGGAGTGTATACCTTGTTTTGTGGGTTCGATCCTGGCCGAACGCACGGCCGACTTTTTGTTTAAATAGTAACTTCGCTGCGAGCCAATATTTTACATGGGTAGTTTGAGTTTTGAAGTCAAACGGACATGCGACACCACAATCTGGGTGCATTGGATAGCTTAGCCACGTGAACGGGTTTTCCTTCCCAGCATCTCGTGGCTCGCGTGCTCGCCCTAGCCGCACCTCGCTTGCAGCTTCCTCATCAGCTAGTAGCATATTCAAACTAGCGCCTCCCAATTAAGCTCGAGGAGCCGGAAAAGCCTGGCGGGGCATTGGGAACTGTGCAATATGGCTTTGTACGTAAAGTGCTCTACTACTACTCTGTAGCTTGTGGTGTTGCACGCATTACTCCATTATCGGCTCTACTATAAAAGAAATTCCTATTGACATGTTTTTTTAACCAGAGGAAAAAGCTTTGCTTAATCTCATTCATAAAGAAGGAACTACTAACAAAGTTCGACGAGATCCATTACACCTCCACAAATGGAAGCGAAAAGCCTAGTCTCGCTGTATCAAATAACTCAAATGTTCTTCCCTCGCAGTAACCGTCGCTGATAAACAGGCTGCTAGTGTGTGCGTGAGAGGAGCGGCTGAGTAGGCCAGCTACGTGAGAGGAGCGGCTGAATAGAGCACCGAGAGTGCCCACTAGGCCACTACACAGGTGTACTTTCCCTGCATTGATAGTACAACGATGGTTCTAGAGAACAGTAGTACCCTCCACTTCCAACTTGTCGGTGCACAAAAAGAGGGGTACACTTTTTGTACCCCTATAACTGTGCACGGGCAGTCTGAGCCACAGGCACCACCACACCAAGCAAGGCAAGGGAGGTGAGCCAGGGTAAGACCGAAGCTCAAGAGAACTAGAACGATGCCAAGGCCAAGACCACGAAGAGCAAAGGGGACGAAGCGAACTCCCCCGGCAAGATCCTTGCCGGGAGACGGTTCTAGCAACCCCGGCAAGACCCTTGCCGCGGCGGCTCGTCCCGCGCCTATGGAGCAAGTCACCCTTGAGTCCACTGCCCCCAAAGGGCAAGGATTCGGGAGACATCCCCGTGGCGGCATGCAGATCTTCATGAAGACATTCAAGATCAGATACGCACTAAGGAGACGACAACCCTTGGCGGGATCCCAGCCGAGGAAGACCACAAGGCCTCCGGCAAGCGCCTTGCCAGGGATGACAGTAGGCGCCTCGACAAGACCCTTGCCGGGGTCCCGGCAAGGCCCTTGCCGAGGACACCCGCAGGGCCACCATCAGGCCCATGCCGACCAAACCTCCACCACCGCATGTATGCAGCTGCCGACCCAACCAGCTGGGCAGGCACCTGCGTGGCGGCATGCAGATCTTCGTGAAGACCCACCACTACACCACCTCAGCTGCCTGCCTACCTACGTGGCATCTCAGGCATTGCTGGCCAGGGCGCGTGTCGACACGAGAAGGAGCGGCGACGGACAAGACTGATCTCTCTCCCCCGTCCCCGATAAAGCAAGGACACCTAAGCAAGGCGCATTTAATGCGCCTTGTCATGTAATGCGAGGGATAACCTCGCATCACTGCACCCTTTCCACCTCTTGTGTGCCACTTTGGCCACCCCTTTTCCTATAAAAGGAGGCCCGAGGCGACCAGGAGAAGGATTCGGCTTTTTGGAGCTCCTCACGCCCCATAGCTAGCTCAAGAACACCGATATACAATCCACCAAAGCAGCAGTAGGGTTTTACGCATCCTTGCGGCCCGAACCTGGATAAACAAACTGTGGGCTACCTGTTAGATCCGCTCTTCCCACGACCCCGTGCCCCGCTAACCGTAGTAGGGATTCTTGTGATCCCATAGGTGTCCCTCCTTCTAGCGCCGACATCTTTGTAGCGCCAGGTAGGTGGCGCTGTTGTGAGAATCGGCTCTAGTAATCAGCCCAGCACTCCTTCGTCTTCGTGGCTCTTGGAGAGGGAAGGAGGCCGGAAGATCTGCGCTCGAGCGACTACAAACAGAAGCTAAGTTGCACTGAACCCTTATTTGTTCTATCCTTCTTATATGAGGTTATTCCCCCCGGAGATGTCACGCCTTTGTATGAGCAACCTGCACGCTAGGGGGCTCTCCCACGATCGGCAACGCCCTTGCCCTATTTCGAGTCCGCTTAACAGCTCAGGCGGCTGCGTCGAGAATGGCAGAGTAGCCTTCCGCGATCAACAACGCTCTCGATTCTGACTCGAGTCAAGCTCGACAGTTCGAGCGGCCGCGTTCAGAACAGAAAGGTGGCTCGTCCGGCAGCTCGCGTACCTAGCAGGCCCATGGGGATCCGTCCCCAAAACGCCGCTAGGGGCTTCCGCGCCGGCAAGCCTACCCAATCGGCTTAGGGCGCGCATACAAAGAGGAATTGAACGGGGAAATAACGTGCATGAAATTAAAAGTACTACAGAGTTATATTACATCACATCATTGCTGTGGTTCTAACTAAAGATGAAATTTGTCTTGGTCATGAACCTGCAGCAACGGTGAAGAATGGGATGCCTAATCCCGGCGCCGGCCTTCCACCCTCTTGATTTCGTCGATGCTGCTGATGACGGGCTTGATGCGCTCCTTGAGCACCGTGAGGTCAATACCCTCCGGCAAGCTATCCATCGCGGCATCGAAGTCGAGGTCGGGATTCCAGTACGGCATCTTGGTGAGAACCTTGGTCATGACCCCCCGGCAAAGTCGCTGGGCTTCCCCGGCCAACGTGGCCGCTCGGTTGGAGTGAAGATAAGCCAAGGCTTCGAGGACACCCTCGAAGAACAGGGTCAGCTTGGTGTTGACGGTCCCGCTGCGCTCAGGGGCATACCTCACGTTTGGCATCCTCATGGTGGCCAACTGCGAGGTGACCCTGCCGGCGACCTCCTCCAGACGGCTGATCCATCTGTTCTCGCCCGCCACATAATCCTGGTGGGAGGCGGCCTCGTTCGCCCGCAGCTGCTTCTCCTCCTCCAGACTCCTGGTCAAGGTCTCCTCCCGAGCCCTGCTCTCCGACAACATCTTCTCGATATCCTCCAGCTTCAGCTTGAGATCTCTGACGGAGTTTTGCGCTTCGGGGAGCTCCCCAGCCCTGCTGATGACCGCTCCTTGCGCCTCCACCAAGGCGCTGTTGAGCGTGCTCTTTTTGTTGGACAGCTTGAGGGCCTGATCCTTCAGCTCGTCGTGCGCCACCTCCAACTCCCTTACCTTGCCGGCATGGGCCAGAGCCTGGGCATCGAGTGCCTCCTTGTGCCTCTGCTCCAGCTCGCGAGTCCGCCGCGCGACAAGGGCCTCGAGCTCCTCATCCTTACCGCGGAGCGCTGCGGCAAGCTTCGCCTCACGCACGGTGAGGTCCTCTTCCTGGGAATCCAGTGCGGCTTGATGCTGGTTTCGGACGCCTCGGCCGCGGCAGCGAAGTTCGCCGCCTGTTCCTGGGCCTTCTCGATGTCAGCCATCTTCATGGTGAGCTCGACATTGCGCTTGGCCAATTCCTCCTAGAAGGCCCTCTGCTCCTCACGAGTCTGGTGGAACCAGGTCTGCGTCTCAGCAACGCGCGCCTTGAAATCCACCTCCGCCTGGTCCACAGGCGCCTCGACAAGACCCTTGCCGGGGCCCCGCCTAGGACACCCGCAGGGCCACCATCAGGCCCACGCCGACCAAACCTGCACCACCGCATGCATGCCGCTGCCGACCCAACCAGCTGGGCAGGCACCTGCGTGGAGGCATGCAGATCTTCGTGAAGACCCACCACTGCACCACCTCAGCTGCCTGCCTACCTACATGGCATCTCGGCATCGCTGGCCAGGGCGCGTGTCGACACGAGAAGGAGCAGCGACGGACGAGACTGATCTCTCTCCCCCGTCCCCGATAAAGCAAGGACACCTAAGCAAGGCGCATTTAATGCGCCTTGTCATGTAATGCGAGGGATAACCTCGCATCACTGTACCCTTTCCACCTCCTGTGTGCCACTGTGGCCACCCCTTTTCCTATAAAAGGAGGCCCGAGGTGACCAGGAGAAGGATTCGGCCTTTTGGAGCTCCTCACGCCCCATAGCTAGCTCAAGAACACCGATATACAATCCACCAAAGCAGGAGTAGGGTTTTACGCATCCTTGCGGCCCAAACATGGATAAACAAACTATGGGCTACCTGTTAGATCCGCTCTTCCCACGACCCCGTGCCCCGCTAACCATAGTAGGGATTCTTGTGATCCCATAGGTGTCGCTCCTCAGCACTGACACAACTGTAGCTCCTTGGCCCTGAGATTCAAGAGTTCAAAACTGGTGCACTATACTAGAAGTACAGTACATCACACTACTAGTTGAGAGAGCAGTACTAGTACCGCTACAATACGAGTACGTACTCCTCCGTCACATAATGTAAGACGTTTTTTTGACACTAGTTGGCGTGTACAAAAAATAGCAAAAACATACCCAAAATTTCTTAATCCACGCCAAAAACTACTATCTAGAGCCAAAAATTTCTTACTAGTGCTATTATTTATAGTACAATGCAATCCCATAACGTCCCATAATGATAGTACTAGTAGTAAATAATAGCCTCACCCCTTTGCGAAGGAATGATCTACAGTTGGAAGGGACGAGGCCCTATATTTACTATGCTCTTATCTCCTCCTCGCCAGTCCCCCCCCCCCCGCGAAGAGAAGGTAGTTCGTCGCTGCTCCCATGGATTCGCCAGGCGGTTCTCCTACTCGTCGGGGGTGGGAGACCTTGGACTACAATCCTCTGGGAGAAATCGCACGCCGCTCCGACGTCCTCACCGCCGCAAGACTCGGTGCTTCTTGCACCAACTTTTTCAAGACGGTGCTTAAAAAGGCTTGGGAAAAGGCCATGCTTGTTGGTCTTCCATGCGTCCTCGAGGAGAAGGTTCTTCTATGGGACAATCCTTTAAACAGTCCACTGCTCCCTGGCCATGGTTGCACGTTGACTCCGCTAGAGTTGCCGACATTGAGAGGTAGTCGGATTTTGTCCGATGAGCAGGTCAGTAATGGAGTTTGAACATGTAGTACTTTGTTATTCCATTTCCATCCGTAGTTTCTCCGCTGCCCACGGTCTTATATATAGGTCTGGGTCGGTGCCAACGAAGATTGGCTTGCATACCTCCGGCCGGATAGCACCATCATTTTGCACCACATCCACAGCAGTGCGGCCGTTCCGGTAGACCCCTTCTCCACCACTGGGATCGGCCTTCCGGACTGGCTGGGCTTGAATACGTATGATGATGCCTACATGATATTGAAGAAGATAGTAATTGAGGACCCGCCGACAAAGCGACGCGGCTACGACGATTACTATCTCATTGTGGTGTTCGACATAAGGATTGCCATCAATGCATGGGGCAGTAACGGCAGAGGCTGGCGCATGTTGGCGGCGGCAGATTTGTACCCCTACATGTTCGAAGACGCCGTGCGCCATCTAGGCTGCATCTTGGCGGTGACAAGCCAGGGGACTTGTTTCATCTGGTTGCCATCCTATGGTACGGGAGATTACAAACGAAATGCACAAACCATCATTTGCATCCCTAACGGTACTCCATTATTTTGCAGGGACCAGTCACCCCGTGATCAAAATAAGATCGCCGTTCCTGGATGTGCATTTGCATCCGCGATTCGGTCTAACCTGGAACCTTGTAGCTGACTTTGGCATATTGGGATCAACTATCTTAGCAGTCATTACCCATGGTACCACTGATGTGCAACATGGTCACACAATCTACCACGATCAGACCATCACCATCTACCCAGGTATTCCATTTTTAACCCTCTCGCCTTCTCTTTCATTGTTGTACTAGTACTCTACTTACGTACTAGTAGGAGTACTTTTTACCTTGGAGGACGCGTATAGCTAGCTAGTCCCTTGAAGACTTGAACCCACTAGCTGCCACCATTCTTGTTTTTCCATGTCTTACTATGTCATCCATGTAGCCAAGAGTGGCTATATATAATAAGCCGGTTATTTTACTTCCTCTATACGAGAGTAGTACTATTTGCTGCACAGTATTACTGACCGCCATATTTGAGCACAACATTATTATGCATGGACCTTGACTATGTACGTCACCATGTGTCCAGATCTGAGATGCCACGTGTACCAGATGAACGACGCCGAGTTCGACCCCCGCGATGTTACATGGGTGCCGAGGAACACTTTTGGAGAGTACTCGCATTTCATTGGGGACACCTACCCCATTGTGAAGCGGATGCCACCTTCCGTGCACGACACGGAAGGCCTGCCGTTCATGAAGCATGATTGTGTCTTCAGTGCGCACCGCCGGATGAACGACATGCTGGGACACGCTATCCCTGATTTATGCCGCTTCAGCTTGCATGAGTCTCCATCGCGTGGAATCGGACTAGAAAGCTGCGGCAATGATTCCCGTTGCCCACCGCTATGGATCGTGCCATCCATGAGGAACACCTGGGACTGGAACCTGGAGGAGGACATGTAGTCCATCTATAACGTGTAAGTGGAGTATGGTAAATTGTGAACGGTAGCTCTGTGAATATATGTAGACTAGTCGTGCACAAATTTATCACATGAATTGGAGATGAACTTGTGTGGCATACTGGCATTTGTCCTTTAGAATTTATTACTAGTAAATGTTTTATGTGTACGTGCAACTTGTGTGGTTGTTGCACGGGCTCCAACACGCTCTTTGAGAAAAAAAAGGTGGTACAACTTTGGATATACGTGATGTGGTGGGATCATAGAGTAGCATCATTCACTATAGTTGTAGTACACTCCTACTAGGACGACAACTCCTATAAAACCTTGAGCTTGGCTCTTTGCCTCTTCGGGAGGTTCAATAGTTCGTACTCGTGTGAACCTTGCACTTGGCTCTTCGCCTCTTCGAAAGGTCCAACAATGATGATACTACAATACAATATGCTTCTGGCAATCTGACATCGATTGAACTGCTGCACGTCCACCGCGAGGGCGAGGGCGAGGGAGAGGGAGAGGGCGCTGTAGTCAAAAACCCCTCCTCGTCCTGCGAACCACCGCGTGCGTGGGCAAGGGAGAGGCATAGTAAGCAAGCTTCTCCTCGTTCGGCGAGTTGAAGGGACACATCAAACAGTACTAGTACTAGTCCATAGTGCATCCTTTCTGGTTAATATGGCTTAATCTGAAATGAGAAAAATACACTAGCGGTTAACATATGTAAAAATATGCTCTTTACGGTTACTATATATAGTTTTGCGGTGATTATACGATCACTAGCTCATCGTAGAGCACCATATTACACCCTACTGACCGGCCACATAGTCGACGTGGCACTTTGTTGACTGGTTAAATTGTCACCTAGTTTCTGGGTCCCACCTGTTAGTTGGCAGAGAAAACAAATCAGTTAAACAAAACTTTACGCAGGCGCAACAGGAGTCCAACCCTTGCGCGCGAACCACCCTGGCTGTGTATGTGAGTGCATGCACGTGTACTCCCTCAGTCTTCCAACAAAGAGTGTACATCGGCTAAAAAACAAAGAGTGTAGTACATCTACACTTCCAATGCATTTAGCCTTTAATCTAAATCAATATTGATTGACTAATGCACCAACTTGTGTTCTAGGTATAGGCTACATGTCTATCCTTAATTACGACATGCAACGACCTTCATTTAATCTTCTTCTCTCAATGGTCGCATGCACACATAAGTCTGCTACTTTTGGGCATTAATTATGCCCTGGTCAATGTGTAAATCTCTAAATGTACAGTCTTTCACGGACATAGGGAGTAGGTTGAGCACTTGAGCATGAGCGTGTGTGTTGCGTCGTGTGCTGTGTGCCGCATGGGTGCGTGAGTGTTGCGTGCGTCCATGTGTACGTGTGAGTGTTGCATGTTGCATGAGGCTTACTCCCTCCCATTGACATGTTCATATTTCAAGCTTCCTCTGTTCCCTCCATATGGTGATACTCCCTCTGTTCCCAAATACGAGTGAAATCCTCCCTCTGTTCCCAAATACGGAGTATTTATCTTTCTAGAGATTTCAACAAGTGACGTGAGCGTAGATGCATAGGGATAATGTATAAAGGAAGTCTTCGCGATCCATTATTCCCCATCTTGGTCAGAGAGAACTATTCAACTAGTCTTCGTAGTGAAGTGACAATACACGCTGCAGCAGATGGGACACTTAATTAATAAGCTGAACCAGTGTGTTGGTGTTACTAAATCAGCCTTACCCAGTACTGCCATCATGTTTGCCAGTAGAGCACGCTTCTGTCCTCCATTAACTGACATCTGGGCCCTCTTGTGGTAGACCCACATGTCATCGGTGTAACTATTTACACTCTGAAGGACGGTATATCCTGGTAGTAGTAGTAGAATTGAGATTTAATGCACTTTCTTCCACGTCTTCCACTTTTCTTCCTCCTCTCTTCCCCATCATCGGCCGCACACCATTTCCCCCCGGTCACTGATCGCCCGCCCGCGCTATCTTCCTTGGTAGCTCGTGCATACCATATCCCCGCGCTCACTGCTCGGCCACATGAGGAGAAGCTTCTTCGCTCGCCCACCCGAATCCACTTCCCCGCTGGCTCGTGGGCACTGAAAACCCCAATGGCAGAACCGACTGACACGCAGAGCCGTGATTGGAATTCCCTCCCCGATGTTCTCTTGGAGCAGATCTGTAATCGTATGGACCTACTCAGCATCATCCGTCTGGCCGCATGCTCGGTGTCTTTGTACCGTCTACTCGTCCGCAACCGGCCGGCTCTTTTCAAGACACCCTGCTTGCGGATGCCCAATCCTCGCAGGTGGCCCAGACACCGACTTGACGATCCTATGGAGGTTTCCCTTGTGCCCCGCGACATGCTACCACTACCCGTCCATCTGTCCTTCATGCGCGGCCACTACTGGGCGGGCATGAAGGCCAACTGGATCGTCCTCATCCACCAATCCGGTAGTCCATGGCGTCACGAGTATATCTACACCCAGCGAGAGATTACCCTTCCATCGTTGGATACCGCCGCCATCGAGGCTCGCGGCCCTCCGGACACTCCTGCCTACTACACACGAGACGCGTCAAGCTTTTGGCTCGACCTCTGTTTGCTGAAAGTTGTAATCTGCGAAGTGCCCACACCATCAGAAGACTACATGGATGACAAGCTCATTGCCTTGATCGAAATGGGATTAGTCTATCTAGAATCCGGTCGCCATACATGGTTATGGCTCATCATCAATCCTGTTGAGGCAACATTTCTGTCTGATGCTATAGTGCATGATGGCATCGTTTACGCGGTCGACGCACAGATTGGCTGCCTATACTGGTGGAATCTATCATCGTGTAATTGTTCTATCTCATCTCATATTTACCTTATGAATACGATTGCCTATTCATTGTTACAAATTTAGAATAGATAGTATGTCTATAACTACATCTTTGCTATATGTTCCTCTCATTTCCTAGATTTTTATGACCACACATGTTATTGTTAGAGTTGATATGAGAACAATTGGCACCTAATGATTGTTAGAATAGATATTATGAGCATAACATCATGATTGCTATATGTTACTCTCATTTCCAAGATTTTAATAACAACATATGTTATTGCTTAGAGTTGATATGAGAACAGTAGTAGTAAGTGCTATGGTAGAATATGAGTAGGCTCTGTCATAGTTGTTTTCCTCTCATTGTTACATGATGTTTGAACCATGACATATTGCTAGAATATGAAAGCCATTAGCCTATTTTTTAACTTGGGGTATGATTATGACCACGGCATTGCAACTCTCTGTCTATGATATGTGTCACTGTTATAATAATCTTAATTCCACACATACTCTGAACATGATTGTTTATTTTTGTCCTTTTGGTCTCCAATTTGAATTGTTGCAGCTGACGCAAATGCGCTGGCCTTCATGATTCCAGGACCTGGAATCATACCAGCTGATGGGTGGTGGTTTATCGCTCGTTCAGCTTACGGCCGTCATTTGATGCTCATTCGCACGTACCAAATTGACCAAACCATTACATCAAACCACATGCAGTACAATGCCTGGGCGTTCGTGACATTGATGGCTATGGCTGCTTCGTGTTCGAGAAAGATCCCAGCTCCGTTGGGCCAGGCATATTGAACTGGAGGCGGGTTTACAGCCTCGGCAACCACTCCATGTTCCTTGGGCTCAATTATCTGATCATCCGAGCAATCATCGATCATATCACCGGCAATGATTACCGTGCTATGCAACTTCCATTCACTAGGGGGGACTATGTTTACACATCATACCATGGGTTTCATGAATCACCATATCCAAAGATTCGTCGACACAACTTGTTGCCAGATAATTTTCAGTGTGTGAAAGGCATCAAGATTCCATGCGATGGATGGCTTTTGCAAACCCGACATGCGGCGATGTGGTTCATGCCAACAGCAAATATGCACAACTTGGTTCGTACTGATATCTAGACTGAGCCATGTATTCTGCTGCTGTAGCATGACCCTCTTTTGTTGGATATTATGTACTGTTGTTAGTTTGAAGCACTCCTCTGGTTTGAAGGATATATACCTTTCTGGGATCAAGTGCATCCTAACTCACCTGCGCAGGATGTCCTGCTAATGACGATGGAGATGCTGTGCAGTATATATATATATATGGTTAAAACGTGCGTACTTGTTAGTTAAACCTATGGTTAAAACGTGACACTAAATACGATTAGGAAGTAGTACAGTAGCAGTACTAGTATACGCCGGTCAAATTATTCATCATGTCCACACATTGAATTGACATGACAACACGCTGCGCGTGAGGTGACACAAGAATCCTAGCGGCGTGTTCGGGCATTCTGGACTTCAGATTTGGAGTACCACTTATCTGTCGAAATCTTTCATCATTCACTTAAAACTGTCGATTGATCATACATTGAGTACCATATAACTGGAATTAACCGATGCAAGTCGAAGAAGGATTGGCCGGTGCTGCCGGCTGGAGTCAAGTTCAATCCCACGGATCAGGAGCTGATTGAGCACCTTGAGGCCAAAGTGAGTGCTGACAGCGCGAGATCTCACCGTCTCATCGATTTGTTCATACCAACTATCGACAGCGAGCACGGCATATGCTACACCCATCCTGAGAAACTTCCAGGTAAGACACCGATCAGCCGTCTACTTGCACAAACATATTCCTTTGTTTATAGCTCTATTTTTCTTTTTAGACGCAGACCTAGTGAAGCAATTACAATTTGACAGTTAATAAAAATTGAAACAAGTGACTGCAACATGCCAAAGATGTTATGAAAATGCCAACTACGTACACTAAAACCTGTATTCAACAATACTGCAGGTATCACACTGAGTGGCCTAAGCAAGCATTTCTTCCAGCGCAATTCCAGGGCGTTCAAAAGGGGCACGTGGACGCGTCTCAAGATACAGTCGGAGTGCGGCATGCACGCGATGTGGCACAACACTGGCAATACCTTGCCGGTGATGGTCAACAGCCGGCAGACGGGCAGCAAAAAGGTTCTGGTGCTGCACACCAACAAGAACTTTGACCAGTAGAGGACCAACTGGGTGATGCACCAGTACCACCTTGGGGACCTGGAACAAGAGAAGGAGCGGGAGCTGGTCCTCTGCAAGATTTTCTACCAGACGAACACTAGGGCTAGGAGTAAAAAGATTATAAGTTAGTTTGGTATTGGTACTTGTACTACCTTGTCGTCCGCAAGTTGGTATTGTTGTTAACGATATTTTGGTATGAACTTGGCATTTGCTTCCAACCATCATGCCGAGGGTCGACGTGGATATAAAGCTGAATCATTTGTTTCGAAATGAATTTTCAGGCACCTGATTTTTATTTGATGGGTAGCATAAGCACCTGCCGTTCGAATTCCAAGTTCTCCAAATTTTTCGAAACAAGTGCATGCACTTATTATCACGATGAAAAAACAATATCCCTGCTGCATCCCAGTTATCAGTCTGTACTTGCAGAATTCTCTCGTTTATTGAGCATGTATATTGTTTTTTCAGGTCGAGCAAGTTTCAACTGGGCTGTAGACTGCCCAGGCTTGGTTTTTCTTTTAACAGGCCCAACCCATGATGACAACGGGGCACAAAGATCCAGCAGGTATCTACTGGCCTCTGGCTCGCTAGCGTTAGTTATATTTTGTCTTACAACATCCGCAGGCAGTTTTTTTTACTGAATCAAACACACATCCCAGTTCTATTTTCCTCTTGAAACGCATGTCCTACATCCGTTTTCTAATCTCTACCTATAGTTTTACTAGTTCATATACACGTATCATTATATTGAAAATACATAAAATTCCCTTTTCATATTTACATCCTTATTTTTGTTGTTGTTTTCCCTCCGAGTGCTGATTTTTTTACCACTGGTTTTCCCTTAAACCAACTCAATTATCATTTGCTTACAAAAACAAAATGATTTTTTTGGCAAATCAATAAGTTCTTAAAAAATGCTTATCATTTCGGGATTACAAAAGTTTGGACTCCACCGAAATATGCAAAATAAGGTTGAACTTTTTGACCGTGGTCCTGGGCAGAAAATGGGCTATAATAAATTACTTAAGAATTAGCAAATGTGTTGCGAATTATTAAAAAATAGCAAATTGGCTCTACGTTGTCTGCCACAGATTTGGAGGCTGACTTGTGGGCCTACTAAGTTCATGCGTATACAAGGTTTCTCAAAAAGGGAACTTAGTCGACAATCGACTGTACCAGTGTCAGACCGTTAGATGTTAATCTAACGGCAATCGTGCTTCTTCAGTCTCTGATCTTCCTGCCCTAGCCGCCGAAACCAGCGCTGTCGGAACCGCCTGCTCCCGCCTCCCGTGGCCGGCTGTGCTGCCGGGCAGGCCTCACGGCCCCATCATATACTCGCATCCCTGGCCTGTCTATCCCTCTACTCACCAACACCTCCTGTTATTTTCCGGCGATGATAGCCGAACCAGTCAACCCTCGTACTTTCCACCGCGTGGGAAGCCACTGTCGTGTCTTCCCCAGCTCTGTGTCATTCCCTTCGTAGGCCTCGCCGTCATCCACCACCCTGGTGTTCTCAGCGCGGCGTGGTCAACGTGGTCAATGAACAACATCCATCGGAAGTGGACTGTATGTGGAGAGGCTGACAGCTGGGTCCACGGCCGCGCACAAGGAATGCCTCCTTATTACGCGCAAAACAATGATTCCTCCACCTGACATTTGGGACTTGTCGGAAGGGCCTCTGTATTTCGCGAAAAAATGTTCCCTCGCTGACAGGTCGGACCCACCAACTATATCTTCGCACGCAAGGAAGTGCCACCTTATTGCGCACAAACAAATGAATACCCCCTGCCAGCTAGGACCCACCATAGTGGGAGGCTGACTTGTGAGCCTACTAAGTTGATGGGGACAGAGGGCTTTGTCAACTTAGTCAATATATGAATGATTCTAGCTCCAGTGACCGTACGATGTCCATCCAACGGCCGTAGTGCTTCTTCAACCTCTGGTCTTCTTGCTCCAGCCGCCCAAACCAGTGCTGGTTGTGCCGTGTGCTCCTGCCTCCCGTGGCCGGCTATGATGCAGTGGAGGCCTCACCTTCCCCTACTACTCCCACCGCTGGCCAGGCCATCCCTCTACTCACCCACACTCCCTGTTATTCTGCAGCGACGACATCCTCACATCGGAGCCGAACCAGTGAACGATCGTACTCCTCTCCGCGTGGGCATCCACTGACGCGTCTTCCCTGGCTCTGCATCGTCCCCTTCCTAGGCCTCCCCGTCGTCCACCGCCTTGGTGCTCTCTGCGCGGCGTGATCAATGTGGTCAACGACCGACTGCCATCGGAAGAGTACTGTATGTGGAGAGGCTGACAACTAGCTCCAAGGCAGCCCCAAGGAAGTAACTCCTTATTATGCGCAAAATAATTATTCCTGCACCTGACAGTGGGGACCCACCGGACGGGCCACCATATTTCACGAAAAAAATGTTTCCCCCCTGACTGCTGGGACCCACCACCTACATCTTCGCATGCAAGGAAGTGCGTCCAAAAAAAAAGCGATTTGCCCCCTGACTATTGGGACCCACCAGCTATATCTTCGCATGCAAGGAAGTGCCTGACAGTCAGGACACACCTGGTCGAAGCGTACATAGGGTTGTCATTCTGGTCGGCAACGTGTACGTACATACTGATCGATGTAGAGGGCGCACGTGTCGTAGTAGAGGCGCGCATGTAGCACGTACACGTACGTACAGCGACCAGTGTGCAAGAAAGAAAATACGGCCACGTACGTACATACGGGCGGGGTCTCGAACGCCTACTCGCGCATACGTACGGCCATGGCTCGTGTACATGGCTGGGTCAAAACGGAGAAACTGCGTCGTCGTCGTGTTCATGGGGAGCCAACCGGCTGGGTCAGAATGGAATGCGTCATCGTGTTCATCGGGAGGGCTTGGATGGAATAGCCGATGGAAACGAGGCCTGGCGTACCACAGAACGAGGAAACGGCCTTATGTTCGATCGGCCACGTTCGAAACGGGATCCTGTTCATCGGGAGGGGTGTGGCATACCGCAAAACGGAGGAATCAGACCTCCTACGGTCGAAATGGGGTCTTGTTGATCGAGAGGGGTGTGGCGTATTGCAAAACGGAGGAAACGGACTTGTGTTGGATGAACAGTAGTCCTGTTCATCGGGAGGGGTGTGGCGTACCGCAAAACGGGACTCCACGGGATATTGTTCATCTCCACCGTCGACCCCCTCCAGCCTCCACGGGCTACTGTTCATCCACTGTCGACCTCCTCCAGCCTCCACCTGCGACTGTTCATCCATGGGCTCCTGTTCATCCAGCCTCCACCACGCGCTACTCCACTGGCTACTATTCAACCAGCCCTCTCCATGGGCTCCTGTTCAACCACCCCTCCACGGGCTACGGTTCATCCAGCCCTCCACGGGATCGTCCTGTTCATCCATCCCTCCACGGGGTCATCCAGTTCATCCAGCCCTCCACGGGGTCCTGTTCATGAAGCCCCAACCGGCTCAATCGATTGGGGTCCTGTTCATCCAGCCCTCCACGGGGTCCTGTTCATCAAGCCCCAACCGGCTCGATCGATCGGGGTCCTTTTCATCCAGCCCTCCACGGGGTCCTGTTCATCAAGCCCCAACCGGCTCGATCGATCGGGGACCTGTTCATCTAGAGGCAACACCACAGGGTCCTGTTCATCAAGCCCCAACCGGCTCGATCGATCGGGGACCTGTTCATCTAGAGGCAACACCACAGGGTCCTGTTCATACACCCCCACCGGTAACTTCTCATCCAAACCCCCAAACAATGCTCACTGTTCATCTAGAGGCAGCATCGATCGGCTTCAGTTAGCAGCAGTAGTGAAGGAATCGCTCGATCTGGTTCAGTAATCAGCCATCGATCGATCGCTCGGGTTCAGTAACACATAGCCTGCAGTGCAATCGCTCGGGTTCAGTTGGCAAACGCCTCGTTCGGGTTCAGTTAGAGCCCAATGCCTCGCACCCACGCGCGTGCATGTACGAGAGAAACGCACAAACCTCCATGCATCGCTCGACCCCGACCACCCACCATAACCGGGAACACCCCGATATTTTCCTTGCCCTCGCTTCTACCATAGTTTTTTCCGTCATGGACGGCCCAAAGAATGTCATGCAGCTGCGTCTCCGGCCTGCCCAGGACAAAAATCCCATTTTCTGTCATGATTTTTTGTCATAGAAGTAGGGCCCACCACATCTATGATGATGCCGGGTTTTGTCACAATTATCGTCATAGAAGTGTCATAAGTATGACGGAATTTTTTTTCGTTCGGCCCAAAATGTCATGGATGTGTCTTTTTTGTAGTGTCCTCTCAAACCCTAGTTCATCTCTTTTGTTCAATCTTTGTACAGGAACCTTAAATTGTTTCTTGTGGGTGACTAGTAGTGTTGATTACATCTTGTAGTTGATTACTATATGGTTTTTTTGGTGGAATATTATATGTTCAGATCCATTATGCTATTTAATACCCCTCTGATCTTGAGCATGATTATAATTTGTGAGTAGTTACTTTTGTTCTTAAGGTCGTGGGGGAAATCTTGTTGCAAGTAATCATGTAAACTTGATATGTGTTTGATATTTTGATGGTATGTATGTTGTGATTCCCTTAGTGTTGTCATGTGAACGTTGACTACATGACACTTCTCCTTATTAGGGCCTAAGGTAATGCATTGTGGAGTAGTTATTAGATGATGGGTTGCGAGAGTGACAGAAGCTTGAACCCTAGTTTATGCGCTACTTCGTAAGGGACTGATTTGGATCCAAAAGTTCAATGCTATGGTTAGATTTTATCTTAATACTTTTCTCACAGTTGCGGATGCTTGCAAAGGGGTTAATCATAAGTAGGAGGTTTGTTCAAGTAAGAAAAACACCTAAGCACCGGTCCACCCACATATCAAATTCTTAAAGTAGCGAACACAAATCAAACCGACACGATGAAAGTGACGAGATGAAATTCCCGCGTACCCTCAAGAATGCTTTGCTTATCATAAGAGACTGTTTTCGCCCGTCCTTTGCCACAAAAAGATTGGTCTATCTTGCTGCATATTATTTTCCGTTACCGTTACTTGCTCGTTACAAATTATCTTGCTATCAAATGACTCATTACTTATAATTTCAGTGCTTGCAGAGAATACCTTGCTAAAAACCGCTTGTCATTTCCTTATGCTCCTCATTGTGTTGACACTCTTACTTATCGAAAGGACTATGATTAATACCCTATACTTGTGGGTCGTCAATCATTTATTTCAGTAAAAATGTCAAGGATAGCCTTTACCATGCTTATTTCGCAAGTCTATTTGTTGCTGTTTCAAAACAGAAAGTTCAGCACTATTGCAAAAATTCTTCAGAAAATTCAGAATGTGATAAAAGGTTGAAACTTTTTGCATAATAATATATGATAAATTTTCTACAATGTGGTAATTTTTCAGAATTTTTGGAGCTAGAGAAGTATGGATATTCTTGCATCCTTATACACTGTCCTGTTTTGGAAGATTGTTGTTTTGTTTGCATATGTTTGCTTGTTTAATGATTCTATTTGAGGATAGAAGTATTAATTATGCAGAGGCATTTAGTATGCAATGGTAAATAATAATTTTAGTGATTTTCTAGAGTAGAGAATGATAAGGTTTTTGCATTAATTTATACTAACTTATCTCATGAGTTCTTGCTGACTTTTGTGTGGATGATTTTTTCTAAGATTTATGGAAATCATGATATAAAAGGAATTAAGGAGACACAAAAGCTCAATCTTGGGATGCCCAAGGCATCCCAAGATAATATTCCAAGAAGTCTCAAGCATCTAAGCTTAGGGATGCCCCGGTAGGCATCCCACCTTTCATCTTCAACAATTATCGGTTAGTATCGGTTGAGCCTAAGTTTTTGCTTCTTCACATGATATGTTCTATTCTTGGAATGTGATTTTAGTTTTTTTTCTTGCTATGTTAATAAAATACTTAGATCTGAAAGTTTTGAAATAAGAGAGAGTCCTCAAATGGCTACCCATTTACTTAACTACTTGTTTGAACTTCACTTATATCTTTTTGGAGTAGTTTGTTGAACACTCTCATGCTTCACATATATTATTTTGAGAGTTGATACTAGTGATGACGATTTGCACAAGCTTTGAAATTGGTCCTAATATGATGAATATCCAAGAAGGATCTAATATAAACTTTCATGTAGATCATCGGATATGATAAGTTTGATTCCTTGCAATAGTTTTGAGATATGGAGATAATAATATGTGAGTCATAATAGTGGGAATACTACTTGTGCATCCAAAATCCTTAAACAAAGTTGTGCCAAATGAGTCCACCATACCTAACTATATGTGGTATTTCCGTTCCATTCTAAGTAAATTTGTATGTGCCATCTCTAATTTTCAAAATGAATTTCCTTTTTGTGTGCTCGTACCGCTCATGAAATGGCAGTGGGTAGCTCATATTTTCCATGCTAGATGTGTTCTTCTCAAGATGAGTGTTTATTTACTTGTCATTGCACGAGAGTATGGCGGTAATAGGGATGCGCATTCCCAAAATGAAAAATAAATTTACTTTATGTTGTCAAATAATAAATTCCTTGGAAAGTGTTGGTATGGACAACACCCATGGATACGGCTAGTCGTGGAGTGTGAAAGTATGGTGGAAAAAGGAATAAACTTTATTTTATGTTTGGGAACCGCCTAGCATGGAAAGTGTTGGGAATTACTCAATTGTTTTCGTTGACGGGAAAAGTATGCCTCCCAAAATATTTTTATCTCTCAATTTTAGCTTTGAGATCTGGCACCTCCACAAATATGTGCTTCCCTCTGCGAAGGGCCTATCTATTTACTTTATGCAATTTTTATTTGAGCCTCCATCTTCTCTTATAAAGCACCAAGTAGGGAGCACTATGATCATACTTGTGCATTGGATGTAGCTAATATTCGAGCGTGTTTCATGAATGGATCAATGATTGAGCATGATGGGCTAGGGATAACTTTCTTTAGTTATATATTTTGAAAGACATGGTTGCTTGTTGATATGTTTGAGTATTGATGTCCTCATGTCAAATTATAGACTATTGCTTTGAATCATTCAAGTCAAAATATCCATGCTACAAAAGAAAGAGTATATGATGAATATGATAGGTAGCATTCCACAAAAAAAATTCCGCTTTCAATTGCTACTTTATCATGATGAGTTTTATGAGAAAGAGATCATGTTATGATGCTAGGAAAAGTGTTTGAAATTATCATTGATCAAACTTGTGCACTTTGCTAGCATGCACACTTCATAATTTATTTCTTTTATCATTTACCTACTCAAGGACCAGTAGAATTTATGCTTGGGGATGCTGATACATCTTCGACGTATCTATAATTTATGAAGTATTCCTGGTGTTATATTATCATTCTTGGATGTTTTACAATCATTTTTTGGGACTAACCTACTGACATGGCGCCCAGTGCCATTTGCTGTTTTTTGCTTGTTTTTTACAGCGCAGAAAATCAATACCAAACGGAGTCCAAACATAGCGAAAGGTTTTGGAGATTTTTCCTGGACTAGAAGACACCTGGTGGGCCAAATAAGTTCCATAGGGGATCTCTGAGGGGAGCACAACCCAAAAGGGCGCGCTCAGGTGGGTCGTGCCAACCTCGGTGGCCTCCCGCACGGCCTCTTTGCACTATAAATCGCCAAATATTTCAAAAACCCTTGGGGAGTCGATAGATCAGAAGTTCCGCCACCACAAGTCTCTGTATCCATGAAAACCAATCTGGACCCTGTTCCGGCACCCCACCGGAGGGGGAAACCATCACCGGTGGCCATCTTCATCATCCCGGCGGCCACCATGATGAGGAGGGAGTAGTCCACCCTTGGGGATGAGGGTTTGTACCAGTAGCTATGTTTTTAATATCTCTCTCTCGTGTTCTTGAGATGTCACGATCTTGATGTATCACGGGCTGTAACACCCCGAATGTAACTTTGCATAATTGTAACTCCAACTCTTGCCTTTTTCGACTATGTGATATGAGATTTCATTTGTGGTTGGGTTTTTGTCTTTCGTTTTGCATTTTTTTCATGTCATGCATTTCATCTCATGTCATCATGTGCATCTTATTTGCATTCGTGTTCGTCAAATGCATTCGGTCATTTTCCCCGTTGTCCGTTTCGTGATCTGGCACTCCCACATGCACCTGTTGCACCCCTCTAATCTCGTTTCATGAGTGGGAGAAAAATGTTCTCAGAATGGGTCGAGATTTTTTGAGTGGCCTTGGTACATCACCGGTAGGCCGCCTGTCAAATTTCGTTTCATTCGGAGGTTGTTTGATACCCCAACGGTTAACTGGGTAATCGCAAAAACCCCTCTCTTGTTGCAGCCCAACACCCCACCAAAACAGCTCGCTAACCCATCTAAACACCCTCCATGCTCTCCGTCATTGGATCACGATCATGTAGGCGAAAACCGCACCTCATTTGGACACTCCTAGCTCCCCCTACCTATAAATATGTGTCCCCCTCTCCATTTTCGGGTCCAAAACCCTAGCTCCCCTCTCCCCGTGCCGCCGGACACGTCTGGGCGACGCCGGAAGCGTCCACCACCGCCTCCGCACCACTCCCGCACCGCCACGTGGCTCGCGCCGCCCAGCGCCGCCGCGGCCCGCCCGAGCCCGGGAATGGCCCTCCCGGGCCACATCGCCCGCGCCGCTGCCCGCTCGCGAGATCCGCCACCTCCCGCTTCTCCGCGCCACCGCAGTTGCTTCTCCGCCCCACCCGAGCCCGCACTCCAGTGCCGACCACCACCTTCGCCGTGCCGGCCACTGCCGCCTCGCCGCCCGGCGACCTCACGCTCGCTGCCACCGGTCGCTGCCGCCGCCTATCTCATCGCCCATGCCTGCAAGCGCCGCCCCGCGTCGCCCTTGTCAAGGTACGGCCCGGATCTAGCCAGATCCATCCTCCCCTGCACTCTGGCGAGCTGCTTCCACTCCGGCCGCCGTCTTCCTCCACTCTGGCGTCATCTCCAGCCACATCCCAATGAACCTCATAATACGCGCCTGGAACCATAGATCCGGAGGTTGACCTCATTTTTCTTCTAAGTCCTGGAATCACATTTTCTGCACTTGTTCATCATGCCATATCTCCATGACCGTAGCTCCGTTTTAGGTGCATGATATATCAAAATGTTCGTCTCGTGATGCTATTCATGTTAGTGTCATTTGAATGCATGTTACTGTCAATATTGATGCCCTAACCTTCATTGAAAAAATGCTATATGATGTTGTCTGCTGGAATTCAACATAACTTGCTGATTTGTCATTTTTGTTGCATTTTGTTTGTGCATCCTATGAGCATGATATCTACATGTCTTATGAGATCCATCATGCCATGTTTACAGTGGTGCAAGCCTTGTATTTTTACGAGTTATGTGGTGACTCGCACAAGCATGGAAAGTAGGCCTCATGATGTTGCTGATTTCAGACAGTGTTTTTGCTGTCATTTCCTGTTACATTTTGATGCTATGTTCCCAGTTTGCTACCATGAGACCGTGCATGTTTTGAGGTAGTTCAATAAGAGTGTTTTGAATATGTGGTATTTCTCTATCGATTCATGCCTCTGGTTGCAATTATGGAGTACTCTAGCTTATCGTTACCATGCTCTACTTTTGCTAAACATTGTTGCTGGCAGATTGTTAACATGAGTTTCGGTTTTGCCATGTGTTTTGCTAGTGATCCATGCACCCTATAAACTTGCTCTTGCCATGCTTAGCTTCATGAATATGTCCTCTTACTGTTGGTTACCTTGTGATGCCATGAAATGCTTTGTGGTGAGTGGCATGAGCTTGCAAAGTTGCTATCATGAATCTGTTTCTGCCATGTCATGTTTTTCTTCCAAGTCTGAAACTGATCATATAACTTGCCATGTTTGCATGGGTGTCACCATATTCTCCGTGCCTCTTTGGTTAAAGTTCAGTAAGGGAGTTTTATTTTATGGTTTGCGTACCAGCATGCCATTCCTTTTTTGCCATGATGTGTTCCTATAGCATGTCGTTTGCTAGCTCTAAACATTGCTTTATGATGCTGTTTTGACATGTTTAGTATTTTCTCTTAAGTCTGTGAATCTGTTATCATTTGCATTTTTTCCATGCTATTTTGAGCTTGTTCTAGTGAGTTCTAGCAGGAGCTCAGTGTTCCTGATTTGTAGAGCTTCATGTGTACTTTAAGGCCATGTGCTTCGTTGCTATGTTGGAGTGCTGCGACATAGTTTCTTGTTGCATTCTAAGTGCTATGATGCTGTTAAGCGCGGCTTTGCATCATTCTTGTTTTTCTTGTCATTTGCAAACCGTGCATCCGTTTCTGGTAATCCTTATATCGATTTTGACCGAAATCACCTCATCTTTCCAGCGACATACTTGGTTTGACAAGTTGATGCCTTGGTCATATTTCCCTTCCGGAGTACCCATATGCATTACATATCATACCTTGCATTTCATGCCATGTCTTGCATCATGTTGATTGTGCATTGCATCGTGATTGAATGTTATTCCATTGCTTGTGTTCTTCCTTTGGGTAGATCCGGGAGACGAGTTCATGAATGAGGAACTTGTTGAGTACGCTAACGAGGAGCAAGCTTTCGACAACTCTGAGAACTTTCCAGGCAAGATGATCATTACCCTCAATAACACTTCTATCTTTGCTTGATAGTTGTTCATTCTATCGCTATGTCGCGCTACCTACCACTTGTTTATCATGCCTCACATATTGCTCTGTCAAGCCTCTAACCCACCTTCCTAGCAAACCGTTGTTTGGCTAAGTTACCACTTTTGCTCAGCCCCTCTTATAACGTTGCTAGTTCCAGGTGCCTTGCGGGTTGTTCCATGCTGTTCCATGGATATGTTGGGATATCACCTTATCTCTTATTTAATTAATGCACCTATATACTTGGCAAAGGGTGGAAGGCTTGGCCTTTTGCTCGGTGTTTTGTTCCACTCTTTCCACCTTATTTTCTGTCATACCGGTGTTATGTTCCTTGATTTTGTGTTTCTTTCATGGTTGGGGTTATGGGACCCCCTTGATAGTTCGCTTTGAATAAAACTCCTCCAGCAAGGCCCAACCTTGGTTTTACATTTGCCTAACAACCTAACCTTTTCCCCTGGGAGTTGCAAACCCAAGGGTCATCTTTATTTTAACCCCCTAGGCCAGTGCTCCTCTGAGTGTTGGTCCGAACTGGGCAATGTCTGGTGCCCCCTGGGTTACCAGGATCTCAGCCAACCCGATGTCTGGCCCATCCGGTGTGCCCTGAGAGTGAGATACGTGCGACTCCTATCGGGATTTGTCGGCACATCGGGCGGTCTTGGTGGTCTTGTTTTACCATTGTCAAAATGTCTTGTAATCGGGATTCCGAGACTGATCGGGTCTTTCCGGGAGAAGGAATATCCTTCGTTGATCGTGAGACCTTGTGATGGGCTAAGTGTTGGGGAACGTTGCAGAAAACAAAAAAATTTCTACTCGTTTCACCAAGATCATCTAGGAGTTCATCTAGCAACGAGTCATTGGATGCATCTACATACCTTTGTAGATGGCGCACGGAAGCGTTCAAAAGAACGGTGATGATGTAGTCGTACTCGACGTGATCCAAATCACCGATGACCAGCGCCGAACGGATGGCACCTCCGCGTTCAACACACGTACGGGACGGGAGACGTCTCCTCCTTCTTGATCCAGCAAGGGGGAAGGAGAGGTTGATGAAGATCCAGCAGCACGACGGCGTGGTGGTGGATGCAGGGCGTCACAGAAGCAGGGCTTCGCCAAGACTACGAGGGAGAGACGTAACGGGGGGAGATGGAGGCGCCAGGGGCTGGTGTAAAATCCCTCCTCTCCCCCCACTATATATAGGGGTGCCATGGGGGGGGCGCCGGCCCTAGTAGATGAGATCTACTAGGGGGGGCGGCGGCCAAGGGGAGGTTTCCCTCCCCCCCAAGGCACCTAGGGGTGCCTTCCACCACTTGGACTCCTCCTTGGTGGAAACCCTAGGTGCATGGGCCTAGTAGGGCTGGTGCCCTTGGCCCATGTAGGCCAAGGCGCACTCCCTACAGCCCATGTGCCCCCCCGGGACAGGTGGCCCCACCTGGTGGGCCCACGGGACCCCTCCGGTGGTCCCGGTACAATACCGATAACCCCGAAACTTGTCCCGATGGCCGAAACAGCACTTCCTATATATAATTCTTTACCTCCGGACCATTCCGGAACTCCTCGTGACGTCCGGGATCTCATCCGGGACTCCGAACAACATTCGGGTTACTGCATATACATATGTTCACAACCCTAGCGTCACCGAACCTTAAGTGTGTAGACCCTACGGGTTCGGGAGACAAGCAGACATGACCGAGACGACTCTCCAGTCAATAACCAACAGCGGGATCTGGATACCCATGTTGGCTCCCACATGCTCCATGATGATTTCATCGGATGAACCACGATGTCGAGGATTCAATCAACCCCGTATGTTACTTGCCCGAGATTCGATCGTCGGTATCCCAATACCTCGTTCAATCTCGTTACCGGCAAGTCACTTTACTCGTACCGTAATGCATGATCCCGTGACCAGACACTTGGTCACTTTGAGCTCATTATGATGATGCATTACCGAGTGGGCCCAGCGATACCTCTCCGTCATACGGAGTGACAAATCCCAGTCTTGATCCATGTCAACCCAACAGACACTTTCGGAGATACCCGTAGTCTACCTTTATAGTCACCCAGTTACGTTGTGACGTTTGGTATACCCAAAGCACTCCTACGGTATCCGGGAGTTACACGATCTCATGGTCTAAGGAAAAGATACTTTGACATTGGAAAACTCTAGCAAACGAACTATACGATCTTGTGCTATGTTTAGGATTGGGTCTAGTCCATCACATCATTCTCCTAATGATGTGATCTCGTTATCAATGACATCCAATGTCCATAGTCAGGAAACCATGACTATCTGTTGATCAACGAGCTAGTCAACTAGAGGCTTGCTAGGGACATGTTGGTGTCTGTTATTCACACATGTATTACGATTTTCGGATAATACAATTATAGCATGAATAAAGACAATTATCATGAACAAGGAAATATAATAATAATGCTTTTATTATTGCCTCTAGGGCATATTTCCAACACTAAGTTGGGACACTCCTGCAGGGTATAAACTTTTGAGAGCCGTGCCCGCGGTTATGTGGCATATGGGAATTTGTTAATATCTGGGTGTAGAGAACTTGACACTTGACTTAATTAAAATGAATCAACCGCATGTGTAGCCATGATGGTCTCTTTCCGACGGAGTCCGGAAATTGAACACGGTTTGGGTTATGTTTGAACGTAAGTAGTTTTAGGATCACTTCTTGATCAGTTCTAGCTTTCCGACCGTTGCATAGCTTCTCTTCTTACTATTAGTTGCGTATGTTAGCCACCATATATGCTTAGCGCTTGCTGCAACTCCACCTCATTATCATATCCTACCATAAGCTTAAATAGACTTGATCTCGCGGGTTTTGAGATTGCTGAGTCCTTGTGACTCACGGATACTTCCAAAACAGTTACAGGTGCCGATGATACCAGTGCAGGTGATGCTACCAAACTCAAGTGGGAGTTCGACGAGGACCTTGGTCGTTACTATGTGTCTTTTTCTGATGATCAATAGTGGTGCCCAGTTGGGACGATCGGGGATCTAGAAGTTGGGTTTGTCTTCTTTTCATTTGGTTGTCCGTAGTCGGACTATGAGTATACTCTGATGATGTATGAATTATTTGATATTGTGTGACATGGCGATTGTAAGCCAACTATGTATTTATCCCTTTCTTGTTCATTACATGGGATTGTGTGACAAAACACAATGTGGTTATGCCTCTAAGTCATGCCTCGATACATGGGAGATATAGCCGCATCGTGGGCGTTACAAGTTGGGTATCAGAGCCATCCCCGACTTAGGATCCCCCCTACTTGATCTAATCACTGACGTTGTTGAGTTTAGAAAAAATGTTTTGAGTCTTAGGATTATATATATCGAAGAGTACGATTCTTTTTACTCCTCAGTCCCTTCGTCGCTCTGGTGAGGCCTCCTAACGTAGATGTTTTGACTTTCCTCTCCTCAAATTTCATGAATTTTTTTTAGGATCACGCGGGTATCTTGGAATTGTTATGATATTCTTGTGAGTAGAACATTGTTCTTGGTGCCTCCTGACATTTAGTGGTTGTGGCAGTGTCCAAGGGAGTTGAGCTCTAAGGTGTTGTCGTCACAATTTTATCGTTGCAGTTCTGGAATACCTGAGTTCGCCGACATTGAAATCTCTTTTATGTAGTTGTTGGTGAGATAACCTCGATGCCACCTAGTACTAGGGCGGGAGTTCGGGAGTATTTCCATAGCTCGTATAACGGATGCTTTTCGAAGGTTGAGGTACACGATTTCCACAGTTTTCTTGGTTATGTGTTGACTGATGGATACAGTTGGAGTGTAGGGCTTGTTAGTTGTGTGATATATGTTGTGCCTCTCTGTATCCCCAACACCAGATTGCATAACCAGAAAGTTTCGGGAGTTAATAGGTGGGAATTCAAGTAGCTCTAGTTATTCTTCCCGCAGATATTTGGTTTGTGATTGGGTAATCCTTACCACTTATTTGTTCCAGTTGTACCTTTTTGTTTCATTCATCAACCTTATCTAAGTGGCTTCTCAACTTATTGGACGTGTGATGTTAACTTTGGAATTCATTCATTCAATCCTTGTTGTAATGTTTATTGTGAAGACTATATGTTGCAATTTCTATTTGTTGATTCAGCTTGTCTATCTATCTATCTATCATGGTTCTAACGGATGTCACCCTCTTCAGGATGGCTCCTCCAACGCGTCTGAATCTGCAACGTAATGATGGGGAACAGACGAACCCTCCACCTCCACCTCCGCCTCCGGAGGCATGGCAAGTTTTCATGGAAGCCACCAACGCTAACAACCAGATGCTTTTACAACTCTTGCAAGAGTGCAACCAAGGCCAAGGCAACCAAGGAAATCAAGGTCAAGGGCAATTCAACAATCAGCCTCAGTTTGATACCCTCAACCAATTCCTTGCAAATCAGCCTAAGTCTTTCAGCAACTGTGTCGAGGCCACAGACGCTGATGATTGGCTCATGGACATCAGCAAGCATTTTGAATGTAGCAATGTCAGGCTTGAGGACTTTGTCAAGTTCACTTCTTTTCAGCTCAAGGACCAAGCTGCTTATTGGTATCAACAATACAAAGATTCCAGAGGAGGTCGAGTGATTACCTGGGATGATTTCTGCCGAGATTTCAAAGCTCACCACAATCCTACAAGTGTTGCTGAGAGGAAGCATGAGGAGTTCCGCAATCTTAAGCAAGGCAACATGTCCATGTACCAATACAACATCCAGTTTCAGAAACTTGTTCACTTCGCAAGGCAAGACATTCCTGATGAAAAAAGCATGATCTATCACTTCAGGGGTGGCCTCAAAGAAGATCTGCAGTTAGCTCTCATGCTTCTTGAGCCTACTAAGTTTGATCACTATAACACGGCCCTCAAGTAAGAAGGTGTTCAGCTCAAGTGTGAGGCTTCAAAGAAGAGAATCAGGGATGCAGTTCAGTCTTCTTCTTCCTCATAAGTGGTAGCTAAGCAATAGAAGTTCTAGCTTCCTTCGCCCCTCTGTTTCGTCAGCCCTACCAGCAGAAGAACAAAGGTGGCCACGGATCTTCCCACCCACCCAACCCAGGCTATCAGAACAAGTCTCAGAATCAAGCTCCAAAGACAAGTGGCGCTCCTTCTTATCACCGTCTGCTCTCAGAGGTGACTTGCAACAACTGTCAGCAGAAAGGTCACTATGCTAACAAGTGCTTTAACCAAAGGCGCCTTTCGCCTCCTCCTCCTATGAGGTCTTCAAGCAATGCAGTGGTCAAGCATAATCCCAAGTCTGCAAGAGTGAACTTGATGAACTCAGTTCAAGCAGAGATTCTTCAGAAGTGATCATGGGTAATCTCCAACTTAATGATATTCCTGCAAAAGTTTTATTTGATACTGGTGCATCGCATTGTTTCATCTCAAGACCTTTTGCATCAAAGCATGAGCTGGTTTTCCAAGATTTTCCTAGACCGTTATCAGTTGTTTCTCCGGGTAAATTCATGAACGCAAGCTCCATGGTTCGGGATGTTTCTATCAAGATGGGCAACTATAAATTTCTGTCTTCTCCAATTGTTCTTGGCGACTCGGATATTGATCTAATTTTCGGGATGGACTGGCTTTCTAAGCACAAGGCTCAACTTGATTGTGCTGCCAGGGAAATTAAGTTGACACACTCTTCTGATGATGTGATCATCTATGCCGCTCGGGACGAAACCATTCGGTTGTCCTCTCTCAATGAGAAGGGCGAGTTAGATGCAATTTCTCAGATTCCAGTCGTTTGTGATTACCAAGATGTATTTCCAGAAGAGCTTCCGGGTATGCCTCCTCACCAGCCAGTTGAGTTCGTTATCGATCTTGAGCCTGGTACTGAACCCGTTTGCAAGCGTCCATACAATCTTGGACCAAAGGAGCTGAAGGAATTGAAGAAACAGCTCGATGAACAAGAGCGTCTGGGTTTGATCAGACCGAGTTCATCTCCATGGGGTTGTGGTCTTCTTTTTTGTCTAGAAGAAGGATAGCACATACCTACTTTGCGTCGATTAACGTCCATTGAACAAGAAGACAATCAAGAACAAGTATCCACTTAGCAATATCAATGAGCTATTCGAGCAACTTAAAGGTGCATAAGTATTCTCCAAGCTTGACCTCCATATGGGTTATCATCAGATTCACATTCGCGAACAAGATATCCCCAAGACAACATTTAGAACAAGATTTGGTTCTTATGAATATACTGTCATGTCTTTCGGCCTTGTCAATGCTAACGATGTCGTGTACCTAGGGGAGGGCAATAGACCTGATCTAAGCAACCCTCCCAAGGACACTGCCCTACATTTAAAGACAATCAAAGGACAGCAAGTTCAAACCGACTGGAATCACCAGAATGCATGCCCACTCGACCAACGTCTCCATTCGGATACCCCAATTCCATTCGACCAATATGAAGTCACTCGACGATGCAAGAAACTACTCGGAATATAGAAGGCCTAACATCTCTCAGGATGGCAACGGCCTGCCATTCATTTTGTAGTCTTAAAGATCATTTATATCTCTTTATTAGTGGCGTTACCAGTAACGCCTTACCTTAATGAACATTGAACCCCTTGTAACATGGGCTGGCTGGGGTCCTGGCGCACTCTATATAAGCCACCCCCTTCCACTGGCACAAGGGTTCGGACCCCCTATAACTTCACGCATAATCCAATCGACCGAGCCTCCGGGAACCGAGATGTAGGGCTGTTACTTCCATCACGAAGGGCCTGAACTCGTACATCTTGCGTGCACAATCTCACCGTAGCTAGGATCTTGCCTCAACATTCCTACCCCTACTTTACTATAAGACTTAGAACCACGACAGTTGGCGCCCACGGTGGGGCCGGTGTCTTACCAACTTTCTGGTGAGGTTGCGATTTCTCTGAGTCCTTTCATCAGGATTTCCGGTGGAGGTTTGGCTGAGGGCCGCGAGATCCGTCTCGTCGCGCTCATCTTTATCGCCGACGACTCCGCTTGGCTTCAGGAAGCTCCTCTCGACGTTGAGGCGCTCCCCGTCCGTGGGGCGACGGACTTTCGTGCGTGCATTCGCAGTGTCCTTTTACGGCAGCCGTCGACTCAGTATCGGTCGACTCCCGCGGCATCTTCGCTCCCCACTGTTCGCCGTCACAAGACATCCCGTCGGTCAGGGCTTCAGCAGTGGGTGAAGCATGCGGTGGCACGTCAGTCGGCCACCCCTCATGTTGCGGCAATCGAGCCCGACGAATCTCTCTACGGCCTGTTCCACTGGCTCCGACAAGACCCTGTCCGAGTGCGACAGCAGCGACCTCGCGGCGGAGGTCCTGATGGTTGACACGCCTCGCAGTCCGCTTGGCATGCATCGCAACGGTGGCGACGACGGCGGCGGCGATCCGTCGCGCGTTCATGAAGAGTACCACCCCGAAACTCTCTCTTCCCAGCAGAGGGAGGAACTTCACCACCGCAATGTGGAGGCCCTCCACACACCCGTTGTCGGTGAGTCCTCTGAGGCTTGGGCCTTGGAGGTGGCACGATTGGCCACTTTTGCTGAGCGCACCGGACTGGAGAACCTTCAGCGTGCAATCGACGACCGTGCTCGCCGACAGATCCCCGAGTCCAGTCGACAGCTGCAGCAGCTATTTCCCCTAGAACCACAGGTATACTGCACTCCGATTCAGAATCTTACCGCTGCCGCTCGTATAGCAGAATCTATTCAGCCGTCCCAGTCAGAAGCCGGTAGAGGTTTGATGCAGATCAGAGCGCTGCTCCGAGCAGCGGGAGAGCAGAATACTGCAGTGTCTCAGTCGCGTAACAGAATCCATAGCAGATCTGTAGTTGTTAACACTGTTTAGTCAGCTCACAACCCAAGATCGCCTCCGCGACATGAAGGACCAGGGCATCGCCAAGGGTAGTACTTGGGTCGGAACCATGAACAGCACGATCATCGGCTCGACCGCGATGACCGCCGTCGAGTGCCTACGCCCCCTCCGAGGGGCGAATCATACATGCCCCGACATTATGATGATAGGCGCCCGTAAAGAAAAGAGCGGAGGAGGCCAGTCGACCCGAGAGAACCAGTATTTGATGCAAGGTCCATTTTGCTACAAGGTTTGGTGGACAAGAATCGAGCACATAGAGAAGGGCAAGACAAAGATCGCCCAACTCGAAGCAGAGTGCATTTTTCTGGTCCCGAGTGTTTTAGCAGAGCCATCAGGGCTGCAGAGATCCCTCCCAACTTCAGGTTGGCGACTAGGGTTAGTAAGTTCACTGGTGAATCAAAGCCTGGCACTTGGCTTGAGGATTACCAAGTGGCTGTGCAGATCGGTGGAGGAAACGATGATGTGGCCATGAAGCATCTACCCCTGATGCTTGAAGGATCAGCTAGAACTTGGTTGAATCAGTTGACCCCTGGCAGTATTTTCAGCTGGGATGAGTTGGCTTCAGTGTTCATTAGAACGTTCGAGGGCACGCGCAAACGACCAGCAGGATTGGCAGAATTGCAGCACTGTGTGCAGAAGCTGAATGAAACTTTGAGGGATTACATCCAGAGGTGGTCCACTTTGCATCACACTGTGGAGAATGTATCTCAGCATCAAGCAGTTTGTGCCTTCAAGGAGGGTGTTCGTTATCGGGAGCTCAACCTGAAATTTGGTCGGACAGGAGATATGTCCCTAACCCGAATGATGGAAATAGCAACTCGGTACGCAAATGGTGAAGAGGAAGACCGACTCCGCAGCGGCAAGAGCAAACTAGTCGGCCAGGACACCGGAGGAGGTAATTCCAATCGGAAGCAGAACCTGCGGGCCCTGGAGAGGTTGCAGTTGCAACCCAAGGAAAAGCTAAAGGAAAACCTAAGGGTCCGTGGACCCCCAAGAAGGTGAAGGATTCAGCCGGGAACGACGTGCTGGATTTGCCATGTCACATTCACATCTAGAAAGACGAAGAGGGTAATCTTATCTATCCCAAGCATACCACTCGACAGTGTCGAGTCCTTATACAACAGTTCTGAGAAAAACAATCCGGTGAGAAAGAGAAGGAATTTGATAAGGATGATGACAAAGAAGAGGACGATGATGGATTTCCCAATATCAATTCCACTTTGGTGATTTTTGCTGACATCAAAAGCAAAATTTGACTGAAAGTCACCAATAGGGAAGTTAACATGGTTGCTCCGGCAACCTCGATGTATCTGAAATGGTCAAAGACTCCTATAACGTTCGACCAGTCAGATCACCCGCCGCATGTTGCCACCCCTGGGAGGCAAGCGTTGGTGGTTGACCCGGTCATTGGAGGCACCCGATTGACCAAAGTCTTGATGGATGGTGGCAGTGGATTGAACATTTTTATGCTGAGACGCTCCGAGGGATGGGCATTTCGATGTCCAAACTCAGCAAGAGCAACATGCAGTTCCATGGAGTTATACCTGGAAAGAAAGCCGATTCACTCGGCCAAATCACTCTTGGTGTGGCTTTCAGTGATTCAAAGAATTATCGTAAGGAAAAGTTGACATTTGAAGTCGTGGATTTTCACAGTGCCTATCATGCTATCCTGGGTAGAACTACGTATGCCCGTTTCATGGCTCGACCATGTTATGTGTATCTCAAACTCAAGATGCCTGGCCCTAGGGGCATGATTACAGTCACTGGTAATCGGCAGTGAGCAGAAGAGTGCTTTCAGAAGGGCTCGAAGATTGCCATGAACAGATGGCAGCAATAGAAATGGAGGAATACAAGAAGACAACAGATCCGAGTGATTTGTTGAGAGCTAAGAAGCGTGCTTCAGAGTCTGCATTTAAGTCATCTGGTGAAACAAAGTCAGTTCATATTCACCCGACTGATCCCAATGCTGCTCTGACCCACATATCAACAACACTCGACAGCAAATAGGAAGAAGCGCTCATCCAGTTCCTCCATGAGAACTGGGACATCTTTGCATGGAAACCTTCTGACATGCCTGGTGTACCCAGAGAACTGGCTGAGCACCGTTTTCGAGTCGACCCAAAAGCAAGACCTGTCAAAGAGCACCTCCGATGGTCCGCTGTGGAGAAAAGAAAGGCAATTGGCGAGGAACTGGCTCGGCTTTTGGCACCTGAGATCATCCGAGAGATTTACCACTCCGAGTGGCTCGCCAATGTAGTCATGGTTCCCAAGAAGAATGATTCACTCTGTATGTGTTTTGACTTCAAGCATATCAATCGGGCCTGCCCGAAAGATCACTTCCCTCTCCCTCGCATCGATCAAATAGTTGACTCGACCGCGGGATGTGAGTGATTGTCCTTTCTGGATGCATATTCTGGGTATCATCAGATCCGACTGTATGGACCCGATGAAATAAAAACAGCTTTCATCACCCCATTCGGGTGCTTTTGCTATGTTACCATGCCCTTTGGTCTCAAGAATGCTGGGGGCACATTCATGCGTATGATACAGAAGTGCCTGCTCACTCAAATCAGTCAGAATGTGGAAGCGTACATGGATGACATCGTGGTTAAGTCACGAAAAGGTTCTGACCTGCTGACTGACCTTGCTGAAACCTTTGCCAATATGAGAAGATATGATATCAAGCTTAACCCGTTGAAGTGTACATTTGGAGTTCCAGGTGGAAAGTTACTCGGTTTTCTCGTTTCCGAACAAGGTATTGATGCAAACCCAAAAAAAGTTGGTGCAATACTCTGAATGAAACGCCCTGTGCGCATACACTACGTTCAGAAGCTTACTGGTTGTTTGTCCGCTTTGAGTCGGTTCATCTCTCATCTCGGTGAAAAGGCATTACCTCTTTACCGATTGATGAAGAAATCTGATAAGTTCGAGTGGACTCTTGAAGCTGACGCAATGTTTGTAGAGCTCAAAACCCCGATTTCCACCCAGCCAGTGCTCGTTGCTCCAATCAGCAAAGAGCCTTTACTGCTTTATATTGCAACCACTTGACAAGTTGTCAGCATAGTACTCACGGTCGAGCGGGAAGAAGAAGGTAAAGCCTATAAGGTTCAACACCTAGTGTATTATATTTCTGAAGTCTTAACTCCATCCAAGCAGAGATATCCGCATTATTAGAAGCTTGTCTATGGAATTTACTTGACTTCGAAGAAAGTGGCACATTATTTCTCAAATCACTCCATCATAGTCGTCAGCGGTGCTCCATTATCAGAAATTCTGAACAACGGAGATGCAACTGGTCGAGTGGCAAAGTGGGCGATTGAATTTCTTCCATTGGATATCAAGTTTGAGGCAAAGAAAGCAACAAGTCCCAAGCAATAGCAGATTTCCTCATCGAGTGGATTGAACAACAGCAACCGACTCAAGTTCAGTCGGAACATTGGACTATGTTCTTTGATGGATCCAAGATGTTGAGTGGTTCTGGCGCTGGAGTTGTTCTAGTATCCCCGCAAGGTGATAAACTTAGTTATGTCCTTCAGATTCACTTTGACTCCTCCAAAAATGAAGCTGAGTACGAAGCACTTCTGTATGGGTTGCAAATGGTCATTTCACTCGGCATCCGTCGCCTGATGGTCTATGGTGATTCAGATTTGGTGGTTAATCAAGTAATGAAGGAGTGGGATGTCAGAAGCCCATCTATGACTGGCTATTGCAATGCAGTGAGAAAATTAGAAAAGAAGTTTGAAGGGATAGAGCTTCACCACATTCCTCGACTGAAGAATCAGGCAGGAGATGACCTGGCAAAGATAGGTTCCAAGCGAGAGCCCATTCCCAGCAATGTGGTTTTGGAGCATCTTCACACATCATCAGTCCAGGAGGATCCCTTCACAGAAGAGCCCCCACAGCCTAAGAGTTCTACCGATCCGACTAAAGTCGAAGTCCCAGCCGTGGTCGACTTAGTCATGGAGGTTTTGGCCGTCATTCCTAGCTGGACAGTGCCGTATATCGCATATATCCTCAGGAAAGAACTTCTAGAAGACGAAGATGATGCACGACAGATTGTCCGTCGATCTAAAGCCTTCACTGTGATAAGTGGTCGACTGTACAGGGAAAGTGTGACAGGAGTTGCCCAGCGATGCTTTGCCCCATAGGAAGGTCAAATGATTCTCAATGATATCCACTCAGGGACTTGTGGTCACCATGCGTCCTCACGGACAATCGTGGCCAAAGCATACTAAGCAGGTTTTTACTGGCCGCGAGCAAATGAAATGGCAAACAAAATAGTCGACAAGTGTGAGGGTTGCCAGTTCTACTCCAACATGTCTCACAAGCCCACTTCAGCCTTGAAGACCATTCCACTCGTCTGGCCATTTGCCATTTGGGGATTGGATATGATTGGACCCTTGAGGACTGGTAGAAGTGGTTTCACTCACCTGCTTGTTGTAATCGACAAGTTCACTAAATGGATTGAAGCCAAGCCCATCAAGAACCTCGATTCAGGCACTGCCGTCAGCTTTGTCATGGGGTTAACATTTAGATTTGGAGTCCCACATAGCATCATCACAGACAATGGTTCAAACTTTGAATCAGATGAGTTCAGAGCTTTGTGTGCTTCCCAAGGCACTCGGGTCGACTATGCTTAAGTCGCTCACCTAGGCAAGAAGAAAGAGCAAATGGTTTGATCCTTGAAGGATTGAAGCCCAGATTGATGCGAGACCTCAAGCATGCAGCTGGCGCCTGAGTAGATGAGTTACCATCAATACTATGGGGTCTGAGAACAACACCAAATTGGTCTACTGGCAGGACTCCCTTCTTCATGGTATATGCAGCTGAAGCCGTACTACCGACTGATTTGCTTCACAATGCCCCACGAGTAGCGCTTTTCTCAGAGTTAGAAGCACAACAAGCCCGGAAAGATGCTGTTGACCTTCTGGAAGAGGAAAGAGAGATGGCCCTGATCAGGTCGACCATCTATCAACCAGATCTTCATCGGTTCCATGCCAGAAACGTCAGGGGTCGTGTATTTCAGAAGGGGGGCCTGGTTCTCCGAGTGGATCAGCAACGACCACACAAGCTGGCTCCTGCTTGGGAGGGCCCCTTCATCATCACCAAAGTGTTTCACAATGGAGCATACCACCTGTACGATGTGGAGCACAAGAAGGACGAGCCACGCGCTTGGAATGCGGAACTTCTCCGCCATTTTAACACTTGAACAGTCAGAATGATTGAGATGTAATAAGAAGTATCTTTCAGTTTGTTTATCAAAGACATGGTTTTACAGTCTCCTAAATGATTGTTATTACTTATACATGAGAACAAAATCCCCTAGTGGGTGGCTTAGCCACGAATCTGATTCGCCTAAGTTTCAAAAAATCCTACCGAGTGGAGAGCATGCCTCCCACTCAGAGGCTTAGCTTCAGTCCAGTACTCGCCTAAGTTTAAAAAATCCTACCGAGTGGAGAGCATGCCTCCCACTCGGGGGCTTAGCTACAGTCCAGTAATTGCTTATGTTTAAAAAATCATACCGAGTGGAGAGCATGCCTTCCACTCAGGGGCTTAGATGCAGTCCAGTACTCGCCTAAGTTTAAAAAATCCTACCGAGTGGAGAGCATTCCTCCCACTCATGGGCTTAGCTGCAGTCCAGTACTCGCCTAAGTTTAAAAAATCCTACCGAGTGGAGAGCATGCCTCCCACTCGGGGGCTTAGCTGCAGTCCAGTACTCGTCTAAGTTTAAAAAATCCTACCGAGTGGAGAGCATTCCTCCCACTTGGGGGCTTAGCTGCAGTCCAGTACTCACCTAGGTTTAAAAAATCCTATCGAGTGGAGAGCATGCCTCCCACTCGGGGGCTTAGCTGCAGTCCAGTACTCGCCTTAGTTTAAAAAATCCTACCGAGTGGAGAGCATTCCTCCCACTCGGGGGCTTAACTGCAGTCCAGTACTCGCCTAAGTTTAAAAAATCCTACCGAGTGGAGAGCATTCCTCCCACTCAGGGTCTTAGCTGCAGTCCAGTACTCGCCTAAGTTTAAAAAATCCTACCGAGTGGAGAGCATTCCTCCCACTCGGGGGCTTAGCAACAGTCCAGTACTCGCATAAGTTTAAAAAATCCTACTGAGTGGAGAGCATTCCTCCCACTCGGGTGCTTAGCTGCAGTCCAGTAGTCGCCTAAGTTTCAAACACGCTCTATCGTTATCCGCAAGGACGACGAGGTGCAGGTCGACCACGACCTTATCCTCGAAGTTGCGACACAAATACAACGTCCGCTCCATCCTTATCCGCAAGGACGACGAGGTGCAGGTCGACCACGACCTTATCCTCGGAGCTACAACACAAATACAACGTCCGCTCCATCCTTATCCGTAAGGATGATGAGGTGCAGGCCGACCACGACCTTATCCTTGGAGCTGCGACACAAATACAACATCTGCTCCATCCTTATCCACAAGGACGATGAGGTGCAGGTCAACCACGGTGTTATCCTCGGAGCTGCGACACAAATACAACATCCACTCCATCCTTATCCGCAAGGACGACGAGGTGCGAGTCGACCGCGACGTTATCCTTGGAGCTGCGACACAAATACATTGTACGCTCTATCCTTATCTACAAAGACTATGACGAGCAGGTCATGGACGGCACTGAATGCCCTTGTCTATGACCCACTCGACTGAGCTGCACCACAAAGTCAGTAGCAATTCAGACTGAAGAATCAGAACCAAGAGATTCAAAAACAACCGAGCTTAGATAAAATGAACGAGCTTCCATACCACAGTTCAAAGTACTCGGGCATCAGGCCCGAAAGAGTTTAACGGTTACAAAACCACTCGGCATACCGAGGAAAATTTAATTGGATTATAAAGGTTTGTTCACTACGCGAGAGGAGGACTGGCAGGCTCGACGAACTCATCCAAGTAGATTCCATCTACAATTCGAGTGGCGGTGGCAATAACTTCTCCATGGAAGAATGGAAGTCGTGTTTCCTCGTGTTGGCAACCTTTATCGTTGCTAGCTTTTCCTCCTTGGCCTCCTTGCAATGGACTCGAACTAGTGACAGAGCCATGTCAGCACCGCATCGAGCAGACGACTTCTTCCATTCCTGCACTCGACCAGGGATCTCGTTAGGTCGAGTCATCAAAGACTCGAGGTCGTTTTGGAGCGTCTCCTTCGGCCAGAGCACCGTGTTTATTCACGACACCGCAACCTTCAGGAGGGCGAGGTAGTCTGTGACGCTGGCAAGGAGAGATTCTAGTCGGAGCACGTTCATCGCAGGTTCATCACTAGCAGGGGAATTGATGGGGTCCAAGCTCGTCACAATTCGCCCAGTTTCTTCCTCAAAGCTTTGGCAAAATTCTGCAACCACAAAGAGCTAATGAGTCGACCGATCTAGGGTGACTTGATAAACGGAAAAACAATCGGACAAGGCAAAATACCTTCAATCATAAGGAATAACTTCTTGGTGAGTGCTCCCAGATAGGCTTCCAGGTCATTTCTCTTACGAGAAATGCTTTCGATCTTCTCGTTCAAAGCTACTTTGTCTTTCTTCAAGCGGGTCACTTCTCTGTTGGCTTCAGTAAGAGAGGTCTTCAGCTTGGCGTTCTCTACCTCTAGCGTCCCGACTGAAGCCAGCTTCTTATCAGCGAGTGTTGTTTTGTCTCAAGCCTCCTTATGCGTTGCAGCAAGATCAAGGTCCTTCTGTGCTAGAGCTTGCCTCATTTTCTCTGAAGAATATACACTCCACAAGTTGTTACCTTCTGTACCACCTACTTTGTCTTTGGCCTTTTGCAAATTCTGATTGGCCAGCTCCAAGTCAAGTTTGAGATGTCTCTTCTTCTCCTCGAAATCGGCAAATTTGGAGATGAGCTCACAAGATATCTAAAATCAGAAAAAGATACATCAGTGGACAGAATCAAATATGGTTCGCTTCCGAGTGAAAAGAACTCTAAGACTACTGCTGAATCAAATATTCAACAGTAGTCTTGGGGACCACACCCAGTGGGTGCACTTAGCATGCCCCCACTGGTCCAGATTCCACTCGACATGGTCCTCCCAGACCGAGTGGAAAGAAAGAAAAAAAAACAATTATTCTCAGACCCCAAACGACTGCCCGTAGTTGACCGCTGTCTCGGGGACTACACCCAGTGGGTACACTCTGCGTGCCCCCATTGGTCCGGATCCCACTCGACCTGGCCGGTCCAGACCAAGTGGAAGAACTAAAGGAGAAGGTATTTTTGTCAAGGCCCCCGCCGAATCACACATTCGATGGCGGCCTCGGGGACTACACCTAGTGGGTGCACTCTGCGTGCCCCCACTAGTCCAAAACTACAATCGACATAACCTAGTTGACTCAACTAGAAGAACTACTCAGCATAAGTTGCAACACTTAGTGGGTGTACAAATGTGAAGAACAGACCAACAAATAATGGAAGCGCAACGAAAAGTTTTTGGGTAGCATATCCTAATAGAACAAGCGTCAAGATAAGAGTTCATTCGGAAACCAATTTACCTAGACATTGGCTTGGAGGGCCGCACTGGCATCATAAGCTGCTTGGCTGTTCTCGTGCACCATCTTCACTCGCTCCATCATCAGACCCGCTTGACGTATGGCTTCTGCAGCAGCGCTTGCCTGGTCATCCGGAACGTAATGGGTGGTGAAGAATGGATACGGTGTTTCAGTCGTGGTAGCCTAAGAATCTTAAGGCATGATGTTGGACAGACGAAGTAGGGGCTGGCACAATCGACGATGAAGGGCGTACACTCGACACTGGAACAACAAAGGTAACAAAAGCCCGGTTCACGTCTTCAGACTGTTGAATCACGGGCTCCGTCACTGGCACCAATTGAGACGTCTGGCCAGCGGATGCCTTCTTGCTTGAAGCTCTGCCCCTCCTTCCCATGGCCCTTTGTGGCACGTCTTCATCATCATCTGGAAGTTCAATGACATTGGGTGGAGCAGCAAAGCAATCAATTATAGAAGTTCAGTCGACCATCAAAGCGTCTGAAAAGGAAGAGTCAAAGTGATAAAAGTTATACCTGCGTGGGAAGTGACTGTGTCCTCCATCTCCTCATCATCATCGTCTCGGTAAATAGAAGTTACAGAGACAACACTGCAAATTTCACAATTCACTCAGTCAAAACAATAAAATGAGTCGACCAAAGTTTGAGCCATGCAAGAACTAAGAAGTCGAGCTCAGTAGTTACCCAGAAGCAATGGGGACAACCACTTTAATCTTGGCCAGGGCCTTCCGAGGCTTTGACATCATGACTTTGGGCTGCTTAGGAGCCTTCTCTGTCGACACAGGAGATGTCGTCCGAGTGCGCTTGGAGGTTTGTGTAGTCGGTGGAGTCGCTTTGCCATGGATGCTGGTATGGGTGGGCATTTAAAACGAAAACCGAAGAACCAAACCGAAAGAACCGGGACCGGAGCCGAATAGACCTGAACCGAAAAAACCGATGCTAAATTCGGTCAGTAGTTGTAGAAAACCGAAATTGATTCGGCTAGTTTGGTTGTAACCAACGCATACCCGAAAGTACCGAGCAACCGAGAAAAATCAGGAAGAGGCAATCTCCATGTATCAGGCCCACAGCCCACTAGTCCATTTACCATGCACACGTGTCCATCAAGGGCCTTCATGTTTTCTCTAGAAAAATGTAGACCTTCACGTGGCTAAACCTTGAGCCTTGAGTCCTAGGCTCCTAGCCGCCAGCCGCCAGCCAGACGACGAGGTCGAGGTGATGCTCGTCGCCACCACTGCTCCTGCTTGATCCTGACGACTAGCGCCATGCATCTTCGCCCTCTTCCTCCCTCCACCTCAAATCTCCACCGGCTCTCTATCCCGGCCGGCCAACATCACGCCTGACGACCTGCATCTACAGACTGTGTGATCTCATCTTTGCGAGCGAGTGGCCGGCTAACCTGTCTCCAGAGATATTACTGCAATTGCATCTCTCCCATCCCTTCTATCAGATGTGTATTTCTGATTTTTTTTGTTGATAAGTTTTTGTTTCCATCAACGCTGGTGCATGTCTTCCTCCCATGCGTGTTTGCTTACTTTGTGATCGGTGTATTCGGTCAGTAACCGAGTACCGAACCGAAACATCGGTGCACCGAATCATCGGTTAGCAGCAATTTAGAAGACCGATCGGTCACCATTTTGTGAGAAGCGATATTAGTAGTAAACCGAGAAACCGAACCGAACGGTTCGGTCTAACCGAATGCCCAGCCCTAGATGCTGGCTGGGTCCTCCCTTTACTTGGAGTGCCTTTCCGAGCGAGGAGAGGAGTCGACCTCTTCACCACTGTTCAAGTCTTTGCTCTCCTTGTCTCCCCTTCCGTTAGAATGCCACTCGCCGCTGTCGCCTCCACTTGCCTCCCCGTCATCCTCCTACTCCCCGTTGGGCATCGAGTACATCTCAATGTAGATCTGCAATACACGGAGTCGAGTGGATACCAATCAGTTTCAAGAGCAAACACATATCAGAACAAGATACACTCGGAAGGAAAGAATAAGACCTTGTCAGGTTCGGTGGTGTGGTCGAGTGGAGCAACCCTCCTAGACCCCATGGGGTTGTCCTTGTTGCCGGTGGTACCTTGCAGCCACAGTGCCACCATATCCTCTGCGACATCCTCGGGATGGATCCGAGTGCTGTCTTGAACACCTGAATACATCCACATTGGATGGTCACGGGCTTGGAGTGGCTGGATGCGTCGACTGAGAAATGCTTCTAACAGGTCCATGCGGATCACACCGTCACAGACAAGCTGGACGACTCGCTCAACCAACATATTAACCTCCGCTTTTTCAGCTGGAGTCACTCTCAAGGGAGAAGGCTTTTCGACTCGATCTATGGAAAACGGGGGAAGACTAGTCGACTGACTAGGGTTCGGTTGATCCTTACAGTAGAACCAAGTCGACTGCCACCCCCTGACCGACTTGGGAAGAATCATAGCTGAGAAAGTACTTTTGTTCCTCATCTGGATCCCTAAACCCCCACACATTTGAATCACGTGTGTCCTCTCATCACTCGGATTGGCCTTCTTAACCGGCTGAGAACGACAAGTGAAAATGTGCTTGAAGAGGCCCCAGTGTGGTCGACAACCCAGAAAGTTTTCACACATGGACATGTACGCGACAAGATATGTGATGGTGTTGGGAGAAAAATGAAGTTGGGCTCCAAAGAAGTTCAGAAAAACCCAGAAGAAAGGATGGGGGGAGCAAAGAAAAACCGCGGTCGACGTGGGTCACAAGAAGGACGCACTCACCCTCTTGCGGTTGCGGCATGGTTTCGTCCCCTGGAATTTGCCAAGACTCTTGGGCGATCAGCCCCCCCGTCAACCAGATCCTCCATGTCTTCTGTCAAGATCATCGACCGAATCCAGTCGCCTTGGATCCAATCGCGCGATAGAGCGGATCTCGACGACGACCCGCCCCGGCTCGTCTTCTTCCCCTTCGCCTTCGCCGTCGCTTTCTTCGCGCACTCCAAAGCGACGGTCTTGTCCTTCCCCATTGCAGTGGAACGAGCTTGAACTGGGCGGTGACGCCGAGAGCAGAGGCGGAAGCAATGGGAAGCGGAGGAAGGAGGAGGAGAATGGGGCGCACAGTGCGAAGGCATCGGCCCCGACGCCTTATATGGCCCCGTTCCCCGAGTGGCTGACTTGTGGACCCAGATGATCCTGTCAAATCCCGCAATAGGCGCGTGCACGGTACGTGGCAAAAAAGGTGGCACGGGAATCGAGGTGCCCTTGCCTAATCTGCTCCGATTACTATGACCCTCTCTACCTTGCGCGCTTCCCCAAGTTTCGAACCCCGCGAGATCCTGAAACGACATAGCAGTCAATCGTACCGAAATTTTTATACAACACCAGTAGTCGAAGCTTATCAGC
This sequence comes from Triticum urartu, assembly GCF_003073215.2. NCBI lineage: Eukaryota > Viridiplantae > Streptophyta > Magnoliopsida > Poales > Poaceae > Triticum > Triticum urartu. The sequence continues at coordinate 284,508,668 of NC_053028.1, forward strand.
AGAAATTCACTCGACAACCTCTGAATGGCTCAAGGCGACAAAAAAGTGAAATTGAAGCTGTTGCATGGTTCACCTACCCAGTAAAATACTTCTGCAGCATAAAGATCGAGTCGGAGCCATCTTCAACTCCATTTTCCACTCGAACCGAGAACCATTCAGGGGCTAATAACGATGTCGTGTACCTAGGGGAAGGCAATAGACCTGATCTAAGCACCCCTCCCAAGGACACTGCCCCACATTTAAAGACAATCAAAGGACAGCAAGTTCAAACCGACTAGAATCACTAGAATGCATGCCCACTCGACCAACATCTCCATTCAGATACCCCAATTCCATTCGACCAATATGAAGTCACTCGTCGATGCAAGAAACCACTTGGAATATAGAAGGCCTAACGTCCCTCAGCATGGCAACGGTCTGCCATTCATTCTGTAGTCTTAAAGATCATTTATATCTTTTTATTAGTGGCGTTACCAGTAATGCCTTATCTTAATGAACATTGAACCCCTTGTAACGTGGGCTGGCTGGGGTCCTGGCGCACTCTATATAAGCCACTCCCTCCACTGGCACAAGGGTTCGCACCCCCTGTAACTTCACGCATAATCCAACTGACCGAGCCTCCGGGCACCGAGACGTAGGGCTGTTACTTCCATCGCGAAGTGCTTGAAATCGTACATCTTGCATGCACAATCTCACCGTAGGTAGGATCTTGCCTCTACATTCCTACCCCCCTACTTTACTGTCAGACTTAGAACCACGACAAATGCTCCTTGAACATTCTCTCGCATGATGAACTTCATCTTCAACCCCTACACAAATGAATTCGTCCTGGTGTATCTCGATGATATCTTGGTCTTCTCCAAGAATAAGAAGGATCATGCCAAACATTTGCGATTGGTGCTTGACAAGCTCAGAGAGTATCAATTCTATGCAAAGTTTTCCAAATGTGAGTTTTGGCTGGATGAAGTTCTTTAACTTGGTCACATCATCTCCGCCAAGGGCATTACTGTTAATCTGGAGAAGGTTTATGCAATTGTGAATTGGGAGCCTCCTCAGAATGTCAAGCAGTTCCATAGTTTTCTTGGGCTTGGAAGCTATTGCCGAAGATTCATTGAGAATTTCTCAAATATCGCAAAGCCTCTTTCGAACCTCCTCCAGAAGCATGTCAAGTATGTCTAGACTCCTGAGTGTGAGGTTGCTTTCAACACTCTCAAAGAGAAGCTAGTGTCAGCTTATGTCTTAACTTCTCCTGATGAATCCAAGCCATTCGAAGTTTTCTGCGATGCCTCATTGCAAGGTCTCGGTGCCATGTTAATGCAAGAGAAGAAAGTTGTGGCTTATACCTCTCTTCAGTTGAAGCCCAACGAAAGGAACTACCCCACTCACGATCTTGAGTTGGCGGCAGTTATCCATGCATTAATAACATGGATACATCTCTTGTTGGGAAAGCAAGTGAACATTTTCACCATCACAAGAGCCTCAAGTATATCTTCACTCAACCCAACCTCAACCTCAGTAAAACTCGTTGGGTCAAAATGATTCAAGAGTACAACCTAATTATTGAATATACTCCAGGCAAGGCCAATGTGATTGCATATGCTTTGAGCAGAAAGGCTTATAGCAACAACTTAATTCTCAAGCCATTCCAACCAGATCTTTGTGAAGCTTTCCGCAAGCTCAACCTCCAAGTTGTTCCTCAAGGTTTTCTTGCCAACCTTCAAGTCACTCCTACTTTGGAAGATCAAATTCGTGAGGCACAACTCCTTGACACCATGGTGAATAAGGTGAAACATGGTATTGCCAAGGGCTTACCCAAATACAAGTGCTATCACATTGATGATAATGACACCTTATTCTTCGAGGACAGGATTGTGGTTTCTAAAGGTGATCTAAGGAAGGTCATAATGAATGAAGCTCACAATTCTCTTCTCTCCATTCATCCAAGCAGTTCAAAGATGTACCATGACCTCAGAGCAGTCGTATTGGTGGACTCGAATGAAGCAAGAAATTTCTCAATTCGTGAATGAATGTGATGTCTACCGAAGGGTGAAAGCAGAACACCAATGACCAGCTGGTCTCCTCCAAACTCTTGCTATTTCGGAATGGAAGTTTGACCATATCGAAATGGACTTTGTCACTGGATTTCCCAAGTCCAAGCGTAGGAATGATGCTATTTTCGTGGTCATTGACAAGCTCAAAAAAGTGGGTCATTTCCTTACAATCAAAGAATCTACCACGGCAGCTTAGTTGGTAGAACTTTACACCTCTAGAATTGTCTCCTTGCATGGTATTCCGCAACTGATCTCTTCAGACTGCAGAAGCATTTTCATTTCTAAGTTCTGGGACTCCTTCTAGAAGGCCATGGGCACCAACATTCGCTTTAGCCTGGCTTTCCATCCCGAAACAAGTGGGCAAGTCGAGCGAGTCAACCAAATCCTCGAAGACATGCTCAGGGCTTGTGTCATCTCTTGCAATATGAAGTGGGAAGATTGCCTTCCATATGCCGAGTTCTCCTACAACAATAGCTTCCATAGTTCGAGCAAGGCCCCATTTGAAATTCTATGTGGCAGAAAGTGTCGTACTCCTCTCAATTGGTCCGGGACTGGTGAACGCCAACTTCTTGGCAATGACTTGGTCACAGAAGCTGAAGAAATGTGTAAAGTCATCCATGAAAATCTCAAAGCCGCGCAATCGCGCTGGAAGAGTTACTATGATAGCAAGCACCGTGACTTGGCTTTCGATATCGGAGACCATGTCTACCTCCACGTCTCTCCAATGAAAGGCACTCAACACTTCCATATCAAAGGGAAGCTTGCCCTGATATACATGGGTCCTTTCAAGATCACTGGCAAAAGAGGCGACCTCTCCTATCAACTCGAGCTTCCGTCCAACTTTGAAAATGTGCATGATCTGTTTCACATGTCACAGCTTCGCAAGTGTTTCAAGACCCCCGAGCACACTATCAACTTCAAAGAGCTTAATCTCCAAGAAGACTTGTCTTATCTGTTGCTATTCTTGAAGAAACCGAGCGCAAAAATCGCAACAAGTCAATCAAATTCCTGAAAGTTAAGTGGTCGCACCATTCTGACCGAGAAGCCGCCTGGGAGCACGAGGATCACCTCCGTTACAAATATTCGGAGTTCTTTCAGTCCTAGATCTCGGGACGAGATCCTCTTGTAGTGGTAGAGTGTTGTAACACCCCGGATGTAACCTTCCATAATTGTAACTCCAACTCTTGCCTTTTTCGGCTATGTGATATGAGATTTCCTCCGTGGTTGGGTTTCTGTCTTTCGTTTTGCATTTTATTCATGTTATCATGTGCATCTCATTTGCATTCGTGTTCGTCTCATGCATCCGGTCATTTTCCCCGTCATCCTTTTCGTGATCCGACACTCCCACATGCACCCGTTGCACCCCTCTAATCTTGTTTCGTGAGTGGGAGAAAAGCGTTCTCGAAATGGGTCGAGATTTGTCGAGTGGCCTTGGTACATCACCAGTAGGTCGTCTGTCAAATTTCGTTCCATTTGGAGGTCGTTTGATGCCCCAATGGTTAACCGGGTAACCGCAAAAGCCCCTATCTTGTTGCAGCCCAACACCCCTCCAAAACAGTCCACTAACCCATCTAAACCCCTCCATGCTCTCCATCATTGGATTAAGATCGTGTGGGCGAAAACCGCACCTCATGTGGACACTCCTAGCTCCCCTCTCCCTGCGCTGCCGGACACGTCCGGGCGACGCCAGCCGCGTCCGTCATCGCCTCCGCACCACCCCCGTGCCGCCACGTGGCATCATGCCACCCACCACCGCCGTGGCCCGCCCGAGCCCGGGACGGGCCCCCCGGCCCACATCGCCCGCTGCCGCCCGCTTTGCCACAGTTGCTTCTCCGCGCTGCCCGAGCTTGCGCTCTAGCGCCCAAGGCCACCTTCCTCGCGCCGGCCACCGTCGCCTCACCGCCCGGCCACCTCACCCTCGCCGCAACTGGCCACCGCCTACCTCATCGCCTGCACCGGCAAGCGTCACACCACGCCGCCCTCGTCAAGGTCCGGCCCGGATCCGGCCAGATCCGGCCTCCCCCTCACTCCGGCGAGCTCCTCCCACTCCGGTCGCCGTCTTCCTCCACTCCGGCGACATCTCCGGCCACATCCCGATGAACCTCGTAATCTCCGCCCGGAACCCTAGATCCGGAGGTTGACCTCGTTTTTCTTCTATGTCCTGGAATCCTAACATTTTATGCACTTGTTCATATCTCCATGACCGTAGCTCCATTTTGCGTGCATAATATATCAAAATGTTCGTCTCGTGATGCTCTTCATGTTTGTGTCATTTGCTTGGATGTTACTGTCCATATTGATGCCCTAACCTTCGTTGCAAAAGTGCTATATGATGTTGTCTGCTGGAATTTAATATAACTTGTTGATTTGTCATTTTCGTTGCATTTTGTGTGTGCAACCTACGAGCATGATGTCTACATGTTTTATGAGCTCCATCATGCCTTCTTTATATTGGTGCAAGCCTTGTATTTATATGAGTTATGTGGTGACTAGAATAAGCATGCAAAGTAGGCCTCATGATGTTGCTGACATCAGACTGTTTTTGTTGTCATTTCTTGTTACATTTTGATGCTATGTTGCCATGTCGCTACCATGAGATCCAAGCACATTTTCAGGTAGTTTAGTAAGAGTGTTTTGAAGATGTCGTATTTCTCTATCCAGTAATGCCTCTAGTTGCAATTATGGAGTACTCTAGCTTGTCATTACCATACCCTACTTTTGCTTAATATTGTTGCTGGCTGATTGTTAACATGAGTTTTAGTTTTGCCATGTGTTTTGCTAGTGATCAATGCACCCGATGAACTTGCTCTTGCCATGCTTAGCTTCATGAATATGTCTACTTACTGTTGGTTTACCTTGTGATGCCATAAAATACTTTTTGGTGAGTGCATTAGCTTGCAAAGTTTCTATCATGAATCTGTTTATGCCATGTCATGTTTTTCTTCTAAGTCTGAAACTGATCATATAACTTGCCATGTTTGCATGGGTACCACCTTATTTTCCGTGCATCAACTGTAGCATGTTGTTTTCTAGCTCTAAAAATTGCTTTGTGATGTTGTTTTGACATGTTTAGTACTTGCTCTAAGTCTATGAATCTGTTATCATTTGCATTTCTGCCATGCTATTTTGAGCTTGTTCTATTGAGTTTTAGCAGGAGCTCAATGGTCATGATTTGTAGAGCTTCATGTTTACTTTAATGCCATGTGCTTTCCTGCTATGTTGGAGTGATGTAGCATTGTTTCTTGTTGAATTCTAAGTGATATGATGCTGTTAAGAGCAACTTTGAATCATTCTTGTTTTGCCTGTCATTTGCAAACCGTGCATCCATTTCCGGTGATCCTTATATCGATTTCGACCGAAATCACCTCATCTTTCCAGCGGCATACTTAGTTTGCCAAGTTGTTGCCTTGGTCATCTTTTCCCTTCCAGAGTACCCATATGCATTGCACATCATACCTTGCATTTCATGCCATGTCTTGCATCATGTTGATTGTGCATTGCACCATGATTGATTGTTGTTACGTTGCTTGTGTTCTTGCTTTGGGTAGAGCCAGGAGACGAGTTCATGAACATGGAACCTGTTGAGTACGCTAACGAGGAGCAAGCTTTCGACAACTCTGAGAACTTTGCAAGCAAGATGATCATTTCCCTGGATATCACTTCTATCTTTGCTTGCTAGTTGTCCGTTCTATCGCTATGTCGCGCTACCTACCACTTGTTTATCATGCCTACCATATTGCCATGTCAAGCCTCTAACCCACCTTCCTAGCAAACCATTGTTTGGCTAAGTTACCGCCTTTTCTCAGCCCCTCTTATAGCATTGCTAGTTGTAGGTGCCTTACACGTTGTTCCATGTTGGTACATGGATATGTTGGGATATCACCTTATCTCTTATTTAATTAATGAATCTATATACTTTGCAAAGGGCGGAAGGCTTGGCCTTTTGCTTGGTGTTTTGTTCCACTCTTGCCGCCTTAGTTTCTGTCATACTAGTGTTATGTTCCTTGATTTTGCGTTCCTTACGCGGTTGGGGTTATGGGACCCCCTTAACAGTTCGGTTTGAATAAAACTCCTCTAGTGATACATCTCCGTTGTATCTACTTTTCCAAACACTTTTGCCCTTGTTTTGGACTCTAACTTGTATGATTTAAATGGAACTAACCTGGACTGGCGCTGTTTTCAGCAGAATTGCCATGGTGTTGTTTGATGTGCAGAAAACAAATATTCTTGGAATGACCTGAAACTCTATGGAACATCTTAGAAAAAAAATAAAAAATCCTAGCCAAAGATGAAGACCAGGGGGCCCACACCCTTCTCACGAGGGTGGGGGGCGCCACCCCTAGGGCGCGCCCCCCTACCTCGTGGGCCCCCTGGATGCCCTCCGACGCCAACTCCAACTCTATATGTTTGCTTTCGGAGAGAAAAAAAATTCAGAGATAACAAATCATCGCGTTTTACGATGCGGAGCCGCCACCAAGCCCTAAAACCTCTCGGGAGGGCTGATCTGGAGTCTGTTCGGGGCTCCGGAGAGGGGGATTCGTCGCCGTCGTCATCATCAACCATCCTCCATCAACAATTTCATGATGCTCACCGCCGTGCGTGAGTAATTCCATCGTAGGCTTGCTGGACAGTGATGGGTTGGATGAGATTCACCATGTAATCGAGTTAGTTTTGTTAGGGTTTGATCCCTAGTATCCATTATGTTCTGAGATTGATGTTGCTATGACTTTGCTATGGTTAATTCTTGTCACTAGGGCCCGAGTGCCATGATTTCAGATCTGAACCTATTATGTTTTCATGAATATATGTGAGTTCTTGATCCTATCTTGCAAGTCTATAGTCACCTACTATGTGTTATGATCCGGCAACCCCGAAGTGACAATAATCGGGACCACTCTTGGTGATGACCATAGTTTGAGGAGTTCATGTATTCACTATGTGCTAATGCTTTGTTCCGGTTCTCTATTAAAAGGAGGCCTTAATATCCCTTAGTTTCCAATAGGACCCCGCTGCCACGGGAGGGTAGGACAAAAGATGTCATGCAAGTTCTTTTCCATAAGCACATATGACTATATACGGAATACATGCCTACATTACATTGATGAATTGGAGCTAGTTCTGTGTCACCCTATGTTATGACTGTTACATGATGAACCGCATCCGGCATAATTATCCATCACTGATCCGGTGCCTACGAGTTTTCCATATACTGGTTTACGCTTATTTACTTTCCCGCTGCTACTGTTACAATCACTACAAAATACCAAAAACATTACTTTTGTTGTCTTTACATTTGTTGCCGCTACCACCACTATCATATTACTTTGCTACTAAACACTTTGTTGCAGATACTAAGTTTCCAGGTGTGGTTGAATTGACAACTCAGCTGCTAATACTTGAGAATATTCTTTGGCTCCCCTTGTGTCGAATCAATAAATTTGGGTTGAATACTCTACCCTCGAAAGCTATTGCGATCCCCTATACTTGTGGGTTATCAAGACAAATTTCTGGCGCCGTTGCCGGGGAGCATAGCTCTATTCTTTGAGTCACTTGGGATTTATATCTGCTGGACACTATGAAGAACTTGATAGATCCAAAAACCAAGATCTATCCCTCAACTACGAGGGGAGGTAAGGAACTGCCATCTAGCTCTGCACTTGATTCACCTGCTGTTATGAGTAAGTTTGTGACACCTACACCTGCTTCTGCTATTCGTTCTGATATGTCGCATGTTATTGATGATGCCACTTCTGCTATGCATGATACTTATGATGAAACTGCTTCTATGCCTGATACTACCGTGCCCCTTGGTGAATTTCTTGATGAACAAATTTCTAGGGCTAGAGAAAAAGAAATTATTGAATCTGAATACGATGATGATAGTGATGATGAAAATATGCCTGTTATTCCTGAGGGCTATCTTTTTGATATGGAATCTTCTGCCGCTATTTTAGCTTGCAAAGATAGATATGAGCTTAAGAGGTTATTAGTTAAATGGAACAAAGAATCACTTAGAGATAAAATGAAACTCGACCCTGCTTTTGCTACTTCACCTATATGTGTTCCTGATAAGGATTATGAATTCTTTGTTGATCCTGATATAATTACTTTGGTTGAATCTGATCCATTTTATGGCTATGAATCTAAAACTGTTGTGGCACATCTTACTAAGTTAAATGATATAGCTGCCCTGTTCACTAATGATGAGAGATCACGTTACTTTTATATACTCAAAATATTTCCGTTCTCATTAAAGGGTGATGCTAAGATATGGTTTAATTCTCTTGATCCTGGTTGTGTGCGTAGTCCCCAGGATATGATTTATTACTTCTCTGCTAAATATTTCCCTGCTCATAAGAAACAAGCTGCTTTGAGGGAAATATACAACTTCGTGCAAATTAAAGAAGAGAGTCTCCCACAAGCTTGGGGGAGGCTTCTCAAGTTACTTAATGCTTTGCCTGATCATCCTCTTAAGAAACCAGAAATACTTGATATCTTTTATAATGGACTAACCGATGCTTCCAGAGATTACCTGGAAAGTTGTGCTGGTTCTCTTTTCAGGGAAAGAACACCAGATGAAGCTGAAATTCTATTGAATAATATGTTGACAAATGAAAATAATTGGGCACCTCCTGAGCCAGCTCCTGCTCCAATTACTGAGCCTATTCTTAAACCAACTCTGAGGAAGAGAGGTGTTCTATTCCTCAGTCCCGAAGATATGCAAGAGGCAAAGAAATCTATGAAAGAGAAAGGTATTAAAGCTGAAGATGTTAAGAATTTACCTCCTATTGAAGAAATACATGGTCTTAATTCACCGCCTGTTGAAGAAACATATAATCTCAATTCTTTATTTACTGAAGAACCTCCTGATCCTGATATCTCGACATAGATAGTAAAGGTAAATTCTCTCTATAGATATGATAAAGCTGAAGTCCCTCCTACTAAAATTGCTAGTCAGTGCTTGGATGAGTTTGATAACTTTATGTTTAAGCAAGACAACTTCAATGCTTATTTTGGTAGACAATTAAAAGAAAATGCTTATATGATTAGACGCTTGGGTGATTATATGGCTAATATTAAAGGTGAACTTAAACTTGTTAGCAAACATGCTTCTATGGTTACCACTCAAGTAGAACAAGTACTTAAGGCTCAAAAAGAAGTGCTTGACGAAATGAATAGTAAGAAAAATGATTATGCTATTAGAGTGGCTACTAGAACTGGTACAATGACTCGGGAACCTTTGTATCCTGAAGGCCACCCTAAGAGAATCGAGCAAGATTCTCGAAGAAATAATATTGATGTTCCTAGTTCTTCTAAAAAGAAGAAGAAGAAAAATGATTGAACTGTGCAAACTTCTAGTGAACCTATTGCTGAACCACCTGATAATCCGAATGATATATCTATGTCTGATGCTGAAACACAATCTAGTAATGAACATGAACCTAATGAAAATATTAATGATGATGTTCATGATGATGCTCAACCTAGTAATGATAATGATGTAGAAATTGAACCTGCTGTTGATCTTGATAACCCACAATCAAAGAATCAACGTTATGATAAAAGAGACTTTGTTGCTAGGAAACATGGTAAAGAAAGGGAACCTTGGGTTCAGAAACCCATGCCTTTTCCTCCAAAACCATCCAAGAAGAAGGATGATGATGATTTTGAGCGCTTTGCTGAAATGATTAGGCCTATGTTTTTGCGTATGCGATTAACTGATGTGCTCAAAACAAATCCTTATGCTAAATATATGAAGGATATCATTACTAATAAAAGAAAGATACCGGAAGCTGAGATTTCCACCATGCTTGCTAATTATACTTTTAAGGGTGGAATACCAAAGAAACTTGGAGACCCCGGAGTACCTACTATACCTTGCTCCATTAAAAGAAATTATATTAAAACTGCTTTATGTGATCTTTGAGCCGGTGTTAGTGTTATGGCTCTCTATTTATATTGTAGACTTGACTTGAATAAGTTGACACCTACCAAAATATCTTTGCAAATGGCTGATAAATCAACTGCTATACCTGTCGGTATTTGTGAGGATGTGCCTGTTGTGGTTGCAAACATTACTATTTTAACGGACTTTGTTATACTTGATATTCCTGAGGATGATAGTATGTCCATTATTCTTGGAAGACCTTTTCTTAATACTGTAGGGGCTGTTATTGATTGCAACAAAGGCAATATCACTTTTCATGTTAATGGTAATGAGCATACGGTACACTTTCGGAGGAAACAACCTCAAGTTCATAGTATCAACTCCATTGGAAAAATTCCGTCGGTTATAATTGGAGGTTTTGAATTTCCTCTTCATACTGTAAAAAAGAAATATGATATACTTATTATAGGGGATGTGCATATCCCCGTTGAGGTAACTTAGTGTTATTCGAAATTTCTTCGGTTTCATGATTATCAGAATGAGTTTGTTAACAAGACTTGATCAACCTTGTTAGTGGATTCTTTTTGATGAGCATGAGATGGATGAAACTAGAAGCACCACCATCTATACCTTCTCTTTATTTTCTGTCAATTAGTAGAAATAAAGTAAAAAGAGTATTTTTCTGTCTGTTTCTTGACTTATCCGTGCAATATAAAAATATCCCGAAAATAAAAGTCCTCACAATGACATGCCAATTTAATATGATTTTTTCGGGAATATTTGAGGATTTACTGTGCAAAAATTACCGCGGGAGGAGCTTCCACCTGGCCACGAGGGTGGTGGGCGCGCCCCCCTTCCTTGTGGGCCCACGGTGGCCCTCCTCCACTTATCCCAGCACCCATCTTCTTCGTCTGTCTCACACAAACCCGAAAAACCAACTCAAGCACGAGTTCCAGCCACTTTTGTTGTGATTTTCGATCTCCTTGCTCAAAGCACCTCTCGCAAAACTGCTTGGGGAGATTGTTCCTTGGTATGTGACTCCTCCATTGGTCCAATTAGTTTTTGTTCTAGTGCTTTATTCTTTGCAAATTTGTGCTGCATAGGTGACCATGTTCTTGAGCTTGCATGTCAAATTTATATGGTTCCAAGTAGTTTTAATGCTTGATTTAGGCTCTAGGCACTTGTAGGAGTAGTTGCTATCAATATTATTGAAGTTGGTTCATTTTTGTTTGAAGTTACTAAAAATTTCAGATTATTTCAGAAAAATAGTGAGGAGATTTTTGAGGGGCTCATCAAGCCAAAGCTCGAAGGAAAAGGCATCGAAGCCTAAGTATAATTTGCCGCGCACCGCGGAGATTCGGGCGTGTGAATGGCCTTCTGATGATTTCTTGAGAGCAGCCGGTATCTATGAAGATTTTCATGAATTGGCTCACAATGCAGGCCTCACCGCTTTTCTCCACGACCAATGCGATCAGTATCTCTTACTCACAAATACCTTTGTGGAAAACTTTCATTTTCATTCTAGGAACTCACCACCTACGGTGGAGTTTCATTTATACGATGAGCATAAGGAGATGTCACTTTATGATTTCTGTCGGATTTGTTTAGTCCCTTTTGAGGGCAAGACAGAAGAACCACATCATGATGATGTGGCTGGGTTTATTGATACTATCACTGTAGGAGAAACTAGGAAGGTTTCCGATGCAGGAATCACTAGCATACATTTTCCTGTTTTACGTTACTTTGCATTATTTGCTAGTCGTTGTTTAATTGGACGCGGAAACTGTGGAAACCTTAGTATCCCTGATATAATTATTCTGCACCACGGTTTATACAGTGATAACAGTTTTAGTATGGGTAGTATTATTGCTAGACGGTTAAGTATGAACCGTACTAAGGGTCCCATCTTTGGAGGCATCTATGCTACACGCCTAGCTGCACATTTTAACATACCTATTAGGCATGCTGAGAAGGAAGAAAAGGTGCTGCCCCGTGTTAATCTAGATCATAAAAGTATGGTGGCACATGATTTTCTTGTTAAGGACATGAATGGAGAGCTCAAATATAAGTTATACTTTGATAAACATTATCCTGAAACTATTACGTTGCCTGCTCCTTCTTTGTTTAATTTTGTAGGACCCTACCTCGTTACGTGGGCTGCCGTCCAAGCTTACAAGAATCCTGCACCAGCCCCGGAACAGGAACCACAAGATGAACCTCCACGACAATCTGTTTATTCTTGGGATCCAGAGATGACTGTCAGCTAGTGGCAGTCAGAGTCTTCTTCTTCATCACAATATGATCCCAACTATTCTTCGTCGCAGTATGACCCCAACAACTATTATTATGGATATCCGCCAGGCCAGCCGTGGCCATAGACCAACCTAGGCCAAAAGCCTAAGCTTGGGGGAGTACGTATTTCTCACCGGCATTACATTTATGTTCACACACACTCATTACTAGATGTCGGTGCTCATACTTTTTCACTGTAATATCCATGCTAGTTTATTTTCTTTTTCCTGCTTTCTTCTTGTGTGTCTGTTAAACCTTAAGAAAAACCAAAATAAAAATTTAGTAGTAGTTTATTTTTCTGCTGTAGTAGTAATAATTAAAAAGAAAACCCAAAAATATTTCCCGTTCTTCTTTTGCTTGTTTGGAGCTTTCCCGTGTAAATAGTTTTAATTCTTTTCTTTTCTTTGGGGGTCAGTAGGAGAAGACCATAATTAAATTGTTGAAGTGGCTCTATATGCATTATTGTTGATTTAACCAAGAGCCCATATTGCCTTGTCTTCTCCTGTTTATTGAATGCTTACAGATTCCAGCTTAGTCCAATGCACGTGCACTCTTATTATTATTACATATTCGGTCGTGCAAGTGAAAGGCACTCTTATTATTATTCACACCGTTCGGTCGTGCAAGTGAAAGGCAATTATGATGATATATGATGGACTGACTGAGATGAGAAAAGCTGGTATGAACTCGACCTCTTTTGTTTTTGTAAATATGATGAGTCCCTCGTTCTTGATTCAGCTTATTATGAATAAACATGTTTGCAATGACAATTAGAGATCATAGTTGCTTGTGCCATGCTTGATTAGCTATGAGTTATAATGGTTTACCTTGCGTGCCAACATGCTATTGAGATGGTTATGATGTGGTATGATGGGGTGGTATCCTCCTTTGAATGATTTAAGTGACTTGACTTGGCACATGTTCACGCATGTAGTTGAAACAAATCAACATAGCCTTCACGATATTTATGTTCATGGTGGATTATATCCTACTCATGCTTGCATCCAATGTTTATTAATTTTAATGCATGTACATGGCTGTTGTCGCTCTCTAGTTGGTCGCTTCCTAGTCTTTTGCTAGCCTTCACTTGTACTAAGCGGGAATACTGCTTGTGCATCCAATCCCTTAAACCCCAAAGTTATTCCAGATGAGTCCACTATACCTTCCTATATGCGGTATCTACCTGCCGTTCCAAGTAAATTTGTATTTTGCACATTCCGAATAGCTCATGTATCAACCAAGGCTGTCCTTATCTTCCGTGTTAGGCGGGTTATTCTCAAGAGGAGTGGACTCCGCTCCTCACTCACGAGAAAATGGCTGGTCACCGGGATGCCCAGTCCCATGCTTTATGCAAACTAAATCAAAATTAATTGCAAACAAAACTCCCCCTGGGACCTGATGTATGTTGGAGGCACTCGTTGTTTCGAGCAAGCCATGGATTGATGCTTGTTGGTGGAGGGGGAGTATAAACTTTACCATTCTGTTTGGGAACCGCCTATAATGTGTTTAGCATGGAAGATATCGCCATCTCTTGTTGTTACGTTGACAATGAAAGTATACCGCTCAAAATACAATTTGCCTATCCATTTACTTTTATGTTGAGTCATCACCCTCTTATTAAAAAGCACTAGCTGGAGAGCGCAGCCCTCATTTGCATTCATCACTGTTAATTTATATTGGGTATGACTATGATTGGATCTCTTTTACCATGAATTACAATGTCTAGTCAGTCCTTGATCTTCAAAGGTGCTCTGCATTTATGTTTTGCGGTCTTATAAAGGGCTAGCGAGATACCATCTTGTTAAATCATATTATGATTGTTTTGAGAAAGTGTTGTCATCCGAGATTTATTATTATGGCTTGCTAGTTGATTATGCTATTGATATGAGTAATTGTGAGACCTGAGAATTATTGCAAATGTGGTTAGTCATGATCTATGATGAAAACTTGAATGCTGGCTTGACATAGTTACAACAACAAGAGCAAACGGAGTTTGTAAAAGTTTTTCTTTCTTTCTTTCAGTTTGTCAACTGAATTGCTTGAGGACAAGCAAGGGTTTAAGCTTGGGGAGTTGATATGTCTCCGTCGTGTCTACTTTTCCAAACACTTTTGCCCTTGTTTTGGACTCTAACTTGTATGATTTGAATGGAACTAACCCGGACTGACGTTGTTTTCAGCAGAATTACCATGGTGTTGCTTTATGTGTAGAAAACAAATATTCTCGGAATGACCTAAAACTCTATGGAACATCTTAGAAAAAATAATAAAAAATCCTCACCAAAGATGAAGACCAGGGGGCCCACACCCTTCTCACGAGGGTGGGGGGCGCGCCCCTACCTCGTGGGCCCCCTGGATGCCCTCCGACGCCAACTCCAACTCCATAGATTTGCTTTCAGAGAGAAAAAAAACCAGAGAGAAGAAATCATCGCATTTTACGATACGGAACCGCCGCCAAGCCCTAAAACCTCTCGGGAGGGCTGATCTAGAGTCCGTTCGGGGCTCTGGAGAGGGGGATTCGTCGCCGTCGTCTTCATCAACCATCCTCCATCACCAATTTAATGATGCTCACCGCCGTGCATGAGTAATTCCATCGTAGGCTTGCTGGACGGTGATGGGTTGGATGAGATTCACCATGTAATCGAGATAGTTTTGTTAGGGTTTGATCCCTAGTATCCATTATGTTCTGAGATTGATGTTGCTATGACTTTGCTATGCTTAATGCTTTTCACTAGGGCCCGAGTGCCATGATTTCAGATCTGAACCTATTATGTTTTCATGAATATATGTGAGTTCTTGATCCTATCTTGCAAGTCTATGGTCACCTACTATGTGTTATGATCCGGCAACCCCGAAGTGATAATAATCGGGACCACTCCCGGTGATGACCATAGTTTGAGGATTTCATGTATTCACTATGTGCTAATGCTTTGTTCGGGTTCTCTATTAAAAGGAGGCCTTAATATCCCTTAGTTTCCAATAGGACCCCGCTGCCACGGGAGGGTAGGACAAAAGATGTCATGCAAGTTCTTTTCCATAAGCACGTATGACTATATACGGAATACATGCCTACATTACATTGATGAATTGGAGCTAGTTTTGTGTCACCCTATGTTATGACTGTTACATGATGAACCACATCCAGCATAATTATCCATCACTGATCCGGTGCCTACGAGTTTTCCATATACTGGTTTACACTTATTTACTTTCCCGCTGCTACTGTTACAATCACTAGAAAATACCAAAAACATTACTTTTGCTGTCTTTACTTTTGTTGCCGCTACAACCACTATCGTATTACTTTGCTTCTAAACACTTTGTTGCAGATAATAAGTTTCCAGGTGTGGTTGAATTGACAACTCAACTGCTAATACTTTAGAATATTCTTTGGCTCCCCTTGTGTCGAATCAATAAATTTGGGTTGAATACTCTACCCTCAAAAGCTGTTGCGATCCCCTATACTTGTGGGTTATCATCCAGCAAGGCCCAACCTTGGTTTTACATTTGCCTAACAACCTAACCTTTTCCCCTGGGAGTTACAAACCCGAGGGTCATCTTTATTTTAACCCCCCGAGCTAGTGCTCCTCTGAGTGTTGGTCCGAACTGGGCGATGTCTGGCGCCCCCTGGGCAACCAAGTTCTCAGCCAACCCGACGTCTGGCCCATCCGGTGTGCCCTGATAATGAGATATGTGCGACTCCTATCGGGATTTGTCGGAACATCGGGCGGTCTTGCTGGTCTTGTTTTACCATTGTCAAAATGTCTTGTAACCGGGATTCTGAGACTGATCGGGTCTTTCCGGGAGAAAGAATATCCTTCGTTGATCGTGAGAGCTTGTGATGGGCTAAGTTGGGACACCCCTGCAGGGTACAAACTTTCGAGAGCCGTGCCCGCCGTTATGTGGCAGATGGGAATTTGTTAATATCCGGTAGTAGAGAACTTGACACTTGACTTAATTAAAATGAATCAACCGCGTGTGTTGCGGTGATGGTCTCTTTTCAGCCGAGTCCAGAAATTGAACACAGTTTGGGTTATGTTTGAACGTAAGCAGTTTCAGGATCACTTCTTGATTTTTGACCGTTGCGTAGCTTCTCATCTTACTCTTATTTGCGTATGTTAGACACCATATATGCTTAGCCCTTGCTGCAACTCCACCTCATTATCATATCCTACCCATAAGCTTAAATAGACTTGGTCTCGTGGGTTTTGAGATTGCTGAGTCCTCGTGACTCACGGATACTTCCAAAACAGTTACAAGTGCCGATGATACTAATGCAGATGATGCTACCAAAGTCAAGTGGGAGTTCGACGAGGACCTTGGTCATTACTATGTGTCTTTTCCTAATGATCAGTAGTGGTGCCCAGTTGGGACGATCGGGGATCTAGCAGTTCGGTTTATCTTCTTTTCATTTGGTTGTCCGTAGTCGGACTATAACTGTACTCTGATGATGTATGAATTATTTGATATCGTGTGACGTGGCGATTGTAAGCCAACGATCTATTTATCCCTTTCTTGTTCATTACATGGGATTGTGTGAAGATGACCCTTCTTGCGACAAAACCACAATGCGGTTATGCCTCTAAGTCATGCCTCGACACGTGGGAGATATAGCCGCATCATGGGCGTTACACGGGCTTTGTTTATATAGTTGGATCATATGGTCTTTTCTCCTCACTATCGTGTTGTGAATTGTGTTTTCTCTTTGAGATTTCGTTTTATCGGATTGAATAATTTTATGGATTTGAGAGCACTTGATGTATGTCTTGCTATGGATACCCGTGGTGACAATGGGGTATTATATTGATTCACTTGAGATATGTTTTGGCACTCAACTCGCGGATTCCCGAGGTGACATTGGGGTAATCTATGCATAGGGATAAATGCATGTTCTCGTCTTTGGTTTCTCTGGTACAAATCCTGGGGCACTCTTTGAGGTTCTATGTGTTAAGATTGAGTATTATGAGTCTGAATTTCCTTTGGTGTTATTTTAGTATGAACTCTTGATAGATCGATCGTAAAGAATAACTTGGTGTTATTTTAGTACGAACTCTCGATAGATCGATCGGAAAGAATAACGGATGTCGCTTGAAGCTATGTCGGTATTTCCCAAAGAGGAAGGGATGATGCAACACAACGACGGTAGGTATTTCCCTCAGTGAAGAAACTAAGGTTATTGAACCAGTAGGAGAACCATTCAACACAACATAAACAGCCCCTGCACACAAATAACAACCACTCGCAACCCGACGTGTTAAAGGGGTTGTCAATCCCTTTCGGGTAACGGCGCCAGAAATTAGTGTGCGGACGGGATAAGTTGTAATAGATTGAATAAATAGATTGGAAATAAAATAAAGTGCAGCAAAGTATTTTTGTATTTTTGGTTTAGAAGATCTGGAAATAAATGCAAAGGAAAAGTAGATCGCAAAGGCAAATAATATGAGAAAGAGTCCCGGGGCCGTAGATTTCACTAGTGGCTTCTCTCAAGAAAAAATAGCAAACAATGGGTGAAAAAATTACTGTTGGGCAATTGGAACTTAAAATAATAATGACGATATACAGGCAATGATCATTACATAGGCATCACGTCCAAGATTAGTAGACCGACTCCTGTCTGCATCTACTACTATTACTCCACACATCGACCGCTATCCAGCATGCACCTACTGTATTAAGTTCATGGAGAAACGGAGTAATGCAATAAGAACGATGACATGATGTAGACAAGATATATCTATGTAGAGATAGACCCCATCATTTTATCCTTAGTAGCAACGATACATACGTGTCGGTTCCCCTTCCATCACTGGGATCAAGCACCGTAAGATCGAGGCCAGTACAAAGCACCTCTTCCCATTGCAAGATAAATAGATTAAGTTGGCCAAACAAAACCCAAATATCGGAGAAGAAATACAAGGCTATAAGATATCATGCATAGAAGAGATCAAAGAAACTCAAATACTTTCATGGATATAAAAAATATAGATCTTATCATAAACTCAAAGTTCATCGATCCCAACAAACACATCGCAAAAGAATTACATCATATGGATCTCCAAGAGACCATTGTATTGAGAATCAGAGAGAGAGAGAGAGGAAGACATCTAGATACTAACTACAGACCCGAAGGTCTACAAAGAACTACTCACGCATCATCGAAGAGGCACCAATGGAGGTGGTGAACCCCATCCGAGATGGTGTCTATATTGGATCTGGTGGTTCCGGACTCTACGGCAGCTGGATGAATATTTTGTCGACTCCCTAGGGTTTTGGGAATATTGGGGTATTTATAGAGCAAAGAGGCGGTCCAGGGGGCACCCGACATGGGCACAACCCACCAGGGTGCGCCTGGGCCTCCTAGCGCGCCCTGGTGGGTTATACTCTCCTCGGAGCACCCCCAGGCGCAACCAGGTCCCATTACATGTCTTCCGGTCCATAACAAATCTCCGTAAAGTTTCGTGGCATTTGGACTCCGTTTGGTATTGATATTCCGCGATGTAAAAAACATGGAAAAAACAGCAACTAGCACTTGGCACTATGTCAATAGGTTAGTACCAAAAAATGACTATGAAATGATTATAAAACTGCCAAGATTGATAATATAATAGCATGGAACAATAAAAAATTATAGATATGTTGGAGATGTATCAATAACTTGGTGTTATTTTAGTACGAACTCTTGGATAGATCGATCAGAAAGAATAGCTACAAATAATATCTTCTTATGTTCTCTGCTAGATAGGAACTTTGGAGTGATTCTTCATCGCACGTTGAGGGATGGTTATATGATCCAATTAGATTAGCATTATTGAGAGATTGCACTAGCAAAAGTACGGACCCTAGGCCTCGTTTTGAAGCATTGCAATACCATTTGTGCTCACTTCTGTTACTCATTACCTTGCTTTTTTTATTGTCACTATCACAAAAATCAATATCTACTATCATTACTACACTTGTATCACCATATCTTCGCCGAACTAGTGCACCTATACAAATTACCATTGTATTTGATGTGTTGGGGACACAAGAGACTTTTTATTATTTGGTTGCAGAGTTGTTTGAGAGAGACCATCTTCATCCTACACCTCCCACGGATTGATAAACCTTAGGTCATCCACTTGAGGGAAAATTGCTACTGTCCTACAAAACTCTGTGCTTGGAGGCCCAACATGAGTCTACACGAATAAAGTTGCATAGTGGACATCAGTGCACAAGGTAAAACAAGAATTTCCATTACTTCAAACGAAATCGCAGCCAGGGTACCTACTCGGCTTATCATATTGGCAAAAGAATAAATTGCAAAAGATTTAGTGCACAAGAACTTCAAAAGAGAAACATGGCATGGGTTCCGAAAGGAGGCACTCAAAACAAGGACGATATGCAACCTTCTATTACAAGAAGTACACCAAAGGTGAAGAAAGAGCAGAGTGAACGTTATGAACAACCAAGCCAAAGAGTTCAACATATTTGGTCCACACATTATCCACATTCTCCAACTATGCCATTGATGCCGATGCCATGTGGAATTGATCCTCAGGTATGATTGGTTGCCCGCCATGGGTTTATTTTGATCCATGGATGCAATATAATTTCGTACATCATGCCAGGGTATTACCACATCATCATACATTCCATTAGCTACACTTTTGTTGCTAATCTAGATGGCTGATACATAATTATCGCCCTAAGATTAAAGACGGTTGATATATGCTTATCATCCTAAAAACATCATGCTTAGAACAAACTCCGCGCAAATTATTTTTCAGCACACAAGCTTTGCCGAAAAACAAGGGAGCATGTGTTGACACCTGATTTTGGCATGGTATGAACCACAATTAAGATTTTCTCAAAGGGAGAAGTGATCTACATGAAAAATTTCCATGTTGTGGACATATACATCTTTGTGTTGGGTTTCGTAGTAATTTCAAAAAAATTCCTACGCACACGCAAGATCATGGTGATGCATAGCAACGAGAGGGGAGAGTGATGTCTACGTACCCACGCAGACCGACTGCGGAAGCGTTGACACAACGTAGAGGAAGTAGTCATACGTCTTCACGATCCAACCGATCAAGCACCGAAACTACGGCACCTCCGAGTTCGAGCACACGTTCAGCTCGATGACGATCCCCGGACTCTGATCCAGAAAAGTGTCGGGGAAGAGTTCCGTCAGCACGACGACGTGGTGACGATCTTGATGTACTACAGCAGCAGGACTTTGCCTAAACTCCGCTACAGTATTATCGAGGACTATGGTGGCTGGGGGCACCGCACACGGCTAAGGAATAGATCACGTGGATCAACTTGTGTGTTCTAGGGTGCCTCTGCCTCAGTATATAAAGGACTAGAGGGGGGAGGCTGGCCGGCCAAGGTGTGGCGCGCCAGGAGAGTCCTACTCCCTCTGGGAGTAGGATTCCCCCCCAATCCTAGTTGGAATAGGATTCGCGGAGGGGGAAATGAGAGAGAGGGGGCCGGCCACCTCTCCTAGTCCTAATAGGACTAGGGGAAGGGGGAGGCGTGCGGCCCATGTAGGGCTGCCTCTTCTCTTTTCCACTAAGGCCCATCATGGCCCATTTAGCTCCCGGGGGGTTCCGGTAACCTTCCCAGTACTCCGGTAAAATCCCGATTTCACCCGGAACACTTCCGATATCCAAACATAGGCTTCCAATATATCAATCTTTACGTCTCAACCATTTCGAGACTCCTCGTCATGTCCGTGATCACATCCGAGACTCCAAACAAACTCGTCATGTCATCGTAACGTTAAGCGTGCGGACCCTACAGGTTCGAGAACAATGTAGACATGACCGAGACACGTCTCCGGTCAATAACCAATAGCGGGACCTGGATGCCCATATTGGCTCCTACATATTCTACGAAGATCTTTATCGGTCAGACCGCATAACAACATACGTTGTTCCCTTTGTCATCGGTATGTTACTTGCCCGAGATTCGATCGTCGGTATCCAATACCTAGTTCAATCTCGTTACCCGCAAGTCTCTTTACTCGTTCTGTAATACATCATCTCGCAACTAACTCATTAGTTGCAATGCTTGCAAGGCTTATGTGATGTGCATTACCGAGAGGGCCCAGAGATACCTCTCCGACAATCGGAGTGACAAAACCTAATCTCGAAATACGCCAACCCAACATGTACCTTTGGAGACACCTGTAGTACTCCTTTATAATCACCCAGTTATGTTGTGACGTTTGGTAGTACCCAAAGTGTTCCTCCGGTAAACGGGAGTTGCATAATCTCATAGTTATAGGAACATGTATAAGTCATGAAGAAAGCAATAGCAATATACTAAACGATCGGGTGCTAAGCTAATGGAATGGGTCATGTCAATCAGATCATTCTCTTAATGATGTGATCCTGTTAATCAAATAACAACTCATTGTTCATGGTTAGGAAACATAACCATCTTTGATTAACGAGCTAGTCAAGTAGAGGCATACTAGTGACACTTTGTTTGTCTATGTATTCACACATGTATTATGTTTCCGGTTAATAAAATTCTAGCATGAATAATAAACATTTATCATGATTATAAGGAAATAAATAATAACTTTATTATTGCCTCTAGGGCATATTTCCTTCAGTCTCCCACTTGCACTAGAGTCAATAATCTAGATTACACCGTAATGATCTAACACCCATGGAGCCTTGGTGCTGATCATGTTTTGCTCGTGGAAGAGGCTTAGTCAACGGGTCTGCAACATTCAGATCCGTATGTATCTTGCAAATCTCTATGTCTCCCACCTGGACTAGATCCCGGATGGAATTGAAGCGTCTCTTGATGTGCTTGGTTCTCTTGTGAAATATGGATTCCTTTGCCAAGGCAATTGCACCAGTATTGTCACAAAAGATTTTCATTGGACCCGATGCACTAGGTATGACACCTAGATCGGATATGAACTCCTTCATCCAGACTCCTTCATTCGCTGCTTCCGAAGCAGCTATGTACTCCGCTTCACATGTAGATCCCGCTACGACGCTTTGTTTAGAACTGCACCAACTGACAGCTCCACCGTTTAATGTAAACACGTATCCGGTTTGCGATTTAGAATTGTCCGGATCAGTGTCAAAGCTTGCATCAACGTAACCTTTTACGATGAGCTCTTTGTCACCTCCATATATGAGAAACATATCCTTAGTCCTTTTCAGGTATTTCAGGATGTTCTTGACCGCTGTCCAGTGATCCACTCCTTGATTACTTTGGTACCTCCCTGCTAGACTTATAGCAAGGCACACATCGGGTCTGGTACACAGCATTGCATACATGATAGATCCTATGGCTGATGCATAGGGAACATCTTTCATATTCTCTCTATCTTCTGGAGTGGTCGGGCATTGAGTCTTACTCAATTTCACACCTTGTAACACAGGCAAGAATCCTTTCTTTGCTTGATCCATTTTCAACTTCTTCAAAATTTTGTCAAGGTATGTTGTTTGTGAAAGTCCAATTAAGCGTTTTGATCTATCTCTATAGATCTTTATGCCTAATATGTAAGCAGCTTCACCGAGGTCTTTCATTGAAAAACTCTTATTCAAGTATCCCTTTATGCTATCCAGAAATTCTATATCATTTCCAATTAGTAATATGTCATCCACATATAATATTAGAAATACTACAGAGCTCCCACTCACTTTCTTGTAAATACAGGCTTCTCCGAAAGTCTGTATAAAACCAAATGCTTTGATCACACTATCAAAGCGTTTATTCCAACTCCGAGAGGCTTGCACCAGTCCATAAATGGATCGGTGGAGCTTGCACACTTTGTTAGCTCCTTTTGGATCGACAAAACCTTCTGGTTGCATCATATACAACTCTTCTTCCAGAAATCCATTCAGGAATGCAGTTTTGACATCCATTTGCCAAATTTCATAATCATAAAATGCGGCAACTGCTAACATGATTCGGACGGACTTTAAGCATCACTACGGGTGAGAAGGTCTCATCGTAGTCAATCCCTTGAACTTGCCGAAAACCTTTCGCGACAAGTCGAGCTTTGTAGACAGTAACATTACCATCAGTGTCAGTCTTCTTCTTAAAGATCCATTTATTCTCAATTGCTTGCCGATCATCGGGCAAGTCAACCAAAGTCCATACTTTGTTCTCATACATGGATCCCATCTCAGATTTCATGGCTTCAAGACACTTTGCGGAATCTGGGCTCACCATCGCCTTCTTCATAGTTCGTAGGTTCATCATGATCTAGTAGCATGATTTCCAGAACAGGATTACCGTACCACTCTAGCGCGGATCTTACTCTGGTTGATCTATGAGGTTCAGTAGTATCTTGATCTGAAGTTTCATGACTATCATCATTAGCTTCCTCACTTATTGGTGTAGGTGTCGCAGAAACAATTTTCTGTGATGTACTACTTTTCAATAAAGGAGCAGGTACAGTTACCTCGTCAAGTTCTACTTTCCTCCTACTCACTTCTTTCGAGAGAAACTCCTTCTCTAGAAAGGATCCATTCTTAGCAATGAATGTCTTGCCTTCAGATCTGTGATACAAGGTGTACCCAACAGTCTCCTTTGGGTATCCTATGAAGACACATTTCTCCGATTTGGGTTCGAGCTTATCAGGTTGAAGCTTTTTCACATAAGCATCGCAGCCCCAAACTTTAAGAAACGACAACTTTGGTTTCTTGCCAAACCACAGTTCATAAGGCGTCGTCTCAACGGATTTTGATGGTGCTCTATTTAACGTGAATGCGGCCGTCTCTAGAGCGTATCCCCAAAACGATAGCGGTAAATCAGTAAGAGACATCATAGATCGCACCATATCTAGTAAAGTACAATTACGATGTTCGGACACACCATTACGCTGTGGTGTTCCGGGTGGCGTGAGTTGCGAAACTATTCCACAATTTTTCAAATGTACACCAAACTTGTAACTCAAATATTCTCCTCCACGATCAGATCGTAGAAAATTTATTTTCTTGTTACAATGATTTTCAACTTCACTCTGAAATTCTTTGAACTTTTCGAATGTTTCAGACTTGTGTTTCATTAAGTAGATATACCCATATCTGCTTAAGTCATCTGTGAAGGTGAGAAAATAACGATATCCGCCACGAGCCTAAATATTCATTGGACCACATACATCTGTATGTATGATCTCCAACAAATCTGTTGCTCTCTCCATAGTTCCGGAGAATGGTGTTTTTGTCATCTTGCCCATGAGGCACGGTTCGCAAGTACCAAGTGTTTCATAATCAAGTGGTTCCAAAAGTCCATCAGTATGGAGTTTCTTCATGCGCTTTACACCGATATGACCTAAACGACAGTGCCACAAATAAGTTGCACTTTCATTATTAACTCTGCATCTTTTGGCTTCAACATTATGAATATGTGTATCACTACTATCGAGATTCATCAAAAATAGACCACTTTTCAAAGGTGCATGACCATAAAAGATATTACTCATATAAATAGAACAACCATTATTCTCTGATTTAAATGAATAACCGTCTCGCATCAAACAAGATCCAGATATAATGTTCATGCTCAACGCTGGCACCAAATAACAATTATTTAGGTCTAATATTAATCCCGAAGGTAGATGTAGAGGTAGCGTGCCGACCGCGATCACATCGACTTTGGAACCATTTCCCACGCGCATCGTCACCTCGTCCTTTGCCAGTGCCTGCTTATTCCGTAGTCCCTGTTTCGAGTTGCAAATATTAGCAACAAAACCAGTATCAAATACCCAGGTGCTACTGCGAGCTCTAGTAAGGTACACATCAATAACATGTATATCACATATACCTTTGTTCACCTTGCCATCCTTCTTATCCGCCAAATACTTGGGGCAGTTCCGCTTCCAGTGACCAGTCTGCTTGCAGTAGAAGCACTCAGTTTCAGGCTTAGGTCCAGACTTGGGTTTCTTCTCCTGAGCAGCAACTTGTTTTCTGTTCTTCTTGAAGTTCCCCTTCTTCTTCCCTTTGCCCTTTTTCTTGAAACTAGTGGTCTTGTTGACCATCAACACTTGATGCTCCTTCTTGATTTCTACCTCCGCAGCTTTCAGCATTGCGAAGAGCTCGGGAATAGTCTTGTTCATCCCTTGCATATTATAGTTCATCACGAAGCTCTTGTAGCTTGGTGGTAGTGATTGGAGAATTCTGTCAATGACGCAATCATCTGGAAGATTAACTCCCAATTGAATCAAGTGATTATTATACCAAGACATTTTGAGTATATGCTCACTGACAGAACCGTTCTCCTCCATCTTGCAGCTATAGAACTTATTGGAGACTTCATATCTCTCAATTCGGGCATTTGCTTGAAATATTAACTTCAACTCCTGAAACATCTCATATGCTCCATGACGTTCAAAACGTCATTGAGTCCCGATTCTAAGCCGTAAAGCATGGCACACTGAACTATCGAGTAGTCATCAGATTTGCTCTGCCAGACGTTCATAACATCTGGTGTTGCTCCAGCAGCAGGCCTGGCACCCAGCGGTGCTTCCAGGACGTAATTCTTCTGTGCAGCAATGAGGATAATCCTCAAGTTACGGACCCAGTCCGTGTAATTGCTACCATCATCTTTCAACTTTGCTTTCTCAAGGAACGCATTAAAATTCAACGGAACAACAGCACGAGCCATCTATCTACAATCAACATAAACAAGCAAGATACTATCAGGGACTAAGTTCATGATAAATTTAAGTTCAACTAATCATATTACTTAAGAACTCCCACTTAGATAGACATGCCTCTAATCTTCTAAGTGATCACATGATCCAAATCAACTAAACCATAACCGATCATCACGTGAGATGGAGTAGTTTTCAATGGTGAACATCGTTATGTTGATCATATCTACTATATGATTCACGCTCGACCTTTCGGTCTCCGTGTTTCGAGGCCATATCTGCATATGCTAGGCTCGTCAAGTTTAACCTGAGTATTCTGCGTGTGCAAAAACTGGCTTGCACCCGTTGTAGATGGACGTAGAGCTTATCACACCCGATCATCACGTGGTGTCTGGGCACGACGAACTTTGGCAACGGTGCATACTCAGGGAGAACACTTCTTGATAATTTAGTGAGAGATCATCTTATAATGCTACCGTCAATCAAAGCAAGATAAGATGCATAAAAGATAAACATCACATGCAATCAATATAAGTGATATGATATGGCCATCATCATCTTGTGCTTGTGATCTCCATCTTCGAAGCACCATCATGATCACCATCGTCACCAGCGCGACACCTTGATCTCCATCGTAGCATCGTTGTCGTCTCGCCAATCTTATGCTTCCACGACTATCACTACCGCTTAGTAATAAAGTAAAGCATTACATCGTGATTGCATTGCATACAATAAAACGACAACCATAAGGCTCCTGCCAGTTGCCGATAAGTCGGTTACAAAACATGATCATCTCATACAATAAAATTCAGCATCATGTCTTGACCATATCACATCACAACATGCCCTGCAAAAACAAGTTAGACGTCCTCTACTTTGTTGTTGCAAGTTTTACGTGGCTGCTACGGGCTTAAGCAAGAACCAATCTCACCTATGCATCAAAACCACAACGATAGTTTGTCAAATAGACTCCGTTTTAACCTTCGCAAGGACCGGGCGTAGCCATACTTGGTTCAACTAAAGTTGGAGAGACAGTCGCCCGCAAGCCACCTATGTGCAAAGCACGTCGGGGGAACCGGTCTCGCGTAAGCGTAATGTTGGTCCGGGTCATCTCGTCCAACAATGCCTCCGAACCAAAGTATGACATGCTGGTAGGCAGTATGACTTATATCGCCCACAACTCACTTGTGTTCTACTCGTGCATATAACATCAACATAAATAACCTAGGCTCTGATACCACTGTTGGGTTTCGTAGTAATTTCAAAAAATTTCCTACGCACACGCAAGATCATGGTGATGCATAGCAACGAGAGGGGAGAGTGCTGTCTACGTACCCACGCAGACCGACTGCGGAAGCGTTGACACAACATAGAGGAAGTAGTCGTACATCTTCACGATCCAACCGATCAAGCACCAAAACTACGGCACCTCCGAGTTCGAGCACATGTTCAGCTCGATGACGATCCCCGGACTCCGATCCAGCAAAGTGTCGGGGAAGAGTTCCGTCAGCACGACGGCGTGGTGACGATCTTGATGTACTACAGCAGCAGGGCTTCGCCTAAACTCCGCTACAGTATTATCGAGGACTATGGTGGCTTGGGGCACCGCACACGGCTAAGGAATAGATCACGTGGATCAACTTGTGTGTTCTAGGGCGCCTCTGCCTCAGTATATAAAGGACTAGAGGGGGGAGGCTAGCCGTCCAAGGTCTGGCGCGCCAGGAGAGTCCTACTCCCTCTGCGAGTAGGATCCCCCCCCCAATCCTAGTTGGAATAGGATTCGCGGAGGGGGAAAAGAGAGAGAGGGGGCCGTCCACCTCTCCTAGTCCTAATAGGACTAGGGGAAGGGGGAGGCGTGAAGCCCATGTAGGGCTGCCTCTTCTCTTTTCCACTAAGGCCCATCATGGCCCATTTAGCTCCCGTGGGGTTCCGGTAACCTTTCCGGTACTCCGGTAAAATCCCGATTTCACCCGGAACACTTCCGATATCCAAACATAGGCTTCCAATATATCAATCTTTACGTCTCGACCATTTCGAGCCTCCTCGTCATGTCCGTGATCACATCCAGGACTCCGAACAACCTTCGGTACATAAAAATGCATAAACTCATAATATAACTGTCATCGTAACCTTAAGCGTGCGGACCCTACGGGTTCGAGAACAATGTAGACATGACCGAGACACGTCTCCGGTCAATAACCAATAGCGGGACCTGGATGCCCATATTGGCTCCTACATATTCTACGAAGATCTTTATCGGTCAGACCGCATAACAACATACGTTGTTCCCTTTGTCATCGGTATGTTACTTGCCCGAGATTCGATCGTCGGTAAATACCTAGTTCAATCTCGTTACCGGCAAGTCTCTTTACTCGTTCTGTAATACATCATCTCGCAACTAACTCATTAGTTGCAATGCTTGCAAGGCTTATAGTGATGTGCATTACCGAGAGGGCCCAGAGATACCTCTCCGACAATCGGAGTGACAAAACCTAATCTCGAAATACGCCAACCCAACATGTACCTTTGGAGACACCTGTAGTACTCCTTTATAATCACCCAGTTACGTTGTGACGTTTGGTAGTACCCAAAGTGTTCCTCCGGTAAACGGGAGTTGCATAATCTCATAGTTATAGGAACATGTATAAGTCATGAAGAAAGCAATAGCAACATACTAAACGATCGGGTGGCTAAGCTAATGGAATGGGTCATGTCAATCAGATCATTCTCTTAATGATGTGATCCCGTTAATCAAATAACAACTCATTGTTCATGGTTAGGAAACATAACCATCTTTGATTAACGAGCTAGTCAAGTAGAGGCATACTAGTGACACTTTGTTTGTCTATGTATTCACACATGTATTATGTTTCCGGTTAATACTTCTAGCATGAATAATAAACATTTATCATGATTATAAGGAAATAAATAATAACTTTATTATTGCCTCTAGGGCATATTTCCTTCACTTTGAAGTTTGGGCCATCGCCATCCGATCTCATCTTGAGGGCCGAAGTTGTGCTCAAAGTACTAGATTTTGTGTGCAGAGTACTGTTCAGACGATTAGACCTCCAAGACGGCCTCATATGAGAAAAGTTTATATACAGGTTGTCTTTGCCTCGTCCAAACAATCAGGTTTGATATAAAAATCATCTCATTCCGAGGTCGTATGCAAAAGTTGGAGCCAATGCACTTTGGACCTATCAAGAGTAAAAACTGGCCCAGGGCATCGCACACCCCTGTGGGTGATGTTGAATGGGTCGCGCGAGCGATTCGGCCCTCAAGATGGCCTCGAATTGAAAAACTTTGAACACACAATCGAACAAATTCATCTACCAATTTCACCTTTACTTTTATGTCTCTCCCTTGTTCTTCTGCTTCTTCTTCCTCGTTCTTCGTTCGTTCTTATTATTGCAGGGCAGTGAACCTCGAGGTCCTAGGGGCGATCATGTTGACATAGGGCATCCCATAGCCGCCGCACGCCCTGAAGGGGTCCCTCCTGGGCATGTGGGGTTTCGTGTCTACAAAAGCACCCGTAGGATTGCTTGCGTACCGCGGTCCGGACGGGTCTCCTTTGATGTGAGCTGCGGTGCATCACCCTCAACGTTGGAGGCACACAATGACGTATTGATGTGCGAACAAAGAGTTTGAGCCATCCAAAGTAAGTGAGCACAACATGATTTGGCGGCAATGTATTCCGCTTTGGCGGTGGATAAGGATACCGAATTTTGTTTCTTGGAGGACGAAGAGACAAGGGATATACCAAGAAATTGACATGTACCCGATGTGGACTTTCTATCAACCTTGTCACCGGCATTATCCGAGTCAGAATAGCCAATAAGATCAAAAGATGACCTCTAAGGGTACCAAATGCCAAAATTTGGTGTATGAATTAAATATCTCACTATCCTTTTCACGGCCTTGATACGTCCATTTTGCATCATGTTTTCCTACTGTTATTTTTAGTGTTTTATGAAATACTACACTTTGTGGAGTAATTCCAATGCCTTTTCTCTCATAATATGCAAGTTTCACATAAAGAAGGAGAATATCGACAGATGGAATTCTGGACTTGAAAAAGCTTCGTCAACGATACCTATTCTGCACATATCCAAATGAGTTGACATTTTACAGAGATTTATTTCAGAATAAATAAAAAATACTGGAGAAAGAAATACTAGA
This sequence comes from Triticum urartu, assembly GCF_003073215.2. NCBI lineage: Eukaryota > Viridiplantae > Streptophyta > Magnoliopsida > Poales > Poaceae > Triticum > Triticum urartu. Next base: position 284,538,690 of record NC_053028.1, read on the forward strand.
GGGGGCCACCCAGGTGCCCACTAGGCACCAGGGCTCCCCTACCCCCCAGGCGCGCCCTGGTGGGGAGTGGGCTCCCTGACCCCCTCTGGTGCCCATCTTCTGGTACATAGGGTCTTTTGACCTAGAAAAAAAGGAGAGGACTTTCGGGATGGATCACCGCCGTCTCGAGGTGGAACTTGGGCAGGAGCACTTTTGCTCTCGGGCGGAGTGATTCCGCCAGGGATACTTCCCTTTGGGAGGGTGTAATGCTCGGATAATTAAGCTATAGTAAACCCTCGTTAATGGTGCCATGTCATCACATTACTATTACTAATCTGCGGTTGATGAAAATCACAATCCAAATTAAAATTTAAAATAAAAGTCCAAAATTCAAATTTGTCAAACATGCAAACTAAAATGTTCAAAGTGAGGCAAATATTCCATAACCAATTATGGTGCTGACCCAACAATTTTGTAATAGTGTTTTAAGGCCCTATCATAAATAAAACAGGGGCTAATAACCGTTATTAAATGTTTTTAAATAATAAACAAATATAAAAATATTTTATTAAAGTATCAAATTGTTTGTGGCAGTGACCTATTTATTTATACTAATTTAGGCTCTAACTCTATGTTTTATAAAACTTCAGTAAAAATAAAAACTAGAATGAAAAAAACACAAATACAAATAAAAGAAAAAGGTCCCCCCTGGGCTGACTGGTCCAGCTGGCCACCGCACACCCTGGGCCTAGGCCCACCCGGCCGACCCATGCAGCCCAGCTCCCCGTCCCGCCTCGTCAACACTGTGTGGGCGACCAAGCGCCTGCGCCCGCGGTCGCCGCCCCACGCCACCACAACGGCAGGGATAAGGACGAGCCCCCCCTCGGTCTTGTTGTTGTCACCCGCTCCCCCCACTTGCCTCCCTTGCTCCGCACTCCACCTCTCTCCCTCTCTGCAGATCCCTTTCTCCCCCAACCGAGCGCGTTGGCCGTCGGCCACCTCGCCCCGCCGTGGCCACCGTCCTTCCTGTGCCAAGCCGATGTGCCCACGAGCTCTGCCTCGTCCTCTGCTCCTCCTCCATCGAGCCATGGTACCCGGAGCTCTCCACAACGCCATCGCCAGCATCGTCTTCCACCTTCGGACGCGCTGGAGCTCGCCATCGATCCGCGGCACCTTGAGCACCCCGAGCCGTCCCCGGGCCTTCTCTGCAACGGTCGTGAGCTCCCGATTCCCCTCCCTCTCTCCCCGGTCTCTCCACATAGCCGTACCCACGTCGTCCGTGCCCATGCCCCGCCACGCTCGGCCAGGCCTGCCGCTGCCTGTCGCCGCAACGCTAATGCTGCTGCTGCGAGGCCACGCCCGGCGCCCGCGCTCGCCCCGCCCGCGTAACCCCTGCTGCACCGCGTCGATGCCTCGCGCTGCCCTGATTCGCTCTGCTGCTCTTCTGCCTCGCACCCCACGAGCCCCGCTGCAGCTCCACCTACTGTCGGCCGCCACAGCCCGCTCTTCCCGCCCCTAGACTCATTGCGCCCAGCCACCCGCCCGCATAGCCTCCTGGCACCGCTCATTGCAGCCGCAGCCACCCCACGTTGCCTCCCCGCACTACGCACCTGCTCACATTTTGCCGACAACCCCGCCCACCTGCGCCGTGCTTTTCGCTCGCCAGTGCACATGTGCTCGCGGCCCCGCCTCACGGCCCATCGTCGCCTCCCATTGCCCGCTGCCCCACTCCGCTGCTGCCGCTCTGCCCGGCTCCGCCGCCCACTAGTTGGTTTGCCCCGCCCCCTCCGGTCCCAACCCGCACCTCGCCGGCGCCCCGCCATTCACCGGCCCGCCTCGCCTGGCCGCGCCCGGGTCTGCCCCATCGGGCGCCCGCAACCCCATCTGCCCGTATCCCGCTAAAGCCCCGACCCACTGACCAGGGGGCCCCACCGGCCCCCTTTTCTTAAAAAAAGAAAGGTAAAAGGGGATATAAATATACAATTGTTTAATTAATTAATTAACTTAATTAAAATGGTTTAATTAAACTAACTAATTAATTAGCCTAATTAATCACGTAATTAGTTAGGTTAGTCAATGATATGGGGCCCACCCCTTGTTGACCAGTCAAACGTTGACTGGTCAACTGGGACCCCCTGGCCCACCAATCAGCCTCTGGTACACTTTTGTGTATGCAGAGCTGGGTGCACCTAGCATTTAGTCTTTAATTTCGAATTAACAAAAAATCCAGAAATTGTTTAAACTTCGTAAATTCATATAAAATAATCCGTAGCTCGGATGGAAATGTTTTATACATGAAAATTTCTCAGAACGACGAGACGAGTCCGAATACGCAGTCCGTTCGACTGCCACACGTCCCTAGCATAGCGAACGTGCAACCGCCCCCTCTGTTTCATCTGTCCAAAAATGCCAAACTTTGGGAAAGCTTTCCCGGATGTTTTCCCCTTCGTCGGTATCACGTAGTACTATGTTAGAATCCCCCTAGCTTTGCCTGTTGCCTATCATGCATATATTTGCTGTGTATTTACTGTTTGTTTCCCCTCTTCTTCTCTGGTAGACCCCGAGAGCGCTGCCGATGCCACTGTGATCGCTAGGTCACCGACTACTCTTCTTCCCTTTCAGCGGAGCTTCCAGGCAAGCCCCCCCTTTGATCATCCGGATATCGCCCATTCCATTCTCTCATGGTTGCATTAGATTTTGCTACGGTAATTGATTGCTCCTATTCTGAAGCATAGCCTGCTTTTGTAACCTGCTTATTGTACCTTACCTTCTTATCCTAAACTACTTTGTGTAGGTTGATTCGTGATCCTTCAGTGACCTCCACCTTGTCCTTGTTGCCCCTTCTTCATCATCGATGACGAGATCAACGTGATCGACGACCAGAGCCCGACACCTCACATCACATCACGCCCGTTTTGTTGCTTGACTCTGTAGAGCTACTAGCGAGTGCCAAGGGTGATACCTCATAACGCACTCCTGATGATAATTCTGTAGTGTAGCTATTCGGTCATGGTCATCAAGGGTGATTCCACCTTGACCACTCCCGATACGACTCTATCGTGCAACCCCTCAAGTGTGAACCTCGATGGTGGTTACTCTTACGTTCACCTTGCTGATTACATCGAGTGGAGTCCACCGAGGGTGATTCCTCGGGTTTTCCCCTTGATGTTTGGACACATGGTTACCCAGACTTTACTTGAGACCATTGTTGAAGTCGGGTTGGCCCTGAGGGGTACTCGCGAGTTGATGTGAAAGTTGGGCGGGCCCATAGAGCACCCGCGAGTTTTCTATGTGGCACGGCTTGGCATTCCGGGCCCTTGCCATAAGTCCACGAGACAGGGCGATGGGGTCACATTATCGTCAGTCTCTGCTCGTCTCAACAAGCCCCAATGCACTAACCGGTTTGGGCATTTGTTCTGAGTTGGCCTTTGGCCTTTATGCACTTACCACCACACGAGAATAGTTATGGGCCTCGACGTCGCAGTATCAGCGAAAGCTTTGTCAGACATCCTGTTCAGCATGGCCGCACGGTCGGATCGTGCTGGCCATCTGAGGCGGTGCGGGTATCCACCCTGCGCGCAACAACCCGTAGTGCAATGGGCGATGGGCCCAAGACCCGTGAGCGCTTAGGATGTAGAACGACGGGGACCTCTCTGCTGAGCCAAGGTAGGGCTGTGATGTGTTGATCTTCTGAGGCCGGGCATTGACCCAGAAAAGTGTTTCTGGCTAGAGTGATCAAGCGTGTTGGGTAACGTGGTGCACCCTGCAGGGAAGTTATATATTCGAATACCGTGTCCACGGTAATGGACGTTTAGACTTGTATCCTGATCTATTACAACTAGAACTGGTTACTTGAGATATGTGATGGATATGTGGCTCCAAGGTTGCTTTCTCGCAGGGAGTCGAGGAAGGATCTCCGGGCGTTAATGCTACAACATGCTTGTTAATTATAAACTGCTATTCTATACTATTCTACATGCTGTTAGATGCTTGGAGCTGTTGAAGATGATAGTCTTCGATAGGCTAGGCCTTCCCCTCTATTCTGGCATTCTACAGTTCAGTCCGCAGATACATACCTGCCTTTGATACCAATGCATACTTAGTATAGATTCGATGCTTGCGAGTACTTTGGATGAGTACTCACGATTGCTTTTCTACCCCTTTTCTCCCTTCTTCCTTCTTTTCGGTTGTTGCAACCAGATGCTGGATCCCTGGAGCCAGATGCCACCGCCGACGGAAACTACTACATGGAGGCCGCTGAAGACCAGGAGTAGATAGGAGGTCCCAGGCAGGAGGCCTTGCCTCTTCGGTCGTTGTTGCTTTTGTGTTTGGCTTCTTAAGGCGTCCTTGTTTAACTTATGTCTGTACTTAGATATTGTTGCTTCCGCTGACTGTTGTGTATTCGAGCTTCTGTATTCGAGCCCTCGAGGCCCCTGGCTTGTAATATAAAGCTTGTATTATTCTTTTTGTGTTTAAAGTTGTGTGGTGATATCTTCCCGTGAGTCCCTGATCTTGATCGTACATATTTGCATGCATAGTTAGGGTAAGGTCGAATCGGGGGTGTCACAAGTTGGTATCAGAACGGACTGCCTGTAGGATCCCCCTTTCCATCTCCTTGGCCGAAGTTGAGTCTAGTCTTTGAAAAACTGATCTACTAACATGGTTGTGTGGCTTACGGGCCCTTGTCGCCATTGGGTGGTATTAGGATCTTTTATTCCTCGTCTATACTCTGGGACTCTGATCTCTCTTCTATTCGGGTTAAATGATTTTGTTAAATCTAACACTAGGTTCTCGTGATCACATCCACTCGGAGGTTTGTGTTACCCCCTTTATCAAATTCAGGGTCATGATCTACTTTACAATGTTCACTGATCGCAGGATCCTTTCATCGAGGGCACCCTGCGTCGTCACTTGCAAATCCCTCGCTCCAGTGGATTTCTTCGACGTTGATGTAGCATTTGCAATGTGCCATTGTTGTATGCCTCCATCTCGTGCATGCGCGCCGCCTAGTATGTCTAGGATGTTTCTCTTGTCCGAACTCATTCTAAGAGCGTATAATTGGCTCTATATATGTATCAATATGTATTTAATGACTACTGCTTGTACATACTGCGCCTTTTCTCACCATTCATATCACAACATTAATGACTCTATACACTTGCTCCAACCCTGGCTATACTACCCCCTGTTGCATTTAAGCAGGATGGTTAGACCCGCTAGTTGTGGCCATGGTGGCGACAATCCACCATCGTCCGAATTCATGGCCAGAATGATACGACAACTGAGCTGAATTGATAGTTCATGGTAGGAATGATGGCCTAGTTTCCTTGTCCCAATATGAATCAGCAACCAACCCCAGTAACTCTGTAAGACTTTGCACTTCTCAACCCTGTCATCTACCGCGGCTCAACCCAGCCCCTTGATGCTGATGACTGGCTCCGTGACATCACTTTCGAGTTGGAGTCTGCTGATGTAGCCCCTGCCAACTATGTCACCTTCACGGCTTATTACCTGAAAGGTCCCGCTACTCAATGGTGGGAAAGCCACAGTTGTTCCTTGCCTGTTGGAACCGCCATCGCTTAGCCGTAATTACAAGTTGTATTCCGTGGGACAATGTCAAACCACCATGGTTAGTAACAACGTCCCCGTTGAAATTGAAGTGTTGGAATTCCATGTTTTCCCCATTGTTTTGTAGCCATCCAATATTGACCTCATTCCGGGAATGGAATGGTTGAAAACACGTACAACTTCTATCAATTGCGCCACTAAGACCGTCCATCTACTACATCCTTCGAGTGAGATAGTAAGCTAGCATGCTTATCTTGTTTGAAATTCCGAAGCACAGATTTATCCCTTGGACGCGTAAATGCTTCTCCTTTTGTGAGAATTGAAAATGCTCCAGTCGTTTGAGAATTCCAAGATGTCTTTCCAAAAGATCTACCCAGTCCATGACCTTGAACTTGGTGTAGTTAAATTTGCACTAAAGTTGTGGCGACATTTCCTTTTTGGTAATCGTTGTGAGGTCTTCACCGATCATCAAAGTCTGAAGTATCTGTTACTCAGCTAGATCTGGATCTCTGTCAGCAGCGATGAATGGAAGCAATTACAGACTAGGACTACGATATTTATTATACCCTTGTCAAGGCTAATGTGATGGCCGATACCCTGAGTTGCAAGTCTTATTGCAACAACCACTTGGCTTCTGCAAGATGATCTCACTTCAGAGAGCATTCGATCCGCATTCTAGCTGAACTCCACACCCATCAGAGGGCTATCTAGTTTCTTCAAGTTCAGTGGTCAAATCATCCTGAGGATGATGCCACTTGGGAACGCGAGGACCGTCTTAATACCCCGTTTTGTTCCGTCTACCTCCTAAAATCTCGGGACGAGATTTCTTATAGTGGAGGAGAATTGTAACGCCCGGATAATTAAGCTACAGTAGACCCTCGTTAATGGTGCCATGTCATCCCATTACTATTACTAATCCGCGGTTGATCAAAATCACAATCCAAATTCAAATTTAAATAAAAGTCTGAAATTCAAATTTATCAAACATGCAAATTAAAATGTTCAAAGTGAGGCAAATATTCCATAACCAATTATGGTGCTGACCCAACAATTTTGTAAAAGTGTTTTAAGGCCCTATCATAAATAAAACATGGGCTAATAACAGTTATTAAATGTTTTTAAATAATAAACAAATATAAAAATATTTTATTAAATTGTCAAATTGTTTGTGGCAGTAGCATATTTATTTATACTGATTTAGGCTCTAACTCTATGTTTTATAAAACTTAAATAAAAATAAAAACTAAAATGAAAGAAACAAAATTACAGATAAAAGGAAAAGGTTCCCCCCTAGGCAACCTGGCCCAAGTGGACACTGCGCCCCCCGGGCCTCGGCCCACCTGGCTAACCCAGGCAGCCCAGCTCCCCTCCCGCCTCATCTTCACTGGGCGGGTGACCGAGCGCCCGCAGTAGCCGGGCGATTGGCTCGTCGCCCCACGCCGCAGCAATGCCGGGGATAAGGACGAGACCTCCCCCTCGGCCTCATCCTCGCCACCCACTCCCACTTGCCCCCTCGCTCCCCACTCCTCCTCTCTCCCTCAACCCAAATCCCTTCCCCCCCACTGAGCGCATTCACTGTCGGCCACCTCGCCCCGCCGTGGCCACCGTCCTTCCTGCACCAAGCCGATGTGCCCACGAGCTCCGCCTCGTCCTCTGCTCCTTCTCCGTCGAACCACGGGACCCGGAGCGCTCCACAACGCCATCGCCAGCATCATCTTCCACCTTCGGACGCGCCCGAGCTCGCCGTTGATCCGTGCCGCCTCAAGCACCTCAAGCCATCCTCGGGCCTTCTCTGCAATGGTCGTGGGCTCCCGATTATCCTCCCTCTCTCCCTGGTCTCTCCTCGTAGCCGTACCCACGCCATCCGTGCGTATGCCCTGCCGTGCTCGGCCAGGCCCGCCGCTGCCTGTCACCGCTACGCTATTGCTATTGCTGTTGCCGCGACGCCACGCCCGGCACCCGTGCTCGCGTCGGCCGCGTAACCCCCGCCGCACCGCGTCGACGCCTCCCGCTGCCCCGCTTAGCTCTGCTGCTGCTATTCTGCCTCGCACCCCACAAGCCCCGTAGCAGCTCCGCCTACTGCCGGCTGCCGCAGCCCGCTCTCCCCGCCCCTAGCCTCGCTACGCCCGGCTACCCGCAAGCATAGCCTCCTAGCGCCGCTCGCTGCAGCCGCAGCCACCCCACCCTGCCTCCCCGCACTGCCCTTCCTGCTCACCTGTCACAGGCAACCCCGCCTGCCTGCGCCGCGCTTTTCGCTCACCGGCGCACGTGCGCTCGCTGTCCCTGCTCACCGCCCATCGTCGCCTCCCATCACCCACTGCCCCACTCCACTGCTGTCGCTCTGCCCGGCTCCGCCGCTCACCAGCTGCTCCGCGCCGCCCATGGCCACGCCCCCTCCGGCCCCAATCGCACCTCGCCGGCGCCCCGCCATGCCCCGGCTGGCCTCGCCTGGCCACGCTGCAGTATGCCCCGTCGGGCGCTCGCAACCCCATCTACCCGTCGCCCGCAAAGGCCCCCGACCCACTGACCAGGGGCCCCACCGGCCCCCTTTTCTTAAAAATAGAAAGGTAAAAAAGAGATATAAAAATATAATTGTTTAATTAATTAATTAACTTAATTAAAATGGTCTAATTAAACTAACTAATTAGTTAGCCTAATTAATCAAGTAATTAGTTAGGTTAGTTAATGACAAGGGGGCCCACCCCCTGTTGACCAGTCAAACGTTGACTACCCCCTGGCCCACCTGTCAGCCTCTGGTAACTTCTGTGTACGCAGAGCTGGGTGCACCTTGCATTTAGTCTTCAATTTCAAATTAATAATGAATCCATAAATTGTTTTGAACTTCGGAAATTCATATAAATAATCCGTAACTCGGATGAACATGTTTTATACAAGAAAATTGCTCAGAACGACGAGACGAATCGAAATACGCAGTCCGTTCGTCTGCCACACGTCCCTAGAATAGATAACTTGCAACCGTCCCCTCCGTTTCATTTATCCCAAAATGCCAAACTTCAGGAAAGCTTTCCCGGATGTTTTCCCCCTTCGTCGGTATCGAGTAGTACTGCGTTGGAATCCCCCTAGATTTGCCTGTTGCCTGTCATGCATCTGTTTGCTCTATATTTACTATTTCTTCAGCCTCTTCTTCTCCGGTAGACCACGAGACCGCTGCCGATGCCGCTGTGATTGACTACGTCACCGATGACTCTTCTTCCCTTTTAGCAGAGCTTCCAAGCAAGCCCGCCTTTGATCATCCCGATATCACCCATTCCATTCTCTCATGCTTGCATTAGATTTTGCTACTATAATTGATTGCTCCTATTCTGATGCATAACCTGCTTTTGTAACCTGCTTATTGTACCTTACCTACTTATCTGAAACTGCTTTGTATAGTTTAGTTAGTGATCCTTCAGTGACCCCCACATTGTCCTTGTTGCCCCTGCTTCATCATCAACGACTCGATCAACGTGATCGACGACCAGAGCCCGACACCTCACATCACATCATGCCCCTTTTGTTGCTCGACTCTGTAGAGCTATTAGCGAGCGCCGAGGGTGATACCTCATAACACACTCCTGATGATAATTTTGTAGTGTAGCTATTCTATCGTGGTCATTGAGGGTGATTCCTCCTTGACCACTCCCGATATGACTCCGTCGTGCAACCCCTCAAGTGTGAACCTCGAGGGTGGTTCCTCTTACGTTCACCTTGATGATTACATCGAGTGGAATCCACCGAGGGTGATTCCTCGGGTTTTCCCCTTGATGTTTGGACACACAGTTACCCGGACTTTACTTGAGACCATTGTTGAAGTCGGGTCGGCTCTGAGGGGTAATCTGAGTTGATGTGAAAGTCGGGCGGGCCCGTAGAGCACCCGCAAGTTTTCTACATGGCACGGCCGGGCATTCTGGGCCCTTGCTGTCGGTGTACAAAACTAGGGGCTCTCCTTTTGCACCCCTTTACTTGTGCACGGGCGGTCAGAGCTGCGCCCACGACCACACTAAGCAGGGCAGAGGAGGGAAGCCAGAGCACAAGACGACCAAAGCAATGCCAAGACCATAGGCACAAATAGAGCAAGAGGGCGAGGTGGACTCCCGCGGCAAGACCCTTGCCAAGGTGGCTTCCGCAGCCTCGGCAAGATCCTTGCCGGGGCAACTTGCCTAACGCCAGCATAGCGCTCCACCCTTGAGCCCAAGGGGTTCCAACACCATCAACCATATTGGAACCAAGGCTCGGGAGGCACCTCCGTGGTGGCATGTAGATCTTTGTAGAGATCAAAAATACACAAGATCAGATGGGAATCAGAAGACGATGATCCTTGGCGAGATCCTTGCCAAGGAAGGATCTTACCGGGGACGAGCGCGGTGCCGCAGCGAGACCCTTGTCGGGCCCTCGGCAAGACCCTTGCCGAGAATGCCTGCGGGGCCGCCACCAGGCCCGCGTCTGCCAAGACTCCACCGCCGCTCCCATATAGCTGCCAGCTCGATCAGCTGGGCAGGCATCTGCGTGGCAGCACGCGACCTCTACACCAACTCAGCAAGCACCTGCGTGGTGGCATGTAGATCTTCATGAAGGCTCCACCATCCCGCCAGCCCAGCAGCCAACCAACGTGGCGCTACAACGCCTCGTCAGCTTGGACGCGCATCGGAGCTAGGCGAGGCGACGACAGCTGGGATGAGCTTCTTTGCCGTCCACAATAAAGCAAGAGGGGGACGTCGGCATCTCAATGCGTTTGTCCAACGATGCCAGGAGATAGACTCAGCCCCTGCACACCTTTCCACCTCCCGTGTGCCACTATGGTGACCCCTTTTTGTCTATAAAAGGAGGCCTGAGGCATACTGGAGGGGGATTCGGATCTTTTTGACTAGAGAGCCACCGCAGCTAGTTCAAGAACACAAGAACACCCAAATATACGTCAAAGCAGGACTAGGGTTTTACGTGTCTCCGCGACCCGAACTTGGGTAAACGATTTGTGTGCTGACCGCCAGACCCGCTCTTTGCACAACCCCGCACCCGCCAACCGTAGAAGGGATCTCAGTTACCCCATAGGTGTCGTTTACCACCGACATCTCTGGAGCGCCAGGTAGGGGGTGCGCAGTTGTGAGAATCCGGTGTAGCAGTTAGTTTAGAAGTTCTTCATCACCATGGCTCCCAAGACGAAGACGAGAATAGCGATTGGTTCATCGGGGGATGAACGGCCCGTACCTATACGGGCGAGTGGTGGGGCGGTCGCGGACAGAAGCCGAGGCGCGGCTCGCGAACACCCGGATCGCTCTGGTAGCCAAAGCCTGGCAAGCGGCGTCGTTCGTGCATGAGACGACGGACCACACGCCACCAAATCCAAATGCGGAGCCAGGCCCCCCATAGGCGGCGCTGGGCCCTGCAGGGGTAGCGCGGCGACTTCCGAGGCGGCTACGCCGGTGCCCCCGACGTGCTCTTCCCAGGTTATGCGCGACGAGCAGCGTCACCACGCTGGTGACCCTGGGCACCATCGTGGGAAGAGTCTCGTGCATCATTCGCGAGACGTAGAAGGCCAGCATGCACGCTGAGGCACTGGCGAAAATGGCATATAGCCGCCAGGCCGTGATAGAGCTGCTTCTAACGTGGTTAGAAGTCGGAGCGCATCATGGTCCACACAGCTTTCGCCACCACCCACGCCAGCAGAAGCCTTGGCGCGCACGCAGTTGCTCCTCGACTTTCCTCCTGCTGCAGAAAAACTCGATGAGTGGAGAGCCACCATCCAAAACCTCGTCGGCGTTGCCAACAAAGATGAGCCACGACCGGCGGGGCCCTCTGGCCGGTGCTCCGTCGAGCCGCCGCATGCCAGTGGTGGAAGGATCGAGGGCGCTGCGGGCACGGTGCACTCTCCTCCTCTACGCCAGCCACCACGGGTGTCGATCCGTCGTGATGACGCTTGTGATAACATTTCCATAGCGTCGTCCGACCCACGTACCCACCGCGATTAGCACCAAGTTCTTCGGGAGCGAGCCTGTGAAGACGCTTGAACCACCATCGAGCACCGGTGTGATGCACGCCACTAGTCAGATAGGCGGGTGGGGCCCACTATGGACCACCCAACACCGGGGGGCTCTGGCGACCTACCCTACGAGGTGGGTTTCCCGGCCTTTACCCACGAGCTGCGGCAGTTCCAGTGGCCCTCCCACCGCACGTTCAAGCCAGATGTTGGCGAGAAGTACAATGTCAAGACCCACCCGTCAGAGTTCCTCAGCATCTACACCATCGCGATGCAAGCTGCTGGAGCCCGCGACGACAAGGTGCTTGCCAATTACTTCCCGCCGGCACTCAAACCCAATGTCATGTCATGGTCGATGCACTAGCCGACGGATTCCATTTTTTCTTGGTCAGACTTGTGCCATGAGTTCGTTGGCACCTTTACCGGAGGCCACCAAGCTCATGGCCAGGCGAGCGATTTGCATATCATCCCCCAGAAGGAAGGTGAAACCCTGCACAAGTACATACAGAGGTTCAGCCGGGTGCAATACAACATCCCAGATGTTCATCCCGCCACCGTGATCAGTGCATTCCATTAGAATGTGCGTAACCGCGAGATGTGTGAAGAGCTAGCGATGAACAAGGTCAAAGATGTGGCTGAACTTTATGTTTTGGCCAATAGGTGCGCTCGGGCTGAAGACGGGAGGAAGTACCCTGGCGAGGACGCCGGTGTGGAAACTGACTCCACTGACGAAGACACAGCCACCCCAACAAAGAAGGGCTGGGGCCGCCACAAGAAGCGCAAGGGCAAGACTGTGCTTGCCGTAGAGGGATCCGAGGACACCGGCACTGCCAAGAAGGCCAAGGAAGACGACCCCAGCAAAGAAATTGCCGGGTGCACCGCTTGCCGGGCCTTGGCGGCTGCCAACAAGCCAGCAGGCTCCGACAAGCAATACTGCAAGATCCACCGCACCAAGGGCCACGACCTCCAGAACTGCCAGCAAGTCGAGCTGCTTGCCGAGAAGCAAAAAGCTGAGTATGAGGGACGGGACAAGGAGAAGGGCTAGGATGGTGCCGACAGGTCTCGTAAGAAGCGTGGCGGCCAAGGAGGCCGTTGCGGAAAGGATAATCAGCAAGGGAGGCCCGCTCAGGGCCGCGACAAGAAGTAAGGAGATGATGATCATGATGAAGATGACGAGTCCGGCGAGCACGAGTTCCAGAAGGCTACGGAGGCCATGTGCGTCAACGGTGGCGCCTCGCTGCACACTTCTCACCGCCACGCAAGCAGTGGGCGCGTGAGATCACAGCAATGGAACCATCACTCGATGCTCAGAGGCCATTGAAATGGTCCAGCACGCCTATCATTTTCGACGCTGAGGACCACCCCGATGGCACAACTGTGGTCGGGTGTTTGCTGTTGTTGGTCTACCGAAAAATACGCAACCTCAAGGTGACGAAGATGCTAGTTGACGGCGGGGCCGGTCTGAACTTGTTCTCGCCCGTTGTGATCAAAAGGTTGCAGATTCCTGATGGAGACCTCGAAGAGACGGGCACGTTTCAAGGGGTCAACCCGGAGAGTAGTCAGCTGAAGGGTAAGGTCATGCTGCCCGTGACGTTTGGAGGCGAGTTAAACTACATGACGGAGAGGATTGTTTTTGATGTAGCCGAGATCCCCTTGCCCTACAACGGGATTCTCGGCCGCCCGGCACTAGCCAAGTTCATGGTGGCATCGCATTACACCTACAACATGCTGAAGATGCGGGGCCGATGACCATCATCATCGTCCCCTCCGACAAGAAGGATGCACTGATCTGCGTCGACCAACTCTACTAGGAAGCAGTTGCAGCGACTGCCACCAAGGCACTCACTCCTGCCGCTGGAGCCCCGGCAGGGAAGAAGACCGGCAAGACCTCTTGCACCCACTCCGGCAAGCGCACCTCTTCGGAGTGTTGTGCTCCTGTCGAGGACGTGCCAGAGAGCTCCACCGGCAAGAGCAAGAAATCCAGAGCTGCGCCACCAGAGACCAAGAGGGTGTCCGTGTAGGAGGATGGCACGGGAGGGGCTTTCACCATAAGGTCCACCCTGGACAGAAATAGGAAAGTGCACTCATCACCTTCCGGAGTTTCCAAGGAGGTGATTGAGCACCATCTTGTTGACTGTCCTCATGCGCGACCCATCAAGCAGAAGGTCAGGAAGCAAGCTTTGGAACGACATGAGTTCATTACGGAGGAGATCGGGAATTTGGAAGCGGTAGGCTTGGTGAGAGGAGTACTCCATCCGACGTGGTTGACCAATCCGGTGGTGGTGCGCAAGGCGAATGGGAAGTGGAGGCTATGTATTAACTACACAGATATCAATAAGGCTTGTCCCAAGGACCCTTTCCCGTCGCCGCACATTGACCAGATTGTTGACTCCACGACTGGGTGTGATCTGTTATCATTCCTTGACGCCTACTCGGGGTACCCCCAAATCTTCATGGTGAGAGAAGATGAAGAGAAGACATCGTTCATCACCCCATGTGGCACCTAATGCTTTTTACGGATGCCTTTCGGGTTGAAGAGTGCTGGATCGACGTTTGCAATGGTAGTCCAAATTGGGTTTGAGCCCCAACAACATAGAAATATGGAAGCTTATATGGATGACATAGTGGTCGAAACCAAAGACAGGGCGACACTTGTACAAGATTTGGATGATACGTTTGCAAATTTGCGCAAGATCAACCTCAAGTTGAACCCTGAGAAGTGTGTCTTTGGCATTCCGTCTGGCAAACTTCTCGGGTTCTTTGTGTCACAGCATGGGATCGAGGCGAATCCAGACAAGATCAAGGCTATTGAGCATATTAGGGCACCCAAGCGGATCAAGAACATGCGTCGGCTCACTGGTTGCGTTACCGCCATGAGCAGATTCATCTCCAGATCTGCTGAGCGTGCCCTTCCCTTTTTCAAAGTCTTGAAAAAGGCAGGCCCAATGGAATGGACCCCAGAGGGCGAAGCAGTGCTGTAGGATTTGAAGAAATACCTCTCCTCTACACCGATACTGGTTGCGCCCAAACCACAAGAACTGTTGCTACTATACCTGGCGGCAATGAACCAAGTGGTCAGCGCCGCACTAGTGGCGCAGAGGGAGGTCGACGAAAAGGCAAGGCCTCCGACAGGGTCTGACGCTGGCGAGGCAGGGCCTGTGCAACCAGACGAAGTGCTATAGAAGAAGAAAATGATGCAGCACCCGGTTTACTTTGTCGGCTCCCTCTTGCAGGGGGCTAGGTCAAGGTACTCCGGTGTGCAGAAATTGCTCTTCGGCCTCCTTATGGCCTCGAGGAAGCTACGTCATTACTTCCAAGCACACGAGATCACCGTCGTCACCTGCCTCCCGTTGCAACGGATATTGCATAACCCAAACGCAATCGGGAGGATTGTGGAGTGGGCCGTGGAGCTGTGGAGCTTTGGTTTGAAGTTTGAAAGTACTTCGACAATCCAGAGCAGAGTCTTAGCAGAGTTCATTGCCGAGTGGACCTCAACGCCAGACAAAGAGATCCAGGAGACCACCCTCCCTGGCAAGGAGGCAAGTCGCAACTGGATTATGTACTTTGACGGGGCTTTCTCGCTGCAAGGCGCCGGTGCTGGTGTGCTGCTCGTCGCACCCACCGGAGAGCACCTCAGGTATGTAATCCAGATGCACTTTCCCAGGGAGATGTCCACAAACAACACAGCTGAATACGAGGGGTTGCTTGCCAGTCTCAGGATCGTGACAGACCTCGGGATCAAGAAGCTCATCTTCAGGGGTGATTCGCAGCTTGTTGTTAGGCAAGTCAACAAAGATTATCAAAGCCCGTTGATGGAGGCCTACGTGGATGAGGTGAGGAAGCTAGAGGAGCGCTTCGACGGTATACAGGCGGAGCATGTTCCCCGAGTGGAGAATGACATCGCCGACTACCTATCGAAGCGCGCTGCCTTCAAACTACCTATGGAACTAGGTACTTTTGTGCTTCGGCTGACTCAACCATCCATTGAACCATCAACATAGTAGAACAAGCGAAGAAAATCAGGCCCCGGCAAGTACTTTCCCGCCGAGCTCCCAGGAGCCGCCGGCAAGGATGTTGCCCTGGACACTGAGCCAGCCATGGGGCAACCGTCTCCGGCGGGGCGTCAAGTCCTAGCTGTAGAGACAGCTGCTCCCATGGCAGAGGAAGTGCCTTTAGTCCTTGCCATCGAGCCTCCGGCTCCGGCATGGGCACAACAAACCGTCTGATTCCTCCAAACAGGGGAACTCCATGAGTAGCAGGAAGAAGGGTGGAAAGTAGCCCGTCGGTCTGCCATGTATCGGTTCATCAACGACGTCCTATAAAGAAAAAGACCAAACGGTGTGAAATTGAAGTGCATTCCCCGGGAGGAAGGACTGGAGTTGTTGACAGAGATACACGAAGGCGTATGTGGCTCCCACATAGGGTCAAGGGCCCTTCCGGCAAGGCATTCCGGCAAGGTTTCTTCTGGCCCACATCCCTCCAGGATGCAACGGCACTAGTAACCAAGTGTGAAGTGTGTCAGTTCCATTCGAAGAAGCTTCATCAACCAGCTCAAGCACTCCAAACGATCCCTCTCTCCTGGCCTTTCTCGGTCTGGGGGCTCGACATACTGGGCCCCTTTCCCCGTGCTGTCGGGGGCTTTGAGTACTTGTATGTCGCAATCGACAAGTTCACGAAGGGGCCGGAGGTGGAGACAGTGAGAATGGTGACAGGACAATCAACTGTCAAATTCTTCAAGGGGCTAGTCTGCCGTTTTGGCGTGTCAAACAGAATCATCACCAACAACGGCACATAGTTCACAAGCCACGCCTTCATGCAATACATCCAGGACCTCGGCAGCAAGGTCTGTTTTGCTTCTGTTGCAGATCCACGGAGCAACGGCCAGGCTTAGAGGGGAAATGCTGAAGTGTTGTGAGGCCTCCGAACAAGGACTTTTGACAGGTTACGCAGGTGCGAACGATGCTGGATTGATGAATTGCCGGCGGTTCTTTGGTCAATCAGAACGACGCCAAATCGAGCCACCGGCCAGACACCCTTCTCTCTTGTTTATGGGGCAGAAGCAGTTCTCCCCACAGAACTCACATATGGGTCACCTCGAGTGCTCGCTTATGATGATCTTGAGAAAGAGCAGTTGCGCCAAGATGACGCAACGCTCCTTAAGGAAGATCGTCTTCGGGCGACTGTACGAGGAGCGCGCTACCAGCAAGCCTTGTGCCGGTACCATAGCCGCAAGGTTAATGCCCGAAGCTTTGAGGAAGGCGATCTTGTTATTCGGCACGTTCAGTCGGCCAAGAAATCTAACAAGTTGACACCGAAGTGGGAAGGCCCTTATCGGGTAATACGAGTCACCAGGCCTGGCGCAGTCCGCCTGGAGACCGAAGATAGCATTCCAGTGAGCAACTCCTGGAACACCGAACATCTTCACAAGTTTTACCCATAAGGCGCGGTTGCCGGGCCCCCCGGCAAACCACCTTTTGTACAAGCCCTGCCGGCAAGGCATGTAACCCTTTGTACAAAGCCAGGCGCAGACCCTAAGCATAAATAAATGAAGCGCTAGCGCCCTAAGTTTTAGCATGCATGCTAGGTTAAGTCTCTCCCTCGGTTAGGGTTGATAGTGCTTAGAGGTGGCTGACCCCTAGCATAGAGGTCGAGTGTGCGTCACTCTGTTCCTTTCCATCTTCTTTGGTTCGCAGGGTACATGGACATTTCTGCTGAGCTATTGGGAGGAAAAAGAATGGGTCGGCACTCCGGCCCCGACAAACCAAGGTTGCCGAGGGCTGAAGACACAAGGATGTAACCACGGCAGGCCAAGGTTGCTGAGGGCTGCGATGTTAGATAAGTTTTTCTCCCCCACTCCGTGCGCCTGTATGAACCTTGATCGTATAAGGCTTCGCTCGCTCTCGTACCATCTTGCCCCCTCCGTCCCGTGGCCGAAAACTCTACTTTGGACCAGAACTTGTTTGTAGTGCGATGGAAAGATGGAGAGCGAAAGGCCTAATCCTACTCGGCCCCTACCTCCACCAAGAGCGTGAGCGTAGTCGAGCCATAGAGCAGGAGGACGGCAAGGCCTGTTGCCGGGATACCATGTTTATCTTAAGATAACGAGGGCACGTTCCTCGGTGTGGCCCTCGCCCACGCACAAACGAAACCCGGCAAACACCCTTACTTTCCTTCATACGTTGCAAATAAGTACAATTCATACAGAATGGGTACACGAGCAAGGGGATTATAAATTTCAAAATCTAACGAATGCCCGCAGGCTTACAAATTAGAAAAGATAAGCGCCCCGTGATCCCCGTTCTTGCCCTTTTCATCCTAGGTGCGGCTGGCGAAGGCAAAAAGTAGGAGACAGGGAACGCGCCGATGGAGAGCTTGGCTAGGAAGGCCCTTGGCAGAGCACACGGCGGAGGGAGGGGCGACGAGGTCAGTCGGAGATGAGGTCGACGTGCCCTCGCTCGACGCTCTCGTCATCGCTGTCGCTGTCCTCCTCATCACTCCCACTTGAGGAGGAGTCTTCATTGTCGGAGGAGCTCTCCACGCAGCACTTCAGGCAAGTTCCAGAGTCTCCAAAGACCTTGACAGAGAGCAGGCCATTCTCCATTAATTTTAAATAGAGAACGAGCCCCGCCGTCAGGCTATGGATACGAGCAAAGGTCTTCCACCCGCGGCGAAGATACATGACCTAAGGGGCGGGAAAGTCAACATCGACCCGCGTGCCACCGTTCCCATGGCCCGTCATATGCAACCTCAGGGTTTGGGGTGGATCGAGCTCCATCTCCTGAGCGAATGGCGCAGGGAGATGAAGGCAACGTCATGGCGGCCGACGTAGCCTGATGAAGAACTCACGAGGCTGGTCCCCGACGTGGCCATCCATTGGAGGAGGCATCACTAGCGGAGGCAAGGCCGGTGCGCCGCCCTGTCCACATCTTCCCCGAGTGCCACGCCGGCCTCACCCCCTCCCCCTTCCTCTCGTGGCCGGCTCCGCCACCGCAGGCTATTGGGAGGAGGGACACGCTGTCGAGCAGAGACCCTCGCCGCCACCGTCGAAGGACCGGCGCCCCCTCTCGCCATGGCAGATGAAAGTGCAGGGCCGAGGTGGAAGAAGAGGGCCGATGAAAGATTGTGGCGTGCCATCCCCCTCCCCTTCTTATAAAGGGGTGGGGTCGGGACTCGGCCGCCCCACTCAGCCAATTCGACTATCGGAGGCGCAGAGAATCGAGGTCGACCCGCTGCCCCA
Source organism: Triticum urartu (assembly GCF_003073215.2). Lineage (NCBI taxonomy): Eukaryota > Viridiplantae > Streptophyta > Magnoliopsida > Poales > Poaceae > Triticum > Triticum urartu. Next base: position 284,557,448 of record NC_053028.1, read on the forward strand.
ATCAGAAGCAGCCCGTTTCCCTGCTTAGTCATTCAAGGCCCGCACCCACCGCTTACCATCTTCAGAGCATTGGGGACATGTGGCGGGCGAGAAGAAATCGAGGGGATGAACGAGGCGGCCGTTCTCTGCCCCGCGGTCGTAGGGCGCGGGCGCCTTGAAGACCATGACCCGAGCCCACTCAGTAAATGAGTTGCGCCTCTGCGTTTTTCTCCTTTTACAGGGAAGGCGCGAGTCGCCTCTTTACCATGACGTGACGCATGCGTGCGGAAACTGCCCCACGCATGACCCCCACATCACGCATGACCCCCCCACGTCGCGCGTTCAACGCGGGTCATGGGGAAGCGCAGCGGACGGAGAAGTTACTCCGGTAAAAATCCGCCCCACCTGCTCGCGCACCGTTCTGGGCCTAGCCCAACAACGCGTCACGCTTATGTGTGGCCCAGGCCCGGGAGCTCCTGTCGGTGTACAAAAGTAGGGGCTCTCCTTTTGCACCCCTTTACTTGTGCATAGGCGGTCAAAGTCGCGCCCACGGCCATACTAAGCAGGGTAGAGGAGGGAAGCCGGAGCACAAGACGACCAAAGCAATGCCAAGACCAGAGGCGCAAAGAGAGCAAGAAGGCAAGGTGGACTCCCCTGGCGAGACCCTTGCCGGGGTGGCATCCGCAGCCTCGGCAAGATCCTTACCGGGGCAACTTGCTTGATGCGAGCAGAGCGCGCCACCCTTGAGCCCAAGGGGTTCCAACACCATCAACCTTATTGGAACCAAGGCTCGGGAGGAACCTACGTGGTGGCATGCAGATCTTTGTAGAGATCATAGATACACAAGATCATATGGGAACCAGAAGACGACGATCCTTGGCGAGATCCTTGCCAAGGAAATCCGCAAGACCACCGGCAAGATCCTTCCCGGGGATGACCGCGGTGCCGCAGCGAGACCCTTGTCGGGCCCTCGGCAAGACCCTTGCCAAGAACGCCTGCGGGGCCACAGCCAGGCCTGCGTCTGCCAAGACTCCACCGCCGCTCCCATACGGCTGCCAGCTCGACCAGCTGGGTAGGCATCTGCGTGGCAGCGCGCGGCCTCTACACCAACTCAGCAAGCACCTGCATGGTGACATATAGATCTTCACGAAGGCTCGACCATTGCACCAGCCCAGCAGCCAGCCAATGTGGTGCTACAACGCCTCATCAGCTTGGACAGGCGTCGGAGCCAGGCGAGGCGACGACAGCTGGGACGAGCTTCTTTGCCGTCCCCAATAAAGCAAGAGGGGCGTGTCAGTGGCGTATTAAATGCATTTGCCTGATGATGCCAGGAGATAGACTCAGCCCCTGTACACCTTTCCACCTCTTGTGAGCCACTGTGGCGACCCCTTTTTGTCTATAAAAGGAGGCGCGAGGCATACTGGAGGGGGATTCAGATCTTTTGGACTAGAGAGCCGCCGCAGCTAGTTCAAGAACACAAGAACTCCCAAATATACATCAAAGCAGGACTAGGGTTTTACGCGTCTCCGCGGCCCGAACCTGGGTAAACTATTTGTGTGCTGACCTCTAGACCCGCTCTTTGCACAACCCCGCACCCGCCAACCATAGAAGGGATCTCAGTGACCCCATAGGTGTCGTTTACCACCAACATCTCTGGCGCACCAGCTAGGGGATGCGCAGTTGTGAGAATCTGGTCTAGCAGTTAGTTTAGCAATTCTTCATCACCATGGCTCCCAAGACGAAGACGATCACAGCGATCGGTTCGTCGGGGGCCGAACGGCCCGTACCTGTACGGGCGAGTGGTGGGGCGGTCGCGGACTGAAGCCGAGGCGCGGCTTGCGAACACCCGCATCGCTCTGGCAGCCAAAGCCTGGCGAGCGGCGTCGTTTGTGCACGAGACGACGGGCCACACGCCACCAAATCCAAAGATGGAGCCAGGCCCCCCGCAGGCGGCGCGGGGCCCTCCAGGGGCAGCGTGGCGACTTCCGACAAAATTCTTGCGAATCATAATGGGCCGGCCCAGCTAAAGGCCTACGAGATTTCGCCGACATTAATGGGCCGGCCCAGCTGTAGGCCCACAAGATTTTGAGGATCCTAGTAGGCCGGCCCATTAACTGGCTGCCATGTTTTGGGCCAAATGTCGGCCCATATTTGATCCAGTCTATTAATGGCCTGCCACACTCCGGGCCTAATAGTGGCCCATATGAGATCCGGCCCGTTAAAAGCCTACCACGTTCTGGGCCAAATTACGGCCCAGATCAGGTCCGGCCCTTTAAGAGGTTTTGGGCCTAATTATGGCCCATATCAGATTTGGCCCGTCAACTGGACAGTATGCTTTTGGGCCCACTTGCTAAAGGCCCACTTAGTAATTCGGTCTAATTTTAGTTTTGGCCTGTTAAGGGCCTGTTTAACATTTCGGCCCTACATTAATTTCAGCCTGTTAAAATCCGTCATATAGTTGGGCCTAACTACGACCCGGTTTGCATCCGGCCTGCTCGCAGCCGATACATGATTGGGCCAAACAAGGACCGAGACAATTTTTCAGCCTGTTAAAAGCCCGTGATTTGATTCGCACAATCATGGGCCGGGGTTCACTTCGGGCTGCTGCCGGCCCGTGAGCTGATCGGCACGTTTCAGGCCCAACCTACATCGTGATTGCATGACGGCCCGATTATGTACCGTAATTTTATGGTTTGGTCGGTTTACTGCGAAGACAGGATATATATACAGTAAAATAACTGCATCATCATGAATAAGAAAAAACCTATACTATACAATAAAGAAATTACGGCATATTGCATCCACTGGGCATCAAAGTTCGCCACTATGATAATAAAGCACAAGCAGACAGTAGATTACATACACTGGGCATCAAAGATCGCCACCAGTGCAAATAAACACGCTGACAAAATAATATACAAAACCGACATCACTTCAATAGAGTTCAAGAAAGGTTAGCCCTGCTGGGGAGCTGCAGCGCAAGCAGCTGAGCAAGATGATGAGACTGCGCTTGTTCAACACTTATATCTTCCTCACTGTGAAAGATAAACAAGCAGACAGATGACAGGTTTTGCACATAAAAGTATCAGTGCTGACAATTCGTCACATTTCTTACTGGCGAATAAAGTGACATAGTTTAAATTTGCATTAACACAATATGGTATTATTCAGGTCAAGTCATGACAGGAAATGACATTGTGAAGGAGTTGGCAGCTTCACGACACCACTGGAATACAGATCAAGAACTCATAAGTATCAATGGTTAGTGTGCTGTCAATTTATACCATTTCAGATTGGCAAATAAAGAGACGATTTAAATAATAGTAGAATAATATGACATTGTTCATAGTTAAGACATTGCAGAATATGACATTGTGCTGTAGTGGGTAGGTTCACCACACCACTAGATTACAGATGAAGAACACAAGCATACATGTAGTGCAAAAGAAGATCACTTTCTCTGTATAGTTTAATTTACATGGTATGTAGAAGGAACTTGGTTGTACAACTGAAAACTTAAATTGAGAAAGGACGAACTTTTGTTTATGAACTACATATAATAAACTTTAAACAAGCAATTTGATGCAAACACCAAAAATAAACAGCTATTGCAGTCATGCCTAACCAAATATATACGACAAAGTTTGAAGGCTTGAGATGGACAAACTTACATTATTGGTGAAGACAGGCTCTATAGAGGCCTTGTCCATGCTAATGGGGGGGGGCAATTCAAGAAGTTTACCACATAATCTTCTTCAAAAGCATTGCCTTTATTCTACATTTTGTTAAGAGTAAATATAGATGTGATAATATACGGAAAAATGGAGAATATTTAAGATAAGATGAAGAGTGATGCTACATAACCAAGTAGCTATAAATGTAAGTGCAGCGATACAGGCAAAAGGTACAGCCAAGAGAAATGCACAGCTAAACTTCTTCAGTACCAACCTTATGGTAAGAGTAAATATAGATCTGATGTGTAGAAAATGGAGGGCAAAGGAAAATAAGCTACAGAGTGATGGTACATGAACAACTACCTGTCATTATAAGTACACTGATAAAGGACAGCATGTACTTACAAGAACAATGCTGAGCTAAAAAACATTGGCATTGGATATATTCTACACTAATGTAACCATTCATACAGATCAGATAATTTGGAGCGAACATTTGATAAGCAAGCTATCATGCATATTGCTGTCACATAATGAACCAGGTATGTATGCAAGTACAGTGATACAGGACAACAGGTACTAACAAGAGCAAAGCAGCGGGCAGCATATTTGCGATATCCTTTCGTTCTTGTCAAAGCGGAATTCTTCTTCGAGCAGATTTCCTGCAAAAAAGATCCGTAAGGCACATGCGGAAAAGTAGAAGTTCAAATTGTCATGTGATTTCATAGACAGTACCTCATCCTGGGAACGAGACCAGTGCATAACAAGGTTTGTCCATTCAACGTTTCTAAATTTAGCACAGGAGACTTCACCGGAAATTCGTTTATAGACTGGCCATCAAAGTGTGATTTCCTCAGGTAACACCGATACTGCTCATCATGACTATCCAGATTAACCCTCACTTAGTTACAGAAATGTAATGTAAATCACTGATGTGTTCAATCAGCAGAAAACAGGAAAATAATAACCATGAATAATAGCACTTACACGTAAGTCGGACAGGAAGATGTGTAAATGGTGTTTGTCTTCACAATAATCTTCCCATGATGGGAATATATGCACGTAGTCCCTAACAACATTGAAAGCATTGTCTTTTAAACTGGGAATAAATGGAATGGGGTTCCAATCTGCAGGAATTGGCCGTCTCTGCAGTTGGGATAGGTCTTCGGCCGGTGGACTTGCTGGACTTTTTGCTGGAGTGGGATTTTTCTGTGGTACAGCTGGTGCTATGGAAAATGAAATCAGTATACCTTTTGCTGGAGTGCAGGTCCTGTGTGGTGGGGCTAGTGGTGTGGCCCGTGAAGTATGGGTACAGTCTGCTGGAGTCGGTCCTACGTAGTGTCACTGGTTGTACAGCCAATATAAGTGGGGTGCTGTTTGATTTCTACGGCACCACCACGTTTTTCAAGGACTTTGCTGGTGCTCCTTCAGGTTCGGCAATCACCCTCTTCCTTTTTGATGTCTGATGCACAAGAACAACATTTGAGTAAAAAAACATGGTATGATGACAGATGGAATATGTATTGATAATGGACGGGCATGGCATCTCGACATATATGATGAGTAAACTAAGCAGATGGCGGTGCAACAGAGTAGAAGAAATGCAATACAACATATGCAAGATACGCGCAATCAATAAAACCTTGCCAAATTAGAACATGCACCTTGATGGGTGAACAGGACAGGCCATCTGCCTTTGACTCCTCGAGGTTAGAATAGTCATTAGGATGATATTCTGAACAAGAATCAACAGGTGGGGAGCGTATGAGTTTCATTGCTTCCAGAATGGCACTCAATGCCTTGCTGCCAATTTTGTAAGTCATTGCAGTGTTCCACAATATTCTTCTGATGCGCGGATTCTGATATTCACTGTAATTGCGTATAATATCTGAGAACCATGAAAACATAAATAGTTGTGAGATTATCTTTGTAATGCAGATGATATTCTAATATAGGGGCGCCCCTGTAAACACTTGTGTGCTATCACTGGATTCTGATGAGAGAGCTCATGTGTGCTGTAATATGGTGCACGCATTTATATAATCTGGCACAAGTACACAAAAATAGGCTTCGGATGTAAGGATAGCTGGCAGATGATAGGTTCATAATATACTGTATAGAGAGTTTATTGCAAAACCATTATAACAAGAGCACACAGCAACTAGGCAGATCATAGTGTACATAACAGGGGTACACCACAACCAGGATATATAAATCGGGAAAGTGGAACTGGCTGGAAATTACGGTGTTGTATTGCCGCTATAATTGAAAGCCTATCGATCACGTACAGGCCAGCTCTATCAGCTGTTGACTGCAGATGTCCCTGCTCCCCTTCCTGATAAGGAACATACTGTGCTTCCCATACAGAACACCGCACGGGCCGCCGGCCGAACCACCGGCCCTACCGCCTGTGTTCCTCCGCCACCCCCACCCCCCCACCCGCGTCGAGTTTTCTTCATTTGACAAGGCCCCACCACCGCCCCCACAACCACCGTCCCCACCCGAGCCCCTTCGATCGCACCGGCGAACTCCGGCGAGCTCTGAAAAATCAACTGACCCAATTTTGAAATTTAGTCTACTGTGATTTAACTAGTGTGGAATATAAAAGGGGAAAACCATAAGCATTGCGAGTATGGTGTTGAGCGTGCCATGGCGGATCTGAAGGTGCAAACCGGACAAAGGCAACTTCGCAACCAAGACAAGAAATCAGAGTAAAGCAGTGGCGATTATATAAATAGTTGTGAGATTATCTTTGTAATGCAGATGATATTCTAATATAGGGGCGCCCCTGTAAACACTTGTGTGCTATCATTGGATTCTGATGAGAGAGCTCATGTGTGCTGTAATATGGTGCGCGCATTTATATAATCTGGCACAAGTACACAAAAATAGGCTTCGGATGTAAGGATAGCTGGCAGATGATAGGTTCATAATATACTGTATAGAGAGTTTATTGCAAAACCATTATAACAAGAGCACACAGCAACTAGGCAGATCATAGTGTACATAACAGGGGTACACCATAACCAGGATATATAAATCGGGAAAGTGGAACTGGCTGGAAATTACGGTGTTGTATTGCCGCTATAATTGAAAGCATATCGATCACGTACAGGCCAGCTCTATCAGCTGTTGACTGCAGATGTCCCTGCTCCCCTTCCTGATAAGGAACATACTGTGCTTCCCATACAGAACACCGCACGGGCCGCCGGCCGAACCACCGGCCCTACCGCCTGTGTTCCTCCGCCACCCCCACCCCCGCCCCCACCCGCGTCGAGTTTTCTTCATTTGACAAGGCCCCACCACCGTCCCCACCCGAGCCCCTTCGATCGCACCGACGAACTCCGGCGAGCTCTGAAAAATCAACTGACCCAATTTTAAAATTTAGTCTACTGTGATTTAACTAGTGTGGAATATAAAAGGGGAAAACCATAAGCATTGCGAGTATGGTGTTGAGCGTGCCATGGCGGATCTGAAGGTGCAAACCGGACAAAGGCAACTTCGCAACCAAGACAAGAAATCAGAGTAAAGCAGTGGCGATCTATTTTCTTGCTGCGATAAATAAGTTGAGCAGATACGAAAGAGTACCGCCTCTGGTGCGGCGCCGTGTATGCATCTGCTGAGAATTTAACGGTGCTGCAGTAGCGATGGCTGTCGGCGGCGTGGAAGCAGATCTAGGAGGGTAGACGGTGGCGGCGGGGCGCGGTGGACGAGACGGTCGTAGGAGCGGCGCCAGCAAGGTGGACGACGGCGGGGATGAAGCGAGAGGACGGGATGCAAGGATCCCGGTCCGAAGCCGTGGATGAGAGAGGTCGATCTCTTGTAATGGACGGCGGCATCGGGGTATCAGTTCCGACATGGCGGAGGAGGACGGCGGTGGATGGGGTGGAGGACGGCGGCGGACGGAGGAGGGTGGGGTGGAGAGGGTGTTTTGGCGCCCACGGAGTACGAATGGGGAAAAGGGAGGTAGAGAGGAAGGGGGGAACCATGTATTCAGGGCGCGCTTGTCTCAAATGTGAGGAAATTTACAAACTTAGTCCCCGTTTCAAATTTCTACTACATCACAACAACACTAGTCAGTTGGGGATAGGACGGTAATCTCGCATACACCGAATATTTGCCGACGAGAGTTTGTTTTTGGCGCCCACCGTGTATGAATATGAATCGGGGAGGGAGTCGATTTCGGTCGAGGACACAAAGTGTTTTGGCGCCCACCATGTATGAATCTGGGTGAGAGGCGGTTACGTCACGTTTGGGTGAAATTACAAACCTACCCTATCGAGACCTATAAAAATCCAGCATATAGGCTTTGCGTGGCAGGGATAGGCAGTAGTGATTTGCATCTTGCAGATTTTGGTTTCGGGTGGTTACTGCGACTTTCCACGCTTCGTTCAAATTTTGCAGAGTGCACGTTTACCGTGCCAACTCAATTCGAATCCCGTTTGTATTCTATTTTTTTCGGGCGGGATCCATTTTCAATTGGAATTACATTCTGTATACATCATTTTTTTATATACTTTCAAAAGCACAACAAAGAATTCTGCTCCTTTATATGTATAATATGATTTACAAATACAACGATCTCGAAATCTTAAGGTTGAATTCGAATTTTTTTAATCATATTATGTTCTACTAAAATGTATGGATCAGTAATATCTACATATTAAATGACATAGATGTGCGTGAATTCATATGAGTATGCATGTTTGATAGATCAATTTTGGTTCGAGTATGGATTACATGTATCATCATCTTGAATTCAAATATTTGAATCCCTTTTTTGTTCACTCCTTTCACGCCCATCTCTCTCACATGCATGCTCCTTCAGGTAGCTATCACTCTCTTTTCTCCAGCTCACCCGCACGCTCACTTCATGTTGCTCCTATCCTCGCAAACATGGTCTCTCGACGTCTCCCTTGAGAAGTGTCACACTCTCCCTATCATTATAAATTACAAGGTTTTCATTATCTCTCATGTCTCTACTGTTCTCTGGTATCACTCGGTAGCTAAGCTTTCTTTTTCACCGCCAAACACACAGTCTCCACTCGTCTTTCACTTTGTCTTTCTCTTTATGGGATTCTCTCACACACTCTATATGTCTCTACATATGACTCATACCACTAAAATTACTCTCTCTATCTCTCCTGTAGACACAACATTTGTTGTGGTCTCCTTTTCGTCTCCATCCTAGACTGACATTATTCATTTGTTTACCGGTCAGACAACCCCGACTACCGTCTCCTCTCTCTCTCTCTCTCACAGACACACACGCACAACTCCTGCTTCCACTCCCCTTCCCGACTACCGTCTCTCTCTCACACACACAAAACTCTCGCTTTCGCACCCCGACTCGTATTTCTCTCACAAACATTTATCGACTAGCTAGCCTCTAGATAGGTTTATACACCCACACACTCGTGCTTACATCATCGCATACATGTCTCTCTCCCGCTCCTTGTATCTATGTAGATTTTTCTTCCCTTCTTGAAACACGCCCTCTCAATCGTGCACACACACACACTATCGCCTCATTTTAAGCTGATACCTATCGCACACACACTCCTTGTGTCTTTGTCACACATGCACTCCGTCCTCCCCCACTCGCCCTCTCTCTCACACACACATGGGCTTTTTGCAACAACTAGCAAGATGCCCATGCGTTGCACGGAACATCAAGATGCATTTGTATGAGTAGTTTATCTTGTGGGGGAAAAGGATGAACGAGGGAAGGCCTTATTTGCAAATGTGGAGAGGGGTGTGGGTATCTTTTTGCAAAATTGCCATAGTTTCCTTCCTATCCGTCAGATATAGATCGGACGGCCTATATTGCAGGATGGCAGGCACACGATCATCACCGACAATGCTTATTATAAGAGTAGGGATAAAAAAATAGAGTTGGTGATGATGGTGGGCCTGCCATCCTGCAATGTAGGTCGTCTGATTTATATCTGACGGATAGGAAGGAAAATATGGCAATTTACCCGCACTCTTCACCACATTTGCAGATAAGGCCTTCCCACGTTCATCCTTTTCTCCCACAAGATCTTGATGTTCCGTGTAACGCACGGGCATCTTGCTAGTAAGAGTAGAAATTAGACATATACCACTTCTCGAATCTTGAAACCAATAACATTCCTCCCTTGTCTCATCAAAACCGCCAAAGGAATATATTTTGAGTGAAACATAACATATTTTTAGTGATATACATATTTCAAAGCTAGACTTTTTTCTATCAAATCGGTTAATATGTATTAATCCAGTGGCGGAGACAGGCCTGGGGCAGCTAGGGCTATAGCCCCAGGCCTAGAAACAACTTCCTTTGTAATTTCTTCATGCAAAGCATAGAAAATCATAGAAGTTCATTAGTCAACATAGCACAGCCCCAGGCGTAGTCTGCATCTAGCTCCGCCACTGTATTAATCTACTTTGATCATGTGGCAACGCATTGGCACATTGCTAGTAGTTATTATAATGTTTTGGACACCAGACAAACGGTGGAGTACATATACGAAGAGAAGAGGTGCACGCACGCAGTCGGCCTCTCGCTGTCTCGCACACAGGAGTGTTACGTAAAGGCGACATTAACAAATAAACCCTAAAACCCTAGGGGCACGATTTCTACATTCGCGGGTACTGGGTACGTGGTGGAGCACCTTTGTAGGAATAGTCAGCTCGCGTGATAATTTGATCTGTAGGAGTTGATGGTCGGGACCACAGGTGAACGACTTGGAGCGCGGTGGCTCACCAGTTGCCACAGATCGAGTAGCCACATTTAAAATATCGTTTCTTAGCGGGGTTAAGAGCTCCGATTTTCAATGGTGCGTTATAAGTAGTAAGTAGTTTTTAGAACGATTGGTATGGAGCGAAAATGGAATTCAGAGTACTACGTACCTCCTTGGCGTATGGTTGTATGGTTTTTTTTGCGATGGAGGTTGTATGGGTTTATGTTGCGAGATGTTGAACCTCGTAGTTCTAGGGCAAATACAATGGTTTAGATTTAGATGCTGGTTTTCTTTAATGAAAATCGGAAGGGGAAACCCTTCTTCGATTAAAAAAACTACTACCTCCATTCTGGTTTACTAGTCCCCATCATACTTTGGGTCAAAGTTTGTCCACGAACTTTACTTGTAAAATGTGAATGGAAAACGAGATTTTGTTATACCCAAACAAAAAAGGACTAGGGGGGAGTGATTGCTCTGACACGGACGTGACCTCTCATAGCGCAGGCATTGAACCGGTGCGCCGGCCAAGAGGGCCGCACTCGCTGCAGGCCCGGTTGAGCACACCTCCTCACCGCGTGCAACCAGCGTAAGACTGCCCCGCCAGCCTTCATTGAATCCGCGCGTGTGCCGGCAACACGTCCTTCCGCGAGGAGGCAGGCATTTTAGAACACAAAAATGACTAAAATATAATTAATTTATGCATGGTCTTGACTTGTTGTGCTCGCCCTGGTAGAGGATTTTCTTTATTTATAACTCTCCACACATTTTTTGGCTTTGAAGTGAATCATGGTTGTGGACATTATGTATGAATGTGCAGATATCTGTGAACATGAGTTTGATGTGGAAGTTGAACTTGGAATGTTGGGCTTGCGCGTGAACTATACCATGTCCAATGCTTCGTTTGTTATTGTTTGGAATGTAATTGCTGTTATTACATGACCCAAAAAAACATTTTGTGCCACATCAGTAGATGCACGGACATCACAACAGGCATGCTGACTAGATAAACATTTGAACCTAGCTATTATGAAGGAAATTTTGTATTGACAACAATTTTAGATAGCAGGAGACGCCTAGCCTGCTCTACCTCTGCTAGCTTATTTTTGGCTTCTTCCACCTCTTCTTTGGCTTGGGTGAAGAGAGCATCTGATTGCTCTTTTCGCTTCTTCAGGAACTCAGCTACATTCTCAAGGGCTGCTGCACGCTTTCTTTGAGCCTTTACTAATGCCACGAGGACACGAACAGCTGACGACTCCACCTGGCTTGTGTGTAATCCAGTATCATCTGGGAATTTGCACCTTGTGTCTAATCTAGCATCATTAGGGAACTGGTACCTTGTGTGTAATCCAGCCTCATTTTGGAAACATGATCTCGAGGTTGACCATACTTCCCTCCTCGCAGGAACTGCATCCTAACATGAAGTTACTTTTTTTAGATCAATACTTAGAGCAACCTAGATCCATTTAGTAGAAGCCAGATAAACAGAACTCGGAGAAGTGAATTCAAATGGAAAAAATAAATAAAAACAGACTACAAGGTGAGAACACCCACTTCCTACATCAAGCTAAAAACGAAAGCATTAGGACGATTAAGACTCTTCTTATTACACATCGAAGAACACCATGCTTAAGAGAAACAGAAACTACAACATATACACATCGAAGAACACGAGGCTACACGAAAGTAATTGAAAGGGTGTTACTTACCAAAGCTCGTTTTACAGGTTCGGTGCAGCTCCTCTTTAACTTGCCACGCTCCTTGAAGATGTCCCGAATATCCCATGTTTGGTCTTCATTGCTCCTCTGCATGTTCGCACTCGTGGTTTTAAATCTCAACATGGCAAGAAAAATATACTACTAGTAATACTCACGCATCTTGTGGGCAACATTAAAGCACTCGTCTGCCATGTTAGAGCATCTCCAACCAGATAAACTACTCATACAAATGCATCTTGATCTGTGCAACGCATGGGCATTTTGCTAGTTCTAAAAACATTTCCATCATTTGCCACACTACTGGTTGCAGATGAAAAACCTACCCAAGCACAGCGCGATACAGGAGCGATGCACAATTACAAGCTGATATTGTGTTGGACAATGGAGGCTATAACCAATTACTTTTACGGGAACAATAGCACCCAGGAAATTTGAAGGGTAGGTATGAACAAAATTGGAACTGCACATGTACTGCTAAGTGATTCAATACACACATTACCAATCGAGGAGGAGAATGATGGTCGCGGCGGCCTCTGTGAGTCATGGTTGGCAACAGGAGTCAGTTCATTGTCCACGACGGTGGTACTTCTGCGCTTGGCGTCTGCTTCCGGGAAGCAGATCCGAGACCATGGAAGATGATGCCGGGGAAGAGGCTCCGTGTACGACGACGACGGTGAACCGGCTCCAGTGCGGCATACGAGGTCGTCGATGAGGTAGATGTGCTGCGGTGGATGAGTGCGCCCGATGTAAAGGGGAGGAGCACGAAGGCTGCGATGCCGTGGAGAAGTCTATTTTGCGGTGGGGATAGAAATTGGGGAGTATTCAGGTGTACTACTCTGGGTGCCGGGGTGGGGTTGGCTGGGTAGGGTGAACCTGAAGTTACGAAAATAGCCACCTACCAAGCGTCATCCATAGGCCTGTTCCGAAGGCTATGATGGTAACTTCCCACTGCTCGAATCAGGGTCGCGGGAGATTTTCCCGCCGACCTCAAAATTTTGTGACACTGGACTCCCCGTGTGGCGTGTTGATTGATTCGCTAAGCAACTAGTGAGTAGTAGTAGTAGTAGTAAACTCTGCATATTAGGTTTGACCGAAGTCAAACTTCCTAAAGTTTGACCAAGTTTATTTGTTATTGTATATGTTAATATTTTTTGTTATAAGCTTTCTGAGAGTTTACAAAACTTGACTTTGGCCAATGCTAATACGTGGACTTAAATAAAAACGGAGGGAGTACACATTTGTTTTCTTAGTTTGTAGTGAACTAATCATTTGTTGAAATTGCGAAATAAATATATTAGGCTATTGACTTCGAAAGTAATGGTCTATACAATTCAATAGTTACAACATTGTCGAATCCCAAGATGTATACAAGGTATATAGTACTTCACAACATGCTCAAACTCACATAATCCTAGTCAAATGAGAATCTAAATGCATTTCATAGTTATTACTTTGTAGGATGCAACAAGAACAACCATAACTCTACATCAGCCATTATAGAAGCAACATTTTGACATATCCTAATGTGTGAATGAAACGTGCAGAGAGAGCTTTTGAAGATGGAGCAGATAGGGCGGGAAAGATTGTATGTATGTGGACGAGAGAGTAGGAGACAAACCCAACAAGACAGAGAGAGAGAGATAGAGAGAGAGAAAGAGAGAGGAAGAAGTTAGGTCTGTGAGAAATATGCATACATGTAATATACATGAGATGCATGTGCATCTGGATTCTGTATGCGTGGAAGGAGAAGAGACAACATGTTTGATGAGAGAGCAGGAAAAACATGGACGAGACGGGATGGATCTTGTGGGTTCAGGGATTGACAATTTTGTGCGGGGGAGAGAGGGATTGGTAATTTTGTGCAAGAGAGAGAGAGGGTGGGGGGAGGAGTCAGTCAGCCGTCGTCACATCACCCTGCTTCCAAATGACCCCGCATTCTCTAGCATGGTGTGGTCGCCATCTTCGATCTGCGCGTTGCCCTCTTTGAAGATTGAGGTGTTGTGCATGTTGGGGTGCAAAGACGCACAAGCGAGAGTGGTCGCCATATAACCTTGGATGGGGACGAATTGTGTGCTCGGGGGAGTGTGTGTGTGTGTGTGTGTTGTGCTGCGTGTGTCTCTGTGTGTGTGTGTGTCAGATATTGAGAGAAAACAAACCTAAGGAGAGAAATGGGTATTCATGAAGAGATTGTGCGGGCCTTGAGGTGGGCAGGGGCCGGGTGAGGGTGTCAAAATGTGCGCGTTGATGCATGTGTAGCATGCGACCGTGCGAGGGACAGACGAATCGAGAGAGATGGTTGTTGTGTTACGGATGCTCCTCTCTCTGTCTCTCCCTCTATCTCTCTCTCTCTCTCTCTCACACACACACAAGTAAACTAGAAGACCGTTCTCTCATGTATAACAACGTATCGGCATCTGTCTATGTATCACTCATGCACGATCATTTGCACATTCACACCTCTCTATGTCTGTACCACACGCACACCGACTCCACATTGCCCTTCCGCCACAACACACATATGGACACATACACACATTCTCTCTCAGTCTCACACACAAAATCAGTATTAAAAAAACTAGGGCGCACCTAAAAGGTCCAAATCCAAATAAACACGAACTGGAGCTAAATTCAAATATATGGAAATATTGCAGCGTCAAGAACTTTCACAGGAAGAAAAAGTTGAGTAATATTCGAGGATTGTTTTCACACACACAAAAAGGTTCGATGGATGTCCTTCGAGCGCGAACGGTGACGCACCGTTCGATCGACCGCGCGGCCACGGTTCACGCACTTGCATAGGATTCCGTATTGTGGTCGTGGTACTAAGGCTGGTCACAATGGGCAAGAACATAAGCTAATAACTAATAAAAGCGCTGCCTAAGTCTAATGTTTACATGTACTAGTACAGTTTTCTTTTAAGTTTGACCAACCTTATATATAAATCTAAAGTAAGCTCCCACATGCGCACTAAACAATATGCCACCGCCACTGTTGCGCATGCCGGCGCCCGCCTGCTCCGACCAACAATTTCTCGCCCATCACCACCGTGTCGCCGCCATCCCTGTGACATGAAGCCGAAGGCTCGCTCGCTCACGTCGTCTGCAGTCCCTCCTCGCGATGCCGCCCGCTGCCAAGCACGCGAGCAGCTGGTGGAGCCACGTCTATACACGCAACGTACGAAGAGGAGGACGAGCGCGTGCTCCAGCATGCCAGCAAGGAGGAACTAGCGTGTCATTGTCGTCTCCACTCACGTGGAGGAGGCGCGCATGGTGGCTGTCGCGGCGGAAGCCGGTCGCGCGTGCGTCGAGCCCGCAAACCGGGTGCGGACATGGAATCTACCTTCGAGACCTTGAATGCCACGTGGATCCTGCAATCTGAAGGAGCAATTTGGGTCAGTCGACTCATGTGAGCCATTTGATGCAACATGGATGGCTAGAAGGGCTTCTTCCCCCTCTTCTGCCGTCTTCTTCCTTCGCTCCGTCGAACTTCTTTCACAAATTGACTGACCCAAATTATACTACTAGTACGAATGTATTAAGTACAGTAGGAACACGAAGATACGAGCAGTAGTACCAACTGCAAGAAGAACATTAGTAAGACATAGTACTAGTACCAATGTAGATACTAAATAGTTCAAATAACAAGAAAGAACATAAACATAGTTCTGCTGGGGCCTCATCACAACACAGCCTTGAAAATAAACTAATAAGAAACTAGTCTGCTTGACACTGCAGTAGAACCAGCATGAGCGATGGCACCGCCACCTACTTGGAGTCCGAGTCCACGTACTCGACTTCGTCCTCGTCCCTCTTCCTCTTCCTCTTTGCCGACGCTTCTTTGCTTGAATCGGACACTGGGCTCTGCTTCTTCATCCAACCCTTGTAGATATTTAAACAAAGGTAGGCATCCATTGCTGCGTACATGATGTGATCTTCATCTAATGTCTTCGACTCCCATGCATGATGAAACTCGTGATGAGGTTTCTTAAGTTTAGCGTACGAAGGATCAATCACGGCTGCTGCCAGGGTCAGCATTGAAGGTTGAGAGGAGGACACCAGGCTTGCCTTCTGGAGATCGAAGGGCTGGCCTACAACGAGACCTATCCGACGCAGGACGTCACTGTCGTTCTTAAAGCCTATAGTAACAAATTTCACTCTTTTGTCCTTGAGGAAGTTCTTAAAATCCTGGCACTCAACGTCGGCATGGCATATGTGGTAGACCAAGAAAACGTTATGTACGCAAACCTGGATCACAGCGGGCTTCTTCCTCTCTTCGTTCTTTAGATCCTTCTCTCGTCCCAGGACTGTGGTGTACTCAACATCTAGCCCAGCAACCCACTCATCCGCTGAACTGTTGAACATGCGTAGGAAGCGAGCAAGCCATGCTTTCACCGTCTCGGATCCACGTGTGTAGATGACGATGAACTGATCGCCGGTGATGGCTCTAACCTGGTACTCAGCGGCGACCATGGAGATTTGGGAGGCCATGGAATTTGGAGGAGGGTTAGGAGAAGTTGAACTGTTGTACCCCGCAAAAAAAACTGGGAGCAAACTAATGTGAAAGGACGGGACGACTGGGAGCGAACTGTTGTAAGGTAGAAGACGGGGACGAGTAGGGTGTGCGAACGGCATGGGGTTGCTGGCTTGCCCGGTGGATAAACGGCTGCAAGCCCCCAAAGAGTTCTTGAGAACTATGCAGACCCACTAGATGTCATGTCTAGTAGACCCATATCGTAGGCCTGACGGTATAGCTTCTGCCTGTTCGCACGCCATGCCGGCGCGTGGATGTAACTTCACTTAATTCCATCAAACGTCGCGCCTCCCACGACCTTCGCCTCCCTCGCGCGGTCGCGCCCTTTCAGACTTTAACCGGCTATAAATGAGCAATTTTTTTGCCTTTTTTTAGACAAGCAATTTTTTTGCCTACTCCGCATGCATGATACTCCCTCTGGTCCTTTTTACTCCCATCAACCATTTGCAAAGTGTTTGACCAAATTTATACTTTTTTTGAACACCACCTTATATTAATTAACCAGCCACACCAGTACACTCATTCGATACAATATTCACCACACAGGGCGGTACGTTATTTACAAGAATACCATCTAATCTATTGTCAAAGCTATACTTAGCGATTAAGTGTGCCACCTTATTGGCCGAATGGCTAATCTTTGACAATTGAAGATTGTTGATCAGCTTCGAGATGCTCAACGCTTTCATCTTCAGGTCATGCATAGCAGACCTGTCAACGCTTTGACGGGCATCAATGAAATCCCACGACCAAATTTATACTAAAAATATCAATATCTACAATACTCCCAAAACACTTAGGCGCGGTGCATTAACTTCTACCTCGTTTCTTGTTTCTTGACATATCAACCAATAGGAGATGTGCGTGTGCATGCTTTTAATGACTTGAGACTACCAAACACGACATGCAGTGGTTAGTTCATTGCATGCAATGCTATTAATTAGAAAATAAACATTAAGATCTCTCGTTTTCCCCTCCTCCTTGGTCACAGTGCACAATCTAAGATGACTTGCTCACCTAGACAGAGGGAGTACTGATTATAATGAGTATAAGAACTATGTTTTATAATGAGTGTAAAAATATTGATTTGACATTGTGAATGTTGACACATTGTGGAATAGTTTTTGAAGTCTGCAAAAGTACTCAACAAGTGCTGTCGTTCTCCACAAAAAAAATGTGTTTACCAATGCATGCATGAACACTAGTTACTCTAACCCCCCTCTCTTCTTTAATTCTTTGCCACATCAGCATGTTTGCTATTCCCGTGTGCATGATACCAGCTAAGATACCACCATTATGGCCAGCCTTAATCATCGCTTGCAATAATTTAGTGCACCTTGAAATATGAACATGTGTGGGGCGTGTTTGTTTTTAATGACATGAGACTATACCTAGCCCGGCATGCAAGATGACTTATTATGCACCGTTCCCCATACCTGTAGGAGGCCCGTTCGTCTCCAAATCTTTTCCTGTCCATGTGTGGAAACAATATGCCTGCCAAACTCTCCTTCTCCCTCCAGTGGTCCCACCACTCCACCCCCTGTGAAAAAATCTGCATGCATGACTCTCCTCCCCCCACGCTCGTCCAATCCATTGTGACCAGCAATATTTCCACCCCTTCGCTCCCCCATAATTTACTCCAACAAATATGACCACGTAGATGTTACTTAACTGCAGGTGCATTCGGTCATTGACATATGGGCCCAACAGGGGTCTGGCCCACATGTCAGTGACGCAACTAGACCAGTAGTTAAGTCAGTGCAGCTCAGTCCATATCTTACGTAGGTGTGCCATTGCTCGCTATAAATACTGCGCCTCCCACGACATCACTATCTCCTCCCCCTCATGTTCACATTCATCGCTATCTCCCCCCCTCCCTCTCACGTCGACCACCATGGCATCGCCCCTCCCAAGCCCTAGGAGCCCCTCGCTGCATTGCGCGGACGGTCACGCGTCGCCGTTCCGTTCCTCGCCGCCACTAGTCGAGGAGGACACGTCGGTGTTCCGCTCCTCACTGCTATGCGACGCGTCGCCGTTCCGTTCCTCGCTGCCACTAGTCGAGGAGGACGCGTCGGCGTTCCGCTCCTCGCTGCGACGCGACGCGTGGCCGTTCCGTTCCTCGCCGCCACTAGTCGAGGAGGACGCGTCGGCATTCCGCTCCTCGCCGCGACACGTCGAGGTGGACGCGTCGACATTCCCAATCTCACCAGCACGCGTGCCGAAGGACGGGTTGGCTCCCCGCTACGAGGAGAATGCCGCGCCGCCCGCCGAGCCCCCCAGCCTTGAGGAGCTTTGGAAAGAAATGGATGTCGCCTTTTGGGAGGCTTTTCCTCCAGCAGAGCGCGCCAAAATAGAGGTAGAGAAGAAGGCCGAGGAAGAGAAGCGCACCGCGGAACAAGCTGCCTGGGAGGCTTATGTCGCGTCCGAGAGAGTCAGGCAATTGGCTCTTTGGCAGAAGGCTTGTGCGAGGGCCGTGAGGGTGGCGGAGGACGCCCGTGCCGATGCCCTGAGTGCAGTCGGGCCCAACCGCCTCATCTACGCTTGGCGGTATGTGGACCGGGTGCACGCTTCCAGCGAGGAGGAGTACCTGTTGGCGCCGGATCACCACACCGGTGAGATCACGGTCGCCCGCCGGCAAGCCGCCAATCAGCACCTCGCGAGTTGCGAGGCTGAGGAAGAGGCGTTGTGTCAGCGCGCTGCGAAACGGCCGCGCACCAGGGCACTCGTGGCGCGCCGCAGGCACTCCTGCGAGCGTCGTGGCTTTTAGGAGGAGTATAATTCTTGTTTCGTAAGGCGATCTCATTAGTTTTGGGACGCAAATGATAAATCCCGAACGTCCAGGAATTTTTAGCATCCTTAATTAAGTATGTAAAAGGGAAAGTTTGGAAACCTTGTGTATTCGTACGCATTTTGCAAGTATGTGCATATAGCACAAACTTTACTATATACTATCGCACTACACGTCTCTCTCGATATATGCTTGCAAACTGTGCTACTCCCTCCGTCCAGGTCATAAGTCATCTTCGGTTGTGCACCGTGATCAAGAAGGAGGGAAGACTTATACACCTAGATGGAGGGAGTACTACTATTACTTATGTACATGCAAATGCACGTTTTAACATTACGATGCGGTTTTTGTAAAAGTAGAAAAACAACACTAGTCAAGCTTGTGAAACGATTCAATGCAAAACGAATGCAAAAATGCTCGTTTGATTGTTTACTTTTAGCTTCCTTCTCTGTGGTTATTTCTCTGTCGTACTTTGTACGGAGTATCTCACTGGTTGTAAAGGCATGCAAATTCCCAAACCGCTTCCTACACCCTGTATCTCACTGGTTGCCGGGGTTGACGGTGTCGCCCATGTCATCGAGGATGAGGTTGCCGAGGTCGGGAAAGAAGTCGTCGTTCGCGAAGTCGTCGCTGCCAGCAGTCGTGCGAGTGGGCTCCCCAAAAACCTGATCACCCCTCTCCCGTACAGGATCACGAGCGGCAGGGTTCCGGAGGCCTGCTATCCCTTCTCCCGGTGCACACCGAAAGGAGGAGTGGAGAAGACTTGCTTGGCGGCGCAATGATCTGGAATGGTGGTGGGAAACTATATAGTGCGGGCCGGGTAGGTCGTGGGAGTATAGCTTTGTCCTAGGATCGGCTCAATCCCGCAACCCGCGGCGCGTCATGACGAGGCGTGGCGAGGCGAGCGAGGAGGAGGAGCGCACGTGTAGTTCTCCTCTTCTCATGCTCATACAAGTGGTAGAAGAGCTCGCCTTATAAAGGCCTACTAGCAAAATTCCAACATCGACCAGGCCGCCCATGAAACGGGAGTGGCTGTAGGGGTCGTTGTGCCAGTTGAATATATGAGCAAGTTACTACGAGATTTAATCCGAATAAGCACAAAATAAATCATGACGGCTATAACAGAGATGAAACTAAACATGTGGACTAGCATAGTAGTAGGATACATAGTAGAAACATGAATTCTACCACGATTTCGAACACGAAGGACAGAAACACATACGGTGCAATGGGAGCAGCAGCGTTGGCGTTGAGGTTGTCACCCATGTCCAAACACCACGTAGACACGGTCTTTGAGCACGGTTCGTAGTCGTTCCACGCTCGGGCATTGAAGTTTGTAACTATTTTAGATTAGAATATACTACTCCTCCGGTGCTAGTAGTAGAGCAGAGTCCTACTCTACTACTCTACTCAAGCGAGTTAGGGCATAGCATTGTAGGGAGTACTAGTACTGTGATGACTCAAGAAAGTTGTCTGGCATCGACATGACCCTACGCTGCTGGCATGTGTCTTGTAAGTCAAGCGGCGTGTTGTAGTCATCATCACCTGTCCACTTCCTGCAACACATATTCGCTTCTCCATCTTTGTCCGCACATAATCTCGTCCAATCTTCCATCCCCGGTAAGGCGCCTCCCCCCTCGTCCGAAACCCAAGCACTAACAATGGCAGAACCGAGCAGTGTCCACCGAAAGAGTGGCTGGAATTCGCTCCACACAGAGGTAATCAAGCTCATTGTTTTGCGTGTGGACAATCTCAGTACCATGCCACTCGCCGCGTGCTCGTTGGGGCTGTACCGTTTACTCAAAGCCCTCAGGCCGGAGCTTTTTAAGCTAGCTCCTTGCTTGCTGATGCCGCCTGATCTTCAGAAACGGCGTGTCACGCAGCATAACGATCGTAGGGTGGCGAGCATCAACCCCCTTGACTGCGATCCGATCCCTGTCAGCCTCAACTACATTAACGGTATGTACTGGGTCGGCATGAACACGTCTTGGATGGTGCTCGTCGACGGTCGCGGCAGCTGGATGCTCGTGGAGGTCTACACCCGGCGATTGATCCCCCTTCCTTCGATTAACACTACACTGCTTTGGCACCGCGGCCCAGAATACTCGGAATCTTACAGTAGCCAACATGATACCAAGTTTGATTTGCTCAAGGTTGTAATATGCCAAGTGCCCACAAGATCTGCGAATTATAAAGACTTCAAGCTAATTGCATTCTTCAACCGCGGTCTCGCCTATCTGACAGGTCACTGCGGTATGTGGATAAATCTGCACGTCCATCACAGGATCATACATCCTCCATGGTTCTCTGATGCCATTGAACACAAGGGCTTCATTTACGCTGTCGACTCCTTCTATGGCTGGACGTATTGCTGGCCTACTCCAGTCATCGCTACAAACAGCTGTTATAGCAGTATGTTACTTTCCTATGATATCATGATGGCTTGCTTATATTACTGTCAAGATTTGCTTAAAAAATATTCATGCTCATAACATGATGTTCTTAAGATTGACTAAACCAAGAGCCCTTTTTTATTTGACTCCAACTTGATATGATGTTGTAGGCCGCCTGGTGTCCCTACCCTTCCTAATACCAGAACCTTTCAAAGAAAAGCAGCGTGGCAGTTGCAGGTGGTTCCTGGCTCGATCAGACGACGGCGAAAGATTGATGATCGTTCGCACATACCGGAAATGTTGTTTGAGCAGGATCATAGTCACTGCAAGGTCTTTGAGCAGGATCCCAGCTTCTCTGTGCCTTCAGGAATTTTTGACTGGAGGCTGGTAAGTAGCCTTGGTACACGTTCTCTGTTTGTCGGACTGAATTATCCGGTTAACCGACGGCAAGGATCATGATGGCAGCGCGGTTTCATTCATCAGGCAAAACTGTGTGTACACAGCGTACCATGTGTCTCTGCATGCAACATACCCTAATATGTGCCGCCACGCTCTGCAGCCCAGAGTAGGAGAGAGGGTTGCAAGTATCAGACTTCGACCTGCTGGCTGGAGTTTCCCCCGTCAGGCACCCATCTGGTTCAAGCCGTCAGCCAATCTCCACAGCTTAATAATTAGTAACATCTAACTGAGCCAGTTAGTTAGATGCGTACACTTGGTGTAGTAGGATCTTTATTTAGTTTGATGCATACACTTGTTCTTTTTTGGTAGCCCTTTTGTAATGATGGCTGATGTTTGGTTTGGAAGAGAGAGCTGCGTCTTCACTCTTCTGGCCTGCTTACTGCTTCTGTTGCACCCCCAGCCCTGGTTGCTGCTGCTGCTATTTTCAATGTACAATCAGTAGTATATTTCGTCTATTGGTTGAATAAATGTGTTGTTAGAATGAGAAACACAATGTTTTGGAAGCATTGCACGGTTCGATCCTATAGTGCCCCTTACCATACGTAGCGCATACTATTTATCATACGGAACACATTTTTTTGAAACTCGGAACACATTTTCCACTTGTTGAGAACATGCAGCCCACTGATGAAGGCCAAATAGAGATGCCCATAATTAACTGGAAGGGAGGCTCTCACATGAATCCGGTCCAGGTACATGCTCATGATCCCCTAAACATAAATAAGTAAATAAATAAACAAACAAAGCTAAATGCTCATGCACCAGTTCTTTGGGAAAATAGGTAGCCCAGTATTTCTTTTGGAAGAATACCCAAGCTAGGCCTATTTGTTTTCTCCAAATTACTGGGCTGCAAATCTTTCAAGACGAGGAGGGATGCATTTCGGCCTGGCTTAAGAGTATGGTCAATGTCTGTTAAAAGTAATATTAAAAGGGGTTGAAAATTCCAAAAAAATTATAGCAAATGGGATATAAGTTTCTTTTTTTGTTTTTGTTCTTCAGTGATATCTTATACGTATTTCATTGGATTTAACATGACATAGTACTAATTTATTTTTAAATTTGTTTTAGTATGGCTATTAATTTTTGGATTAAGAATATTTCGTTCCCCAAATTTGCGAATTTTCAAAATTTCCCAAATATTTAGTTAATTTTTTGACCCTAGTACTGACCAGAAAATGGCCAGCAATTCTAAAAATGGAAAATGGGCTGCAATAAATTCCATATGAATTAGAAAATGAGTAAAAAATTATAAAAATAATAGCAAATGGGCTGTACACGCCACAAATTTCGAGGCTGACTTGTTTACACAAGGCTTTGTCAGTGAACACACGATTCTAGCAGCAGTTAGTGCTGGATGTCCATCCAACGGCCGACATGCTTCTTCAATGTCTGATCTTCCTGCTCCAGCTGCCTAAACTAGCGCCGGCGGGACTGCCTGCTCCCTCCTCTTGCGGCCCGCTGTGATGCCGTGTAGGCTTCCCTGGCCCACCCTACTCCCTCCGCTGGCCTGGCCGCATGCAATCAACTGCCTCCTTATTACACAAAAGAATGATTTCTCCCACTGACATCTGGGGCGCACCGGTTGGGAGGCTGACCTATGGGCCTACTAAGTTGTCGCTTCCGCGGGGCTTGTCAACTTAGTCAACAAACGATTCTAGCAGCAGTAACCATTGGATTTGAATCGAACGGTCCTGCTGCTTCTTCAATCGCTACTCTTCTTGCACTAGCCGCCCAGACCAGCGCCGGGGAGACCGCCTGCTCCTGCCTCCAGTGGCCGGCTGTGCTGCCGATGAGGCCTCATCGCCCCCTACTACTCCCACCGCAAGCCAGGCCTTGCGGCGATGGCAGCCTCACACCGCAGCCAAACCAGTGAACCCTTGTACTCCTCTCCGCATGGGCATCCACTGCCGTGTCTTCCTCGGCTCCACGTCGTCCCCTTCCTAGGCCTCGCCGTCGTCCACCGCCTTGGTGCTCTCGGCGCGGCGTGGTCAACGTGGTCAACGACATTCCATCGGAAGAGTATTGTACATGGAGAGGCCGACAGCTGGGTCCACGGCCACAGCCCAGTTGTTTTGTGATTTGCCAAGTAAGTCGCTTTGTCAGGCCTGTTGGGCTGCAAATCTTTCAAGACGAGGAGAGCTTTCATTTGGCTGGCCGAGAAAATGGCCCATCAGTAATGAGAAATGGGTTGTACATTTTTAAAACACATCAAACCGGCAATTAGTTTCAAATATCTTTTTTTCATTTCGAGGTTTGAAATTACAGTAATTTTTATGCGTGGAGAATTTGTTTGATTTTATATTGATATACATTTATTTTTAAAATCAGTTTGAATGTGAGTCGAAATTTCGGGATTAAAAATAGTTCGGACCTGAAAGTGCAACTATCCCTAGGTGGTTTTGGTAATTCATAACAACATATAGCTCATTGAGCTAATGCTATTCCAAGATGATTATTTCAGGAAAGCTCAATGATTGGCATGGCATGGATGTGAAAGTGGAACCCTCAAAATGCTAAGGAAAAAGGATTGGCTCAAGCTCAAAAGCTCAATACTCTTCATTTTATATTTTAGTGATCCAAGATCACATTGAGTCTTTAGGAAAAGCCAATACTATCAAGGAGAGATGAGGTGTTGCTTAATGAGCCTCTTGATTCATGTGCTTGGTGATATGCTCCAAAAACCCTCAACTACTTTCCCATATCCACATATGACCTAAACCCTTAAGCCAAACTCGGTCCTACCGATTCTTCCTATCCGGCGCCACCGAGTTTCACTTGTCATAAGCCACTGCCAAACCCTAGCAATTCGGTTCTACCGATAGGGATCTCGGTCTCACCGAGATGGGATTGCAAACTCTCTGTTTCCCTTTCGTAACTTTTCGGTCTCACCGAAAGAGCGAATCGGTCCCACCGAGATTGCAATGTAAATTCAGTGTTTCCCTTTGTAACTTTTCGGTCTCACCGAAAGAGCAAATCGGTCCCACCGAGTTTGCCTGACCAACTCTCTGGTTAGCTAATTACCAAATTCGGTCTCACCGAGTTTGTGTAATCGGTCTCACACCGAGATTACGTTATGCCCAAACCCTAACCATATCGGTCCTACCGAGTTGCATGTCAGTCCCACCGAAAATCTCTAACGGTCACTAGGTTTACATTTTCGGTCCGACCGAGTTTGTTGATTCGGTCCCACCGAGATTGGAAAACTGTGTAACGGTTGGATTTTGTGTGGAGGCTATATATACCCCTCCACCTCCTCTTCATTCGAGAGAGAGCCATCAGAACACATACACCATTCCAACTCGTATGTTCTGAGAGAGAACCACCTACTCATGTGTTGAGACCAAGATATTCCATTCCTACCATATGAATCTTGATCTCTAGCCTTCCCAAGTTGCTTTCCACTCAAATCTTCTTTCCACCAAATCCAAATCCTATGAGAGAGAGTTGAGTGTTGGGGAGACTATTATTTGAAGCACAAGAGCAAGGAGTTCATTACCTACACACCATTTGTTACTTCTTGGAGAGTGGTGTCTCCTAGATTGGCTAGGTGTCACTTGGGAGCCTCCGACAAGATTGTGTAGTTGAACCAAGGAGTTTGTAAGGCAAGGAGATCGCCTACTTCGTGAAGATCTACCGCTAGTGAGGCAAGTCCTATGTGGGCGATGGCCATGGTGGGATAGACAAGGTTGCTTCTTCGTGGACCCTTTGTGGGTGGTTGCTTCTTCGTGGACCCTTCGTGGGTGGAGCCCTGTGTGGACTCGCGCAACCATTACCCTTTGTGGGTGGAGCCCTGTGTGGACTCTCGCAACCATTACCCTTTGTGGGTTGAAGTCTCCATCAACGTGGATGTAGGATAGCACCACCTATCCGAACCACGGGAAAAACATCCGTGTCTCATATTGCGTTTGAATTCTCCAAACCCTTCCCTTTACATTCTTGCAAGTTGCATGCTTTACTTTCCGCTGCCAATATACTCTTTGCATGCTTGCTTGAATTATGTGATGATTGCTTGACTTGTCTTAAAATAGCTAAAATCTGCCAAGAACTAAAATTGGGAAAAGGTTAAGCTTTTATTTGGTCAAGTAGTCTAATCACCCCCCTCTAGACATACTTTTGATCCTACCAGTGGTATCAGAGCTTTGGTCTCCATTTGCTTTGATATCCATAGCTTTGGTGGTCATAGCCTTGGTTTCACAACCTAGGAGAGTATGGCGTCTAGAGAGGGAAATTACCACCGTAGAGGTCCCTACTTTGATGGTACTAATTTTGCTAGTTGGAAGCATAAAATGAAATGCATATTCTTGGACATAACCCCGCCGTTTGGGCTATTGTGTGTGTTGGTTTGCAAGGTGACTTCTTTGATGGGAGAGAACCAAACCGTGAAGCTACCGCGGATGAGTTGAAGATGTTGCAATACAATGCTCAAGCTTGTGATATTCTCTTCAACGGATTGTGCCCCGAAGAATTCAACAAAATCAGCCGTCTTGAGAATGCGAAGGAAATTTGGGACACTTTGATTGATATGCACGAAGGTACCGACTCCGTCAAGGAATCCAAGTTGGATGTGCTTCAAAGCCAACTTGACAAGTTCAAGATGAAGGATGGTGAAGGTGTCGCTGAAATGTACTCTAGGCTTGCTCTCATCACAAATGAGATTGCCGGCTTAGGAAGTGAAGAGATGACCGACAGATTCATCATCAAGAAGATTCTTAGAGCCTTGGATGGAAAATATGATACCGTGTGCACATTGATCCAAATGATGCCCAATTACAAAGATCTCAAGCCAACGGAGGTGATTGGAAGAATTGTTGCTCATGAGATGTCACTTAAGGATAAAGAGGAACTTCACAACAAATCAAGTGGTGCCTATAAAGCCTCATGTGAAGCCCCTACATCATCAAGTGAGAAACAAGACTTCAATGAAGAATTGAGCTTAATGGTGAAGAACTTCAACAAGTTCTACAAGAGTAGAAGCAAAGATAGAAGCTTCACGTCAAGGTCCCTACAATGACAAAAGATCTTCTAGTCGAGAGCGAAACTGTCTATAGTTGTGGAAGACCCGGACACTATTCCAATGAGTGTACGGCTCCCTACAAGAGAAGAGAAGATTCTCCAAAAAGAAGAAGCAAAGAATCACCACCAAGAGAGAGAGGAGTAGAGATGATGCATATGAACGAAGATACTCAGGGAGAAGCAAGGATTCGAGAAGGAAAAATCATCAAGGAGCTACACAAGACGAAGACATCAAGCTCATGTTGGTGAATGGGTATCCTGGCTCCGACTCCGACAGCCACTCCGAGAGAAGTTATCACTCCGACTCCGAAGATACTCAAGATGAAGGTGTTGCCGGTCTAGCACTTGTGTCAACCAACTCCTACGACATATTTGACTCACCAAATGAAGGAATTGGAAGATGCTTCATGGCCAAAGGTCCTAAGGTAACACACCCCGAGTATGTTGATTTCAATAGTGATGAAGATGACTTGTTAGGTGATGATTTGCTTGTTGACAACTCTAGTGATGAATACTATGATGAAACGTCAATTAAACATGCTAATCAAGATAAAACGAATGACTATGATAAGGAGAAGATTGAGGCTCTAACTAAAGAACTAAACACTCTTAAGTTAGCTCATGAAACTATCTTCGAAGATCATTGAGAACTTTTAAGAGCTCATGAGAAATTACGCTTTGAAAAGCTCAATCTTGAGCAAGAGCATGAGTTCTTAAAAGCAATCAATGATGATCTCCGCAAGAAAAGCTCTTCTTACATTGCCAAGCGTTTACTCTTATCCACTTACATGCCTCAAGTCAAGTCTAGTAACAAGAACAAGAAAGATTCTTCCTCTAGCAGTAACAATGATCATGCTAAATCCAATATTGTTGCTTCTAGTAGTTCTCTTGATTCCACTAATGATTCTCTTAGCCAAGTTACACTTGAGCAAGAAAATAGTTTATTGAAGGGAATTATAGAGAAAGGAGTGTACAAAAGCCTTGCCGGGAGTAAGCAATTCAAGGAAATTGTGCGCAAGCAAGGAATGCACCGAAAGAATCAAGGTGTTGGTTTGAACGAAAGTTCAATGCCAATGGAGTTGAGTGGGAAGAAGATCAATACCCCAAGACAAAGTTTGTTCCTCAACAAGAGAAGTATACTTCTTTCAAGGGGACACAAGCTCAAGATGATCTTCCACCACAAGACTACAAGCAAAAAGGCAAGGACAAGCTTCAAGAGGAAATTGACGCATTTGAAGAAGCTCCTAAGACCTTAGTCAAGTGGATTCCCAAGACTACTTCAAGTTCCACTTCATCAAGTACGACTACAACTCCAAGGATTCCCATCAAGATGATGTGGATCCGAAAGAAGAAGAACTAGAGAGTTCTTGAGGGTGACTCCGCCAACATACTTCACTCTTATCATTTTGGCAAGAACAAGTGCAATCAACTTCCACATCTTGCACTAGTTCAAGGAGTCACAAACCCTCTTGTTGGTAAGACAAGGGACAAGGTAACCTAAAAGTTCTCACGGACATCATGTTTGTGTGCATCACTCTATGTCTATGGATATCCTTGTTTGTTCCTTGTGGGACTAACCCATGTAGGTATTGAAAGTGCAATTCACTCAAATGGATAGCTCCAAGTGATCTACATCAACATTGAGCATCCACATCTTCAACATCTACATGAAGTCATCATCGACAAAACCCAAGGTTAGTTCATCCCTCTTAGGGGGGATATCACATCTAGGGGGAGATTTACTCTAAGACTTGAGCTAAAGCAACTCTAAAGATGTGAACACAACAATGCTTTATGTAAAAGTGGTAACCCCACTTGAGCTTAAACGATGAGTATGACCTATGATCAAGTGCTCTCACTTGACTCCTAAGTCAATATACTCATATATAGATGACCTTGTCATCGCAAATTGCTTGATAGATGCTAGAATTGGTTGTGCATGCCTTGCCACATATTTCATTTGCCATCTTATTGTGTGAGCATTCTTGTTGCATATTTTACTCATTCGAGGACATCCACTTGTTGTTTCGATTGTTTGGTTTTATTTTCTTTTGCCAAGTGGATGGACAAGAATGCCTAAGTACCTCCTCTAGCTATCTATGCTTTTCTCGTCTCAAACTCTATTCATGCTGCATCACAAAATTTGATCAAGTCAAATTCGAACCACTCTGTGTGAGGAGCGCTCGGAGTCCCCGATTCGTCATAGACTTAAACTTCCAAAACCTCTTTATGATTCTCGGTCTGACCGATACCCCACTTTCGGTCCTACCGAGATCATTAAGTTGATCTAGGTTTTCGATCTCGGTGCAACCGATTTGAACATTTCGGTCACACCGAGTTTCAGTAACTGCCTGCAGTTATGAATCTCGGTGCCACCGAGTTATTCCACTCGGTCACACCAACAGGGTCGGGCTATATATAGTCACGGGCAAAATTTGGAAATTTCTCCGAACCCCTTCACCCGCGCGATAGCCTGCTCTGCCAACGTGGTCTCCGGATCGTCTTCTCGCCGCCAGCCGCCTCCAGTCGCTGGTCTCCGTCGCCGTCAACGGGAATTCTGCCCCGCCGTTGCCGCCGTAGCGAGTCTCCGCCGAACTAGGGTATGGACTCGATCACAGTGCTATTCCCCGTCCGATTCCTAGCACATTGTGTTCTTCATGATTCTTGCCACGATTGAAACACTCCTATCCAGTCAATATGCCTGTAGATTAGCTTTGATTCGAAAATTTTAGGGTTAGGTTTCCGCCGAAACCATCTCGGACCCACCGAGTTGAAAAACTCGGTCCCACCGATTTGGCTTATGGCATTGCACAAGTGAGACTCGGTCTTACCGAGAATTACTTATCGGTGTGACCGATTTTGGAACTCTGTGAAACCCTATCAGTCTCGGTGCCACCGAACTGTGACTCGGTCCTACCGAGTTCACTAGTTTAGGTTCCAAAACTGCTTCGGTATCACCGAGTTTGAAAATCGGTAGATCTGAGATGATTTCAGTGGGAAACTAAAACTAAGTTTTTGGATCATTCTTTTGCAAAAATCTCTGCATTTTGTGATGCTCATCTTTTCTACCTCATCTATAAACTGTTCACAGGGTCAGCAGTCAGAGCTTGCAGCATGTCTTATCAAAGTGACAGCCAGAACATGTCAGAGCAGCAGGTGCACATGAGTGAGGGCACTAGTCCCTCTAGCTCTTCAGATGAGGGCAGCAGGAGCACCCCTAGCAACTTGCCAAAAGCTGCCACCAGATAGAGGAAGAAGAGAACTTCTGACTCCGAAGATGAAGATTATGTGGCAGAGGAAGAGGCCACATCAAAGAGAGTTGAGCTAGCTCAAGGCACAAAGCCAGGGCTGAAAATCAAAAGGCCAGCAGGCAGGCAGCCCATGTCAAAGGCAAGATCTTCAACTGAGAAGCCTGCACCTAAAGAGCCAGTTGCTGCTGAGGGAAAGAAAAGAAAGGAAAGGGTCGAGAAGACCGTAGCCAGAGTGCTAGGAAAGGCTTCCATCATGGAAGAGGAAGAGGAAGAAGAGGTAGCTGCACCAGCACCCAAGGCACCCAAGCTGATGGGTGATGCCATAAGATCAGGGGCTACTGCATCTAAGCCAAAAGCTGCCTCCAAGCCAAAACCAAAGAGGAATACAAGGAGCATTCCTGCAGCTGAGAAGAACAAGGCCCCAGTGCCTGAGACTGTTGCTGAAGAAGAGGATGAAGAGAAAGTTCTGAGAAAGCTCAAGCCGAAGATCCCAGACCACAACGATGCGCATCCTGTGGCTGAGGACATGAAGCTCAAGAGTGATTCAGGGCTGAGGAAGTGGAGAGAAGCAGACCCGTATGCTTCAAGGAGGAGGACTGCTGTTGACTACATGTTCCACACTAAGGAACAACAGGACTTCTATGAGACAGTGCTGCTTGATAAGAAGCCAATAGTCTGTTATATGAGATGGGTTGACTGGCAGTACATCAAAGGAGCACTATCCTGGAGTGCAAGACAGCTTCATAGCTTGTGGAGTAGCTGACTTTGTTTGGCAGAAGCTCACAAAGTGGAATGAGGAGCTTATAATGCAGTTCTACTCCACAGCACATTTTTATTCAGATGGGAGGATCACATGGATGTCTGAGGGTACAAGGTACCAATCCATAGTTGCTGAGTGGGCACAGATCATTAATGCCCCAGAGGAGCATGATGATGACTTGGACATATATGCCAAGAAGAAGATGGACCATAACTCTATGTCCAATATGTACAAGGAAATTCCCAATGAAGTTCTTGACACCTTCAAATTTGGGTCTGTGCATTACCTTCTGTCCGGGCTGCCAACTATCAATTGGATCTTGAGGCACACCTTATTGCCAAGTCTAGAGATCACAAGATGATCAGAGGCCATGCTATCAACTTGCTACATGTATTTGATGTGCCTCAGAAGTTCAAGGTGATGAGCCTCATAGTGGAAACTATCAAAAGGACTGCAACAGATCAGAAGAGGAGTTGCGGATATGCCCCTCAGATCCAGGAGCTCATTAACTCCAAGATGGGCACGGGCATATATTTATTGGACAAGGAACACCTGCCCATCCATCCAGATTTTGAGGACAATCAAGTTGTCATGACTGAGAACGAGCCATCATCTGCCCAAGCATACGCAAAGAAGGAGAAGTCAAGGAAGGAGAAAGCTGCCAAGATGCCAACTCAAGAGGAGGCATCTGAGTATTTCTTGAAGACCAAACAAGAGCAGCTTGGTTACCTGATTGCATCCACCCTGCGGATTGAGCAAGGACTAGCCACCCTAACTCAAAACCAGGGAAGCCTAGAGAGAATCATGGAACAAAAGTTCTATGACTTGGATGTCAAGGTAACGGAGATTCAGACTGCAGTGGAGCAGCTCCAAGATGATATGCAGGAGAGGAGAGCCAGGACTACCACTCATGCCTTTGCCAGAGTGCCACGAGGTCCGAGGTCGTCTGCCGTGCCAGTTGCTGACACAAGAGCCACCACCTCAGCACCAGCTACAACCTCAGTTCCACCAGCTCCAGCATCTACTTCAGCTCCAACTCCAGCGTGTACTTCAGCGTCTACAGAAGCCTTCGTCCTTGGAGTGATCCGGACTCCACCACCACCAGAAGATCAAGCCTGAGCGTCGATCTAGTACTATGCATTTTCTAGGAACTTTTTGGTAACTTGTTGCCAAAGGGGGAGAAAAATGTATAGATCATAGGCTTCGAGAGAGAGAGTGTGCTTTTCTCTCTTGCTTTATTTGGTGGTTTTTCAAACTTGTTTGCTTTTGAGTTCTTGAGATATTACGTCATTATTTGTGAGACATTGATGATCATATGTTTGATCATAAGCTACACTTAATGCTTGCTTAATGCTATTATCTTATCTATCTTATGTGATCTTTCACTATTCTTGGTGATGAGCGCATGTATTTCATTCTTATCATTTTAAGCGCTCCACCAAGATGTATGTGACATGGAAGAGTAAACCATGACTCTAACTCCTTGTGCATTTGCAGTCCAAAGCAAATTTTAAATATGCACAAATTTAGGGGGAGCTCTTACTTATCACATACTTCTCAAAGCGACGATATGTTTCATGCTTATTATCTTTTGTCGAAGCTTTGATCTATATGTTGTCATCAATTACCAAAAAGGGGGAGATTGAAAGTGCAACTATCCGTAGGTGGTTTTGGTAATTCATAACAACATATAGCTCATTAAGCTAATGCTATTCCAAGATGATTATTTCAGGAAAGCTCAATGATTGGCATGGCATGGATGTGAAAGTGGAACCCTCAAAATGCTAAGGAAAAAGGATTGGCTCAAGCTCAAAAGCTCAATACTCTTCATTTTATATTTTAGTGATCCAAGATCACATTGAGTCTTTAGGAAAAGCCAATACTATCAAGGAGAGATGAGGTGTTGCTTAATGAGCCTCTTGATTCATGTGCTTGGTGATATGCTCCAAAAACCCTCAACTACTTTCCCATATCCACATATGACCTAAACCCTAAGCCAAACTCGGTCCTACCAATTCTTCCTATCCGGCGCCACCGAGTTTCACTTGTCATTACCCACTGCCAAACCCTAGCAATTCAGTCCTACCGATAGGGATCTCGGTCTCACCGAGATGGGATTGCAAACTCTCTATTTCCCTTTCGTAACTTTTCGGTCTCACCGAAAGAGCGAATCGGTCCCACCGAGATTGCAATGTAAATTCAGTGTTTCCCCTTTGTAACTTTTCGGTCTCACCGAAAGAGCAAATCGGTCCCACCGAGTTTGCCTGACCAACTCTCTGGTTAGCTAATTACCAAATTCGGTCTCACCGAGTTTGTGTAATCGGTCTCACCGAGATTACGTTATGCCCAAACCCTAACCATATCGGTCCTACCGAGTTGCATGTCAGTCCCACCGAAAATCTCTAACGGTCACTAGGTTTACATTTTCGGTCCGACCGAGTTTGTTGATTCGGTCCCACCGAGATTGGAAAACTATGTAACGGTTGGATTTTGTGTGGAGGCTATATATACCCCTCCACCTCCTCTTCATTCGAAGAGAGAGCCATCAGAACACATACACCATTCCAACTCGTATGTTCTGAGAGAGAACCACCTACTCATGTGTTGAGACCAAGATATTCCATTCCTACCATATGAATATTGATCTCTAGCCTTCCCAAGTTGCTTTCCACTCAAATCTTCTTTCCACCAAATCCAAATCCTATGAGAGAGAGTTGAGTGTTGGGGAGACTATCATTTGAAGCACAAGAGCAAGGAGTTCATTACCTACACACCATTTGTTACTTCTTGGAGAGTGGTGTCTCCTAGATTGGCTAGGTGTCACTTGGGAGCCTCCGACAAGATTGTGGAGTTGAACCAAGAAGTTTGTAAGGGCAAGGAGATCGCCTACTTCGTGAAGATCTACCGCTAGTGAGGCAAGTCCTGTGTGGGCGATGGCCATGGTGGGATAGACAAGGTTGCTTCTTCGTGGACCCTTTGTGGGTGGTTGCTTCTTCGTGGACCCTTCGTGGGTGGAGCCCTGTGTGGAATCGTGCAACCATTACCCTTTGTGGGTGGAGCCCTGTGTGGACTCTCGCAACCGTTACCCTTTGTGGGTTGAAGTCTCCATCAACGTGGATGTAGGATAGCACCACCTATCCGAACCACGGGAAAAACATCCGTGTCTCCAATTGCGTTTGAATTCTCCAAACCCTTCCCTTTACATTCTTGCAAGTTGCATGCTTTACTTTCCGCTGCCAATATACTCTTTGCATGCTTGCTTGAACTGTGTGATGATTGCTTGACTTGTCCTAAAATAGCTAAAATCTGCCAAGAACTAAAATTGGGAAAAGGTTAAGTTTTTTATTTGGTCAAGTAGTCTAATCACCCCCCTCTAGACATACTTCCGATCCAACAGGACCGCACCGAAATATGCAAAATTTCGTATAATTTTTTAACCATGGCCACAATATGGGCTGTAATGCTAACAAAAAGAATATGGGCTCCAAAAAACCTTAATAATTAGCAAATGGGCTGTAAATTATTAGAAATAATGGCAGATGGGTTGTATGCTGTTTTCCACAGATTTGAGGCTTTCCTAAACAAAGTTGACGCACAAGCAGTGACTATTGGATGGCCATCCAACGGCCGTCGTGCTTCTTCAATCTCTGCTCTTCCTGCTCCAGCCGCTCAAACAGGCACCGGCGGACTGCTTGCTCCCTCCTCCCCGCGGCCGGCTCTGCTGCCGCTCAGGCCTCACCGCCCCAACGTACTCCCATCGCTGGCCTAGCCATCCCTCTACTCACGCACACCTGCTGTTATTCTCCGGCGACGGCAGACAAACCAGTGAACCCTCGTACAGTCGTACTCCCCTCCGCGTGGGAAACAACTGCCGAGTCTTCCCTGCCTCCGTGTCGTTCCCTTCCTAGGCCTCGCCGTCGTCCACCGCCCTGGTGCTCTCGGCGTGGCCTGGTCAACGTGGTCAACGACCGACATGCATCTGAAGTGGACTTTACGTGGAGAGGCCGACAACTGGGTCCACGGCCGCACGTAAGGAAATGCCTCCTTATTACGCGCAAAATAATGATTCCTCCACCTGACATCAGGGACCCACCGAAAGGGCCTCTGTATTTCGCGAAAAAACGTTACCGCCGCTGACAGCTCGGACCCACCAGCTATTTCTTCACACGCAAGGAAGTACCTCCTTATTACGCAAAAAAAATGAATACTCCCTCTATTAGCTGGGACCCAGTATAGTGGCAGGCTGACTTTTGGGCCTACTAAGTTGACGGGGACGGAGGGCTTTGTCAACTTAGTCAATATGCACGATTCTAGCTCCAATGGTCGTACGATGTCCATCCAACGGCCGTAGTGCTTCTTCAACCTCTGGTCTTCTTGCTCCAGCCACCCAAACCAGCGCCGGTCGTGCCTCGTGCTCCTGCCTCCTGTGGTCGGTTGTGATGCGGCGGAGGCCTCACCGCCCCCTACTACTCCCACCGCTGGCCAAGCCATCCCTCTACTCACCTACACCCCCTGTTATTCTACGGCGATGGCAGCCTCACACCGCAGTGAACCAGTGAACCCTCGTACTCCTCTACGTGTGGGCATCCACTGCCGCGTCTTCCCCGGCTCCGCGCCGTCCCCTTCCTAGGCCTCACCGTCGTCCACCGCCCTAGTGCTCTCTATGCGGGGTGGTCAACGTGGTCAAGGAACGACTTCCATCGGACGTGGACTGTACGTGGAGAGGCTGACAGCTGGGTACACGGCCGCAGCAAGGAAGTGCCTCCTTATTACGTGCAAAAAATTTATTCCTCCACCTGACAGCGGGACCCATCGGACGGGCCACCGTATTTCGCCCCCCTAACTGCTGGGACCCACCAGCTACATCTTCGTACGGAAGGAAGTGCCTGACAGTCGGGACCCACCTAGTCGAAGCGTACGTAGCATTGTCATTCTGGTCGCAAACGTGTACGTACATATATACTGGTCGATGTAGAGGCACGCACGTGTCGTAGTAGAGGCGGCCAGGGTGCAAGAAAGAAAATACGGCCACACATGTGTACAAATGGGCGGGGTCTCGAACGCCTACTCGCGCATACGTACGGCCAGGGCTCGTGTACATGACTGGGTCGGAACGGAGAGAGCGTCATCGTCGTGTTCATGGGGAGGCAACGGAATGCGTCGTGTTCATGGGGAGGCAGCGGAATGCGTCGTGTTCATGGGAAAGCAACGGAATGCGTCGTGTTCATCGGGAGGGCTTGGACGGAACAGGCGATGGAAACGAGGCCTGGCGTACCGCAGAACGGAGGAAACGGCCTTGTGTTCGACCGGCCACATTCGAAACGGGATCCTGTTCATCGGGAGGGGTGTGGCGTACCGCAAAATGGAGGAAACGGACCTCCTACGGTCGAAACGGGGGTCCTGTTGATCGGGAGGGGTGTGGCGTACCACAAAACAGAGGAAACGTACTTGTGTTGGAGTGCTACGGTCGAAACGGGGGTCCTGTTCATCGGGAGGGGTGTGGCGTACCGTAAAATGGGACTCCACGGGATACTGTTCATATCCACCGTTGACCCCCTTCAGCCTCCACGAGCTACTATTCATCCACCGTCGACCTCCTCCAGCCTCCACCTACGACTGTTCATCCACGGGCTCCTGTTCATCCAGCCTCCACCGCGCGCTACTCCACCGGCTACTGTTCAACCAGCCCTCTCCAGGGGCTCCTGTTCAACCACCCCTCCACATGCTACTATTCATCCTTCCCTCCACCGTCTACTGTTCATGCTGCCCTCCACGGGGTGGTCCTGTTCATCGAGCCCTCCACGGGGTCCCGTTCATCCAGCCCAAACCGGCTCGATCGATCGGGGTCCTGTTCATCCAGAGGCAACACCACGGGGTCCTGTTCATCCACCCCCACCGGGAACTGTTCATCCAACCCGCCCCCCACCCCCCCGCAACACTCACTATTCATCCAGAGGCAGCATCGATCGGCTTCAGTTAGCAGCAGTAGCAAAGGAATCGCTCGATCGGGTTCAGTTAACAGCCATCGATCGATCGCTCGGGTTCAGTAATGCGTAGCCTGCAGTGCAATCGCTCGGGTCCAGTTAGAGCCCAATGCCTTGCTCGGGTTCAGTTAGAGCCAACGCCTCGCACACACGCGCGTACGTGTACGAGAGAAACGCGCATCGCTCGTCCCTCGACCTCCCACTGTAACCGGGAACTCCCCGAAATTTTCCTCGCACTCGCTTCTACCACGATTTTTTCCGTCATGGACGGCCCAAAGAATGTCATGCAGCTGTGTCTCCGGCCCGCCCAGGATGAAAAGCCCATTTTTTGTCATAGAAGCAGGAGCCCACCACACCTATGATGATACCAGGTTTTGTCACAATTATCGTCATAGAAGTGTCATATGTATGACAGAAAAAAAATTCGTTCGGCCCAAAATGTTACGGATGTGTATTTTTTTGTAGTGGTTGTAGTCCGGTGGGGACCTCTCTGCTGAGCCTAGGTAGGGCTATGACGTGTTGATCTTCCGAGGCCGGGCATTGGCCCAGAAAAGTGTGTCCGACCAGAGTGATCGAGCGTGTTGGGTAATGTGGTGCACCCCTGCAGGGAAGTTATATATTCGAATACCGTGTCCATGGTAATGGACGTTTAGACTTGTATCCTGATCTATTACAACTAGAATTGGTTACTTGAGATATGTGATGGATATGTGGCTCTGGGGTTGCTTTTTCGCAGGGAGTCGAGGAAGGATCTCTGGGCGTTAATGCTACAACATGGTTGTTAATTATAAACTGCTATTCTATACTCTTCTACATGCTGCTAGATGTTTGGAGCTGCTTGAAGATGATAGTCTTCGATAGGCTAGGCCTTCCCCTCTATTCTGGCATTCTGTAGTTCAGTCCACAGATACATACCTGCCTTTGATACCAATGCATACTTAGTATAGATCTGATGCTTGCGAGTACTTTGGATGAGTACTCGCAGTTGCTTTGCTACCCCTTTTCCCCCTTCTTCCTTCTTTTCAGTTGTTGCAACCAGATGGTAGATCCCTGGAGCCAGATGCCACCGCCGACGGATACTACTACATGGAGGCCGCCGAAGATCAGGATTAGATAGGAGGTCCTAGGCTGGAGGCCTTGCCTCTTCGGTCGTTGTTGCTTTTGTGTTTGCCTTCTTAATGTGTCCTTGTTTAACTTATGTCTGTACTTAGATATTGTTGCTTCTGCTGACTCTTGTGTATTCGAGCTTCTGTATTCAAACCCTTGAGGCCCCTGGCTTGTAATATAAAGCTTGTATTATTCTTTTTGTGTTTAAAATTGTGTGATATCTTCCCGTGAGTCCCTTATCTTAATCGTACACATTTGCGTGCATGATTAGTGTATGGTCGAATCGGGGGTGTCACAAAAGGGGAAATCGAAGCTATCGTCAGCACCAACAACCCTCTCACATTGCGAGGGATAAGCTTCATCAACATCTTGAAGAGCACCATCTCATCTCAAAACCCTAGTTCATCTGTTGTGTTAAATATTTGTACCGGAACCTCAGATTGGTACCTGTGGGTGACTAGTAGTGTTGATTACATCTTGTAGTTGATGCTAGTCAGTTTATTAGGTGGAAGATTATATGTTTAGATCCATTATGATATTTATTAGTCCTCTAATATTGAGCATGCATATGTTGTGTGAGTAGTTACTTTTGTTCTTGAGGATGTGGAAGAAGTCATGTTGGAAGTAATCATGTGAACTTGATATTCGTTCGATGTTTTGATGATATGTATGTTGTGATTCCTGATATGTCTCCATCTTATCTATAATTTTTGATTGTTTCATGCCAACATTATACAATTTCCATACACTTTTTTTAACATTTTATATAATTTATTTGGACTAACATATTGATCCAGTGCCCAGTGCCAGTTCCTGTTTGTTGCATGATTTTGTTTCGCAGAAAATCCATCTCAAATGAAGTCCAAATGGGATAAAAATTTACGGAGAATTATTTTGGAATATATGTGAATTTTGGGAAGTGGAATCAACGTAAAGGGGTCCCATAGCCCCCAAGATACACCAGAGCACGCTATGAGGTGCTCGGCGTGCCCAGGTGTCTTATGCACTCCTCGTAAGGCGGTTGGGACCCTTCTTCTGGCACAAGAATGATAATTTATGGAAAAAATCGTGTAAAAATTTCAGCGCAATCGGAGTTACGGATCTATGGGAATTTAAGAAACCGTAAAGGGCCAGATCTGGGGAACGCGAAACAGAAGAAAATAGAGAGGGAGATCCAATCTCGGACGGGATCCCGCCCCTCCCATGCCATGGAGGACATGGACCAGTGGGGGAACTCTCCTCCCATCTAGGGGGAGGCCAAGGAAGATGAATAAGTAGGGGGGATCTCTCCCCGTGGCGCCGGAGTGCCGCTGGGGTTAGGATCGTGATGGTGATCTACATCAACAATCTTGCTAATGTCAACACCAAGTCTCTCCCCCGCTATGCAGCGGCGTAATACCTCTTCCCCTGTTGTAACCTCTACTTAAACATGGTGTTCAACTCCATATATTATTTCCCTATGATCTATGGTTATCCTATGATGTTTGAGTAGATTCGTTTTGTCCTGTGGGTTAATCGTCATCTTGGTTGGTATGATTGTATATTTTATTTATGGTGCTGTCCTATTGTGCCCTCCGTGTCGCGCAAACGGAGGGGCCCCCGTTATGGGGTGTTGCAATATGTTCATGGTTTGCTTATGGTGGATTGCGAGAGTGACAAAAGCATAAACCCGAGTAAGTGGGTTATGGCGTATGGGAGTAAAAAGGACTTGATACTTAATGCTATGGTTGGGTTTCACGACCTTAATGAAGTTTAGTAGTTCTGAATTCTTGCTAGGGGTCCAATCACAAGTGCATATGATCCAAGTAGAGAAAGGATGTTAGCTCATGCCTGTCCCTCATGTAAAATTGCAAGAACGATTACCAGTACTTGTTATCGATTGCCTAGGGACAAATGACTTTCTTGTTGACAAAAGCTATCCACATTTATTACCTTGCAATTTATTTGTAGTTTTATTCTCGCAAAGTACTCGTAGTCTTAATCTTGCAAAATAGTTTCATACTTGTTTTAGGTAAAGCAAACGTTAAGTGTGCGTAGAGTTGTATCAGTGGCCGATAAAACTTGAGGGAATATTTGTTCTACCTTTAGCTCCTCGATGGGTTCGACACTCTTATTTATCGAAGAAGGCTACAAACGATCCCCTATACTTGTGGCTTATCATGACCTTTTTCTGGCACCATTGCCGGGGAGCAATAGCGTCGGGTGAATATTCTCGTGTGTGCTTGTTTGCTTTATCACTAAGTAGTTTTTATTTTCTGTTTTAAGTTAGTTATGGATATGGCACACGAAACACCAAAATAATTAGTTGTACTTGCTACTCATGGAGATGGGGAACCTCCTAAAACGCTCGATGCTTGTTATGCGAAAAATATTATGCACTACTTTGATAATCCTGATAAAACCCCATTCAACTTGATAATGGGTGTAACGTTGGATCAACGTGAATACTTTAGGGATTATAGCTTGACACAAAAAGGGAAACTATTATGGGATCAAATTGATATGTTGCATTGGTATGCTTGGAATTTATGCCAGAGATATGATTATAATTGTTACTCTAGGATGAACGCTCCACACCTTCCCTTTTCATGCAAATTTAATGATAATGAAACCTTGGCTTTATGCCAATGGTAGATATGATTATTATGATGTGGAACGAATAGAAGAATTTGTTACTTTTAAGGGTGCTTATGAAATTGAACCTTTATTTTTGAAGTATGAAGCTTTTGATGATGATGTTTATAGACCTGAAAATTTTGCCATCCTTAAATATTGCTATGATAATTATAAATATAATTACGATATTGATGAATTCATTGAGAAAATCTCCGTTGTCTGAGAAGAGAATAATATTTTGCCGGGGTCTATGGAAGAAGGAATTGATGAAACTGTGAGCTCATTGGATGAAAAAGATGATGAGGAGAGCGAAGAACAAAAGGAGGAAGAGCGGATTAGCTACCCATGCCCACCTTCTAATGAGAGTAACTCTTCAACTCATACATTGTTTAATTTCCCTTCATGCTTACCGAAGGATGAATGTTATGATAATTGCTATGATCTCGTTGGTTCTTTTGAAATATCCTATTTTGATGAACTTGATGCTTGCTATGCTTGTGGCCAAGATGCCAATATGAGTTGTTCTTATGGAGATTAACTTGCTATAGTTCCTTATATTAAGAATGAAAGTGTTCCTATTGCACCTACACATGATAATCCTATTATCTTTTTGAATTCTCCAAACTACACTATATCAGAGAAGTTTGCTCTTATTAAGGATTACATTGATGGGTTGCTTTTTATCATTGCACATGATAATTTTGATGAATATAATATGAATTTGCTTTCTACTCCTACTTGCAATTATTACGAGAGAGGAACTATATATCCACCTCTCTATGTTTCCAACATAAAAAATTGGAAGAAACTATTTATGCTATGTATTGGCCTTTACTTGATGTGCATGAATTGTTCTTTTATGACATGCCGATGTATAGGAATAGATTTAGACTTCGTCATTGCATGATATATGTTGCTTTGTGCTCACTACTAAATGCCAAATCATTGTTAATTAAAATTGGCTTTGATATACCCTGGGTTCCGGGTGGATCCATTATTTGAGTACTTTATGCCTATCTTAATGGCTTTAAAGAAAGTGCTGCTAGGGAGACAACCTGAAAGTTTTAGAGAGTTATTTTATTCTATTGAGTGCTTTTATAAAGTTTAAAAACAAAACATGTAGAGGGGAACTTAAAACTTCACAAAAAGAAAAGTGAAAGTGAGAGGGACGATCATTGTGAAAGTGGGAGCTAGTCTTGAACTTTGTTCATGCCCATGGAAACTTTGTGATTCCTAATTATAGAAACTTTTCAAAAACAATTTATCCCCTTGTACAAATCCATTGTATTGTAAAATTATTGTGCGAAGATTTTCCTTTAGGATGAGTAGATTGCTTGTTGGTATGTGCGGTGCAAAAAACAGAAACTTCGATTGTAGTGCGTGAATTTACATTTTTTTACTAGAACGTCAAAAGCTTCTGAAACTTTTTTCAAAGTCTTTCTATATAAATTGTTTATTTGTGTCCCAATTTTTCAGAATTTGTGGAGTACCAGAGGTATGGTAGATGTTCCGATTGCGATAGACTGTCCTGTTTAAGACAGATTCTGTTTTTGATGCATTGTTTGCCTGTTTTGATGAAACTATCGATTTTTATCGGTGGTATAAGCCATGAAAAAGTTATAATACAGTAGCTACAATGAAAAAACATAATATGAATTGGGTTGAAACAGTACTTAGAGAAGTGATTTGCTTTATTATACTGATGGATCTTACCGAGCTTTCTGTTGAGTTTTGTGTGGATGAAGTGATCAAAGATCGCGGAGGTCTCGATATGAGGAGAAGGACGAGAGGCAAGAGATCAAGCTTGGGGATACCCAAGTCACCCCAAGTAAATATTTAAGGAGACTCAAGCGTCTAAGCTTGGGGATGCCCCGGAAGGCATCCCATCTTTCTTCGACAAGTATCGATATGTTTTTGTTCTCGTTTCGTTCATCTGATATGTGTAAATCTTGGAGCGTCTTTTGCATTTAGTTTTTATTTTTATTTTATGCCCCATGCTGGTATGAGATAGTCCATGGTTGATTTATAGAATGCTCATTGCACTTCACTTATATCTTTTGAGTATGGCTTTATAGAAAGCTTCATGTGCTTCACTTATATCATCTGAAGTTTGGATTGCCTGTTTCTCTTCACATAGAAAACCGTTATTTGTAGAATTCTCTTTTGCTTCACTTATATTTATTAGAGCATGATATTTTATAGAAAGAATTAGGCTCTCATGCTTCACGTATATCTATTTAGAGAGTCAACATGAATTGGTCAATTGCATGGTTAGTCATGAAATCCTACATAAAACTTATGGATCATTAAATATGATATGTTTGATTCCTTGCAATAGTTTTGTGATATAGAGATGATAATATGTGGGACGTACTAGTAAATGGTTGTGGTTAGTAAGAATATTGGTGTTAAGGTTTGTGATTCCCGAAGCATGCATGTATAGTCTCTCGTTATGCTATGAAGTTGGAGCATGATTTATTATTTATTGTCTTCCTTATGAGTGGTGGTCGGGGACAAGCGATGGTCTTTTCCTACCAATCTACCCCCCTAGGGGCATGG
Organism: Triticum urartu; assembly: GCF_003073215.2. NCBI lineage: Eukaryota > Viridiplantae > Streptophyta > Magnoliopsida > Poales > Poaceae > Triticum > Triticum urartu. Next base: position 284,600,998 of record NC_053028.1, read on the forward strand.
ATAGTCACTATTGTAGGATGCTGCTAAAGCGACACTACGATCAGAGACCCTTCGATGAAACTGTGTGCGATGCCATAATCGCAAACAGTGGTGTAGAAAACCCGTCAAAAAAGGTGCAAAACATTTGCGATGGAGGATCCATCAAACATGGTTCAGATTTTAGTTGCGTGTGCGGTGCAGGGCATATGGTTCAGCTCAATTAACTGTTTGCGATGAGGAGGAACAAAAGAAACAGGAAGCCCGATGAAGGTGTGTGCGATATACAGCATATGGTTCACTCGGATGAACTGTTTGTGATTAGGCAACACAAAAGAAACGGTCAGCTAGATCAAAGGTGTGTGCGATATACGACATGCGGTTCACTCGGATGAACTATTTGCATTGAGACATGAGAACAGAAATGGTTCAACTTAACAAGATGTGTGTGATACGCGGCAAACAGGTCTATAATCGGAAATGTGTGTGAATACCGATAACAACACAGACGATTACTGCTAACAAGCCATGTGTGTTGTGAGCAAATGATTGCTGGTATACAATTGTGAGTGACTGATGAAAACATCACCGACGGGTTCCATTGTTTAGTCCATGTGCGATGTGATTTTCTATGTCCGCACAACATCTACGCTCTATCTACAGAGCATCAACATATATACTTAAAAAGACAGCATTGCATATCCAAATTAAGCATACAATTACACAAGTGGCTACACACATAACATTTCCACACACCAAAGTAAGCAAATACATGCATACTAAAGTAGGAGAAACGAGGATCTAATCATCTACTTATTGTTGCGACGACGCTTGAGATTGCTCAGCTTCCGGCTAGATCCCTGGCCGTTTTGGGGAAGGAGGCACTTCCTCTTGTCAACGATCCACATGTACATGTCGTAGCTCGTGTACGCCTCCTTGGCCACATACACGACATGAGCTTTGTCGAGTTTCTCCATCCAGGTCGAGTGCCAGACACACTTGTCCTTGTTGCAAGAATCCTTCATGTCTTTGTAGTAGGGGTCGATGATGGCCTCGGTGAGGTGAACCAGTGAGTCCTTCTCATGATCCTTGCTGCCCCAAATCTTGTATTGGCCCTCGATGTCGACAAGATTCAGGCAGGCGATGCCCGAATTCTCGAGCGCCTTTACATCGTTGGTGATGTCCACCATAGCTTACATGTAGTGTGGGCTGTTGACAAACCTAGAGAAATGCTCGCAAGGCCTTGTGGCCAGGAAGTAGTGGTAGACGAGGACGTGGTGGCGCACGCACGTCTGGGTGACGACGACCTTGGGACAAGACCCGGCACGAGCAACATTCTACTCGAGTTCGAACCCGACCACCTTGTACTTCTCCTCGGCAAGCAACAACTCCATGATGTGGATGGAGTGCTCCACCCAGACCCGGTCATTGGTGTACACCACTGAGAGGTCCATGAACCTTCTATGGGTGTCCACCGCGGCATGCATGGTGAACTGCTGCTCGTCGTCGGCAGCCGCTCGGAGCGCCATTGGAGCCGCGCAGGATACCCTCTAAGAATTTCTCATTGTGGGTGTGCTTCTTACAATGGTGGGGTGCGATCGAAAGGTTGGCCGCTGTAATAAATGGGGCCATCCGACCTGTCACTACTGCAGGATGCTGCTAATGCGACACTACGATCGGAGACCCTTTGACGAAACTATGTGCAATGCATTAATCCCAGATGGGGATGTAAAAAACCCATCAAAAAAGGTGCAAAACATTTGCGATGGAGGATGCATCAAACATGGTTCAAATTTTAGTTGCGTGTGCGATGCAGGGCACACGGTTAACCCGTTCGAACTATTTGTGATAAGGCAAAACAACAGAATCAAGCAACCATATCAATGTGTGTGCGATATACGGCATACAGTTCGCTCCGATGAACCGTTTCCTATTAGGGAGTGCAACATAAACGGTTAGCCAGATCAAGGTGTGTGTGATATAGGGCATACGGTTCACTCGGATGAATTGTTTTCGATTAGCGAACGCAATAGAAATAGTTCAAATTAACAAGATGTGTGTGATACGTGGCAAATAGCCGACTCGGATGAACTGTCTGCGATGAGAATTTAGACGGTTAATACAGTAAGTTCATGTGCGATTCTGTGTGTACAAAAAACTTCTAAAAATGCAATCTAGTTTCTTGCAGTGGCTAGGAGTATCGCACACGACGCGTCTGCGAGTACTCGTGTGCGATGATTAGTAAGTTACACATGCATTTCCTTATGGTAACACTTGTGTGATAAATAACACGTGGCAACTACGTGGTCAACCTTCTACCATCAATAAATTTTGACCTTGTTTCTCGTAACATTGCTGATTACAACGCAATAAGTAATTGCAAATCTGTTCACACCTATCAAACTAATATGTGTTCACACTTAGCACCGGGCTATAAAAACTACCCACTCGAAAATTACTTCACAGTTTCTCTCCTCATGACCCACAAAACTGGTTTTTTCTATCAAGTCGTTCTGCCATGACCAGTAGGAGGAGTTTAGGGTGGACATATAACCAGGCAGCAAAGTCCAAGGCCGCGGAAGCACTAGAGAGGTCTCGCCGCGAAGCCATAGCCGCAGAAGAGATGTCCAGGCGCGCCGCGGAGCCCTCGAACAAGCTCTCACGGGCACGCGAGGGCTCTCACAAGCGCATTCATGGCGTCGGCCATCGCGATGAGCCGGTGTTCCTGATGTCCTTTGCCAGCGACGAGGAGATTCTTGCTGGCGTCACTACACAGCAGGAGCTGGTCGACGGCTTGATGAAGCTAATCAAGATCAGCGATGCCTCGGTTGACAAGGCGACCAGCCTCATCGAGCAACTCATGGGTGACAATGCGAAGCTCCTCAAGTTGGTCGCCGAGAAGGAGGAGGAGGCCACCGGCTGGAAGATGCTGCATGAGCAGAGCAGTGCCTCGGAGATGACGCTGAATGCGGTCGTCGAGGAACTGATGGGTGCCTTGAGGAAGCTCCGGATCGAGCGCGAGCAGGAGCTGGATGATTTCTCCGCCCGGTGATCCATCGACGAGTAGAGACAGTAGTGACCCAGATCGTTGTCTGCAATTTTCTTCTTCTCTTGCCCCCATGTCTTCCGGTCTTTGCAGCATGTGGCATTTTAACTTATCCGGAATATGTAAGACAATTATTATCTGCGCCATTATAAATTTGTCGTCGTATTATCCGTTGCCATTTTATTTGTGGTCGTATTATCCGTTGCCCTATGTGGCAATTTAAATTAGGGCGGAATACGAGTTGAAAACATGAATAAAGCATATGCTGCCATGGGATCACAAGCAAACAACCTCCGTCCAGGTGCTTTAATTAACCCATTAACGGAGAAGTTGTGAGCGAGGCGGGCGATGGCTGGTGCATGGAGGTCAAAGAGCTCGCTTCCCGGTGAGCATGGGCGGCCTTGCTGCTCACACGTGTCCCATCGAGCCTGCGCGGTGGACTACTCGCACGCATCCCATCGAGCCTGCACGGCAGACTTCTCGCACTCGTCCCGTCTAATTAAACAGCTGCACACACACCACAGAGTATGGTTAAATTTCGACACGGTAAATATAATACAACCGTTTGCGATATTAACATGTCAGCTTTTTGTTTCAAAAAGGACTTCATTGGCTACTAATGTGTGCGCCTCTTCTCAAACTGAACGATTTTTTTACCACGTCATATATGTGCCATGTCATGAAACCATGCCAAGTTTCTTGTTTTTTGGGTGACTTTTTGATTTACTGTGATTTAAAAACCGATATTCTCAATGTTTCAGGACAACGACAAGTTTGTAATTCATTCTCATTCCTCAAATGATACATAAACATGCACCCAATGACACATGTATGATTTCCCACCCATTTTTCTTCACTGGAGCATGTGGTTGTAGTTCAAATTTGAATTATGGACTACATTAAATGCATATAAAACTTAGTAATTAGTAATATATATATATACAATGGTCAAAAGAATCCTGAACAGTTCCAATTTCAGCCCGACACTCCTGTTATTCTATGTTGCATGTAGAAAACAATGTTCAAGGCGAGAAGAGGCAGCGATTATCGTTTAAATTTCAGCGCGGATATCATGTCGTTCCATGTTGCCCGTAGAAGAAAATACAAGGCGAAAAGAGGCAGTGATTATGTTTTGCCCACAAGGGGGACACGTTTCCCTATCGGAACCACGAGCCTTCTTTGAGAGAAGCTCAAGTTTTTGTAAGAGGTTTGTAATAAAGCTTGGCCCAAATTGGACAATGTTTTTACCACGACATATATGTGCCATGACGTGACACCATGCCACCTTGGTATGGTTGTAATTCGTTCCCATTCATGGCATGGGACCTAAACATGCACCCAAGGACACATGTATAATTTTTCTAGCCATTTTGATGAACTGGAGCATGTATTTGTAGTTCAGATTTGAATTATGGACATTAAATGACTTGGAAATTCAATTAGTGTATAAAAAGGCCAAACCAACCCTGAATAAGTTTAAATTTCAACACGGATATCCTGTCGTTCCATGTTGCCTGTGGAAGAAAATACAAGGCGAAAACAGGCAGTGATTACGTTTCGCCCACACAGGGAACACATTTCCCTACCGGAACCATGAGGCTTCTTTAAGAGAAGCTCCAGTTTTTGTAAGAGGTTTGTAATAAAGCTTGGCCCAAATTGGACAATGTTTTCACCACGACATATATGTGCCATGACGTGACACCATGCCATCTTTGAAGACTTTCTGGTGAGTTTAGGATTTATGGGGACTTAAAAACCGAGATTAGAAATGTTTGAGCACGAGCCATGACACCGGTACGGTTGTAATTTGTTCCATTCCTGGCATGGGACCTAAACATGCACCCAAGGATACATGTATAACTTTTCTAGCCACTTTGGTGAACTGGAGCCTGTATTTCTAATTAAGATTTTAATTATGGACATTAAATTCCTAGGAAACTCAATTAGTGTGTAAAAAGGCCAAACGAACCCTAAATAGGTTTAAATTTCAGCACGGATATCCTGTCATTCCATGTTGCCCGTGGAAGAAAATACCAGGCGAAAAGAGGCAGTGATTACATTACGCCCACAAGGGGGATACGTTTCCCTATCGGAACCATGAGGCTTCTTTGAGAGAAGCTCCGGTTTATAAGAGGCTTGTAATAAAATTGTGCCACACTGGACGAAAAAAATTCCTCGACATATAAGTGCCATGTCGTGACACCATGATAGGTTTCACGATTTTCAACTTAGTTTTGGATTTACGAGGATTTAAAAACCGAGATTCTTCTCACGAAATGATTTCAAATAGCACACGGTTCACTCACGAAAGACGATATTCAGTGAAAACTTTGTGGAAACCATATTTTAAAGTTTCATAAAAATCTGAAAAAAATATGGGATGTTAAGAAGCCGATGTTTTATTGCGACACAAAATTTCAAGTTGAAAAACATTACGAGATGTGAGCTATGAAAAAGACAAATTCCGCCCTAAATAGTGACATTACTATTCGACACTATTCAACACTGATTTTGTCTTTTTCATAGCTCACATCTCGTATTGTGTTTCAACTTGAAATTTTGTGTGTCAATAAAACATCATCCTCTTAACATCCCGTATTTTTTGGAATTTTTTTGAAACTTAAAAAAATCTCGTGGTTTTCACCGGTTTCCACTGAATGTTTGTTTCCGTATGATATCCCCCCTGCTGCGCGCGCGATCTGAGTCGTGCATTCTGACTGGTCAAAACCCAAACCCCACGGATCATACGTGTCACTACTAGGAAAAGAGCTATAGATGATATGGCCACTAATTGCGCACCAGACATGTGGTGCGCCACTACTATATAGTAATGGCACACCATGAGTCGGTGCCCCATTAGTGTGGTAGACACTAATGGCGCACCAGACCCACGGTGCGCCATTAGTAACAATTTTTTTTCCAAAAGTTCTAATGGCACACCAGGGAGTAGTGCGCCATTACTAGTTTAACTAGTAGTGGCGCACCTCCTACACAGTGCGCCACTACTTTTTTTTGCAAAACTACTAAGGGCGCACCTCAAGTTGGTGCGCCATTAGTAACAAGGGTTACTAATGGCGCATTTGTCTCTGGTGCGCCATTAGTAACCTGGGACCAGCTAGATATTTTGGACAGCCACACCTACACAGTCACTTTCCCCACTTCATTCTCTCCACCTCCTCCTCCAAGCTTGTGTCGGCTGCCTCCTCCTCCTCACCTCATTCTCTTCACGAAGGCCGATATGCTTCAAAAGAACGAGACGGAGATAAGATGTCCATGTCGAAGATGCAAGCTGAAGAGCCTTATTGCGGACCCGGATTTCGGGCAGGTGCGGGACCACCTGCTCTTGCGTGGTTTCATGGATGGCTATAAGTGGCAAGGTGATGAAGATGACTATGAAGTCGTCCATGGGGGCCGGGCAAGAAATGAGGAAGGGCAGCAAGACAACCACCGCGGCGAGGGCGGGCGACAAGACGAAGAATCTCTAGGACATGATCACGATGGTGATGCTGTACACAGTCATCATCTAGAAGATGCCAGACATGATGATGAGGAAGATCAAGACGAAGGGCATGATCATGAAGATGAAGATGCCGGAGCAGACGACGATGGAGGCTGGGTGCAGGAACCTCATATTCAAGAGCTGCTTCTCAAGTAGACGGATAACGCAAGAGCTGCCGCCCGAGAGAAAGCCAAGCTAGATCAACTAGAGATAGACGCGGTTACTCCATTGTATGAAGGATGCAGGCCTGAGGATACCCGCCTGAAAGTAACGCTCATGGCTCTGGAGATGAAGGTAAAACACAAAATGACCAACACATGCTTCGACGAGAACATGTCATTCTAGCACGAACGTCTTCCGAAGGGGAACAAGTGCCCGGCCAGTTTCGAGGAGGCGAAGAAAATCGTGTGTCCTTCGGATTTACCGCACGTGAAATACCATGTGTGCATGAACAATTGCATCATTTATCGGGACAAGCACGCGGAGTCTACCATATGTCCAGTGTGCGGCGTCACTCGATACAAGAAGAGGAAGAAAGCTCCTCGAAAAGTTGTGTGGTACTTTCCGATCACTCCTCGTCTGCAGCGGTATTTCGCGGACCCTAAGGTAGCAAAGCTCCTGCGTTGGCACGCGGATAGGGAGGAGAAGAAGCGGGAAGATGACGGAAATGTTCTGGAGATAAATAAAAAAGACAAGATGCCGAGTCACCCTAAGGATGCGAGCTAGTAGCGAGCGTTGAACTTCGAAGACCCAGAATTTGGGAACGATCCAAGGAACATTGTGCTGGGCGCGAGCACCGATGGAGTCAATCCGTTTGGCAGCCAGAGAAGCACACATAGCACCTGGCCTTTGTTTGTGTGGATGTACAACCTTCCCCCCTGGTTGTGCATGAAGAGGAAGTACATTCACATGAGTATGCTAATTGAAGGGCCGAAACAACTAGGGAACGACATCAATCTGTATCTGGGGCTGCTGAAAGAGGAGCTAGACACGCTATGGAAAACGCCAGCCAATACGTGGGACGCCATAGAGAAAGAATATTTCCCTATGAGAGCCGCACTGCTCACGACGGTGCACGACTATCTCGGTTACGGATATCTCGCGGGGCAGGTGGTCCACGGATTTTCTGGATGCGTCAGGTGCATGGATAACGCAACGTATTGCCAGCTAGATAGAGATCCCGGGTCTTTGAAAACCGTGTTCATGGGACATCGAAGGTGGCTTCCCGAGGTTGACCCATGGAGAAAACACAAGGATCTGTACGATGGTGAAACCGAACCCCGAAGACGCCCGCGTACGAGGAGCGGCGAGGAAATAGACGAGCTGTTGAAAAATTGTAAAGATTGCCCACTGCCAGGAAAGAAGCAAAAGGCGCCAGAGCCGCTGCTGAAGGTATGGAAAACAAGGTCTGTTTTCTGGGACTTGCCGTACTGGAAGATCCACCGTGTGCCTCATAGCCTTGATGTCATGCATATCACGAAGAATGTGTGCGAGAGTCTGCTTGGTACCCTGCTCAACATGCCAGAGAGGACCAAAGATGGGCCGAAAGCAAGGGCAGACTTGAAATCAATGGGCATCAGGGAGGAGCTTCACACTAATGATGATGATGATGAGGCGAAGTAGGACACAGAAAGTCGTCGCAAAGGCAAAAAGCCCAAGAAGACCGGAAGTGACTACCCTCCCGCGTGCTTCACTCTAAGTCAGGAGGAGATCGAGCAGTTTTTCACCTGCCTCGTAGGAGTAAAACTTCCTTACGGTTACGCGGGGAAGATAAGTAGATACCTAGACCCAGCGAAGCAGAAGTTCAGCGGGATGAAGTCTCACGACTGTCACGTGATGATGACGCAGATAATTCTAGTTGCAATCCGTGGGATCATGGACGCACACGTCCATGAAACGCAATTTGGCCTATGCAACTTTTTCGATGTCATCTCTCGGAAGTCGGTTGGCGTGAGGCAACTCAGAAGGCTATAGGAAGAGATCGTGGTGATACTATGCGAGCTTGAGATGTACTTCCTGCCTGCATTCTTCGACGTTATGGCGCATCTGCTGGTCCATATCCTGGAGGATATCATCCAACTCGGGACGACGTTCCTGCACAGCATGATGCCGTTCGAAAGGATGAATGGTGTCATCAAAGGATACGTTCGCAACATGTCACATCTAGAGGGAAGCATAGCCAGGGGCTTTCTGACCGAAGAGTGCATCTCCTACTACATGAATTATCTAGGCATCGAGAACCCCGTTGGTCTGCCCGTCAACAGGCACCTCGGCAGGCTCGCTGGATGGGGTCATCATGAGGGTCGCCGCGAAATGCATGTAGACTTCGAGGGTCGACTCGCCGAATTTGAAAGAGCAAACCTAGTCGCGCTACAACACATAGACGTGGTCGATCCTCGGGTGGTAGAGCACAAAACCTTTATTGAGAAGACGTACAATGACCGAGGCCAACAGAGGACGGACGGATATATAATCAAAGAGCAAAACTCATGTTTCACACGTTGGTTCAAGCAGAAGCTTCTGTCATACCTTTTACATGAGGATTCTTCCGCGGAAGAACAACTCATATTCGCCTTGTCACAGGGTGCCGAGCACAACCTGATGACCTATGAGGCATACGATATCAATGGCTACACATTCTACACCGAGGACAAGGACATGAAGAGCGATGGTTATCAGAACTCCGGGGTAACGATGGAATCCTACACCGGTAACGACAAGGACAGATACTACGGAAGGATCGAGGAGATCTGGGAGCTGAGCTATGCTAGAGAGAAGGTCCCGATGTTCCGTGTCAGATGGACCAAGAGCGTCCTAAAAGAAGACCGGTATTTCACCACCATGGTTATACCCGAAGCCAAATCCAAGACCGCGGGCGCAAACGTCACCGCGAAAAATGAGCCATGGGTACTGGCTTCCCAAGTGGACCAATGCTTCTTCATTACCGACCCGTGAAAGCCTAGTCGTGTTGTCGTGAGGAGAGGCAAAAGGAAGATCATCGGAATGGATGGAGTAGCCAATGAGCAAGACTTTGACAAGTACGGCGACCCGAAGATCGAACATGACGACGACGATGAAGTAGCAGCATACACCACAAGAAGAAGCAGGACAACCCTACCTAAAGGATGTCCGTTCCACAGAAGAACTCCATTTGCAAAAAAGAAGGGCAAGAAGATTGTGAACAGATAGCTAGCTAGCTAAGATCGATTGTATTTAAATCATAGTCTTCATTTCTCGATTGTATTACATGGGCATTTTTTGAACTCATGAATATTTTTAAATTTCATGGGCACTTTTCGAATTCATGAATATTTTTTCAAATTTGATGAATATTTTTAAATCTCGATCGCTATCCCCCTTCATCTCGATCTCGATCCCCCCCCCCCCCCCCCCCCCCCCCCCCCCCCCCCCCCCCCCCCCCCCCCCCCCCCCCCCCCCCCCCCCGCACCCTCCCCCGCTAGCTCCACCGCCGCCGCCGACCCACCGCACCCTCCCCGGCCCGCTCCTCCACCGCCGCCGAAGACCCACCGCACCCTCCCCGGCCCACTCCACCACCGCCGAGCACCCCCATTTGAATGATATTTTTTCATATTCATAAAAATTATTACTGTTTTTATAAAAAAAATATTAAAAAATAGGCAACAAAAATAATAATAATAAACATACTAATGGCGCACCGCTCGTGTAGTGCGCCATTGCTATCTAAAAAACATTCTTAATGGCGCACCGCTCTGGTAGTGCGCATTGCTATATAAAAAACATCTAATGGCGCACCGCTCTGGGATGCGCCATTGCTATCTAGAAAAAAACATTCTAATGGCGCACCGCTCGGGGGTGCGCCATTAGTAATCTTCCCCCCTAGCTCTACCTAGCCGGCCCCTTCGTCCCTTCCCTCTCGCCAGATCTAGTCCCCCGCGTGCTGCCCCGCCCCACGTCGCCGCCGCCCCTACGTGCGCCGCCGCCCCCGCGCCCCCACCACTGCAGCTCTGCCATAGCCGACGCCTCCGTGACCTCGCCGTCGCCGACAGCCTCCCCGCGTCGGCCCCTGCCCTACGCCGCCTCTACCTCAGTCCGGGCACGGGGTGCAGGACGACGACCGCGGCCGCCGGCCTCCCCACGACCAACTGAGGCGCCCAGGAGGCCTCCCCGACGACCAATCGAGCCTTCCCTTCGACGCCGCCGCCGCCAACCCCAACCCTGACCCCAACCCCTCCGGCGACCGGCCGCGCCCGCCCAGGTACCTCTCCTCCTTCCTCCTTCCTCCCTCTCCACCCTTCCTCCCCATTCCATCCCTCCCTCCCCTCGACCGTGTCTGTTATCTTCTGATGATATTTGACAGCTTACGGATAGAAATGCATATTTCAGTGTTTATAGCTATTAACACTTGCAAGTTACTGCACTGCTAGCTAAATTCTGGTTAGTAAGTCTGTATCCGCCTCCTGTTGAAATTTGGTGATGTGTGTGGCTGTCTAAGTACCTACACAAAATTCCCCATGGAGAAAATGATATAGCTCCTCCTACAACATGTATAGATCAATCAGTTCAGTTCTAGTGCTGCTGGACTTTTGCACCATACAAAAATGTACTACTAGTTGAAAATCTTTACTTGAGAGAGCTTCATAAGTAGAAGGTTCCAAAGAGTAAAAACCAGTACTAGCACACTAGCACAGTAGTACTGCCACCTCCTAGTAAACAGCAGGGTCTCTGATCAGCAATGTAGTTAATTAGTCAGGGCCTGAAAGCCTGCAAATGCATGTACACATAGGTAGGGAATGTAAGATGAAGCATGTACTTTACCAACTAATCTAATGGGCTGGCACAAAGTGAAAACCAAAACAATAGTTAATCAAGCAGAGGTGGATTAGATTAGATGGCAAAAAGCACAAATGTCCCTGCCTGTCCATTTTTTTCTCAAGTTGAGCTGGTAAGTTTCAGATGTTCAATGATGCTGTAGGAAAAAATTGGATGAAGAAAGATGTGTGTGGCTGCCTGAGAGAAGTATTTGCACAAACAAATTATAATTAATGTGTTGATGAAATTTTGGGTTTTCAAATTGGAACCAAAAACCAACCCATACCTTTAGACTCTTTTGGAATTTCCCGAACATTTTTTGGTTTGTTCCCTTTCACTGTTTGGGGACTTTTGACTTCAGAATGAACCTTACTAAGATTCAATTAAGACTAATTAACTGCATTTGATGTCACTATATTCTATGAATAACTCCAGTTATGATCTGTACTGGAAAACTTCAGTTAACACTCATTTTTCAGTTAACTCCTTACAGTTCAGATCATATTTTGATTGTCAATAATAGTGGACTTTTAAGGCTTTCTTAGAGGCAATACTAGTGGATTCTAGGCTTTTTTACATGCAATAATAGTGGAATTTTAGGCTTTTTTGGAGGAGTGTGTTTCATGCCGGCCTACAGTGATGAATTAGTTAGAGGATTGTGCCTTAGGATTGTGCCAAAGCTACCCATTGTATCTATTTGCTTGTCCTTCAAATAGGGGCAAGACTGTTACAGAAAAATTACTTGCAGGCATATTGTGATTTACTTGCAAGCATATTATGCCTTAGTTACAGAAAAATTACTTGCAAGCATATTGTAACTATTTTCACTCTGTCCTGAAGGTTTTTGACTACAGAATCTGTGGTGACCCACACTGTATTGGTTCACACTCATTGAGTTCGCTGGTGAAAGTATTATATGTTCACATGGTACAATTATGTTTTTCAGCAGTTAATTGATGGTTTGATACATGATACATTTCATGCACAGGGTGCTAGAGCTGCACTTAACTTGCTAAAATCATCCCCTTGTTCTTACTGGTTATAGAAATTCATTGCTTGTCCTATGTTTTCTGTCAGGGTATTGTTCAGGAAGCTTGCTTGATTTTGTGTCCTTTAATTTGTAAATCTGCAGTTCTAGCCACATTTAGGATAAGTTGTTGTATATACTGTCAGTAACTTAGAAAGATGACGGCCATCTTTTACAGAAAACAATTTCTGTAAACACGTCAGTAACTTTGCTAATTTGCTGGGTTTTGTCTCCGACCATTGTGTCGTGATGAATTTGCAGGTACCCCGAGAGGCCCTTGAGTTTGCTGGAATGTCGATTAACTTCCATTCTGGCAAATTAGGGTACTCCATATGTCCTATTTTCAGCAAAGGTCATGCTGAAATTTTCCGTGAATTTTAGCATGACTTTGCTAAAAATAGGACATATGGTGTACTTGTGACTAATGCATGGGCCGGGGTCTTAGTACTTAATTAAGTAGGGTCAACTTCCCCTTTATTCTTGCTGCATTAAACCATAGGTTTTAGGGTGCCTCGGTGTCGATAAGAACCTAAATGATGAAAGCTTAGGCTTTTAGGGTGCCTCGGCGTCGACAAACCCTAAATGATAAAACCTTGGCTTTTAGGGTGCCTCGGTGTAGATAAGAACCTAAATGATGAAAGCTTAGGCTTTTAGGGTGCCTCAGCATCGACAAACCCTAAATGATAAAAGCTTGGCTTCTAGGGTGCCTCGGTGTCGATAAGAACATAAATGATGAAAGCTTTGGCTTTTAGGGTGCCTCGGCGTCGACAAACCCTAAATGCTAAAACCTTGGCTTTTAGGGTGCCTCGGTGTCGATAAGAACCTAAATGATGAAAGCTTAGGCTTTTAGGGTGCCTCGGCGTCGACAAACCCTAAATGATAAAAGCTTAGCTTTTAGGATGCCTCGGTGTCGACAAAACCTAAATGATGAGACCATGATCTTGTTCCTTGACAATAACCAACTTTTTGACCAAACTTTTTTCCTATTTAGAGTGAAACATGGCCCACAACGATGAGGCTGGCGGTTCGGGCGGCAAGCAATTCTGGGAGCTGTCCCAGGAGATGGAGGAAGAACCTCACCGCTATGAGGACGCCGCGGAAGACATCGATCCTGACTACACAACCCATAGTGGCGTCGGGGATGACACCACTGATGGTGCCGCCAAGGATGCCACCACTGATGCTGCCGCCGAGGATGCCACCACTGATGATGGCAGCGCACGCACAGATGGCAGCCAACCGAAGAGGCAATGGAAGGACCGGTGCCCGAACGCGCTCCGCACCATCAAGGAGGAATTTACTCAAGTGGACTCCGACGGGAATCCAACGGAGCCCAAACAAATAGTCAAGGGGTACTCTGTTCAGCTCGGGTGCTTTCTCCGGAGCACCGTCTCGATCAACACCGGGAACCTAAGGCATAAGGACCGAGGGAATTTGTGCAACCTCCTCTTCACGAAGATGCACGAACGATACAAGTTCCCCGCTGAATTTGAAAACATACGCCTCTTAGGGAATAAAGTGAACAGTGCCGCCCTCACGAGGATGAGCACGGCCCTGTCTACTTGGAAAAGCGCGGTGAAGAGAATGATTGACAAAGGTGATAGTTATGAGAAGATCAAGGCGAAAAATCCTTTGATCAGCGAAGATGCCTACAAGGAGTTCAAGATCAAGTGCGAGAGCAGCGCAACCTCCGAATCAAGTCAATGGGGGAAAGAAATGTGGGAGTTGAACTTAGGGGAACACAAACTCGGTCCCGGCGGTTACAGAGTGGCGGAGCCTATATGGGACAAGGAGGACGCGGAGCGTGCCGAGCAAGGCCTACCGCCCGCTTCGAGAAATACCGTGACAAGCAGAACAGGAACTATGTCAGGGCCTGGTACAAGGAGGACCCGGTAACAAAGGAGCTTACCACAGATCCGAAGACGAGGGCGCTTGAGCTTGTTCTGGCGCAGGAGACTAAAAGCAGTAGTGCGGGGTCGTCTCAGAGCACCCCTTGGGACAACACTCTAAATAGGGCGTTGAACGTAATGAAAAACAAGGATAATCTCAGTAAGCCGTCGTCAGCTGGTCGTGTGGCCGGCAAAGGCTTGTCCACAAAATGGTCGTCATACTATAACGCTGGTGGGCGAAAGGAAAGAAAGACCAGATGGGAAAGCCAGTCGCGCGAGGTTCAAGAATTGAAGGCACAAGTGGCGCGGATTCCGGAGATTGTCCAAGAGAAAGTGCAACTACAACTGGGATCGACGCTCACCGGCATTGTGCTTACCTTGATTCATGGGCTGATGATGCGGATTGCGAGCGGCCAACAGGGGCCGCCCCCGATTCCCAGCTTCACGGCCAGCAACTCGCACAACGCGCAGGCGGCGCCATTGGTGTCTCCGGCGGAGGCTGTATTGCTGTCTCCGACGCCGGCACGGGCATGGGAGCTTAATGCACCCGGGTGTACACCGGCCAGCACCTCGGCAGCAAGCGGCCCCTCCGTCAGTTGCACGCCCGCCGTTGGCGGTGCCTCGACATTAGCCGAGCTCGACGCCATCATCACGGTAACTAATTAAGCCTCTCGGCCGAGGACTTCATCTCCTTGCCTTTGACTGGGCATCCCTGACGCCCTACATGTTTTCGCAGGGCGCCGCCGACGTTCCGTGCATTCTCCTGAACTTCGTGAACGACGAGTTGGTCGATGTCGCCAAGGGCAAAATCGTTCAACCGGGCAACCCCGTGTTCCACGGTATTCCGATGCCACCCACCGTGTATAGGGTTCAACTAGTTCGGGTGCTGCCAGGCTGCGACGAGTTGTTACCTCCGATTCGACCCGCCGGGGCCGACGAAGATGATCTGATGACCCTCAGCGCCTGCCTAAGCTGGCCCCTGCTTTGGCCGAAGAGCCAGATTCGTTTGGGGGCGGGGGACACCACCCCAAAGACAACACCGCCAGTCGTGCCAGCGCCAAGCCATGGCAAGACTGCCGCAGTGCTACCGGACATGCCGGACATCCCTATGGCACAGGATCCGAACATGCATATGGCACAGGATCCGGACGATGACAACAACGACGGCGGTACATTTACCAACCTTGATAAGTACTTTGCCGAACATGGGTACGATGAGGAATTCTTCGGGCCTCCTTCTCAAGAACCCAACCCTACAAAAGACGATCACGATCTAGCTAGTACTGCGGAGAAACCCAATTGCAACAGGCGTCGTCTGGCGTTCAGTTCTCAGGAGATGCCTGCAGCTGCCGACTTCACCGAGCCTCAGATAGCCGAGGTGCGAAATATTATCAGCCCCAACACACTCAAGAAGGCGGTCTGTGAGCAGAACTCGGTCCCATTACAGCAGAAGAAGAAGGGACGAAAAATAAAGAGTAACAAGGGTGCGAGCCAGCCGGCGCCGAGTACGATCCGTGCTTAGGACGGGCCACCTTCACCTAAGGATATCTCGAGCAGGGTGCATGTGGCGGGTAGGCCGATGCTACCGACTAATATGCTCAATGCTGCAACCGGTGCTATGCGGAGTCTGCATGACAGTGTTCTTTCTTTGGAGAAGCGGCGTCTTAGAGAGAATGACGTGGCATACCCGGTTTTCATGGCCAAGGTGCCAGAGGGCAAGGGATTTGTGGATAACGCCATTGGGGGTACGATCGTCATGCGGTTTGATGACATCTTCGCTATGTTTAACCTTCATCCGCTGCACTACACCTTTGTTTGGCTATTTTCGCTGAGTATGGAGATGCGGATCATTAGAGACAAGACCCCGGACATCGTGATAGTTGACCCCTTCTACATGCGTGCCAAGATCTTGGGCAATGCTGGGGACCGGCAAGTCACGAGTT
Source organism: Triticum urartu (assembly GCF_003073215.2). Taxonomy (NCBI): domain Eukaryota; kingdom Viridiplantae; phylum Streptophyta; class Magnoliopsida; order Poales; family Poaceae; genus Triticum; species Triticum urartu. The sequence continues at coordinate 284,617,169 of NC_053028.1, forward strand.
CTTACCTCGAAGGCGTCATTCTGGCAAGCCCAGATAAGGATAACTTCCGCGTGCCTTAATTTCCCGAGTAAGTTGTCCCCTCAACCGCCCCGTAACATATGATTTCTTAGATTTCGATCGTTTTTTTAACATTCCGTGTTTTGTGCAGTGACACACATTGGACACTCATCCCCTTAAGCCCGAAATATTCCATGGCCACGTATTTCGACTCGGACCGTCAGTCGAAGAAAGACTACACAAATATCAAGAAAGTTCTTGATGATGTTCTCCCCGGCTACGCCAAATATGGAGGCACCTTCACCAGGGCAGTTCGTAAGTACGGCAAGCACGTGTTCGCCCACAATAAGATGTTCTGCTGCGTCAAGCAGCCGCCTGGCGGTCAGAAGGATGCCTACACGCCCTCCATCACATGCGGGCGATCGTACGGGACCATAATCACCTTCTACTACCAAATAATCTCAAAGATTGGGCCGCGAGCTTGTCGGCAATCCAGGACGCGGACATCAGACAAGAATTCTTTCGCATCCAGTCGGAGTTTGCGGAAATCATCCATCAAGATGTCCTTCGTACCTCGGGGCAGTTCAACCTCAGAAATCAACCGTCCAACAGTGAGATAGACACAACGCTGCAAATGCAAGCTGACAACGCCCGCGATTTCATGACCATCACGATAGACGGCGGCTTCATCCATGCTCCGGTCCCTTGAGTCAAGTCCAAAGTAGTGATGCTATGTGTAGTTCTGAAACATCGATTGGCTCATGTTGTAATTAAACTTTAATGAACTTGTATGTCTCGTTGGTTTGGACAGTTGTTCAACTTAGATGTAATCGATGCTATTAATGTCTTGCTTTTCTCTTCTGATCCTTTTGTTGCATACTTATATATTGCTTATGTATTGTCTGTGAATTTCTACTAACGTTTTGTTTGGCTAGTGCATAGAGATGCCGTCGTATGTCGTGTACAAGGGTAAGGTTCCCGGAGTCTACGATGACTGGGAGGAGTGTCGGAGACAGGTTCATCGTTTCAGCAGTAACAGTTACAAAGGGTACACCACTAGGGCAGAGGCGGAATCTAGATATGCGCGCTATCTAGCGGGAGAGAGGAGGGAGCGTTGGAGGAACCGGATGAAGACCAGTTTCATCATGATTATGCTCATTGTGATGACCGCAACTCTCTTCTATGTGATGGTAGTTTAGATGATCGATATCGATTTGTAATGTGAAGACAAATTCACTACTCGCGGTCTCGAGACTTGTAATGTTCTATCTTTGTTCGGTCTTTTGAATTCACAGACTAATATGATGATTTGTATTCGGAGACTAATCTTCTATTGTATCCGATGAATCTGCTGTTGCTGTGTGGTGTTGTCTAAATTCTATCCAATAATATATTTTTTAACCTATGAATATCATAAAAGAAAAAAAATAATCCCTAATATTCATACTAGTGGCGCACCACTCAAGACACTAATGGCACACTGTAAAAATGACACTAATGGCGCATCACCCACTAGTGCGCCATTAGTATGCCAAAGCACATGGGTACATATGGCCCCCTAGGAGGCATTCTAATGGCGCACTGTGGGCTATACTAATGGCACACTGTGTGGTGCGCCATTAGTACACCAGATACTAATGGCGCACCATTGGTGCGCCATTAGTATTTAATTCTAATGGCGTGGTGCTAGTGGCGCGCCAGTAGTGCGCCGTTAGTTGGCAAAACTGGTGCGCCACTAGCATGCCTTTTCCTTGTAGTGTGTGCACCGTTGGATGCTCCCAGATCGAACGACAACCTTGAGCCCTTTCGATAGCACATGCAGTACATGGGTAAGCACTATGCGCATGTGTCGTGTAGCTCAGGCTTCCTTCTCTACTAGGTTTTCATTCAAAACAGGTTACTGTTTCTTGCCACTCCTCTGATCGGTTTCCCGCCTCTTCTCCTAGATATGCATGATGTAGATGTTCATTTAATTCTTATAGTTCATCTCATCAAGATCAATTAGTTTTATAAAAAACTATTTTAAGATTCATGGAATTGTGCATTGTAAAGGTAAAAACAAAAAGTGACAATTCATTTAGAAAAAAGGTTTGCGCAATTAAGATACGGAAGATTCAAGAGAACAAAGGAGAAGTGCTTGTGTTTTAAGGTTTGTGTATTACACTTAAGTTCAACCATGGAGTCTTCTAGATTATACATGTGGCAGAATCTGGTGGAATGTAGATGATATCCAACGGCCAGTAGTTCTCGGTTTGCCATCTCTGTACCGTCGGATTGGTTTCATCCAATGAGCAACTTTCATAGTTATTCGCACACTATATAGGTGTGTGTGTGTATGTATATATATACATGCCGTCTATTCTACAACCGATGATAGAATAATATTCTGCAATAATCTCGTACTGCCCGGAATAAAGATCTGGTACTGCTTCTGCATAACACAATCGTACTTCTTTTTCGTAAAGTCGGTACTGCTCTTTTGTACTTGCGTAGTAAATCACTAATAGATTCTAAACCGTTAATCGGAATTGCACAAATGATATACCGTTGGAAAGCTACAGAAAATTCGCAACTCTTATATATTGTAACTTGCTTCACTTTTTTTTATTATGAATTTTCAAAAAACAGAAATCATCACAAGCTGAATGAAAAGTGTTTTGAATGAAATTCTTTAACCACTTATCGGAATATGGCAAATTATATACTATTGAAAAGCTACTAAAATTTACAAACATTTTCATGTTTTAAGTTTTTTTAAATTTTGCACAATTTTGGAACTGTTTTGAAAATACTAAAAATCTGTTTTTATTAAAAGATGATCATGGATCATTTTTGGATATCGAAATGATGAAAATCCTCGGAATGATGCAAATGATATGGCGTTGGAAAGGTATTGAAATTTAGCAAAATTTTGTGTTTTAACATTTTCTAATTCTTCACGGTTTTTGAACAATATTCAAAATACCAAGATTTTTCATGTTACAGGGAAACATAGTATTGTACTTTTGTGGAATATGAGTTTCGTACTGCCCGACAATAAAGAAGTTTCTATACTTCTCAAAGTGATTAAATTGTACTGCCAATAATTGTTTTTCCAGAGAACTCAAATTCCCTCCACATGTACCTTGTACTTCTGTGGAATATGAGTTTCGTACTACCCGTTAATAATAATAATAATTGTACTGCTCGAAATAAATAAATTGTGCTGCTTGGATTTTTTTAGAAAAGAACACAAGTTTGCCTTGTACTTCTGTGGAATACAAGTTTCGTACTGCTCTGCAATAATTTTTTTTGTACTACTCAAAATGATTAAATTGTTTTGCTCGTAAATTATTTTACATAAGTCAGTTTCCTTCGAAATGTATCTTGTACTTCTTGGGAATATCAGTTTCGTACTTCTTGATCTTATAGGGTTTGTACTTCTCAATTACACAATTTTTATTAATGCTAGTTTTGCATTTTTATCTGCACTGCTTCTTCAAGATATTCTATACCGCTACTCTTCACTACAGAGAACCTTTTTGCACTTCCCTAAGCTTGCTAATTCCACGGCTCCAAGTAGCAGCTGCAAAAGATGAGTACCAAATTAGCATAAAGGACACCCTGTACTGCTATTTGAAACTACTCGGTACTTCTATCCGTGTAACTATGGTACTGCCTCCCTAGCAGGAATAATTGTCACCAGGTACTTCCTCGCTCGCATGTTGTAGTGCTCTGAACTTCTACCTAAATATTGTATGTACTTCCCATTACTGCTACCTTTGTACTTCCCGTAATTCTCCACTCAGCAGGTCAAAATTTCATTCAATCTCCTCGCCGCCCGCCGGAGTAAAAAGAATGCCACAAAATGTCGCGATGAAGAGAAGTACATTTTACCCTCACACCTCTCGCTAGAGAAGGATCTTGTGCTTATGCTCGACGTTGGAAACCGTAATAACCCTGCACCCGTAGAATACGAGTTTCGTACTGCTCTGCAATAATATTTTTTTGTATTAGTGAAAATGATTAATTTGTATTGCTCGTAAATTATTTTACATACGTCAGTTTCCTTCGACATGTATCTTGTACTTCTTAGGAATATCAGTTTTCGTACTTCTTGATCTTATAGGGTTTGTACTTCTCAATTACACAATTTTTATTAAGGCTAGTTTTGCATTTTTATCTGCACTGCTGCTTCAAGATATTCTTTATTGCTACTCTTCACTACAGAGAACCTTTTTGCACTTCCCTAAGCTTTGCAAATTCCACAGCTCCAAGTAGCAGCTGCAAAAGATGAGTACCAAATTAGCATAAAGGACACCCTGTACTGCTACTTCAAACTACTCGGTACTTCTCTCAGTGTAACTATGGTACTGCCTCGCTCGCAGGAATAATTCTCAGCAGGTACTTCCTCGCTCGCATGTTGTACTGCTTTGTACTTCTACCTAAATTTTGTATGTACTTCTCATTACTGCTACCCTTGTACTTCCCGTAATTCTCCACTCAATAGGTCAAAATTTCATTCAATCTCCTCGCCAGCGAGAGGAGAATAATACAACCTGGAGAGGCCGGGAGCGGAGGCGGCGGAGAGGAGGAGCGCGCAGAGCGAGGACTGTGTGGCCGGGGCAAGCGCCGGGTAAACGAAGGCCTGGGAGCCCGAGAAGATGAGGCGGCGGAGGAGCACGGCGGCCATGGGCGCCGCGGGGTGCGCCGGGGAGAGTAGCAGGTGCGCGAGGGGCAGCGCGAGGGCGTACGTGTGGGAGGCGCGGAGGGCGTGGAACGTCTGCTCCACCCGCGACCGTGATTCGTTGGCCGACGACGCCAGGTCCCCCAACAGCGCCGTCAGCGGCGCCGGGTCCGCGCCCAGCACCGCTGCTGCATCCTGCTCTGTCCTCGCTGCCGGAGGCGAACCAGGGGCAGCCTCACCGGGGGAAGAAGGTGGTTAATCAAGGAGGGAGGTGCACGTGGCGGGGTGGGATGGCTCGCCGGGGGAGGGAGAGGTGCGCGGCGAGGGTGGGATGGCTCGCCGGGGAGGGAGAGGTGCACGGAAGGGGTGGGATGGCTCGCTGGGGAGGGAGAGGTGCATGCAGCAGGGGAGGGAGAGGACGGGATCGGGGGTGGGGAGGTGGTGGCGGGATCGGGGGATCTGTTTTCGGGATCCGGGCAGGTGTTGCCTGGTCGGGTCGGTCTCCGATTCAAAACTACCTTATATAGGGGCTTGCCTATTGTAGAATATTATTCTACAATCAGTTGTAGAATAGACCCACCCTAAATATATATATATATATATATGTGTGTGTGTGTGTGTGTGTGTGTTTCCCATGCTAGACAAAATAAAGTTTGAGCGCATGCGTGGGACGACCCCCCCCCCCACGCCGCCACCTGGAGGTTGGGAAACTGACATCATAGGTATTGAACCAGGCTTGGAGTCGGGTACAGTGTTCTGTTTGTAATGTAGTTGGCGTGGCCCATCGAAGTTGTGCATTTGGGATTTAAACACATCATACACCATCGTATCCATACATATATTCAGGCCACATGCAGTTTATATGGGGTCTTCTGATCGACCACGTCTCCCTTGTGCGGTTTTTTGTGATGACATGGATATCTGTAGGCTCCCCAAGTGTATATATATCATCCCTTTGACCGATAATGAGGGGTATGTGTTGGCCATGAATGGATTCCTCCTAGTTCGTGTTAGGGCCAGTCACCGTCAAATGTCGGTCAACCAAAGCTCGAGCTCATGCGTTGTCAGGATTCCCTCCCAGATGCTCGGATTGCTAGGTTCGACCTACATCAAACCCTGCATACATATCTCGTCCTTAACTACCTTGCCTTCATGGTTGTTGTCTATATCGAGATGTAGGCACCCCATCTAAATTGTAAATTTATTCTATATTGAAAACACACATCACCCCTTCCCAACGTACATCATTTTGGGCCGCATGCAAGAGGTGCTGGTTTTGTGGTCCCTCTCGTGCGATTTTTATGATGGTTAAATCTATTGGCCCAAGCGGTTTATCGACAACAACAATTGTCATTTGACCAAACGATAGATTCATTGGTCCGTCTTATGGTAGGTCATGGAGACATGCATGTATGACCAAAGTATCGATCATTACGTGCATCCGCCCCGCTGACAAGAAGTGGGAGGTGGTGGGCCTAGCATCCTAGCTAGGTACGACATTATGTCATTATATATATCCTAGATAAGTGGTTGTTAGGGTGCTTTCGGGTTTGCGAGGTAGGTGCCACCAAAGTTATGCATTGTGTATTTAAAGTTTTAAACATCCCCAATATTCGTACATATATTTGGCCAATTCCAGGTGGTTCTTGAGTTATGGCCCCTCTCATCGATCTTCAACGACGCGCCCAACCATGGGCCCGCGGGGTCAAATTTGTGCATTAGAATTTTGAACATCACAGACCACCCTTTTCACTCATATATATTTGGGCCACATACTGGTGTGGCTGTCTTTTGACCCTCTCTAACGTTATTTTTTGCTGCAAAGACTCTGATGACCCTCAATAAACACGGGGTATAATATCTTAACCGTGTGCGATACAAGTGCAATGTGAATCACCACGCCTGCGCAAGCGCGAGCAAATTAAGGTAGAGGTACTGGCTCAACCGTGTGTGATGAAAGTGCGCTCAAATCACCACGACCACGGAAGCGTGAGCAAATTAAGGTGGAGGTACTGGCTCAACTGTGTGCGATGCAAGTGCGCTGAAATCACCACGACCGCGCAAGCGTGAGAAAAGGGTGGAGGTACTGGCTTAGCCGTGTGCGATGCAAGTGCGCTGTAAAACCACCACCTGTGCAAGCTAAAGGCGATTAAGTTTAATTGCAAGTGCGCTGTAAAAACAAACTACCTGCCTTGAGCATTGCAAAAATCGGCGGATCGGTGCCACTTTTCCTTATTATCATAGACACATATTGTTTTTGGGCCGTGCGCGATCTTGGGCACTCCCGCCCCGCATCAATTCCTTTACCCAAATTTTAGTAGCCGTCGTACATCAACCATCGCCCACACTCCTCCATCACCGACCTTATAGTAAAATTGCAGTAGCTGAGGCATTTGAACCGTTGCCCTCCCTCGTCCACCACCATCTCCACCCACCATTACTAAAATTTTCAGTAGCCACGGCGTATCCTCAAACACCACCCCCCTCCACAGTCCCCCACCCGCCCCCCTCCCCCCTCGAACCCTAGCTCGTGGCCGCCGCCGGTGCCATCGGTCTACCCGTTCCTCCTTTCTTAAATAATAAAGTTCAGGTTACCCAGTGATTCCCATACCGTTGCCCCACTCCCTTGAGTTCTTAGATGATGCCTCCGCTGTCCCTCCCTGCCAGATCCACATCCCCTGCTCCAGAATGTCGCAGCCTAAGCTCGACCATGTATCCCAGGGAGCCCGACGAGCGTTCGGCCAAGAAGAGGTTTACCATGGCCTCTCCGGCGGACGTTGGCGAGGTGGCCGCCGTTCTCCCCGACCTGTCGATCCCAGAGCAACACGTCACCATGGAAGCCAGCGAAGACATTAACTACGTTGCCATGCCGAAGGCTTCATCTCAGCGGGCTAGCGTATTACTGTATCTCGAGAAAGCTAGCTATGACATCAAGCTTGTCGACAACGACGGCTTCACGCGGGCCATGTCACAGGTTAAGTGGTCCATCCCCAACCCCTCTGGTTCAACTTCTGAAGGCCACGTCCTACGGCAGCAGCTTGGGATCCACATTTGCCAAGTCAGATCTCATCGACCACGACCATGACCACGAGGAGAGCACCCAGGAAGGTTCGTCCAAGGTGAAACAGCCCATCTGTGACATTAGAGAGTGCACCATGGGCCTGTGCTCTTCCAACTATAAGGATCCCATCGATGAAATCTGAGGCAATATTCTATCAGCAAATCTTACCTTTTCTAGCTAGCCAACCCGTACCCTTTGTTGCTATAGCATTTGCCGTGTGGTGCTTTAACTGTGCCATGTTTCATTATTTCAGTTATGCAAAAATGTATTGTTCAATAGGTCAATGTGATGTTTAAGTATGAATTGTCCACTTCAGTGATCGAGCATTATTTGGTTGTTTACAGTGAGTAGATGCCTTATTTGGTTGTTAGGTTGGTTGGAGTGAGAATTTTTCCAGTTATCGAGCAGATGCCTTGTTTATCGGTATTTGGTTCTTAGTTTGGTTGCAGTGAGTATTTGTCTAGTTATCAAGCAGATGCCTTGTTTATCTTTATCTGCTTGTTAGGTTGGTTGTAGTGAGCATTTGTCTAGTTTTCAAGCATATATATGCCCTATTTATCTGCATTTGCTTGTTAGGTTGGTTGCACTGAGACTCTGTCCAGTTTTCAATGGCTATATTTGGTTGTTATACTGGTCATTTATGCCTTGTTTATTTCAGTCATTCACAATGTGTTGTTCATTATGTGCAAGTCGGAACTGTGTCGCTTGACTACGTCAATACCAGTTTTTACTCCCCCCCCCCCGTCGTTCCATAATGTAGTGCATATAGATCCAGGCCTAGACACTAGTCAGCTTCTAATATTGACTTGTTGCTTGTAGGTACATATGCCCTTGGCAAGGATCCACGCATCAACCTTTTTTGCGTATGGGGCAATGAGATATTGATGAACAAGCATCAAGTGAGGAAATTGATCAGGATTATTAGCAAAAATATACGAATGGTGGCAAGTAAATTATTTGTTTATGCTCTATCCAACACAACAATGAGTTGTAGGATGGTAACTACAAACTCTGCAGCCTTCTCTTTTTACTGCCTATAATGAGTTGTTAGACAACAATGTTTGAATCTTTTTCGTTCCCAGTGGTTCCCGAAGCAGTTCACTCAAGATTACCTCGCAAGGTACATGATTGGTGCGCACGCAATGAAGGATAAAGTATTTCATCCAGACTACAATGAGCATCGGGAAGTCCTAATGAAGACAGTGAAGGATGGACGGGCATCCATCAGAAGGGGTTGGCCTAGAGTCGTGCGCGCATTATGCATGGAGGAGGGCACAATATGGGAATTCCGCTTCACCTTCTCCAGCAACCAGAATGTCTTTCGCCTCTCTCTTTATAGTCTTTAGTACAACTATGGTTCATCATTATTTACTTGGTGCTTCTCTAGTTCTTCAGTATATGTACCTATGCATCGAATTATGGATTCATGGTTGAACCTATAATTGTAATAAACATGGTTGGATATGAAATAAGTGATTGCCTACTATCAAATTCAAAACATGTGATTTTAAAATTAGGGATTAATTAGGGATTACACTGCACACAGTTTGCGAGAGAGAAATGTCTGCGATATACGTGGAGATCAGAAACGTTTCTATGATCCACTACTCGTGCGATCAATCTCCACTGCTCAGCCTCGCCTATCCAGGCAGGTAATCCACACCCGACCCCCATCCTCCTCCTCCTTCCACATCCAAATGCCCCGATCGCCGGCGCGAGCGCGACAACTTCCACCCAAATCACCGCCCCCTCCACGAAATAAGCACCGACCTAAGCCATGGTGCACGAAGTATAGCCAGGACCTCAAGGAGCATTTGGCAGCGGAGAAGCAAATCGCGGCCGCACACGCAGACGAGGTCGCGATGGCTGCCATTCGTGCCGACCCCTAGATCTTGGAGGAGCACCTCACCGTCGAGGCCACCGTTGACGCCTCGCGCGCCGATGCCATGACACGGTTGGCTGCTTTAAACGACAGTTCGTGGCATTTTCTCGAGGCCACCATCGGTGCCTTCGACGAAGACTACGAGGTGATTTCTCAGCGTGCATGTGCTTAACTCATCTTGATAGCCAGCAGGTTGGTGCCTGGAGCGGCTCAGGCAAGTCACCACTACAACGAGGGCACCCATGATGCGGAAGCCTCGCCCTCCTCCATGTCCAAGCAGCCAATCGTCATCGATATCTCCGACAATGAGGAGCAGCTTGTCTTATTAGCTCACTATAAGGACCCATGTTTAGTTTGCTAGCTACTGCCTTTCCTTATCAAATTCTAGTGAATTGTGTGATCTACTTTTACCATGTAATCTTCTGCTATAGTGTATATGTTCTATATGTCGTGCAATGTGGTGTTAAATTAACTGCTTGGTTCAATTCTGCAAATGTGATGTTCAATTCTTCAGGGTGCAATATTTCCATGTTGTTAAGCATGCCTGGTTTGGTTAACTGTCTGGTCTTCTATTAGGAGTATGTTATATTGTTCAATTGGTGTTTAGTTAACTGCTTGGTTCATTTGTTGTCGCTTGCTTCACTTGTTATGGTGTATAGTTAACTGCTTGGTTCAATTCTGCAATGCGATGTTCAATTGTTGTGGCTGCATTCTGTTATTGTATACCATGTGAGGAATAAATCAAATTTGGCTGTACTAAATACATGAGAAACAAATACAATTGCTATATTTCCAAGTTGTTAAGCGTGCTTGGTTTGGTTAACTGTCTGATCTTCTATTAGGAGTATGCTATATTGTGCAATGTGGTGCTCAGTTAATGTTTGGTTCATTTGTTGTGGTGTTTAGTTAACTGCTTAGTTCAATTCTGCAATGTGATGTTGGCTGCATTCTCTTATTGTATACCATGTGAGGAATACATCAAATTTGGCTCTACTAAATACACGAGAAACAAATACAATCGCTATATTTCCAAGTTGTTAAGCATGCTTGGTTTGGTAACTGTCTGATGTTCTATTAGGAGTATGTTATATTGTGCAATGTGGTGCTCAGTTAACGTTTGGTTCATTTGTTGTGGTGTTTAGTTAACTGCTTGGTTCAATTCTGCAATGTGATGTTCAATTGCTGTGGCTGCATTCTGTTATTGTATACCATGTGAGGAATAAATCGAATTGGGATGCACTTAATACATGAGAAACATATGCAAGTTCTATATTTCCTAGTTCTTAATCATGCTTGGTTTGGATAAATGGGTTTTCCATGTGGCTTGAATTAATCTGATGAATCTGCAATGTGCTTATTTATCATCAACATATTTTACTGATAGCATGCGAATCCTTACTTAACCTGATTACTAACTACCTTATATGTGTTGCAGGGAAACAATGGTAAGCACTAAGGTTTACAAGATGGTACTAACTATTATACCTTGCCTTTTTGTATTCCTTTGCCCCATTTCCAATATAGAGAAGATATTTATGCACATCCTTGTTTTCGGGCTTCACTGATGATTACCTCTCAAACCACCTCTATGGTCCGGAGGCGAGGAAAGTTTTCATACAACACCCACAGTTCAATATTGAAGTGTTCCTGAAGAGGTCGAAGGATGGACGGTCAATCATCTAGAGGCACTGGCCTAAAGTTGCAAAGACCTTCAACATGAATGAAGGCTCAATATTTGCCTTCCGCTTCAGCAGTTTTCCAGATGAGATGCATCTCTCTATGTTCCGTTTATGATGCTAATTTTGAAAGGTTCTAGATGTTGCATGTGAAACTTGCTGCTGATGCAGTTGTGTAATGGGGTAGCTGAGTGCTGAAGCTATATCATGTTGTACTCCTATGTATTTCAATTATGAAATCCTGCTTCCTTAATATGGAAATGGAATATATTGTGTGCTTAATATGAATGTCAATTAGATTAGTAAATGGATTATTAATAATAGGGCAATTAGCCTGCTAATTAGCCAATTAGCTTGCTAATTGGGTTTTCCTATTGCAAACGGTTAATGAGAAAACACCGTGGGCGATGACCTTAGGCAATGCACATAGTTTCTAGGAATAAACCGTGTTGGATCAATGAACAATCACACACGACATTCTTTTTAAAACTGTTTGTGTTACGCCACCTTGCGCAAATGTTTTCCTTGTAGCGACTGTGTGGGATGTATATACGAATGGAAACGTTTAGCGGGGACTAATTGTGTGGGATGTACTTGCAACCGAAAACAATTTCGCCATATAATTGTATTTTTAGCACTACTATACGTATTTTCGTATTTGAGTGCTTGCCGGTCGCACACGACCTCATTTTGCCGAGCGTGTGTGCCAGGAGGGCATATCCCCAACGGTTTCTAGGTCGTGTGGAAATGACCCCCTATCGCCCACACTCATTTGGCGACGGTTCTGAATGCCATTGTGGAAAGGGGTTAAAAATTGTTTGTTCAGGACCGACGCACACGAGTGCATGAAACTTATCATGTTGTCATATGGACACCAATACAAAGTGGCATTGTACTTTTTTTGGTCAAATTTGAGACCAGTTTTCATGTAATCTTTATCTAATTACAAATGGGAGATTATTAATAATTGGGAACCAATATCCCAAACGGATTATTTATTCGAACCGTGAGCATTAGACCAACAATGGATATGTGACATGCTTCGGTTAAGCAATAAAGCAGCAGCATTAATCATCCAAATAGAAAAAGAATATATGTGCCGCCGCGCGACCCGTGTGCCGTGCGAGCAGGCGTGAGTTGACAGGACGCATGCGAGCAGTCCGCCGCATAGGCAGACGGGGAGGCATGCGTGCAAGTGTGTGAATTGACGGAAGCGTGCTCAGTGCGCAGTGTCAACAGGAGGCGTGCAAGTAGCTGTGTGAAACTCTGGTAGGCATGCCAGCGGTCCAGTGCACAGGCTCACCAGGGAGGTGAGCCATCGGTTTGACCGCCGCGCACCTCTCTCCCACAACTCCCACTACTCCATATTAATGGTGCGTCCGAGTGGCCGCACCCCCCATCCTCGCCACACACACAAACACACACACAATCCTCTCTCTCCGCTTGCATCCTCGATGCCGCTCTTAGTCCTGAAAGCCATCAGTGTATGAGGATGCTGCTGAAGCACCCCATCAGAGGGAGTGGCGACGCTGGGGCTACTAAAGCACCGGAGCACGGCGTGGAGATGGAGATGAAGGTTGTCGTCACCGTCGGCGAGTTATCGCTGCACCCTAACGTCGTCGACGGCGTCGAGCTTGCATAGCCGGAGGCAGAGTTCCACACCGACTCTGGTGACGACCCTGACGATGACTCCGAGACCACTCCGACAACGACTCCGACGACGACGGACAGCTGGTTAGTCATCTATACCCATTTATGTGTCAAATAGATCATAGGGTTTCACTGCTTACTCCTGCCTCCCCCTTTTTGGAATAGAAATACTATGGTTATGTTCTCCCAATCTATGAAATCTGAGTTAGTTTCGTTAGATGCGTGTAGTGTATTGATTGTTTGAATGGAACAAGTGATAAGTGAATAGTAGTTTCATCTCTGCAAATGATTTCTGCTAGTAATCCAACTAGAGTTAGAGTTCGTGCTAATAATTCCTAGCCAGGACTTGACAATTGATTTTGAATGACCTACATATGTTTGTGCCATTATTTTCTTCAAGATTGGTCTATATATAGATGATGTGCTTAAAAATCAAACCATAATATCTGGATATGTATAAATAAATAGCCATAAATTCCTAATCCTACTTCATGGCATGCAATCATTGATTTGATGCCAAATTTGTTTTACTATTTGTATAGGTGCTGTCTGACGATGTGGATAGCGAGGATGAAGATGTCCAGAGGAGGTACAAGAGGCAAATCCTGAGGGAGCTTTATGCGGGAATGCATAACAGGCATATAGGACCAGGAACGGCTATCGATGCCCATTTTGCAACCACAAGCTCCATGACGCGTATCTAAGTGTTCTGCCGCATGCAAGAGGATGGGCCGTTGGCTCCTTCAAGCAGAAGTATTATCGCAGGGTGGCGCACGGCGCGTATGCCGAGTACCTAGAGAAGCTTCAGGATCATGCCGGCATGTGAGATGAGATGTGGGATGGATCAAACTATGTATGCTTGAGTATGCTTAATGACGGTTGAACTATGTACTTATGGTTGAACTATGCTTATGTACGTGTACACTTATTATCTATGTCTGAGTACATTTAATCTATGTTTACTTATGTCTAACCGTGGGATATGGATGCAACCAGTTCGGTTGATGGAATCTACCTCCGTCTTGGTTTATTGGTCCCCTTTGTAATTTGTGTTAACTTCTGACCAAAGGTTTAACTGACAAAATGTTAGCGCAGGTCAGCAAAAATTATATCGTTGGATGGGTATTTGAGCATAGTATGATATAATTTTTGGTGACATGCATAAACATTTCTTAGTTAAATATTTGGTCAAAATTACAAATGGGGACCAATAAAGCAGGACAGAGGTAGTACGTCAATCACACACGGTTCTCAAAATTGGAACTGTGTGCAATGAATTTCATTTTGCATGTTGCGTCAATCACATACGGTTCGCTCTAGCAAACCGTCGCCTCCAAAATTCTTTGTGGGACAGAAAACCCTCACCACCCAATTCAAAAAATAAAAAAAAAGAAAACCTTCACCATCCCCACGTAACAAAAACCCTCACCCCGCCCGCCACCCCCTCTGGCCCCCATTCACACCTGCACAAGCTCCTCCGCGTCTATGCCATGGCACCGCCTATCGCGGTGGTAAACACCTAGCTTGCTGCCTGCCGCTGCTGCCAGGCTGCCTAGAAAGTCCATCGCATTTCGCCACTTCCGCTTGTCGCCACCTATCGCCATCAACTTTCTTGACACTGCTCGCGGTCGACCCAACTCTGCTCGGTTGGGGAATCTGCCGTACTGCCGGTTGTTTCTCATGGACGACAAGGTAACTAATTTAATGAGATATTATCTCATCTCTTATCCCAGTTCATCTGCTTCCTTTAATCACCCAGTGGAAATCGCAATGAATTCATTTTTATTCGAGCTGTTTTGAGGGTTTTCTTTCATTCATAGAATGTACAATGCGCCGACACATCAGGACTTTGCGACCTCCACCAAAGATTCCATCTCACCATACCAGATAACTTGAGGACGCGCACGGTATATGTTCAATCTCACCCTAAATCGGTTGGCATGGCCTACTTTCCTGAACATACTCTAAATATTGCTACATTTGGATGAAAGGTACCACATGCACCATATACGTCGAAGGGGATTTTCCCCTCTTCTTTCTATATTAAGCAAATTAATGATGTATTGTTCTTTCGATTACTCTCATATTTCCATGACATCATGATTACCCTATCTATTTAATTATAGATTTTTGTCCTTCGGTTTCAACTGTTGTACAATTCTTTCTATTTGGGCTCATATTTGCATGTTACCATATTTTCTTTGACAATCCTACCATTTTCTGCAACGCATCCCTTGCTATGCAACAGATTATGTAGTGCACAATCTTTCCCTTTACATAAAGCAAGACTGCACAGATGTCATACTTCACACTAACCATGGATTTACAATCGTTGCTACTGTAAGACTTGATGAACGTGGTGATTCCTATTTTGGCACTGGCTTTTGGAAAGAAATTTCTAAGTTTTATGTACTGAAAGTTGGCACTAAAATTGCACTACACATAAAGGACCTGGTCATGAGATATATGCTAACCTCCCTGACAAAATCATCTGTCCATACTTTGTTCGGAGTAAGTTTTCTTTTCAACTATCTACATGTTGACTTACCTAGCAATGTAGTATTTAAGCAACCAACTGTTATTCCCTTTTCTTACTATGTTCCTACCTAATAACTTCTAGTTACCAATACACTTTTCTATTGCCACATTTTAACTAAATATTCCCTGAACTCCCATTTCTATCAGAAAGCGCCGCTGACACGGAGACTCCGGAGGTGGAATTCAAATTGAAGCCCGGTTTTTTAATTCTAGTAAATCTAAAATTCATCTGAAATTCATGAAACTTGGCATGCTATCATGGAAGGGCACCCGACATGTTGTGGTATTTTTCGTGTCCATTTTGAGAGAAGGCGCACTCGAATAATGACAGCCAACAAAGGCATTTTGAAAAAATAGCTGCCACTTTAATATCTCAAACGTTTGTATAATTCAAATCGTGTGCGTTCGGTTAACCATTCACGTGACGTCACGTGTCTTGGTTTTAATGGCTATAGGTTTTAATGGCTCTTGATCGCAAACATTTTAGATAGAACAACCATATGCAAAGTGAGAGCAGGATTTGTGCATCTCTTGAACACAAACGGTTCTTTTGGATGACCCGTGTGAACCACTTACAAACAATTTGGTGCGATTTGCATATGTTATATTGGGTATGTTGCCACTCGTCAAACTAGAAAGATTGACATTTTATGATCTAGTAACATTGCCATTTGCCAACCTTGTAACACTGAGATTTGTCAAAATATGAAGCTAAAAATCACAAGCAGTGTCTATTTTTTGCAACTAAAATTCAATAATTAAGCATAGATGAAGGCGAGGAGGAGTGTTCAGCTAGGCATGCAGCGGGCGGGGCAGTACTATTCAATTTGACAGCGGGCGGCGCAGTTCTCGATACGGCTTTAATGCAGACGAGGGAGAGGGTAGCGGTTCCCGAAATGTTGAACGACCAATGATGCATCCTCCTTCAATTAGCATCATGTGAATGCATGAGGGAAGTAATGGGAGGACCACCGGGAAAAGAGGCAACATGATGTGAATGCAACGCAGTTTGCACTCATATAAAGGCGCCGCTCCATTCCAATGCATCTACCACATCTGTAGCGACTAGACCTCAAACGGTCCAATCTCTGTGCTCAGGTGTCATCCCTGGATCAGTAATGCTGACACCACACAGTACTTGAAGGATTTATAACAGAGTAGCAATCACACACTTATTACATCGGGTGTCTCAAAAGAGAACTTATTACAATAAATATGGCTTAAGGCCATCTAATAACGATAACAGCGGAAGGCTTGAAAGGTAAGTGAGTCCATCAACTCCAACGACATCACTTGGTATAGAACCACGACCTAAAACTCCTTAATCGTCGTCTGAAAAGTCTGCAACATTAACGTTGCAGCCCAAAACGGGTCAGCACATGGAATATGCTGGCAAAATAACACATAGAGGGTAATGGAATGAAAATAGGCTATTCTATATGCATATTTGGCTGGTGGAAAGCTCTATGGTTACAGTTTTGCGTAAAGCCAATTTTTCCCTACCGCAAAGGAATAAATTTTATTTAACTATCATGGTAGTTGTTAAACATTCAGAATGGTTGGCAGCATTCTCAATCCCAATTAAGCATCATAATTAAACAAAACCCAACAAAATTAATTTTTAGAGTAACATGTTGAGATTCACATGATAATCCAGGTACTAGATACTCAAGATGTCCATAACCGGGGACACGGCTAATCATGATTAGTTTATACACTCTGTAGAGGTTTGTGCACTTTTCCCCACAGGACTCGATCGTCTCCGTTTGGTTTCTCGCACTACATGGTGTTTGAGAAACGATGACCGAGACATAGTCTTTCAAAAGCGCTAACACCTTACGATCGGGTAGACCATACCAACCTACATCCCCTACATCTGCTAGTCTACCACTGTAAGAGTTCGCATGACTAAATCAACTATGCTAGAGCCCATAATAGCTTGTGGCTGCACACAGAAGTTTCTAGCATGAACAATCTCATGATCCCTTTGAGCCTGGGTGGCGGTCCATAAAGAAAAACAGGCAATCGCTGGCATACCCAGGTGCCTCAATCCACCTAGATGTGTGTTTAGGATGCCACCTTAAATAAACCATTAATTAACAATCTCACATCTGTCATGGATACACTCACCCAATCCACGTCTACTAGCATAGCATGGCATAATAAGCAAACGTAGAAGTAACTCCCAAAGGTTTGATAATAACAGGTAATAGGTACTACCTCAACTACTTCCCAAACCCACAATTTAATTAGATCCTAATCATGCAATGTGTGAGGATTGATCTAATGCAATAAAACTAGGTAGTGGGAAAAGCATGATCAAAGTGTTACTTGCCTTGCTGATGATCCGGGAAACCTAGCGATTCGAAGTAGTAAGCGGCGCACTCCGGGTACTCTATCGCAAACAAACAAGAATACAATAAGTACTCAACTAATTCACAGGTAAAACTCAAAAAAAGATGTAACCAGAAAGTTCATCTTAAGAACTCCGATTGGCAAAAAGAATCAAATCGAACGAAGCAACGAAAGACAAACGGCAAAAGAAACAGGCTTCGTTTACTACTCTGGATCTAGGGCAATTTTTACAGTGGCAAAAACTTGTTTGAGTTGGTTAAACGGAAAGAGGGTTTTGAGACGAAACTCCAGGCGATTGAATCGCCTGATTCCGATAAACGAGCGAAAAGTTAGACTAAAACGAAAATCGGATCAAAAATCGTGATCTGAAAAATCGCGGATTTAATCCGAGAAAAAGAAAAACGACAAACGTTCGTTAAAACGAATGAATGGACGAACGCTCGCTAATTAAATAAACCAGAAAACCGATCTATTTAAAAAACCGAAACAAAAAAAACGAACAAAACTGTCAAAAAACCGAACGATTTTTCAAGAAAAACCGGAGGCGAAAAAAAACTACCTCCGGCGAACGGCGGCGGCGGACCGGCGGGGCGGCGGTGCTCCGGCGGCGGCGGCGGGGCGGTGGCGGTGCGGTGCGGCGCGGCGGTGGAGGCAGCGGCGGCGGCAAGGCCGGCTAGGGGTAGGGGTTTCGGGTGGGGCGGCTTGGGCTTTGGCCAGGGGCCTCGGGGCGGTTATAAGAGGCCCGACCAGGAGGATTCCTGGCCGGTTACGGCCCAAGGTCAGTACGGACTTTTTTTTAAATTACGCTCGGGAAAAAAAACAAAAGAAATACTAAACGGACTCCAAAAATCCCGAAATAAATTTTCCCCGGTTTCTAAAATCAAGCTGCACAGGATGAACATTTATTTGGGGCCTAAATGCAATTTTGAAAAATGTCATTTTTCCTAAATTCAAATAAAATAGCAAATAAAACCAAAATAAATTCTTATTTGATTTTTTATTAAATCCTCAATATTTCTTTATTTTGGGAAAGCCATTTTATTCCCTCTCTCGTGTTTTTGTAATACAAATAATTGAAGATAAAATAAATAAAATCAAATGGTCCTATTTTCAAAATTTGAGACAACTCAAATATGAAAATAACGAAATCCCCAACTCTCTCTGAGGGTCCTTGAGTTGCATGAAATTTCTAGGATCAACCAGAATGCAAAATATGATATGCAATGATGATCTAGTGTATAACATTACAAATTGAAAATTTGGGATGTTACAAACCTACCCCCCCTTAAGATGAATCTCGCCCTCGAGATTCGGGTTGGCTAGAAAATAGGTGAGGGTGGTCCTTCAGCAAATCTTCTTCTCGCTCCCAGGTGGCTTCATCCTCCGTGTGGTGGCTCCACTGAACCTTGCAAAACTTGATAACCTTGCTGCAGGTGACTCGACCGGCATAATCTAGAATCTTAACTGGTTTCTCCTCATAGGTCAAATCACTATCCAACTGAATTGCTTCCAGTTGTACTGTATCTCTCAGTGGTATATCAGCCATCTCTGCGTGGCACTTCTTCAACTGGGATATGTGGAACACGTCGTAAACTCCTAACAATCCTTCGGGCAAGTCCAACTTATAGGCTACTTCTCCCATACGTTCCAAAACTTTGTATGGGCCTACAAAATGCGGCCCTAACTTTCCTTTAACTCCAAAGCGCTTAACTCCTCGAAGTGGTGATACTCGAAGATAAAATCGGTCTCTGACTTCGTAAACTGTCTCCTCGCGTTTAGAATCTGCATAACTCTTCTGCCTGGGTTGAGCTACCTTGAGCCTATCGCAAATCAATTTCACTTTCTATTCAGACTCCTTTATCAGATCCGGTCCAAACAACTGGCGATCTCCAACTTCATCCCAAGACAATGGGGTCCTGCACCTCCTTCCGTACAAGGCTTTGAAAGGGGCCATCTTCAAACTGGATTGATAGTTGTTGTAAGAGAATTCTGCATATGGCAAATTCTCATCCCAGCTAGATCCGTAATCTAGCGCACAAGCTCTTAGCATATCCTCCAAAATCTGATTGACTCTCTCAGTCTGTCCATCTGTTTGCGGGTGGAAAGCTGTGCTACACTCCAGTCTGGTACCCAAAGTTTCATGCAACTGATTCCAGGACTTTTAGGTAAATTGGGTTCCTCTATCTTATACTATGCTCCTTGGAACTCCATGCAGACAAACGATTCTAGTCATATATATCTTTGCCAACTTTGCACTGGTATAAGTAGTCTTCACTGGAATGAAATGAGCTACCTTTGTCAAACGATTGACTACAACCCATATCGAGTCATAGCCTGAACGTGTTCTGGGCAATCCTGTAATAAAATCCATGTCTAACTTATCCCACTTCCATTCGGGTATCGGCAATGGCTGTAGCAATCCGGCTGGCTTCTGATGCTCTGCCTTTACTCTCTGACATACATCACAAACTGTTACATACTCCGCAATATCCTTCTTCATTCTGGTCCACCAGAAAATATCCTTCAAATCCAAATACATCTTGGTATTTCCTGGGTGAATCGAATACGGTGAATCATGGGCCTCTTGTAAAATTAACTTCCTGATCTCCGAATCATTTGGTACATAAACACGGTCTTCAAAGCATAAGGTATCGTGCTCATCCTCACGAAATCCCTTAGCTTTTCCTTTGCTCATTTTCTCCTTAATAGAGGCAATCTCCTTGTCAGTCTTTTGGGCTTCTCTGATCTTATCCATCAAAGTAGACTGAATCTCCAATGCTGCTACATAGCCTCTCGGGACTATTTCCAAACATAGCTCTCGAAGATTTTCGGCTAACTCCCTTGGTAAGTCTCCCGTCATTAGGGTGTTGACATGGCTCTTATGGCTTAGCGCGTCAGCTACTACGTTAGCCTTTCCGGGGTGATAATGCAATTTCATATCATAATCCTTGATGAGCTCCAACCATCTCCTTTGTCTGAGGTTCAACTCCTTCTGTGTGAAAATATACTTCAAACTCTTGTGATCCATGTACACCTCGCAATGGTTTCCAATCAGAAAATGTCTCCAAGTCTTCAATGCATGCACTATGGCTGCTAACTCCAAATCATGCGTAGCATAATTCAACTCATGGGGCTTAAGCTGTCGTGAGGCATATGAAACAACTCTTCCTTCCTACATAAGAACTGCTCCAAGTCCTCGACGTGAAGCGTTGCAATACACCTCATAATCCTTGGTCTGGTCTGGCAAAATCAACACTGGTGATGTAACCAAACGTTTCTTCAACTCCTGGAAACTGGCCTCACATTCCTCAGTCCATATGAAATTGGTATCCTTCTTCAACAACTCCGTCATAGGCTTCGCAATCTTTGAGAAATTCTCAATAAACCTCCGGTAGTATCCTGCGAGTCCAAGAAAACTCCGGATCTCTCCAACTGTTGTTGGGGCTTCCCAATTTGTCACAGTGTCAACCTTAGTGGGATCTACTGCTATACCTTCTCCAGATATGACGTGTCCGAGGAATCCAACTTCCTTCAACCAAAACTCACATTTGCTAAACTTGGCATATAACTGATGTTCTCTGAGCTTTCCATGTACCAAACGCAAATGCTCCTTATGCTCCTCTTCATTCTTCGAGTAAACCAGGATATCATCAATGAACACTACGATGAACTTATCCAGAAACTCCATAAACGCTTTGTTCATCATGTTCATAAAATAAGCAGGTGCGTTAGTCAGACCAAATGACATAACGGTATACTCGTACAGCCCATACCTGGTGGTAAAAGCCGTCTTGGGTATATCCTGTTCTCGAATATTCAACTGGTGGTATCCTGATCGCATATCGATCTTGGAAAATACCTTAGCTCCCTGCAATCGATCAAACGGATCATTGATCATCGGTAGTGGGTACTTGTTCTTGATGGTTACTTCATTCAATCCTCGATAATCAACAACCATCCTTAACGATCCATCCTTCTTCTCAACTAGAAGTACTGGCGATCCCCAAGGTGAAGAACTTGGGCGGATATATCCCTTATCTAGTAACTCCTTGATCTGCTTCTTAATCTCCACCAAATCCTTTGCGGGCATCCTATATGGTCTCTTAGATATTGGCCCTGTGCCTGGCAAAAGCTCAATCAAAAACTCGATATCTCTATCCGGTGGCATGCCTGGCAATTCTTCTGGAAATACATCAGGGAAATCTTTCACCATTGGTACTTCCTCCTGCACAACTCCTGTTAAGCAATTTACTTGAGTCCTTTTCGGCACATGCCGGGATACATACTTGATCCTTCTCCCTTCTGGGGTGGTAAGCAAAATTGACTTACTGGCACATTCAAATGTTCCTTTCATACTTTGATAACCAATCAATGCCTAATATCACATTCAGTCCTTGAGATTCCAATACTATTTGGTCTGAGGGAAATACATAGTTACCAATCCTTAATGGTAACCGATCACACCATAGACTAGCCATATAGTCTGCTCCAGGCGAGGTTACTAACATGGGTGGCCTAAGGGCTTGGGTTGGCAGTTTATACTTATCCACAAATCCCCTTGATATGTATGAATGCGACGCACCAGTATAAAAAAGAACGAGTGCAGTAAATGACTTAACCAAAACCTTACCTATTACTGCATCGGGCTGGGCTTCAACTTCCTCCACATTTACGTGGTTCACCTGTCCCCTATTGAAAGGGTTCGGCTTCTTCCCAGTTCCATTGCCATTTCCATTCTGTGATTCAGGACATTCATTGGCATAATGTCCGGTCTTCTGGCACTTAAAACAAGTGACTTGGCTCAGGTCTCTCTTGGCTGGGGTCGATGGGTTGGTACGGTTGTGGCCGTTACTTCCTCCATTCCCATTACCATTTTTGGTGCCATTGTGATTGTGTGAGCTACCTCCTCCATGGGTATGCTGAAAATGTCCTCCCGGTCTAGGGCTAAAACGTGGCTTCTGCTGAGCTCCTGAATTGTGCTTCCCTTGTCCATACTTCCTCTTGCGATTCTCAATCTGCTGCTGCTTCCCTTCAATCATAAGAGCACGATCTACCAACTCCTGGTAGTTGTTGAAGGTTGCTAGCATCAACTGCATGCTCAACTCATCATTCAGTCCTTCCAGAAACTTCTCCTGCTTAGCTGCATCCGTAGCAACGTCATCTGGGACATAACGTGCTAATTTACTAAAGTCCTCCACATACTGGCCAACAGTCCATCCTCCTTGGCGCAAATTGCGAAACTCTCGCTTCTTTCATGGCCATAGCTCCTGCTGAAACATGGGCAGTTCGAAAAGCCTGCTGAAACTGGTCCCATGTGACAGTGTCGACAGGAAAGTGGCTGTGAAATTCTCCCACCATGATGCTGCGGGTCCTTCGAGTGATGTGCGGCAAACTTCACCTTTTCCGCATCTGTGCATCCTGCTGTGGTCAAACTCTCTAGCTGTCTTGCGGAGCCAATCATCTGCCACTATCAGCTCGTGCTACTGGAAAACACCGGCGGATTCAGCCTAAGAAAACGGGCTAAGTGATCAACAGGTGGTGGTGGTTGTGGTGGGTTCTTGTTGTTCCCCTGATTCTAATTTTGGACTAGCAGCTGCATCAATGTGTTCTGCTGTTGGATCAACTGGGTGAGCTCCGGTGGAAAGTTAAATCCGGGGTCACGTCTTGGAGGCATCTTGAGGTTTTAGAAAAGATGAGATTAAGAATAGAGGGGGTCTAAAGAGAGAACACTACCCATATGCACATGAGGCAAAAGCAAACAATTCACTTCATTCAATCAATCAAACAAGGGCAACATCGATCTAAACTATCGCAAAGTGCTCGGACTACTATATTACATGGTGGACTGCTACTACTTACTGATGAGGTGGTCTACTAAAAATATTCTTCGGTTGCAGACTCCATGATATCTGCTCCAGGTTCATCAACATAGTCATCATCACTATCATCTGGATCCGAGTCGGTGTCGTCCATGATGATGTAGTCTTCCGGGCGAATCTCCTTGGGTTCTTCGTCTTCTTCTAATGGTGTAGGGCCTCCCATGAATATTCCAATCTTCTCGATCAGGTCGTCATTCTTCTCCACTAATAATTCAATTTCCTTTTCATAATCTTCACGAGTAGCCTTGAGTTCTTCCTCCAGTTCCTTGATTCTTGTCCTCGCCTTCTTCAGATCTATCATATCGGCACACATCTGGTTCTCCTGACGTCGAATGTGTTGGTTTAACTCCTGGATAAAAGCTGCAACTGATCTATCCTTCCTGGTGCTGATCATCTACCAGTGCTCATCTTGGCGCTCACAAATCTGGTAGATAGTATCCTTGAGATCATTGTGGTAGACATCTCCAATGCGTCCCATGGCGATGTGAGCTGCCATGCTCTTTCCTAGACTCCAAGTTGGTGCATCAAAAGAAAACTCTATGGGTTCAGTGACTGGCATGAATGTCTAATGCTCTTCTTCAGGTAAAGTGGCGTTGTAGGTTCCGGTGAAGCTTGGTACTCCTATGTTCAGGTTTCTAGTGACTTCCTTCAAGTGACGTCCAAAGGGTGTATCTTCATCCGGTTGCGTGAACTTGTTCCTTGCATCCACCATCCGAAAAGAGTAGAAAAGATGAGAAGTCGGAAAGAGAGGAGAGTGAGTAGTGATCTAGGTCTTTAGCTTAGTGGTTGTGTCCTACAGTCAGTGTGTGCTCTGATACCATCTTGTTGCAACCAGACCTCAAACGTTCCAATCTCTGTGCTCAGGTGTCATCCTTGGATTAGTAATGCTGACACCACACAGTAGTTGAAGGATTTATAACAGAGTAGCAATCACACACTTATTAAATCGAGTGTCTCAAAAGAGAACTTATTACAATAAATATGGCTTAAGGCCATCTAATAACGATAACAGCGGAGGGCTTGAAAGATAAGTGAGTCCATCAACTCCAATGGCATCACTGAGTATAGAACCACGACCTAAAACTCCTTAATCGTCGTCTGAAAAGTCTGCAACATTAACGTTGCGGCCCGAAACGGGTCAGCACATGGAATATGCTGGCAAAATAACACATAGAGAGTAATGGAACGAAAATAGGCTATTCTATATGCATATTTGGCTAGCGGAAAGCTCTATGGTTACAGTTTTGCGTAAAGCCAATTTTTCCCTACTGCAAAGGAATAAATTTTATTTAACTATCATGGTAGTTGTTAAACATTGAGAATGGTTGACAGCATTCTCAATCCCAATTAAGCATCATCATTAAACAAAAACCAACAAAATTAATTTTTAGAGTAACATGTTGAGATTCACATGATAATCCAGGTACTAGATACTCAAGATGTCCATAACCGGGGACACGGCTAATCATGATTAGTTTATACACTCTACAGAGGTTTGTGCACTTTTCCCCACAAGACTCGATCGCCTCTGTTTGGTTTCTCGCACTACATGGTGTTTGAGAAACGGATGACCGAGACATAGTCTTTCAGAAGCGCTAACACCTTACGATCGGGTAGACCATACCAACCTACATCCCCTACATCTGCTAGTCTACCACTATAAGAGTTCGCGCGACTAAATCAACTATGCTAGAGCCCATAATAGCTTGTGGCTGCACACGGAAGTTTCTAGCATGAATAATCTCATGATCCCTTTGAGCCTGGGTGGAGGTCCATAAAGAAAAACAGGCAATCGCTGGAATACCCAGGTGCCTCAATCCACCCAGATGTGTGTTTAGGTTGCCACCTTAAATAAACCATTAATTAACAATCTCACATCTGTCATGGATACACTCACCCAATCCACGTCTACTAGCATAGCATGGCATAATAAGCAAACGTAGAAGTAACTCCCAAAGGTGTGATAATAACAGGTAATAGGTACTACCTCAAATACTTCCCAAACCCACAATTTAATTATATCCTAATCATGCAATGTGTGAGGATTGATCTAATGCAATAAAACTGGGTAGTGGGAAAAGCATGATCAAAGTGTTACTTGCCTTGCTGATGATCCGGGAAACCTAGCGATTCGAAGTAGAAAGCGGCGCACTCCGGGTACTCTATTGCAAACAAACAAGCATACAATAAGTACTCAACTAATGCAGGGGTAAAACTCAAAAAAAAAGATGTAACCAGAAAGTTCATCTTAAGAACTCTGGTTGGCAAAAAGAATCAAATCGAACGAAGCAGCGAAAGACAAACGGCAAAAGAAACAAGCTTCGTTTACTATTCTGGATCTAGGGCAATTTTTACAGTGGCAAAAACTTGTTTGAGTTGGCTAAACGGAAATAGGGTTTTGAGACGAAACTCCAGGCACTTGAATCGCCTGATTCCGATAAACGAGTGAAAAGTTAGACTAAAACGAAAATCGGATCAGAAATCGCGATCTGAAAAATCGTGGATTTAATCCGAGAAAACGAAAAACGATGAACATTCGTTAAAACGAATGAACGCACGAACGCTCGCTAATTAAATAAACCGGAAAAACCGATCTATTTAAAAAAAACTGAAACTAAAAAACGAACAAAACCGTCGGAAAACCGAACGGTTTTTCAAGAAAAACCGGAGGCAAAAAAAAACTACCTCCGGCAACTCCGGCGAACGGTGGCGGAGGTCCGGCGGGGCGGCGGTGCTCCGACGGCGGCGGTGGGGCGTCGGCGGCGCGGGCGGCGGGGCGGTGGCAGGGCCGGCTAGGTTTAGGGTTTTCGGGTGGGGCGGCTTGAGCTTTGGCCGGGGGCCTCGGGGCGCTTATAAGAGGCCCGGCCAGGAGGAGTCCTGGCCGGTTACGGCCCAAGGTCGGTTCGGACTTTAAAAAAAAAATTATGCTCGGGAAAAAAACAAAAGAAATACTAAACGGACTGCAAAATCACGAAATAAATTTTCCACGGCTTCTAAAATCAAGCCGCACAGGATGAACATTTATTTGGGGCCTAAATGCAATTTTGAAAAACGCGCATTTTTCCTAAATTCAAATAAAATAGCAGATAAAACCAAAATAAATTCTTATTTGATTTTTTTATTAAATCCTCAATATTTCTTTATTTTGGGAAAGTCATTTTATTCCCTCTCTTGTATTTTTGTAACAGAAATAATTGAAGAAAAAATAAATAAAATCAAATGATCCTATTTTCAAAATTTGAGACAACTCAAATATGAAAATAACGAAATCCCCAACTCTCTCCGAGGGTCCTTGAGTTGCGTGAAATTTCTAGGATCAACCGGAATGCAATAAAATATGATATGCAATGATGATCTAGTGTATAACATTCCAAATTGAAAATTTGGGATGTTACAACATCGTATGCACCTAAGAATTTGCCTAAGCACCTACACTAATAAGTGCAAAAGTGCTCACTCCAGACTGATGGCGGTGATGCGCGCGAGCGGCCAGCGGCTGTGCCAGATGGTCCACGACGCCGGCCTGCGTCAAGGCACCGTGGATCGTCTCCACACGGTGTTGGTGACCGGCTGGTGGATGGCCGCCATCGACGCCAGCTACGACTCTCAGTACGACCACATGGTCGTTCGCACCACCAACAGGTTCACCCTCGTCAAGAAGCTCGCGGACCACATCGCCGTACTCTTCTAGCCCTTGCGCCCGGGCTCCTCATTGCCTGCCACCCTAATCGGCCTCCATGGTCGGAACCTCTTTCCAGCACTGGTGGCCTTGTGACAGCCCACCGACGGCACGAACAATGTCCACCTCGAGGTCGCGCTCGCCGTGAGGCACCTCACCCTGCAAGAAAACGTCGACCTACTACTACCTCTTGAGCACTGCGTTGGTTTTCCCTTGAAGAGGAAAGGGTGATGCAGCAAAGTAGCGTAAGTATTTCCCTCTGTTTTTGAGAACCAAGGTATCAATCCAGTAGGAGGCCACGCACGAGTCCCTCGCACCTACACAAACAAATAAAATCCTCGCAACCAACGCAATAAAGGGGTTGTCAATCCCTTCACAGTCACTTACGAAAGTGAGATCTGGTAGATATGATAAGATAATATTTTTGGTATTTTTATGATAAAGATGCAAAGTAAAGAAAGCAAAATAAACGGAAAAGGAAATAGCTTGTTGACAGAAGATTAATATGATGGAAAATAGACCCGGGGGCCATAGGTTTCACTAGTGGCTTCTCTCGAGATCATAAGTATTATGGTGGGTAAACAAATTACTGTTGAGCAATTGACAGAATTGGGCATATTTATGAGAATATCTAGGTATGATCATGTATATAGGCATCACGGCCGAGACAAGTAGACCGACTCCTGCCTGCATCTACTACTATTACTCCACACATCGACCGCTATCCAGCATGCATCTAGAGTATTAAGTTCAAAAGAACAGAGTAACGCTTTAAGCAAGATGACATGATGTAGAGGGATAAACTCATGCAATATGATATAAACCACATCTTGTTATCCTCGATGGCAACAATACAATACGTGCCTTGCTGCCCCTACTGTCACTGAGAAAGGACACCGCAAGATTGAACCTAAAGCTAAGCACTTCTCCCATTGCAAGGAAGATCAATCTAGTTGGCCAAACCAAACTGATAATTCAAAGAGACTTGCAAAGATAACCAATCATACATAAAAGAATTCAGAGAAGATTCAAATATTGTTCATAGATAAACTTGATCATAAACCCACAACTCATTGGTCTCAACAAACACACCGCAAAAGAAGATTACATCGAATAGATCTCCAGAAGAGAGGGGGAGAACTTTGTATTGAGATCCAAAAAGAGAGAAGAAGCCATCTAGCTAATAACTATGGACCCGAAGGTCTGAAGTAAACTACTCATACTTCATCAAAGAGGCTATGGTGTTGATGTAGAAGCCCTCCGTGATCGATGCCCCCTCCAACGGAGCTCCAGAAAAGGCCCAAAGATGGGATCTCACGGGTACAGAAAGTTACGGCAGTGGAATTAGGGTTTTGGCTCCGTATCTGGTAGTTTGGGGGTATGTAGGTATATATAGGAGGAAGAAGTACGTCGGTGGAGCAACATGGGCCCCACAAGGGTGGAGGGCGCATCTGGGGGGGTAGGCGCGCCCCCTACCTCATGCCCTCCTGGTTGCTTTCTTGACGTAGGGTCCAAGTCCTCTGGATCATGTTTGTTCCCAGAATCACGTTCCCGAAGGTTTCATTTCGTTTGGACTCTGTTTGATATTCTTTTTCTGCGAAACTCTGAAATAGGCAAAAATTAGCAATTCTGGGCTGGGCCTCCGGTTAATAGGTTAGTCCCTAAAATAATATAAAAGTGTATAATAACGCCCAATAATGTCCAAACAGGATATAATATAGCATGGAACAATAAAAAAAATATAGATACGTTGGAGATGTATCAAGCATCCCCAAGCTTAATTCCTGCTCATCCTCGAGTAGGTAAATGATAAAAACGGAAGTTTTGATGTGGAATGCTACTTGGAATAATTTCAATGTAATTCTCTTAATTGTGGTATGAATATTCAGATCCGAAAGATTCAAGACAAAAGTTCAATATTGACATAGAAATAATAATACTTCAACCATACTAACTAAGCAATTATGTCTCTTCAAAATAACATGGCCAAAGAAAGTTATCCCTACAAAATCATATTGTCTGGCTATGCTCCATCTTCACCACACAAAGTAATTCATGCACAACCCCGATGACAAGCCAATCAATTGTTTCATACTTTTGGTGTTCTCAAACTTTTTCAAGCTTCACGCAATACATGAGCGTGAGTCATGGACATAGCACTATATGTGGAATAGAATGGTGGTTGTGGAGAAGACAAAAAGGGAGAAGATAGTCTCACATCAACTAGGCGTATCAACGGGCTATGGAGATGCCCATTAATAGATATCAATGTGAGTGAGTAGGGATTGCCATGCAACGGATGCACTAGAGCTATAAGTATATGAAAGCTCAAGAAAAAGAACTAAGTGGGTGTGCATCCAACTCGCTTGCTCACGGAGACCTAGGGCATTTTGAGGAAGCCCATCATTGGAATATACAAGCCAAGTTCTATAATGAAAAATTCCCACTAGTATATGAAAGTGATAACATAGGAGACTCTCTATCATGAAGATCATGGTGCTACTTTGAAGCACAAGTGTGTAAAAAGGATAGTAGTATTGTCCCTTTTTATATATTATTTTGGGCCTTCCTTTTTTTTATTTGGCCTTTTTTGGGACAATACTCTATGAATAATGATCATCACACTTCTATTTATTTACAACTCAATGATTACAACTCGATGCTAGAACAAAGTATGACTCTATATGAATGCCTCCGGCGGTATACCGGGATAGCAATGATGCATGAGTGACTTGTACGAAAGAATTATGAACGGTGGCTTAGCCACAACTAAAATGTCAACTACATGATCATGCAAAGCAATCTGACAATGATGGAGCGTGTCATAGTAAACGGAACGGTGGAAAGTTGCATGGCAATATATCTCGGAATGGCTATGGAAATGCCATGATAGGTAGGTATGGTGGCTGTTTTGAGGAAGGTATATGGTGGGTGTATGATACCGGCGAAAGGTGTGCGGTATTAGAGAGGCTAGCAATGGTGGAAGGGTGAGAGTGCATATAATCCATGGACTCAACATTAGTCATAAAGAACTCACATACTTATTGCAAAAATCTATTAGTTATCAAAGCAAAGTACTACATGCATGCTCCTAGGGGGATAGATTGGTAGGAAAAGGCCATCGCTCGTCCCCGACCGCCACTCATAAGGAACACAATCAATAAATAATTAATGCTCCAACTTATTCACATAACAGTTCACCATACGTGCATGCTAAGGGAATCACAAACTTCAACACAAGCATTTCTCAAATTCACAACTACTCAACTGGCACGACTCTAATATCACCATCTCCATATCTCAAAACAATTATCAAGTATCAAACTTCTCATAGTATTCAACACACTCATAAGAATTTTTTATTAATCTTGAATTACTAACATAATTAAAGAAAATTACCACACTGTTTTGTAGGACTCTCAAAATAATCTAAGTGAATCATTAGAGAACAATAGTTTCTATAAACCAAATCCACCACCGTGCCCTAAAAGATATAAGTGAAACACTAGAGCAAAAACTATATAACTCATAAGATATAAGTGACGCACATAGAGTATTCTAACAATTTCCGAATCATGTGTGTCTCTCTCAAAAGGTCTGTACAACAAGGATGATTGTGGAAAACTAAGAAATAAAGACTCAATAATACAAGACGCTCCAAGCAAACACATATCATGTGGTAAATAAAAATATAGCTGCAAGTAAAGTTACCGATGGAAGTAGACGAAAGAGGGGATGCCATCCGGGGCATCCCAAAGCTTGGGCTTTTAGGTGTCCTTAGGTTATATTGGGGTGCCATGGGAATCCCCAAGCTTAGGCTCTTGCCACTCCTTGTTCCATAATCCATCAAATCTTTTACCCAAAACTTGAAAACTTCACAACACAAAACTTAAAGTAGAAAATCTTATGAGCTCCGTTAGCGAAAGAAAACAAAACACCACTTCAAGGTACTGTAATGAAATCATTCTTTATTTATATTGGTGTTAAACCTACTGTATTCCAACTTCTCTATGGTTGATAAACTATTTTACTAGCCATAGATACATCAAAATAAGCAAACAACACACGAAAAATAGAATCTGTCAAAAATAGAACAGTCTGTAGTAATTTGTAGCTAACGCAAGTTCTGGAACCCCAAAAATTATAAAATAAATTTATTGACGTGAGGAATTTATCTATTAATCATCTTAAAAATGAATTAACTAAATAGCACTTTCCAAATAAAAATGGCAGCAATTCTCGCGAGCGCTAAAGTTTCTGTTTTTTTACAGCAAGATTAAAAAGACTTTCCCCAAGTCTTCCCAATGGTTCTACTTGGCACAAACACTAATTAAACACAAAAACACAACAAAAATAGAGGCTAGATAAATTATTTATTACTAAACAGGAGCAAAAAGCAAGGAATAAAAATAAAATTGGGTTGCCTCCCAACAAGCGCTATCGTTTAAGGCCCCTAGCTAGTCATAAAAGCAAGGATAGATCTAGGTATCGCCATAATAATAGGATAGATCATTAAAACTCATTTCATGTTCTCTATGTTCAGCCACAAGTTTTCTTTGAGGCAAGAAAAAGTAATCAAAAGGGATAAATTTAATGGGACCAAAGTCCCCAAGATCAATTTTAGGAGGTATAGGTTCATCATTTTGCCCTTCGTATTGCACAACCAATTTCTTTTGACAGAACTTAGTGAGCCTATACTCGAGAGAATATCCTAGCTCATTATTTCAAATAGCCAAATCATTATTAAGTTCAGAAATTCTATCAAGTAGAACATTGGTAGGAACCCTTTTTCTAAGATTTTCATTGAAAGCAACAAAGTCTAGAGATTAAAAATGCATTATTTCTTCTTGATCAAAAAGGATAGCCTCTATGGGAGGACGGCCAGCGTCCATCCTATAATGCGCAAAGATTTCTTTGGCCTCTTTTATTATAAATCTAAACTCATGAGCCAAAAAGATAGTAGCGGCACGCTTAACAGAAGAGTGCTCAATATTAGAAAATTCTAGGAAAATCCTTTGTATGCAAGGATGCATGTGCATAAATTGTCTTTCAAGTTCAACTATAAGCATGGCGATAGCATCCGCAAGACTACTAATCCTATGAAGAATAGAACTACCCATAGAAGGCAAAGCACCGGCACAAGTAAACAAATCTTGGATAACTCCTTTTCCAATAATATTACCACTACCAATTCAGAATTTTTTTGTATGTAAGATAGGGGGTTCTTCAGCAGGAGCATCGGAATTTTCCATGATATTACTATTGTCCATATCGACAATAATTTCCCCAATTTCAGACCTAACGACAGAAAGTGCAAGGGGCCAAAAGAAGGAGGAAGGCGAACGGAAAGAAGGGCGAATAAAACGGCAAGGGTGAAGTGGGGGAGAGGAAAACGAGAGGAAAATGGCAAATAATGTAATGCAGGAGATAAGGGTTTGTGATGGGTACTTGGTATGTTGACTTTTGCATAGACTCTCGGAAACGGCGCCATAAATCCTTCTTGCTACCTCTTGAGCACTGCGTTCGTTTTCCCTTGAAGTGGAAAGGGTGATGCATCAAAGTAGCGTAAGTATTTCCCTCAGTTTTTGATAACCAAGGTATCAATCCAGTAGGTGGACATGCACGAGTCCCTCGCAACTACACAAACAAATAAAATCCTCGCAACTGACGCAATAAAGGGGTTGTCAATCCCTTCACGGTCACTTACGAAAGTGATATATATTTTTTGTATTTTTATGATAAAGATGCAAAGTAAAGAAAGCAAAATAAATGGAAAAGGAAATAGCTTGTTGATAGAAGATTAATATGATGGAAAATAGACCCAGGGGCCATAGGTTTCACTAGTGGCTTCTCTCGAGAGCATAAGTATTATGGTGGGTAAACAAATTTCTGTTGACCAATTGACAGAATTGAGCCTAGTTATAAGAATATCTAGGTCTGATCATGTATATAGGCATCACATCTGAGACAAGTAGACCGACTCCTGCCTGCATCTACTACTATTACTCCACAAATCGACCGCTATCCAACATGCATCTAGAGTATTATGTTCAAAAGAACAGAGTAACGTTTTAGGCAAGATGACATGATGTAGAGGGATAAACTCATTCAATATGATATAAACCCCATCTTGTTATCCTCGATGGCAACAATACAATACGCGCCTTGCTGCCCCTACTGTCACTAGGAAAGGACACCGCAAGATTGAACCCAAAGCTAAGCACTTCTCCCATTGCAAGAAAGATCAATCTAGTAGGCCAAACCAAACTGATAATTCGAAGAGACTTGCAAAGATAACCAATCATACATAAAAGAATTCAGAGAAGATTCAAATATTGTTCATAGATAAACTTGATCATAAACCCACAACTCATCGGTCTCAACAAACACACCGCAAAAGAAGATTACATCAAATAGATCTCCACAACAGAGGGGGAGAACTTTGTATTGAGATCCAAAAAGAGAGAAGAAGCCATCTAGCTAATAACTATGGACCCGAAGGTCTGAAGTAAACTACTCACACTTCATCAGAGAGGCTATGGTGTTGATGTAGAAGCCCTCCGTGATCGATGCCCCCTTCGACGGAGCTCCAGAAAAGGCCCCAAGATGGGATCTCACGGGTACAGAAAGTTACGATGGTGGAATTAGGGTTTGTGCTCTGTATCTGGTAGTTTGGTGGTACGCAGGTATATGTAGGAGGAAGAAGTACGTCGGTGGTGCAACGTGGGCCCCACGAGGGTGGAGGGCACGCCTGGGGGGTAGGCGCCCCCCTACCTCGTTCCCCCTGGTTGATTTCTTGACGCAGGGTCCAAATCCTCTAGATCATGTTCGTTCCGAAAATCACGTTCCCGAAGGTTTCATTCCGTTTTGACTCCGTTTGATATTCTTTTTCTATGAAACTCTGAAATAGGCAAAAAACAACAATTCTGGGCTGGGCCTCCGGTTAATAGGTTAGTCCCAAAAATAATATAGAAGTGTATAATAAAGCCCAATAATGTCCAAAATAGAATATAATATAGCATGGAACAATCAAAAATTATAGATACGTTCGAGACGTATCACCTACACATCCATGTGTACGAGCGAATCATTTACATAGGTATCTACAAGGCCAGTGAGGACGCTATGACGTTGGCCTTCTTCAACCGGCTGGAATCCTTGGATGCCATTGATGAGAAGCACCTTCACCTCGCCACAAAAGAAGCCGCTCCTTCCCCTCCGGTCAGTGGCCCGACGCACTGAGTTGAGGAGGAGGTCGTACGTTGATGGATGCATCTTTCTTCTTGCCTAATTATATGCATCACTGTAACTAGTACTCCATCCGTCAATTTGTAAGTTGTGCTGCCAGTGTCTATCTCGTTACTTTTTGACAATTCCATCTGTGGGCCCATGGTGGTTATCCTAGCTAGGACACTCACATGTTATGCTTCCATCTATGGGCCCACGAGGCCATCATCGATGCATGCATGCATCACTTTGACCTACATCGGGAGAGGTTACTTAATTTCACCATCGATTACGATTCTTTTGGGTTGTACATATTATGGCAGGAGCATAGAGTATGCGGTGAAGAGGGGGGAAGGGAACCATCATATGTAGTACACTTCAGGAACCTCGCTCTGTGTGGGTGCATGGTTTATGGTTTTTGAGGCATGTGGCACATCAAAGTTGTGCATTTTGCGTATTCAACATATATAATTTTGGCCCACATGCAAAGCGGTGGTGGTTGTCCTCTCGCACCCACTTAAGCGGTTACCAGCGATATCAATGCTTTCCATTTGTGGGCCCGCTTGGTCCATCAATACGTTTTGCCTGACAACAAGAGAGGTTAATTTGAGTTAGGAGGGGATTATTATTTTTTCTTGTAATACGGTATATATATAGGTCATGCTCTGGGATGACATGCATGATACAGTTTGAGCACACACACATGCATGTGTATGCATGAATCCCTCCCATTGAGTCGAAGTGGCTAGTACAATGACACATCATGAACCGATCTCGCTCTGTGTGGGGAGCTAGTGTATGATTTTTGACGCACATGCCACATCAATGTTGTGAAATGGTATTCAAACATGCATGCATGCATCACCTCCATAGATATGCATGTAGTGGTTGCCTTTGAATGCTACACTCCCTCGCGTGGTTATCAGCGACAAGCCTATATATTCATGGGCCCCCGTGGACATCCGTGATCACATTGACCAACAACAAGATAGGTCACCATGGAGGATTCTTCATTTGGTTCATGTTATCGTAGGATAGGTCATGGTGAGATTCAGACCTTAAGTTTGGGCGCATATACTATGCATGCATGCATGAATCCCCGTCGTTGGCTTGACGTGTGGTGTAACATACATATGCATCGTTAACCTAACCCTCACTCAGTGTTGGGATTTCTAGTTCGAAATCGCGGTGCCACATCAAAGTTGTTCCATTGTTACTCAAAAACACACCTCTTCATACATATGTTTGGGCCACACGCATGCAGTGGTTGTCTTCGGGGACTAGCTACTTGTGTGATTATTGGCGAGCTAGCCCATCTCCGGGGTTGCATGGACGGCCATCACTTTGACCAACAACAACAGAGAAGTTGTACGACCAAGGTGGTTATTCTTGGTCCATTTTACGATCCATCTTGGTAAGATATGCCTCACTAGCCCACCGACTGAAAGTATGAGTGTGTGTGTGTGGGGGGGGGGGGGTTGCTACTTCGCGCTTTGCTAGGTGAACCGCGGTTGGGGGGCATGCATACATAGCTTAGGATTCCCTTCATGGTGACACAAGGGGGGATCTAGCTACTTCGCACTTTCCTAGGTGAACCTCGGATGGGGGGGCATGCATTCATAGCTTAGGATTCCCTTCGTGTTCACACGAGGGGGGGCTGCTAGCTAATTCACACTTTTCTAGGTGAACCTCGGTTGGGGGGGCATGCATTCATAGCTTAGGGTTCCCTTCGTGCCGACACGAGGGAGGGGGGCTGCTAGTTACTTTGCACTTTGCTAGGTGAACCTCGGTTGGGGGGGCAAGAATTCATAGCTTAGGATTCCCTTCATGGCGGCATGAGGG
Source organism: Triticum urartu (assembly GCF_003073215.2). Taxonomy (NCBI): domain Eukaryota; kingdom Viridiplantae; phylum Streptophyta; class Magnoliopsida; order Poales; family Poaceae; genus Triticum; species Triticum urartu. The sequence continues at coordinate 284,653,621 of NC_053028.1, forward strand.
AGTGTGGGCTGCTAGCTACTTTGCACTTTGCTAGGTGAACCTCGGTTGGGGGGGGACATGCATTCATAGTTTAGGATTCCCTTCATGCCGACACGAGGGAGGAGGGGGCTGCTAGCTACGTCGCACTTTGCTAGGTGAACCTTGGTTGGGGGGAGGGGCATTCATTCATAGCTTAGGATTCCCTTCGTGCCGACACCAGGGGTGGGGCAAGCAATACGGTGCGCTTTGCGAGATAGGTGCCACATCGAAGCTGCATTTGGTATTTGAAAATCAAACCACCCTTTTCATACATAAATTTGGTCCACATGCAAGTGTGTTCGTGTTTTGACCCTCTCCTGCATCATTTTTTGCCAAATTTATGAACATTAGACAAGTCGGATAACGCAACAGACATGGTTCACTCAAACTAACTGTGTGCCACGACGGTGGCCCTGTCACGCACACATCCGCGCAGTAAATTGGGCTCCACAAGGCGCCCCCTCTCAAAAATATCTGCCCGCCTCGAGGGTTTTTCTGTTTCATAACACACAGTTGTTATCTCCGGACCGTGTGTGATGTTTGTTGTTCCCAATCCCGCCTGCATCCCTAGAAAATATCTGCCCGCCTCAAGGGTTTTTCTGTTTCATAACACACGGTTGTTATTTCTGGACCGTGTGCGATGCACTATCATCAAAATTTTCAATAGCCCCAGCATTTCACTCCCACGTTTGACTCCCGCGTAGAACAATTTTCATGAAACTTGGCATGCTATCATGGAAGGGCACCCGACATGTTGTGGTATTTTTCGTGTCCATTTTGAGAGAAGGCGCACTCGAATAATGACAGCCAACAAAGGCATTTTGAAAAAAATAGCTACCAATTCAATATCTCAAACGATTGTATAATTAAAACCATGTGCGTTTGGTTTACCATTCATGTGACGTCACATGTGTTGGTTTTAATGGCTATAGGTTTTAATGGCTCCTGATCGCAAACGTTTTAGATAGAACACCCGTACGCAAAGTGAGAGCAGGATTTGTGCATCTCTTGAACACACACGGTTCTTTTGTATGACCCGTGTGAACCACTTACAAACAATTTGGTGTGATTTGCATCTGTCATATTGGGTATGTTGCCATTTGTTAAACTAGAAAGATTGACATTTGTTGATCTTATAACATTGCCATTTGCCAGCCTTGTAGCACTGCGATTTGTCAAAATATGAAGCTAAAAATCACTAGTAGTATCTATTTTTTGCAACTAAAATTCAGTAATTAAGCATAGATGAAGGCGAGGAGGAGTGTTCAGCTGGGCGTGCAGCGGACGGCGCAGTACTATTCGATTTGACAGCGGGCGGCGCAGTTCTCGATGCGGCTTTAATGCAGACGAGGGAGAGGGTAGCGGTTCCCGAAATGTTGAACGGCCAATGATGCATCCTCCTTCAATTAGCATCATATGAATGCATGAGGTAAGTAATGGGAGGACGACCGGGAAAAGAGGTAGCATGGTTGAATTCAACGCAGTTTGGACTCATATAAAGGCGCCGTTGCATTCCAATGCATCTACCACATCGTACACACCTAAGAATTTGACTAAGCACCTAAACTAATAAGCGCAAGAGTGCTCACTCCAGACTCATGGCGGTGATGCGCGCAAGCGGCCAGTAGCTGTGCCAAATGGTCCACAACACCGGCCTGCGGCATGGCACCGTGGATCGTCTCCACACGGTGTTGGCGACTGGCTGGTGGATGGCCTCCATCGACGCCAGCTACGACTCTCAGTACGACCAGATGATCGTTCGCACCACCAACAGGTTCACCGTCGTCAAGAAGCTCGTGGATGACATTGCCGTACTCTTCTAGCCCGCGCGCCCGGGCTCCTCATTGCCTGCCACCCTAATCGGCCTCCATGGTTGGAACCTCTTTCAAGAACTGGAGGCCCTGTGACTGCCCACCGACGCCACGAAGAATGTCCACCTAGAGGTCGCGCTCTCCGTGAGGCGCCTCGCCCTGTAAGAAACCGTCGACCTACACATCCATGTGTACGAGCGAATCATTTACATAGGTATCTACAAGGCCAGTGAGGACGCTACGACGTTGGCCTTCTTTAACCGACTGGAATCGTTGGATGCCATTGGTGAGAAGCACCTTCACCTCACCACAAAAGTCACCACTCCTTAGCCGCCGGTCGGTGGCCCGATGCACTGAGTTGAGGAGTAGGAGGTTGTACGTTGATGGATACATATTTCTTCTTGCCTAATTATATGCATCACTGTAACTAGTACTCCATCTGTCAATTTATAAGTTGTGCTCTCACTGTCTATTTCGTTACTTTTTGATAATTCCATCTGTGGGCCCACGGTGGTTATCCTAGCTAGGACACTCACGTGTGATGCTTCCATCTGTGGGCCCACGAGGCCATCGTCGATGCATGCATGCATCTCTTTGACCTACATCGGGAGAGGTTACTTAATTTCACCATCGATTATGATTCTTTTGGGTTGTACATATTACGGCAGGAGCATATAGTATGCGGTGAAGAGGGGGGGAGGGGACCATCATATATAGTACACTTCAGGAACCTCGCTCTGTGTGGGTGCATGGTTTACAGTTTTTGAGGCATGTGGCACACCAAAGTTGTGCATTTTGGGTATTCAACATATATATGTTTGGCCCACATGCAAAGCGGCGGTGGTTGTCCTCTCGCACCCACTTAAGCGGTTATCAGCGATATCAATGCTTTCCATTTGTGGGCCTCCTTGGTCCATCACTACTTTTTGCATGACAACAAGAGAGGTTAATTTGAGTTAGGAGGGGATTATTATTTTTGCTTGTAATACGGTATATATATAGATCATGCTCTGGGATGACATGCATGATACAGTTTGAGCACACACTCTTGCATGTGTACGCATGAATCCCTCCCATCGACTCGACACGTCATGAACCGATCTCGCTTTGTGTGGGGAGCTAGTGTGCGATTTTTGACGCACATGCCACATCAATGTTGTGAAATGGTATTCAAACATGCATGCATGCATCACCTCCATAGATATACATGTAGTGGTTGCCTTCGAATGGTACACTCACTCGCGTGGTTATCGGCGACAAGCCTATATATTCGTGGGCCCCCGTGGACATCCATGATCACATTGACCAACAACAAGATAGGTTACCATGGCGGATTCTTCATTTGGTTTGTGTTATCTTAGTATAGGTCATGGTGAGATTCAGACCTTAAGTTTGAGTGCATATACTATGCACGCATGCATGCATGAATCCCCGTCGTTGGCTTGAAGTGTGGTGTAACATACATATGCATCGTCAACCTAACCCTCACTCAGTTTGGGGATTTCTAGTTTGAAATCACGGGGCCACATCAAAGTTGTTCCATTGTTACTAAAAACACACCTCTCCATACATATGTTTGGGCCACACGCATGCAGTGGTTGTCTTCGGGGACTAGCTACTTGCGTGATTAGTGGCAAGCTAGCCCATCTCCAGGGTCGCATGGACGACCATCACTTTGAGCAACAACAAGAGAGAATTTGTACGACCAAGGTGGATTATTCTTGGTCCATTTTACGATCCATCTTGGTGAGATATGCCTCTTTGGCCCACCGACTGAAAGTGTGTGAGTGCGTGTGTGTGTGTGGGGGGGGGGTTGCTACTTCGCACTTTGCTAGGTGAACCGCGGCTGGGGGGGCATGCATTCATAGCTTAGGATTCCCTTCATGGTGACACAAGGGGGGCTTCTAGCTACTTCGCACTTTCCTAGGTGAACCTCGTATGGGGGGCATGCATTCATAGCTTAGGATTCCCTTCGTGTCGACACGAGGGGGGGGGCTTCTAGCTACTTCGCACTTTGCTAGGTGAACCTCGATTGGAGGGCATGCATTCATAGCTTAGGATTCCCTTCGTGCCGACACACGAGAGGGGGGCTACTAGCTACTTCTCACTTTTCTAGGGTGAAACTCGGTTGGGGGGGGCATGCATTCATAGCTTACACTACAAAAAAAGACACATCCGTTACATTTTGGGCCGAACGAAATCTTTTCTATCATACATATGAAACTTCTATGACGATAATTGTGAAAAAATCCGGTATCGTCATAGATGTGGTGGGATCCTACTTCTATGACAAAAAATCATGACAGAAAATGGGCTTATCGTCCTGGGCGGGCCGGAGACGCAGCAGCATGACATTCTTTGGGCCGTCCATGACGGAGAAAACCGTGGTAGAAGCGAGGGCGAGGAAAATTTCGGGGAGTTCCCAGTTACGGTGGGAGGTCAGGGGCCGAGCGATGCGCGCTTCTGTCGTACACGTACGCGCGTGTGTGCAAGGCGTTGGCTCTAACTGAACCCGAGCGAGGCATTGGGCTCTAACTGAACCCGAGCGATTGCACTGCAGGCTACGCGTTACTGAACCCGAGAAATTGATCGATGGATGTTAACTGAACTGGATCGAGCGATTCCTTCGCTACTGCTGCTAACTAAAGCCCATCGATGCTGCCTTTGGGATGAACAGTGAGCGTTGCGGGGGGTTTTGATGAACAGTGAGCGGTGGCGTTGCCTCTGGATGAATAGGACCCCGTGGTGTGGTGGAGGGCTGGATGAACAGTAGACGATGGAGGGGTGCCCGTGGATGGGTGGTTGAACAGGACCCCGTGGTGTGGAGGGCTGGATGAACTGTAGACGGTGGAGGGTTGCCCATGGAGGGGTGGTTGAACAGTAGCCGGTGGAGTAGCGCACGGTGGAGGCTGGATGAATAGGAGCCCGTGGAGGCTGGAGGAGGTCGACGGTAGCCCGTGGAGGCTGGACGAGGTCGACGGTGCAGATGAACGGTATCCCGTGGAGTCCCGTTTTGCGGTACGCCACACCCCTCCCGATGAACAGGACCCCCGTTTCGACCGTAGCGCTCCAACACAAGTCCGTTTCGTCCGTTTTGCGGTACGCCACATCCCTCCCGATCAACAGGACCCCCGTTTCGATCGTAGGAGGTCCGTTTCCTCCGTTTTGTGGTACGCCGGACCCCTCCCGATCAACAGGCCCCCGTTCCGAATGTAGGAGGTCTGTTTCCTCCATTGTGCGTTACGCCAGGCCTCGTTTCCATCGCCTGTTCCATCCAAGCCCTCCTGATGAACATGACCACGCATTCCGTTCCGACCCAGACGGTTGGCTCCCACGCGTTCTGTTGCCTCCCGATGAACACGACGCATTCCGTTGCCTCCCCATGAACACGATGCATTTCGTTGCCTCCCCATGAACACGACGACGACACTGTTTCTCCGTTCCGACCCAGCCATGTACACGAGCCCTAACCGTACGTATGCAGGAGTAGGTGTTCGAGACCCCGCCCATATGTACACATATGTGGCCGTATTTTCTTTCTTGCACCCTGGCCGCTATGCGTACGTGTACATGCTACGTGCGCGCCTCTACTACGACACGTACACGCCTCTACTACGACACGTGCGCGCCTCTACATCCACCAATATATATGTACGTACACGTTCGCGACCAGAATGACAATGCTACATACGCTTCGACCAGGTGGGTCCGACTGTCAAGCACTTCCTTGCATACAAAGATGTAGCTGGTGGGTCCCAGCAGTCAGGGGGGCGAATCGTTTTGTTTTTTTTGCCCGGACGCACTTCCTTGCGTGCGAAGGTGTAGATGGTGGGTCCCAACAGTCAGGGGGGAAACATTTTTTTTCGCGAAATACGGTGGCCCGTCCGGTGGGTCCCCGCTGTCAGGTGGAGGAATAATTATTTTGCGCGTAATAAGGAGTCACTTCCTTGCTACGGTCATGGACCCAGCTGTCAGCGTCTCCACACACAGTACTCTTCCGACGGAAGTCGGTCGTTGACCACATTGACCACGCCACGCCGAGAGCACCACGGCGGTGGAGGACGGCGAGGCCTAGGAAGGGGACGATACGGAGGCAGGGAAGACTCGGCAGTTGTTTCCCACACAGAGGGGAGTACGACTGTACGAGGGTTTACTGGTTCGTCTGCCGTCGCCGGAGAATAACAGCGGGTGTGGGTGAGTAGAGGGATGGCTAGGCCAGCGATGGGAGTATGGTGGGGCGGTGAGGCCTACGCGGCAGCACAGCCGGCCGCGGGGAGGAGGGAGCAGGCAGTCCCGATGGCGCTTGTTTGAGCGGCTGGAGCAAGAAGAGCAGAGATTGAAGAAGCACGACGGCCGTTAGATGGATAGCCAACAGTGAGTGCTTGTGCGTCAACCTTTTCTTTAGGAAAGCCGCAAATCTATGGAAAACAGCATACTGCCCATCTGCCATTATTTCTAATAATTTACAGCCCATTTTCTAATTCTTAAGGTTTTTTTGGAGCCCATATTCTTTTTTTAGCATTACAGCCCATATTGTGGCCACGGTTAAAAAGTATACGAAATTTTGCATATTTCGGTGCAGTCCGAACTATTTTTAATCCCGAAATTTCGACTCACATTCAAACTGATTTAAAAAATAAATGTATATCAATATAAAATCCAACAAATTCTCCATGCATAAAAATTAATGTAATTTAAAATCTTGAAATGAAAAAAAAAGATATTTGAAACTAATTGCCGGTTTGATGTGTTTTAAAAATGTACAGCCCATTTCTCATTACTAATGGGCCATTTTCTCGGCCAGCCGAATGAAAGCTCTCCTCGTCTTGAAAGATTTGCAGCCCAACAGGCCTGACAAAGCGACTTACTTGGCAAATCACAAAAAACTGGGTTGTGGCCGTGGACCCAGCTGTCAGCCTCTCCACGTATAGTACTCTTCCGATGGAAGTCGTTCCTTGACCACGTTGACCACGCCGCGCAGAGAGCACCACGGCGGTGGACGCCGTGGAGCCGGGGAAGATGCGGCAGTGGAAGCACGCGTGGAGAGGAGTACGAGGGTTCACTTGTTCGGCTGCGGTGTGAGGCTGCCGTCGCCGCAGGGCCTGGCCAGCGGTGGGAATAGTAGGGGGCGGTGAGGCCTCTGCGGCAGCACAGCCGGCCACGGGAGGCAGGAGCATGCGGCACGACCGGCGCTGCTTTGGGCGGCTGGAGCAAGAAGACCAGAGGTTGAAGAAGCACTACGACCGTTGGAGGGACATCGTACTGTCACTAGAGCTAGAATCATTCATATTAACTAAGTTGACAAAGCCCTTCGTCCCCGTCAACTTAGTAGGCCCGCAAGTCAGCCTCCCACCAAGGTGGGTCCCAGCTAGCCGGGGGAGTATTCATTTTTTTTGTGTAATAAGGAGGCACTTCCGGTGGGTCCGAGCTGACAGCGGGGGGGGGGACATTTTTTTCGCGAAATACGGTGGCCCGTCCGGTGGGTCCTAGCAGTCAGGGGGAAACGATTTTTTTCACAAAATACTGGTGGCCCGTCCGGTGGGTCCCCGCTATCAGGTGGAGGAATAATTATTTTCCGCGTAATAAGGAGGCACTTCCTTGCTACGGTCATGGACCCAGCTGTCAGCGTCTCCACAAACAGTACTCTTCCGACGGAAGTCGGTCGTTGACCACATTGACCACGCCATGCCGAGAGCACCACGGCGGTGGAGGACGGCGAGGCCTAGGAAGGGGACGATACGGAGGCAGGGAAGACTCGGCAGTTGTTTCCCACACAGAGGGGAGTACGACTGTACGAGGGTTTACTGGTTCGTGTATCATCGCTGGAGAATAACAGCAGGTGTGGGTGAGTAGAGGGATGGCTAGGCTAGCGATGGGAGTATGGTGGGGCGGTGAGGCCTACGCGGCAGCACAGCCGGCCGCGGGGAGGAGGGAGCAGGCAGTCCCGATGGCGCTTGTTTGAGCGGCTGGAGCAAGAAGAGCAGAGATTGAAGAAGCACGACGGCCGTTAGATGGATATCCAACAGTCAGTGCTTGTGCGTCAACCTTTTTTTAGGAAAGCCGCAAATCTGTGGAAAACAGCATACTGCCCATCTGCCATTATTTCTAATAATTTACAGCCCATTTGCTAATTCTTAAGGTTTTTTTGGAGCCCATATTCTTTTTTAAGCATTACAGCCCATATTGTGGCCACGGTTAAAAAGTAGACGAAATTTTGCATATTTCGGTGCGGTCTGAACTGTTTTTAATCCCGAAATTTTGACTCACATTCAAACTGATTTAGAAAATAAATGTATATCAATATAAAATCCAACAAATTCTCCATGCATAAAAATTAATGTAATTTAAAATCTTGAAATGAAAAAAAAAGATATTTGAAACTAATTGCCGGTTTGATGTGTTTTAAAAATGTACAACCCATTTCTCGTTACTAATGGGCCATTTTCTAGGCCAGCCGAATGAAAGCTCTCCTCGTCTTGAAAGATTTGCAGCCCAACAGGCCTGACAAAGCGACTTACTTGGCAAATCACAAAAAAACTGGGTTGTGGCCGTGGACCCAGCTGTCAGCCTCTCCACGTATAGTACTCTTCCGATGGAAGTCGTTCCTTGACCACGTTGACCACGCCGCGCAGAGAGCACCACGGCGGTGGACGACGGCGAGGCCTAGGAAGGGGACGCCGTGGAGCCGGGGAAGATGCGGCAGTGGAAGCACGCGTGGAGAGGAGTACGAGGGTTCACTTGTTCGGCTGCGGTGTGAGGCTACCGTCGCCGTAGGGCCTGGCCAGCGGTGGGAATAGTAGGGGGCGGTGAGGCCTCTGCGGCAGCACAGCCGGCCACGGGAGGCAGGAGCATGCGGCACGACCGGCGCTGCTTTGGGCGGCTGGAGCAAGAAGACCAGAGGTTGAAGAAGCACTATGGCCGTTGGATGGACATCGTACTGTCACTAGAGCTAGAATCGTTCATATTAACTAAGTTGACAAAGCCCTTCGTCCCCGTCAACTTAGTAGGCCCACAAGTCAGCCGCCCACCAAGGTGGGTCCCAGCTAGCCGGGGGAGTATTCATTTTTTTTGTGTAATAAGGAGGCACTTCCGGTGGGTCCGAGCTGACAGCGGTGGGGTGGGACATTTTTTTCGCGAAATACGGTGGCCCGTTCGGTGGGTCCTAGCAGTCAGGGGGAAACGATTTTTTTCACAAAATACTGGTGCCCCGTCCGGTGGGTCCCCGCTGTCAGGTGGAGGAATAATTATTTTCCGCGTAATAAGGAGGCACTTCCTTGCGGCTGCCGTGGACCCAGCTGTCAGCCTCTCCACGTACAGTACTCTTTCGATGGAAGTCAGTCGTTGACCACCTTGACCACACCACACCGAGAGCACCACGGCGGTGGACGACGGCGAGGCCTTGGAAGGGGAGGACGCGGAGCCGGGTAAGACGCGGCAGTGGATGCCCACGTGGAGAGGAGTACGAGCGTTCACTGGTTCGGCTGCGGTGTGAGGCTGCTATCGCCGCAGAATAATAGGGGGTGTGGGTGAGTGGAGGGATGGCCTGGCCAGCGGTGGGAGTAGTATGGGGGCTCAGAGGCCTCCGCAGCAGCACAGCCGACCACGGGAGGTAGGAGCAAGCGGCACGACCGGCGTTGCTTTGGGCGGCTGGACCAAGAAGACCAGAGGTTGAAGAAGCACTATGGTCGTTGGATGGACATCGTACGGTCACTGAAGCTAGAATCGTTTATATTGACTAAGTTGACAAAGCCCTTGGTACGCTCCAGCTTAGTAGGCCCACAGGCCAGCCTCCGAAACGGTGCGCCCCAGATGTCAGGGGGAGGAATCATTTTTTGGGCAGCCGAAGCTAAGAATATTCGAGATTTAAGAAGAAGCACGACATCCGTTGGATAGACATCCATCGGCCACTGCTGCTAGAACCGTGTGTTGACTATAATAAGATGACAAAGCCTTGCATACGCGTCAACTTATTTTTTTAGGGGACACGTCACTTAGTAGGCCCACAAGTGTGTGGCAGAGAACTTATAGCCCATTTGCATTTTGTAAGAATGTACAACCCATTCTTGAATTCGAATGGAATTTACAACAGCCCATTTACAGTTTGTTAAAAGTACAACCCATTTTCTAGCTAGGACAACGATTAATAATTTCAACCAACCGTTGAAGACAGAATTCAATAAAATTTCCCACATTTTGATGGGATCCAAAATATTTTTACCCCTAAATTTCTAGTCAGATTAAATATAAATTTGTATTACGTAAAAATCCAACGAAACATTGCGCGCGCAACAATGAAAATTTAAGATTTTCAAAATCCATAAATAATATTTTATAAACTAATTTCATGTTTGGTGCATTTTTTTATAGTTACTGCCCAGATTTTATAATTACAGCTCATTTATTATTTTTTAAAGCCCATTTTCCTGTTAAGCCTAATGCATCCCTCCTAGGAAAGATTTGCAGCCCAGCGGGGCGGAGAATAACAAGTTGACCTTGCCTGGGTATTCCTCAAAAAGACGTATAGTTGTGCTAGCCATTTTCATCTTGAAAAAATTAGTATCTAGGCTGGATATCTGGCCTGGGCTAGACGGGCCACAGCCTGCCCAGTTAATACCCTGCTCTCCTCTGAACAACAATGAAATGATCACCAAGAAAAACTCTGCAGAGCTCATGCCTCAAAACACAAATACTGCTCGAGCTGCTTGGTCCCAGCTGTCGGCCGCACCTTGTGCAATTCTCTCATTTACATTGACTGCATAGGTTGACAATGGTGTGGGACCGTGATGTTAGGAAACCAGGAGAATGCAAAAAAATATAGTTGTACATAATAAGGAGGCACTTGCGTACGTACGGCTAACGATGTTAACAATGTTCATGTTCTGAATAAAGTCATCTCCTGAATCCTCATGTTCGTTGACGATGTTAACAATGCTTGGCGCCACGGCGAGCACAACAACTCGAAGGACAATGGAAAGGGCCTCGCGGGCCCTACGGATGGTCTGATACAGCGCCCGCTGCTCATTCAGGAAGCCAGGATCATGGAACACCAATGAGCACCTTTGAGAAACTGAGACGGCATGAAACGGTAAGGCCGCGCTTGGGAGCTCTAGTTTATTTCAAACCTATATTAACATACAAGTGTAATTTACTCATCATCGGAAACAACGTGTAAAATATAGGCGTAATGAAACCGAGGGCCCGAGGTCTGTAAGTAAAACCGGCGGGTTACGCGTGTAATTTGAGAGACCGGTGTATCTTTTACGAGCACTGCTATATGGATGGCATTACCAAACGATACATGCACGACGTGCGTATCATGCCATCCATGGGCAAGGCTGAAACAGCAGCTAACGGCTGGATTAGCATCGTCCGAGTGTCGTTCTGCATTTTTATCGTGTGTGAAGTACTTCTGATATTTTACTAGTCGAAATCGACCAACCAAGCGCCTTCACCCGAGACCATCTGCTTTAATTTACTAGCGTCAGTTTTACAAGCGGTATTGGATGGAAAACGACGATCCAATCACAGCCTAATATCATGAGTTGGTTGGAAGATCATATGGTTTCACGTCTAACCTACCCGACTTGTCGTATAGGCTATGAATGAAACATCAGACGATGAACTTCTTAAGCACGGAAACAACAGAAGAGGATGATCTTCTTAACAAGCAAATCACTGGCATTAGATCGACATGCAAAACAATACGAAGCACTATTCTCAGGAGGCACGGTGAACAGCTCGTGATGCCGCATGCCACAACATTCCAAGCTCAACTTTGCAATCGAACACAAGGCCTGGCATTACATAGACAATATTCAGAACAAACTCTTAACACAGGAATATCTCACCAGAGTAACTATTTACATCTAAACTGAACACAGGAATAGGAAAAAACACTCGACGCTGCTCACAGCAAGGGCGTCCCACTCAAAAATATCAAATGCATGTCTTCTGGCTAACATCAATGAGGAAATTTTGACAAGGTTTTCCAATTCCAATATATTAAACTAACGTCTTCTTGCTAACATCAATGATTAAACTTTGACAAGCTTTTCCCATTCAAAATATGTAATGCCTATGATCGTCCTGTCGTAGCTTCTTGTACTTGTTTGGGCACTTTTTGCCCAGGGCACTCCACGTGTTGTTAAATTGCCAATGATCTCTGCAGACTAGTCATGTCACTGGTGTCTAATAGTACTCTGTAAAGCTTCTCGGTCATTCCTTCTATAATGTAGCGCAAACAGTGACTGCTTCTTTCCGCAAAGTGGAACGACCAACTGGACCCAGTAATGCAGCAGTTTGCCTTGGACACATTGGCTCCTTTTTTGTAGTTCAACTAAAATCGAAGTTGGAATAAAACCGAGCTTTAATTTTGATATCCCTGTAAGCAACAATAGGTATAAGGAAAACAATTACTGAGAAATAACGGTTGATGACTTGTACTCCCAAAAGAAAAGCATCTACTGATCTACTTTATCTTAATGGGAAACAAAGCAGGAGAGAGTAGCAATTCTCCATCAGTGTGATTCATTCATATTGACTGAGACATTATCTTAACAATGCCTTGTTTCAACATGTATAAAGAACGACAAGGTAGAAAAGTACCATTCCTAAAACAATGCAACTGATTCATTTTAACAGAGACATTATCTTAACAATACCTTGGTTAAACATGTAGAAAGAACTACAAAGCAGGATAGTACCATTCCTAACAAGTGTTGCAGTTTTGAACTAAGATTCAATAGTTAATTAATTCTGAGAGTGGCATTGCTTAATTTTACCAGCGGCATTAGATTATGAAAAGTATAAACAGTTCCAGGGGAGAGTGGGCACAACAACAGTATGTGCTTCCATCTACTTATAAACGGGGTGATGCAGAGTTTGTTGTAACAAAGCAACAAGCATCATGTCTGGGTTGGTCCCATTTTGTTTCACTACTTAATGGGAAAAGAAAACAATACAATAGCTTCAATTCAACATTTATTTAAAATAGTACCAATACAAGTAGCACAACATGTCAAAGCACACTGCACAATCATGTGGATGAAGGCCTGTACTGACCTTTCATGAGAGGGACAAGATAAAATACGAATCTGCCAACACGAATAGGAAATCCAATCTCGTTTTGTGTAGTTGCACTGAAATCAAGCAAAGTGTTTCACGTAGAGAAGCAAAATGTCGCGATAGCAACAAGTTGAATCGATATGAAGACTGGAAACAAATCTCGATCTCCTTTTGTGCAGTTCCACCAAAATTAAGCAAAGTCACCGGTGTGACATTCAAGTTGAATTGCACAAAACACTCTTAAAATGTAAATGTTTCGAGTAGCGAAGCAAAATGTCGCAATAGCAACAAGTTGAATCGATACCCCTGTTTTAAGAGAGGCAGAAAAGGAAACAATTACTTGTCGATAAAGGAGGATGAAACAAACGGTGACAGAAAGAAGCATCTAACTTATCTTGGATGGAAAACAAAGTAGGACAGTAGCATTTCTAAAATGGTTGCATTGATTCATATTAACAAAGACATTTTCTTGAAACAACATTCATTAAAAAATGTAATTTACTTTTAACAGTGGCATTGCTTCAATTTTCCGGCAGCATTCTTACATTAGCAACAGCAAAATAGCTGTATGGGACATGCCGGCACCATGTGCGTCCACACGTATAAATGGGTGATGCCGAGTATGTAGCCAAGCAGTGTATATGCGCTGGTACCATATTTGTTCTCTTTGAACCTTCTTCCTATGTGGGGGTAGCAAATCTAGTCCTGCACAAACTACCCAACCCCCCAGTTTATTTCCCTTTTAACAAAGAGATCGGTTCCTTACAGATGTGTGTACTAGGTTACCTCCTTTTTCCCTTTTCGACCTACAAAGCGGCTGGATAGCCAGTCTATACTACTTTCCGCCCCTCCTTTCCTCATTGAACCACATCCTAGATTCTTGCTCCAGCCCACCGCACCATTCTTTCCTCTTTGAACCAATACCTAGATTCGACTACAGATCGAAAAAGACCCACATGCAGCTAGAGCAACAACGGTTTCAAAGAAACTTATACCTTAGGGTCGTCGGGATGAGGCAAGGCGTGCGGCGGGAGGCCGGATCTTCCCACACTATGTACGACAGCGAGGAAGAAGGGGTCGGTGGCCCTCCCACACAGGCGCTGGGTGAAAGAGAACAGCGCAGCCGGCAGTGGATTGCCTCCCTCGCCGAAGGCGATAGAGTGAACACTGCACCTCCTCCCCTTCCCGGTGCGACGGGATACGGACGCCTCCTTCACCAGCTGTGAGGGGGAGAGAGAGACAAGAGGCCAACGCATTCTTGTTTAGATCTGGTGAAGCGAGGGTGAGAGACTGTGAATATAGCAAACCCTAGCAAATGAACGCTGAGCCTCCAGCGTGTAACATATATGTAGTGCGGCAAGCATGTGGACAGTGCAAATCCTAAGTTGATGTCCACTCTATTTGTGGTCTATTTTTTCCTAGTTTTTTTGTTTCTTGTTGCTACATTATGTACTTGTGGGAGCTTAGATGTGATATCCTTAAATAACATCTAGATGTGAATTAGACAAACTAATTTTCTAACGTACCAAGCAAGAAAACTCGATCAAAAACACGCCCCCGCTTCCAGGTCGTGAGAGTCATTGTGCACACACACATAGACATAGACATGCATATCCGTGTTTACGTAAAATTCCATTTCCATATCCATCTCCAATCATATTTGTCCAACTGGCACATTATTTATGTTTTTAATTATATACGCAGCAATATTAACGTACAACATCTCTTATTTGAGCACGTCCGAACCGCTGCCACGGCCGGTCCTGACCAACCCGAACCCTCTTCATCACCCGCATGTGCTTCCCGCCCGAAACGGTCAGTGTCGCATTCATGCTCGGCTAGAGCAGACGCGACCTCTCACTGGCGCCGGAATTGAAGCGGCGCATCGGCCAAGAGAGTGTCGCTCGCGCCGCTTCCGGGTACACGCGGCTGCTCCACGTTGAAAGGTCGCAATAGCTGACTACAACATGCATGTAAAAAGTTCTTGGGTGTCCATGCTAAGGCTAGCTATCCTCCCCCAACTCGTCAATCTCTTCCAGTAGTGCTAGTACTCCATGGCGCAATCCATCCACAAGCAGGCGGGAAAGTTATCGTATACTCGGTTTGCAGTGAGTGGCATGCCGAGCGACCGTGTGGGGTTGAGCCGTGGAGGAGGGTGAGACATGAACACGACAGACGTGATTTAAACGTTGGTTTTGCTCGATGGCGCGATCCAACGAAACGAAACATTGGTTTCTCTCCGTTTCCATTTTTTCTTCGGAAAAGCGGAAACTTTCCACTCCATTTTCATTCCTATTCCAAGGTTGCCCCGTTACAACATTCCATCATATACAAAGGAAAACTAACACGCATGCTGATGCATCTCAATGATTCACAGATCATAGCCAATATTTACTTCACAACTAAAGAAAAAAGTTGTGAGAGCATGTACGAAAGAAAAACTACTGATGGGGTCACTACGACTTAAACCCTAAGCCCTAAACATGATTTAATTTCCTGGCCAGGTAGAACCTATTGAAGGAAAGAATGTTGGCACCCTCGGATCATACGATGCTTTTGTGCAGTTCCACTAAAATCAACCTGAGCATCCCTGATGGCAAAGATATTGAAGAAGTGTGATTAGAATAATAGTACTGGCACTAGTTCATGAGACATAAACTCATCACAAGTAGAAGCCGGTAGAAGTAGAGAAAGATCGACATGGAGATGGAGCTACGGCAGTGGAGCAAGCCGGCTCCAAAAGGAAGATGGACTACCTGGGACGTCGGGCTATAGCTAGAAGGGCGGTTGGGACGCGGCATCGGCCCATACCGCGGTGACCCCCGATTGGGACGCACCGACTGTGGGTTTCCTCCCTCGCCGATGTCGACCGCGTCTACGCAGAACATTGTTCCCTTCCCCCAGCTGCGGGATCAGGCCCATCGTTCTATGCTTGTGAAGAGAGCAACCTAAGCAAGCATGCTTGTAGCTTAGGCTCCTGCTAGTGTATATATAGTGGTTTTCTTTTTCTCTCCATATCAACCATTTTATATTGCGTACGTGTCATTCAAGAGTGAAATGATGGTTGCTTCTTCCGACTAACTTACTGTGTGATTTGACTGCTCCTTAGTGGCCCCTACACATACTCCCCCTATGTGTATGCAACAGTCACACGTACACATGGACGCAAAAACGCGCATGACGCCCTAATGCATGCATGTCCGAGCACACGAGGGAACACACACGGTCACGCTCAAGTGCTCAACCTACACGTGCATGCACACACATACTCAGCCAGGGTGAGCTAGTGACCATATAAACACCGGAATATATATATATATATATATATTGAGCGCAATGAGCGTATTATGAAGTCCACTGACCATATTTTTATAAATATACAGTGACAGACAGTGTATTTATCTCATTTGAAATTAAGCAATATTAACCGGAGAGGAGGCAGTATGGAATAGAATTACTTTGCTGTGTCCCGTCAACTTGCCGAACAAGGAGAAGGTTGCAGGACGGGAGAAGCTTGCGCGCGGTGGCTCGCAGGACAAGGAGAAACTTTTGACTAATGCAAGCTCTCCCTCGCTCAGGCGGTGGACGTGCAATAGTTAATTCAGTGTCATATTGCCAGAAGCATACACTATACTACTACTAGTGCTATTATTGTTCGACTTCCCGAATAGGCGAACAACCAAGTGCATAGTTTACTAGTATACTACTATAGTCTATAAAGGTACGTACTATACTAGTACGAACCGGATGGAGGAGCGTCTGCACTCTTGTTATAATTTTAAAATGTGATAAAGCAATCTTCAACACATTTGGTTCTCATCGAGGGTTCTCGCATGTGATAATGGAAGTTGATTGCATGGAACACTCACCACAATTCTCGCTTAATTCTGGCTCATATCTTGTTACAAATAGTAGCGCTCGGTAATATTTCCTCTTTTTTGTTATTCAGCATGTAAACAGGTCAGCAAACCTTGCGGCGCATCTTCGTGCGAACCGTGCTTGCTGCACTTTGAATGTGGCCAAGAGCTGGCTTGATGAAACACCTCGCTTCCTACTTCTTTTTTGCGGGGTACCTCACTTCCTAGTGACCATTGTCTTGGCTGATCGTCCTAAGAATGCTTATATATGAATAAAGCTCTCTCATTTACCCGCAAAAAAGATTAAGCCATATGAGCGCTGCTATGTAGATGACTCATGGTGCATGATTCTTGCACAACAGTGCTAATCAAGCCGTCCATGCCTATGAGCAAACTACGACATGCCAATGGATTCACCATCGTCCAGCTTTCGTCCAAACAAGTATCATCTGCGTAGTAGTTTCGAAGCCATATTAAACGGAAAGGAGGGAGTATGGACTAGCACTACTTTTTGGTGTGTCCCGTCAACTCGCAAAATGAGGAGAAGCTTGCAGGACAAGGTGAAGCTCGCTTACGCCTTTTGACTAATGCAACCTACCCTCGATGGACATTCATCAGTCCATTCAGTGTCAGATTGTGAGAGGCATACACTGTAGTACCCAACATGCGGAGTACCATCATTGTTCGACTTCACGAAGAGGCGAAGAGCCAAGCGTAGTAGTACGAGTAGTACTACTACTAGAACCGCATGGTGGAGGGTCTATACTCTTTTTTTTATCTCTGATAAAGTACACGTTTATTCCGGAGAAGGGCGGAAAACGGCAGCCCAACATGTAATGAATGATATCGATCAACCAACCCGTCTGTGTGTTCTCGCTCCTCGGGCTTGTTTGGTTCATGACTAACTTTGCCACAACTAATCTTAGGCAAACTGTGGCTGCCATAAAAAGTGTGGCTAACAAAATGGCCACCACAAGCGTGGCAAGATTTGGCAAAAATTTGAGCCTATGACTTGTGGGCCGTATAACTAGAAAAGTGTGGCAAGCCACAAGTGTGGCAATAAACCAAACATATGCCTAAGGTGTTGTGGCATGACTAAGGTTAGACGTGGCAACCTTAGGCTGAGAACCAAACAACCCCCTCGTCTCTCTCAAGGAACGGCGAGTTGGCTCTTTGTCGTTAATTGAGATCGGTTTGCTCACACTCCTGTCCCACATGTCAGTGATATGCCAAGAGGACTTGCATTGACTGACTGGCCATACGCGTACTTGCTTTTGCACCTTCATACTACTCCTCCCTCCATCATAGTTTACAGGGCGCGCTTCATTATGATGCATTTCTCTCAATGCATTTCCACCACCAGAGAGACTTTAGACGGGTTTGGTTTAATGCTCAATTAATTAGGGCGTGGTAACCGCAATCAAGTCCACAATTTTCTCTCCATGTACTATACTACTACGGAGTGGAGTAAGTGCATGCATGTGTGTACCCGGGGTGGAAGCACTTCATGCATGTGTGTATGCATTATTCGCTCTAGTAATAGACGTCGTGCTATAGCTACCAATGCTATTTTTCAGGCCGATCGCTAGTCGCCTTGGTCCCACAGATTTTTTTTTCTTTTTTCTGAAGCGCGTTGTATAAAAAGTCACGATGGAGTAGTATGAGCGGATTCAAAGAAGAGCGTATTGATGGTTGCTTCTTCAGAGCAACTTACAGTGGGAAAGGTGGGGCTTATGATTTGACTGCTCATTACTCACTATTAATGCGGCGCAACGACCGGGCTGAGTTTCCCATGCGGTTGTGCACTACCCGCTCGGTTCATAAATATACTCTAGAGTATTTGTCTTTCTAGAGATTTCAACGAGTGACTACTCAAATATTTGTCTTTTTAGAGATTTCAAATGGACTGGCACATATGGATGTATATAGACATATTTTAGAGTGTAGATTCACTCATCTTGCTCCGTATGCAGTCACTTGTTGAAATCTCTAGAAAGACGAATATAATATTTAGGAAAGGAGGGAGTACGCATACGAAGCAAAATGAGTGAATCTACACTCTAAAATATGCCCGTTTGAAATTTGTAAAAGACAAATATTTAGGAACGAAGGAGTATAATTTTGTGCATGGCACATGGACCCGGATGATGAAGAGGCTTCTGGCAATGCCATCAAGCTTCCATCATTTGTTTACATAATTGACGTACTATACAAATAATTTCCCAGCGACATGAAATTGTACAATGGTGTGAGCTTTCAGCTTTTGTTTCGCGTGTCTTGCCATCGATGCTCTTTCGGAAACAATAAAAAACTAACTTCCTTGCTAATGCATGTCAATTATTAGCAGATGAGAGCTAATAATTACATCACAACTGAAGATAGAGTTGTGAGAAGGTGTTAAATTAAAATTGATCCATGCTTTCATTGGCAGCAACGTCCCCCCAGCTCTGTGTAAATCAACAAGGCATGTTGGGAAAAAAGTAGCTGTCTGGAGCATGCAACATTCCGATCATTTTGTGCAGTTCCAGTAAAATAGAGCTGAGCATCCCTGTTCCAAAGATATTAAGTGTGATTACGATAATAGAGGACTGCTGATGAAACGATAAACACACAAATAGAAGCCCGTCACCTTTGCAGTCTCTCTTAAGACTAACTAGTTGGAGAAGATTAGGCTCAGAGTTGGATGAGGAGGATAGAGCAAAACCAATCTCCCTTTGTGCAGTCGCACTGAAATTTAGAGACGTTGGCAGTGTGACATTTTAGTACAACCACACAAAATACTCTTAAGAAAAAAGTGATTTGTGCAGTTCACCAAAAGGTCGCAATAGCAACGAGGTAAAATGGATAACCCTGTTTGCAAAAAAGAGGTAGAAAGGAAACAATTACTGGCCAATAACAGTTGATGACACATGCGACGACAAAAAAGAAGCATATTCCTTGTCCTAAGGGAAGATAACAACACGGTTGTGTTTGTCTAAAACGGTGTGAGGACGAGAATGCAATATGGAAAATACACCGGACGAGCTACATTTTGGGCAAAGAACTATGGAAGATCCACATGCAGCGACGTGGGAAGACGGGCAGTGGAGCAAGGCCGGAGGGGATACTTGGAGGTCGTCAGGATGTAACTAGGTGAGCGGCGGCGGGCGGAATCTGCGAGCAGGTGGCGTAGGCCCTGCCGCGCCGGAGCTTGGTCAGAGAGAACGTCGTGTACCGCAGATCGGGACGTGCTACCTCGGCGCCATCGAACGGAGAAACGATGCACTTCCTCCCTTTCGCCCGACGGACGGGATGCGGCCGGATCAGTGACCAACGGTGAGAGAGAGAGAGGCCACCACACTCCCTTTCCCCCGGCGGACGGGATGCGGCCGGATCAGTGACCAACGGTGATAGAGAGAGGCCACCTTAGCCTTGTGTGAGATACTCTGAAGAGCGACAAACTAGGCAGGCAGGCTCCATTGTACATAGTGAGCGGACTACCTTTTTCTCCATAAAAATCGTTTTATATTCTGTGTACGTGCCATTGAGCCATATAACTTTATTTAAAAATAACGCGGCAACGCGTCAAGTCGAACTTTGTTTCGTGCACGCGTGGTACACGACCTCCCTAGGTAAACAACCGCTACATGCGTTCAAATTAGCATGTGGGTTGCCATTTTCGTAAAGAAATGAGCTCCACTGTGTACCCGCGCGGGTGTGGCTGGGCACGAAGCGTGAGTATGTGCACGGTGCACCTATTCTCTTCTTGTATATGTACACCACCTACGAGGGGTTGTGTGAGAGAGATACAAACCTAGAGAGATATACTGTGTGGGTTCTTGAGAGTTTTTTTTGGGGGGGGGGGGTCAATCAAAAAATGTAACATATGTAATGTGTGTGAAATAGAGTCCTGGATATAACATATACTCCCTCCGTTCCGAATTACTTGTCTTAGATTTGTCTAGATACGGATGTATTTAGCACTAAAATGAGTCTAGATACATTTGTATCTAGACAAATCCATGACAAGTAATTTAGAACGGAGGGAGTATATAGAGGGGGCGATCCACGAGAAGAGAGTGGAGATATCATCGGCTTGAGGAGTCCATAGAATCGAACAGAGGGATGATGTGTGCGTGTGTGTATGCGCGCGCGCGATCGATAAAGAGTGCCATCGAATTTGTGTGTGCCCATGTCAAAGATATAGAGTGGCTGGCCTACTGGAACATGAGATGGGACATGTGCAGTTTGTCTCTGTGGCATGGATACCTACCTGCAGCGCTCGACTATCAGTGTGTGGTGGGGGAAGAGGGAGGCCCAATTAACTATAGAGGTACAATGGCTGGTGTATGTGTGGAGGAGAGAGGCCTACCTCATGTCTTAAGGAGATCGATCTACCTCATGTATTAAGGGAGATCGATCGGCATCCATGCATATGTGCAGGAGAGGAATAAGGTTGGGAGAGAGACAGAGCTAGAGTGTTGGAGGGGGTGGTAGTGGAGTTGCTTCTAACAAATGGTGGGATAGGCTTGCTAGACAAATGGAGGGCACGCCCGCAATATCAATAAGAGAGGAGATGGCTGCTTGTTGTTTGTGCACGTGCATGTGAGAGACGGGTAAGGAGGCATGCACGAATGATGAGGGGGGACGAAGTGGCTGTGGTAAGCAGACGTAACTACTTAGGAAGATCAATCGCCCTTTCTTAGAGAAAGGAGAGACATAACTTGTGAGGTACATCGATCCATGGCGGGGTAGTTAAAGTCGATCTAGGTATATGTTGGGAGATCGATCGGTATACATGCATGTGTATGTTAGAAGCAAATGAAGCACGAGGAGAAGGATAGAGAGAGAGGGATGCATGTAGGAGGTGGTACGAGAGGCATACTATATCGAGGGGGAGGAGTGTGCGAGTACGAGAATGATGAAAAGAGTGGTGGGAGTCAGCATGGACGGTGACAAGAGCAGAGGGGGAGCCTGTGTTTGTGCTAGGAACACCTGGCTAGAGAGGCATATCGATCGATGTGTGTCGTAAAGAAGGAGCTGGGGGGCCTACACACACCGTGGGTGAACGACCTAAAGTGAAAAGATGAATTTGCGCGATGGAGCTAGAGAATGCTGAGAGTGGGTGAGAGGGATGCAGGCGTGTGCATGCACAAGAGAAAGTTAGCGCTAGCAACAAAGATAAGAGAGTTGTGTGGGTGTAAAAGACGAATAGAGATCATATATACTTCATTATAAAAAGCGAATTCGGATATTTGAAGAATTTATCATGGTGTTTCAAACTGACGCATGTGTGAATATATATAACGGTGGTACACATGGTGTGGTTATGAACATGTTATACTACATTTAATATATTTTATCTCTACTCTTATAAAATACGGAGTTGTTGATGATGGTGTGCCTGCGATCCTGTATTATAGGACGTCCGATTTATATCTGGCGGATAACAGGGAAACTATGATGGTTGAAGTTGGCAACAATCATGATTGTAGATTCTTATTGAAATAGAGAAATGAATTCAAATTTAGTTCGAATTGCAGCGGTAGTATAGACATTTGGAATGCACTAAAATGTTGGTATGAGTAGGTTACATGCATTATACAGCAAGCGAAAAAATTTAATCGCACATAACATGGATTCATACTCCCTCCTTCCATCTATATAGGGCGTAATGAGATTTTTAAGACCGCCTTTGGCTATTGACAAGATTAATAGTACATGACATGCACAATGTAAAAATTATATCATTGAAAGAACCTTTCATAGACAAATTTAACAGTGTGCTTTCTGTAAGTTGCATGTCATATATCATTGCTCTAATATTTGGTCAAAGTTAGCATCGAAAAACGGATTAGGCCCTATATAGATGGAAGGAGTGAGTAGCTTTGAATAGCATTTGTATAGTAAAACAGGGCAAGACTCTCTCTTTGTGTGGTGTGAATAGTTTTATTTTTTTCGTTTTCTTTTTGGTTGAGGGAAGTGCGAATTGATTTGGTACGTACAAGTACAATATTACTATACGTTAGGCTTGTCCCTAAAATTCAACCCGCATCTTGTTATATCCCGAAAATTCAGATATCGTGTTCCCAAAACTGGCGCCTTCACAACCCGCGCCTTGCTATCCCGAAATTACAATGCGCGCGAAAACTCTCTCCAGCTGCCAAATCCCGACACGCGAAATCCCCTTTCTAACCCTGAGCCGAAAGGGCCGCTAGTTCAAATTGGTGGGGGGTACTTTTGTAACACACCGTACATTTTGTACAAGCGCGTCCCTATGTCATCCTTCAACCCCTCCCATCGCCCCCTTTTTGCTATTCGAAATCCTAGGCTGCCATAACCTCTCCGCTCCAGCCGCGAAACCCCACCCTCCTCCGTCCGCCACGTCACCGCTGCCCAGCCGGAGCCTCTTCCCTGACGACGTCGTCCACCGCAATAGCTCGACGTCCCTCGTCCACCTCCCCGGATGAGGATCCATCGTCCATCTCGCCGTCCCGCCGGTTCAGCCGCCCCGTCCTCCACCTCCAAGGAGCTACTCCGATGATCGCCTCGTCTATCCATCCCCACAACGCCGCCTTAACCTGCTCCACCGGAACCGCAGCATCCTCACCGACTCCTCGGACGAAGCCGAGGCCTACTCGGCGCCACCAAAGAGGTTGTACACTCATCGCATCGCACCTTCTCCTTAACTCGACCGCCCCGTGCCGACGATGCTCCATCCCGCACCCCCATGGAGCGGCTACCTTGAAGCCGGCGCCGCGGGCGACATCTCCATGGTGGCTCTCCCCTAGTGCGAGGCCCCTTCGGTGGTGGCGTCCATACCAGCCGGATCTGCTGCTGCTGCTGCTCCGGCTCTCGCTCGCTCGAGCTGCTACTGCTGCTCCGGCTCTCGCTCGATCGCTCGCTCGCCCAGCTGCTACTGCTGCTTCTCTCCCCCTCGCTCGTTCTGCTGCTCTACTCTAATTAAGCCACACTTCAATCGACTGAATCGACTTTTGGTCAGTCAATTTTCAGGGGTTGGGGGGCTCGCCGGAGTTAAGGAAGAACCACCTTCAGCTGGGACGGGGGCTCGCCAGAGAGGTACCCCACTATCTATCTTAGGGTTCAGGGTGGGGGCGGGGGGCCTAGAGGGCTGGCCGAGGCGGCGGTGGCGAGTTGTTTAGGGGCGGCGAGGTGGCGCTGGGGCCGACGGTTTGGCCAGTGGTGGCTGGCGGCTCAGGGGGGTGCAAGTTGAAGATGAACTGCTGGCCCTCCCTAAACTACATGTCAAGTGCCTCTCTGCTACCATTGCGTCCAGTTTCGACAGTAGCATTCAGATTCCACAGTAAATTTCAGTTTCGACAGTTAAGTTCAGAGTCAACTATTTTTACCTCATCTGTTGTAGTTAGGTGGTTTTTGGTGATGTTAATTTTACATCATCTATTGGGGATGCTATTAGAATCCCACTTGATATCGACGATGTCTGTCTTGTGCTGCTTCAGCCTTGGCGTCTTACGGCTCACCGGAGCTGGTCCAATGACAGAACGATCCATCACAACAGAGCAGTGCCCTGGATGCCGTCTACAGATTCCTCAGATCTTCCTCCACACCTCCGACAGCCACCTCTGCCTCAACTGCTTCAGCGACCAACCCAATGATGCTGAGGTCGACACGGCTACGGCAAAGAGGTTGTACACTTGTTGCACCACTTATTACTATACATTCACGTCGATCCATTAGGGTTATTTTGGTTCAACGGAAAAACGTCGATCCACTGGTTGTTACCATCACTCTAAATTTCTGCATGCTCTCCTTACATAATCTCACCATTTTTTTCGTATGCATGCCAGATAATGTACACAGTCACACTACTGGAATCAGGTACTTTGCCATCTGCCAGCTCTTTGCCGTCAGCTAGCGGACGGCAAAGAAGCTCTTTGCCATCAGCTACCAAAAAGCAGACGGCAAAGAACTGGCTGATGGCAAAGACCTAATTTGCCATCAGCCAGTTCTTTGCCGTCCGCTAGCGGACAACAAAGAATCTTTGCCGTCGGCTAGCGGACGGCAAAGAGGGAGGGGGCCCCACTGACGAGCTGCTCAAAAAAACCTAACGCCCCCCCCCCTCTTTGTCGTCCGCTAGCAGATGGCACAGAGAAAATAAGCGGACGGCAAAGGTGGGCGGACGGCAAAGAGGGAGGGGCCCCACTAACGTTATTGGCCGCGCCCCACCCCGCCCCCCTCTCTCTCTTTCTCTTCTTCACACGCGCGTCGCCGTCCCCAGCACTCGCCGCCGCCCCGTCGCCCCACCACCCCGCGCGCCGCCCCACCGCCCCCGCCCCGTCGCCACTGCCGCCCGGCGCCCCACCGGCCCCCCGCCCCGTCGCCCCCATCACCCCCGCATCGACCCCGAGCCCTGACCCGACACCCCGACCCCGAGCCTGACCCGACACCCCGATCCCGACACCACACCCCGACCCCGAAACAGCACCCCGACCCCGACACGGCACTACCCCGACACCGACACGACACCCCGACCCCCGACACCTCCCAAAAAGGTGTTCTTTGGCCTTGCAGAGGCCGACGAGGTCATATATTTGTGAATTATTAGTTAGGTCATATATTTTTCGATTTTGTTATGAAAAACATCATATCTAATTGTGTTGATCGGGTAGTTTTAAATGTGAAGTTGTTTCATCGCTGCGAGGTTTGGTGTTCGACAACCTCGCCGTGCGTTTGACGAGCTCTGCCCCTTCGTTCGTGGGTGAGCACAAATGACATGTCCTCCTCGCCCATTAATTATTTGATCTATTCCGATGAAACTTGATAGCTAGCTATATATGTGTCTTGAATCATCAGTATGCGTAACCGATATGTGTCTCCCGTTTGAAAGCGTCATAGTTATAAAATATGCATGCATTTGCATATTTATAACCTTGATTCTTTCGAATTGTCCAATGCTATCCATGGACAGCCCGAGTATGTGTAGATTGGGTTCGTTTTCCCATATGCTTTGCCCCGGATCCGACGCATAAATTTCGTCAGTGCCTCCCCTGTTTATTGCAGAGACGTGTATCAGGAGAAGAGTGGTTTTACGCCCGATTATACGGTGTTGACATTTGATGGTGAGTCTGCCCAACGTGACCGAGCTGAGGTGGATAGTCGTCGCACCGACAAGCATGGTACCGGGATGGAAAACATGGTGCAAGACTATGATGATGCTCGGGATCCGGACGAGGAGATGGAGGAATCTGCAAAGGCCTTCAATGAAATGTTGGAGTCTTCAAAACTTCCGCTCCACGAGCACACTGAGCTTTGTCAGTTGGATGCCATCTCACAAGTAATGGCTCTGAAGGCTCAGTTCAACTTGGGCAGAGAATGCTATGACACAATTATGACAATTATGACACCAAGACTTCAACGTCTTTTCATGGTCGAAGAGACGGCCAGACAGATGACATGGCACAAAACAGGCAAAAGAACCGAACTAGATGCAGATGGGAATCTGATGATGGTACACACATCGGATGGTGTTGCGTGGAAATTTTTTGATGAATTACATGCTGACAAAGCGGCAGATCCGAGGCATCCTCGAGTCGGCATCAGCACGGATGGGTTCAGTGTGTTTGGTATGACGGAAGCCCAATACAGTTGTTGGCCCGTATTTGTCTTTCCACTGAATCTCCCCCCCGGACAGATTATGCAAAGAAAGAACATTTTCCTAACGTTGATAATTCCAGGGCCCAACTATCCGGGGAAAAATATAAATGTGTACATGCAACTGCTTAAGGATGAATTGTAAGAAGCCTGGGATAATGGGTTCAAGACCTGGGATAATGGGTTCAAGACATACGACGCCTTTAGCAAACAGAACTTCATAATGCGTGTCTGGTACATGTACTCTACGCATGACTTGCCTGCATATGCGCTATTCGTTGGCTGGTATGTGCATGGAAGGTTCCCGTGCCCCACATGCAAGGGAGCTCTTGAGTTTCGTTGGCTTCAGGCCGGTCGCAAGTTTTCTTGCTTCGACATGCATAGACAGTTCCTGGATCCTCGCCATAAGTTCAGGAAAGACAAGAAGAAATTCATCAGCGGTAGAGTGTCAAAAACTCTGCACCACCTGCATTGATAGGCCAACAGACCCTGGATCAGTTAAACGCTCTTGAGCCAGATCCACAACATCCAGGGTACTTCAAGGGGTATAATACTAAGCACGCATGGACTCACAAAACATGCTTATGGGATCTTCCTTACTTCAAAGACCTCCTTTGCCCACACAACATCGACGTGATGCACACTGAGAAGAATATCGCCGAGGCACTTTTTGGTACATTGTTTGGCATAGATGGGAAGTCAAAGGATAATACTAAGGCTAGAGTCGATCTGGAGGCACTATGTGATAGGCCGTTACAAAACATGAAAGAACCGAAAGGAAAGCAGAACTAGACGAAGCCAAAGGCATGGTTCAATCTTGGAAGGCCAGCTATGAGGGAAATTATCTTGTGGGTGCAACAACAGTTGATGTTCCCCGATGGGTATGCAGCGAATCTAAAGAGGGGAGCGAATCTTGATAAACTGAAGATATTTGGTCTCAAGAGTCAAGATTGGCACATATGGATTGAGCGGGTAATGCCGGTGATGTTGCGTGGCTTCATCCCTGAGGATGAATGGCTAGTACTGGCAGAACTCAGCTATTTCTTCCGTGTTCTTTGTGCGAAAGAACTATCGCCTGGCGTGCTAGAAGAATGGAAGAGTTGGCGCCGGAGTTTATCTACAAGTTAGAGAAGATCTTTCCACCGGGCTTCTTTAATCCAATGCAGCATTTGATTTTGCATCTCCCGACCGAGGCAAGATTGGGGGGGGCCGTGCAAAATCGTTGGTGCTACCCAACTGAGAGGATGAAGAAGACACTTCGAGAAAAATGTAAAAATAAACGTAGAATTGAAGCATCGATGGCTGAGGCATTCGTCACAGAGGAGGCGGCAAACTTCGTAACAGCGCACTATGAAGCCAAAAATCGTCATTTGCATAATCCGAAGCCTCGGTACAATGCTGACGACCCTAAAAAGGGTGGATCCAACCTCAGCCTATTCAAAGGGAATCTCGCACCAGCTAGTGTTTCACATCCAGTATCTTTGGATAACAAAGAATGGCGGACCATTTCGTTGTATATCTTCAACAACCTGATAGAAGTGCGGCCGTACATCGAGTAAGTTCTCGGTACATTGTTTCGCAATTTCTATTTCCTTGAACTGCTCTTATTCCTGGATATGTCATACAGTCGATACGTCGCCATATTCTCGTATGGAGCGGAGATCCAAAAGGATTCCGTCGAAGAGTATGAGCTTCTCGCAAAGCAAGGAGGCGGTTATCCCGGTTTCATCTCTTGGTTCAAACAAACGGTAATTTCTATTAGATAATTTCATTTCATTCGCTAATTTGTGCGTAATGCAACAATCCTTTCATATTAAACTTGTAGGCTAATTCAGAGTCTATGGACGCCGAATTGAGACAAGTCGCTAATGGTTTTGACTATAAGGTCCATTCATTTGACAAGTACGACATCAACGGGTATCGCTTTCGTACCTATGGCAAAGAGCTATCTATGGCCGACCGAAAGTCTACAAATTGTTGTGTATCTGCTATCGGCGAAGGAGGTACCGAGTATTATGGGAGAGTTGAAGCAATTTATGAACTTCTGTTCTATGGTGAAAACCCACCGAATGTCGTAGTCTTCAAATGTTATTGGTTTCAGCCGAAGGAGACTAGAAGGACTCATGAACATATAGGGCTAGTTGAAATCAACCAAAGCACCCATTTAGATGTTCCTGATGTCTATATTACGGCTCAACAGGCGACCCAAGTATTCTATCTACCGTGGGCCTGCCAAACTAATCCAAATCTGAAAGGTTGGGATGTCGTTTCTGAAGTGCTGCCACGTGCTAGACTTTCTCCCCCAAAGGAAGAGGATTATGACCCTCACATTAACCCAGACACATATGAAGGAGAATTCTTCCAAGAGACACGTCTTTCCAAAAAGCATTTCAAGAACCGCTATACTTCACCCCAAAACATTGAAGTAGACAACGACAATGAATCCGACATCACCCCAGAGGAGGAACAAGAAGAGCCAGAACAAGAAGAGGTTACTGCTGCGGATGACCTATCAATGCTTGACCGATTACGTCAAGGTGGCCTTGCACATGTTGATGCCAATGAACCCTATGAGCCCATCATTGATTATAGTCATGATGATGATTATGCATTTATTGATGATACTGATCGAGATTATTAGTAGTGTCAGGTATTCAATTTTTTTATGTTGTACTTGATGATGATACACTTAAGTGATATACATATTATTATTCATGTCGGTACTTTTTTTATGTTGTACTAATTTCGTTTATTCTTTGTCATGGCAGGTGTTGAAAGATGGTGGGCGCTGGTCGGGAGCGTGCCGAGGCCCCTTCTTCGTCGGCGCGTGGTGCGAGGTCTTCCATTCCACACGCACCTCTCCGCCGAGCATTGCTGGACAGTATGGCGACACCGCCGGGCCCTTCTTCGTCGACCGCGGTGCCCAGCAGGGGACGAGGTAAGAAGAAGAGAGGAGGTGGAGCACGTGGTTGCGGGAGAGGAGGTAGGGTGACTCTTACAGTGCCTTCCTCGCCGCCGCCCCCAGCTGTTTCACCCGAGCACGTGATTGTTAGGGTGGACTCGTCTGAGGAGGAGGCTGCACGGACTCCGGTCCACGAGCCTCCGGTCCACGGGTCTTTGGCCCACGAGCCTCGGGTCGACGGGCCTTCGGCCCACGAGACTTGGGCCCACGAGACCCCGAAGGAGCACACGTCTGGATGGGGTAACTGGTCGGGTCAGCCTGAGGAGCCGAGTGGCCATGCTGATGATGGTGGGGAGCCGACTGATGAGGAGGGGGAGGAGGGGGGCAACGTCCACCAGCATGGTGCTACACGGCTCCCGTCCGTGCCGGCGACCCGTGAGCAGAGGTGGTTGATTTTCCCTGATGGGGAGAGGTAAGTGCATTTAATCTTTTTGTACCTTCTGCATTCACGTTTCTTCAAATAACTGATGTGTTGGCCTTGTCATGCTGCAGGGGTTGGGACCACCATGAAAGTGTCCGCCGGCCCAACTCCGTCCTTGGAGTTCTGATTCGGCAAAACTTCCTGGGGTTTGTCACGTTGCCTGGTGAGGGTCGGTTTCGAGAGGTTGGATTGACTTGGGAGCACTACTTGGCTACCCCGGCGCCGCCGGGTGAGATTATCGACGGTGTCTTGTGCAAGACGAGGGCAGACGTGGTGATCAGAAAGTTCTGGGTAATTGCTCCTTTACACAATTAAAAATCTTCAACTAGCTAGTTATTAATTGTACTAATCAATATTGTCTCATTTGATTGTAGACATTCTACAGGTGTGAGGAGGGATACGAGGAGGAGGCGGCAGATGTTATCCACAAGGAGTGCAAGCGCCTACTTCAGAACTTACGGCATGAGGTTCGGGTGCGGGCTGTTCGAGACTACTACGCCGGGCGTGGTATCAAGAATCCCAAGCAGGAGTGCCGTGATAAGTTCTTGAGTAAGGAGAAGTACATGAAGGTAATTCTTATGGGCTTGTACTTACTTCCTTCATTTAGTAATTCATAGCCGTAGCGCTCAAGTTTCTATTTGCTAACTTAGGCCCCTCTGAGATGGTGTGCGGATCGGATGGATTGTTGGGAGGTGTTGGTCAATGCGTGGTGCTCAAAAGAATGGCTGGCCACCCACAAAGAGGCCAATGACAAACGTGCCCAAATGGAAGGTGTGCCACACCACCAAGGCAGCTCCAACTTATTTCAGTACGGGCGGAACTGGGTATGTGGTTTGCTTCATGATTCATGCAATTGATTCATCCTGCTAGCTTTAGCCCTTTAATTACTAATTTACTTTGTTTCTCTCTTTCAGGCACGCTACAATAAGGCGGATAAGGTGCCAGAGGTGTACGACCTGTATGCCATAGCCCACACTGGCCCTTACAAGAAAGTCAAGGCATTCTCTGCGTCTGACCTCAATGATCCAAAGAACTTCACCAACATCTCCGCCCATGACAAGCTCGTGCAATATAGAGATCAGGGGAAGGCGAGGAAAGGGGAGGACTTTAACCCGAGCCAGGGTCCCATTGATACAGAGTTGCTGATGATATCTGGTGGCGGGAGGTCCCATGGCTCCATAGCCATGGGAGATGGACTTATCCGATGTCCTAGCACTCTCCCGGAGATCAAGGCGCGCCAGTCGAGCTCCGCTCCTGAGATAAGGCCTCGTGAACGGCCAGTCCAACTCGCCTTCAAGGTTAGTTATACGTACTCAGCTATCTTTCTCCATTACATTATGTGCGCTTCCATCAATGATTACAAATGGTCATGTGAGTGGTGTTGCAGGCTGCTGTACAGAGTGAGAGAGATAGAACGGAGAAACTTCTGGCGGAGGCGGCGGAGAGGCAGCGGGAGTTGGAGGAGAGGACAACAAAGATGTTGGAGGAGGAGAGGGCACGGAATGACATGCAGGCAAGGGCCATGTACGAGCTCCTTGTGGTAAGTTTCTTCTGTAGATTACTTGCTAGTCTTAACATTTGAGTCTCATTACTAACTAGTATGACTCTGTTGTGAAAACCAAATGTGCAGTCTGTGTGCGAGAAGTCCGGTCAGACCGCTCCGCCGATGCCAGTGATTGCTCCTGGGAGCACGATGAGTTTAATTTGAATGGACATTACTTGCTAGTCTTAACATTTGAGTGTCATAATGCTAACGAGACATTGGAAATGATCTTTGGTGCAGCTTAACTCCAGAAACGCATCGCACGATCCTTCTCCAGCTACCGGCGCGAGCCAGCCCGCTCCTACACCTCCGTGATCACGGTAAGTTTCTCTAGTGTTTTGCTTAACAAATGCATAAAGACCTAGACTTACCTTTATTTCCTCCAATATGCTTACCATAATGACCTAGAGTTAGCTTCTTTTCCTCCAAAATGACTTAATAAGCTTACTGACCTCATAAACCATCCATTTTACCTAAGTTAGCTCTAAAACGATATGTACTTAGCTTACTTATGTCAAAAATTGCATAATTAACTTAGTTAGCTCATAAAAGATCCATTTTACCTAAGTTAGCTCTAAAATGACTCATTTTACCTTAGTTAGCTTATAAGTGATCCAATTTATCCAAGTTAGCTCTAAAATGACCCATTTTACGTAGATTAGCTCCTAAATGATCCATTTTACCTACGTTAGCTTTAAAATGACCCATTTCACCTAGGTTAGCTCCAAAATGACCCATCTTACCTGGGTTAGCTTATAAATGATCCAGTTTATCCAAGTTAGCTCTAAAATGACCCAATTTACCTAGAGTAGCTCCTAAACGATCCATTTCACCTAAGTTAGCTAAAAACGATCCATTTCACCTAAATTAGCTCTTAAATGATCCATTTCACCTAAGTTAGCTCAAAAACGATCCATTTCACCTTAGTTAGCTCAAAAACGTGGCATTTCACCTTAGTTAGCTCATAAACGACCCATTTCAACTAAGTTAGCTCATAAATTATCCATTTCACCTAAGTTAGCTAAAAAACGATCCATTTCACCTTAGTTAGCTCAAAAACGATCCATTTCACCTTAGTTAGCTCATAAACGACCGATTTCAACTAAGCTAGCTCATAAATGATCCATTTCACCTAAGTTAGCTCATAAATGATCCATTTCACCTAAGTTAGCTAAAAAATGATCCATTTCACCTTAGTTAGCTAAAAAACGATCCATTTCACCTTAGTTAGCTCAAAAATGATCCATTTCACCTTAGTTAGCTCAAAAACGATCCATTTCACCTTAGTTAGCTCAAACACGATGCCCTTCACCTTAGTTAGCTCATAAACGACCCATTTCAACTAAGTTAGCTCATAAACGATCCATTTCAACTAAGTTAGCTCATAAACAACCCATTTCAACTTAGTTAGCTCATATATGATCCATTTCACCTAAGTTAGCTCATAAATGACATATACTTCTTGTTCTAGTCTTCTTCTTGTTCTATTCACCTATTTCTAACTTTCTTATTTACCATTTTGCAGATTTCACTCACTTCATGGAAGCTAGCTTGCTATGATGGAGTGCTTGCTTTTTCTTTGCTAACACTTTGCATTGTATCTAGCTTGCTATGATAGAACTTGCTATGTTGATGAAACTTTGCTATGTAATATGTATATGGAACAATGTGTATGGATGGAACTTGCTATGTTGATGAAACTTTGCTATGTAATATCTACATGGAATTATGTGCTGGATATGTGATATGTTTGCTGTTAAATATATCTATATATGTCATATATATTTGCTGTGAAAATTGTTGGATTAAAAAAACAGAAAAAAAGAGACAATATGCAGGCTCTTTGCCGTCTGCCACCGACGGCAAAGGGCTCTTTGCCATCAGCAGCCGATGGCAAAGAGGCCACGTGGCACGCAACTGTGCTTCCTGGGAGGCTGACCAATTTGGTCAGTTTGCCTACAGTGGCTGACGGCAAAGGCTTTGCCGTCGGCGGCGGACAGCAAAGAGTAAAAACTTTGCCTACAGTGGTGGACGGCAAAGGCCTGCCGTGTAGTGACGTCGGCTGACATCATTCGGCGGACGGCAAAGGCCTTCCGAAGTTTGCCGTCAGCGGCGGACGGCAAAGGCCTGCCGTTAACCATCTAACGGAGTAACAGCGCATTTATTGCCGTCTGCACTCTTTGCCGTCCGCTGCTGATGGCAAAGGCCCCTTTGCCGTCAGTCGCCCAAAGCAGACGGCGAAGTAGCTCTTTGCCAAACCTTACTTTGTCGTCCCCGTTTGCCGTCCGTGGCAGACGGCAAAGACCTTTGCCGTTAGCCATCCATGCCTTTGCCGTCTGTCGTGGCAGATGGCAAAGTAGCTGATTCCTGTAGTGTCATGCTGAACATGTAGAGAAAAAGAGAAGAGTTTTGCGTGGCAATACAATTTCATGCAGACATCCCTCCATGGTGGGTTCAATGGCAAACCCTCCCCACCCCTCTCCAGATTTTAATCCAGAGGAAGATATCTGTTCTGAGGCGGATTCAGATGCCGCTGACCACTCCTATTTACCCCCCAAGGTGTTTGCTCTACCTTAGCATGATGATGTTAGTCATATGATGCATATGTTGCCTTGCAGTGCCAACTTTTGACATCATATATGTCATCTGCTTAGTTTAGACATGTTCTGTAATGCCACCTGTTTAGTTTCTATATCTTATATGGGAATAATGCAGTCTCATGTCTTTTAGCCAGCCATAATATATGTGAAATGTGCAATGCCATCCTGTTTAACCAGGCATCATATATTTGAATGATATCTTGCCCATCCTTTTCTTCATTACAATTCCATTTGTCGACAATGTTTGTACATTAAACTACTCTTCATGTGAATCAGCCATTTGGGTGGGAGATGGAAAAGTCTGGAGTGAAAACAAGGCCTTTACAGCAGACAGTGCTACCTGTCGAAGCAGATCTCTTGTTGGGTCCCGGTAGCTCCTCAGAGATGGATTCAGAGACAGATGACCAGTCCTATTCCCCCACTGAGGTGTTTGCTCTAACTTGGCATGGTTATACTGCTCATATCATGAATACGGTGTCTTGCATTGCATAGTTTAGACATCATATACACAATATTCAACACCATGTTCTTAGTTCAGACATCATATCGAATGCCCTCTGTTTAGCATATAAATCACATATGTGAATTAAATGATGCGATCCTGATTACTTAGATAACATGTAGGTGAATTATGTCATGCGATCATGTTTAGTTATTCATCATATCTTTGAATTATGTTATGCTATGCTATCCAGTTTAGATAGACATCATATATGTGAAAATATGTCATGCTATCCGTTTTAGTTAAACAATATACATGTCAACTATTTCATGCGCTCTTTTTTCCACACTATCTATTGCATTTGTCTCTCATACAATGTCTGTACATTCAACTATGTTTCCTGTTTATCAGCCATTTGAATTGGAGCGGGTGATGCCAGTATCTAGTGGACTAAAAACATGGTCTTCAAATAAAATAGTGCTACTTCTTGGTGGAGATAGCACCCCGGTTGTACATGCACAAGAACCAGCCCTACCACACATAACCCAAACTCTCGTAGATTGTACCCCTACTGCGATGGACAGAGAACGAGCTTCACCCAATGTAACCCCAACCCCAGCCGATAGTAACCCAGTTTCTGTTGACACAGCACCATCTCCACCACAGAGCTCCCATACAAGAGCAGTTAGTAAGGTAGCTCCAGTGCCCAAAGGGCCAGTACTATCACGGCGAACCCCAACTCCACCAGTTAGTACGCCTATTCCTATGGAGGAAGCACAACCAGCTAGTCGTAGTTTAGCATCTATCGCATTTGATGTTGTTAAATCATATGTGCGTATCTTCCCATCTTGGAAATATTCTACTGAAGATGAAGGAAAATGCCAGTTGCATGTGTTTGTCCAGGAGTTATGTGTAAGTAATGTTATTCATGGCAATTACTTTGCTTCGTCCCATACATCCTACCTCCATGATGGTTATAATACAGCAAATTTTCCCAATTTTCTATATAGAGAAGGACCGATTTGGAAACTCACGATGAGGTAACCTGTTCTAATACCTCTGCTATCTTCAAGAATGCTTGGTGGCAGTATCGGAATTACCTGAAGAAAACGTACTTCACCAGCAAACAAACTCATCAAATTCCCTTACGTTCTCCTGAGACACATTTACTGGACGATGACTGGGAACGCCTTGTTCTGTATTGGTCCCGAACCAAGAATGTGGTAAGGTCTATGAGCTCATTTTCTATTTTTAAGTATTATATTCTTGCATCTTACTGTACTCTGTTCATGTAGAACAAGTGCCTAAACCTGAAGAACAATTGTTCTAATTTAAGATTCCATTGCTATCATTGTTCAAAAAAGCGCTAGGTGTTAATTGTGTGTTTTGCCACTGCCTTGCGCTTTACTGACCAAAGCGCATGCTTATGCGCAGTTATGCACAGATTATGCGTAGTTATGCGCAATACGTTTTGCCAACGCCTAGAGCCTAGGCGTGCTTAAGCGCTCGCTTCGGCGCACCTTTTTAAACTATGATTGCTTTGCTCTTTTATCACTGTATTTACTCATACAAACTTATTTTTAAATTGAATGATCCAATCGAAACTCCAATGGCATAGATGGTATATTCACGCATGTTTCTTTAACAGGTTTGCTCTTATCAATAGCTCTGTTGATTTCAATTTCAATTGTGTATACAGTTGACTTTCATATCATGCACATTACTAGCATCACAACAGAGCCAATAGTGTTGTTGTACATGTAGACCCGTGGTACCCATCTGAAATCTTGTTGTGCCGTGTTGTTTCCCACGCTTTGCATTCTTTCACTGCTGCTTTGTCTTGAACTGATATGATTTGAACCGTGTCTCTATTTTGATTTGGCAAGACAATGCAGTGACCATAGGACATAGATATATGTTTGTTTGATGCTTTTATTATGTACTAGTACTTGGCAATAGAAGACTTGGTAGTTTAATCCTGTCCACCTTACTAATGAACTGGTTCACCGAAATGAGTTTCATATACTAGTACATGCTAAACTTGTTATGTGTCTGCTTGTTTCTTCTTTTAGAATGCTGACAAAATATTGGGGAAGAGTGCCTTATTAAGCAATGGTAAAGGAAGTAATGCAGATAAGGTTCAGGATAGTGACACATCCTTGTTGGTCTCCAACAAAGCTGATAAAACAGCTAAGGAAGACTATCTTGAAGACATCGAGACAACCCCAAAGTCATGTCTTGGTTTAGTGTTCGAGTTATTGGCCACTACCGCTTGCACAAGCTATTCAAACTCACTGTCTGAATCAGTTCGGTTTCTTGAGTCTCAACTACAAGCTGAAAGACTTCGATCAGCTGTGCTGCGACAAGAAGTGGAAGGAATGCGGAAGTCCCTGGAGCATTCAGATGCATACTTTCTGGTTCAACAGCACGCGTTGGAGGATTTTAGCGCCAAACAGGACAAAGCTAATCAGCTTGCTATGCTTTATTCCCAGCATGGTGGATACCCAGGATAACGTTTCTTCAGCTCTTCTGAAGTTGTTTCAGTTATGCTCTTGTTTTGCTGCCGCGTTTATTTGCACTGGTGGCCAATTTTGATGGCCAGTGTATGTAATGTGCTTCTTTGTTCCCTATATTTGCACTGGTGGCGAACTTTGATGCCCAGTGGATGTAATATGTGTAATAGCGGTAATAGGCTAGCGTTAATTGCTTGCTTATTTATTTCCTTATTGTCTTGTTTAGTTGTTTGCTTGTAGTCACTGCAGTTCTTTTTCTGTTCTTTTCTAGTGGCCACAATAGCCTATTTTTGGTAACTAGGCCAAAATAATCATGGCAACACACGGACTGTTGTAACCATGGGCCTCCTTCAGGCCGTATGATCCATCGTCATTCAATACGGGCCTTACGATCCATGGTCCTTCTATGGGCTGTAGGGTCCATGGGCCTTCTACAGGTCATACGATCCATGGGCCTTCTACGGGCCGTACTATCCATGGGCGTCATACGGGTCGTAGGATCCATGGGCCTTCTACGGGGCGTATCATCATTTCACCAATCATGGGCCATACTATTCGTGGACCATAACGGGCCGTTAATAGGCCGTATTTGATAACTCCATGAAAACAGCCCAACGGGTTTTTTTGACATGAAAACGGCCCAACGTATTAACGGTCCACAAACGGGCCGACTGTAACGACGGGCTGAATTTGGCCCACAAGCAGAAAATGACAATAACGGGCCGTATGTAACAGAATGCTGCAAATGAGCCAAGAATCAATGGGCCCTGAGAAGGCCGAAAGATAACTTGGGCTTGAAACGGCCCAATGGAATAATGGGCCATTAATGGGTATAAAGTTATACACTGTTCATTACGAGCCAATTTCACCACGGGCCGTTAATGGGCCAAGAGTTACAAAGGTCCTCATATGGGCCGAAAGAAGTCATGGGCCACACATGGGCCAGAAGTTAAAACGGGCTGAATCATATTGGACGGCCCAGATGACGCTACTGGGCCTAATTCGGATAGGGTGTAACGGGCCCTAGGTTAGCGGGCTGTAAATGGGCTATATGCGAACATGTCGTTAACAGGCTTTCCGTGGGCCGGCCCGCCACCTTTTGACCAAGTCAAACGGGCCGGCCTTTTCACAGGAATGGGCCTCTGTTGGGCCGTGCCACATGTCGCCGTATCATAGGCGCCTTCGGTCCAATGAGCAGATGACATCTGTCCCAACGGTGAGCCGACATGTGTTTCCTCTAGCCAATGATGATTTTACACATGGAAAATCCCCATTGGCCGGGGCTGTTAATGGGTTATCGGATCCAAAACCCGACCCGATAGCTTAACGACGTTTTGTTACGGTGGATGCCACGTGTCGGTCATCCTTGACGAAAGCACTTCTGTGACGCGCGATTTATCTTCATGGAAGTGGACACTTCCGTGATGATAATTTTGGCAATGTCATGGAACACTTCTACGACAGCACAGGTATGACTATCTTGATTCTGTCATAAATTTGTCATGGATGTACATGCATGACAGAAAACGCGACCTACTGTGACAAACACATATCATCACGGAAGTGTATTTTTTTGTAGTGTTAGGATTCCCTTCATGCCGACACGAGGGAGGGGAGGGCTGCTAGCTACTTTCCACTTTGCTAGGTGAACCACGGTTGGGGGGCATGCATTCATAGCTTAGGATTCCCTTCATGCCGACATGAGGGAGGGGGTTGCTAGCTACTTCACACTTTTCTAGGTGCACCTCGGTTGGGGGGGGCATGCATTAATAGCTTAGGATTCCCTTCGTGTTGACATGAGGGAGGAGGGGGGTTGCTAGCTACTTCGCACTTTGCTAGGTGAACCTCGGTTGGGGGGAGGGGTATTCATTCATAGCTTAGGATTCCCTTCGTGCCGACACGAGGGGGGGTGGGGCAAGCAATACCATGCGCTTTGCAAGATAGGTGCCACATCGAAGTTGCATTTGGTATTTGAAAATCAAACCACCCTTTTCATACATAAATTTGGTCCACATGCAAGTGTGTTCGTGTTCTGACCCTTCCCGCGTCATTTTTCACCAAATTTATGAACATTAGACAAGTCGGATTATGCAACAGACATGGTTCACTCAAACTAAATGTGTGCCACGGCGGTGCCCCAATCACGCACAAATCTGCGCAGTAAATTGGGCTCCACTACGCTCCCCCTCTCAAAAATATATGCCCGCCTCGAGGGTTTTTCTGTTTCATAACACACGGTTGTTATCTCTGGACCGTGTGCGATGTTTCTTCTTCCGAACCCCGCCTGCATCCCTAGAAAATATCTGCCTACCTCGAGGGTTTTTCTGTTTCATAACACACGGTTGTTATCTCCGGACCGTGTGCGATGCACTATCATCAAAATTTTCAATAGCCCCGGCATTTCACTCCTGCGTTTGACTCCCGTGTAGTAAAATTTTCATGAAACTTGGCATGCTATCATGGAAGGGCACCCGACATGTTGTGGTATTTTTTGTGTCCATTTTGAGAGAAGGCGCACTCGAATAATGACAGCTAACAAAGGCATTTTGAAAAAAAATAGCTGCCACTTTAATATCTCAAACTTTGTATAATTCAAATCGTGTGTGTTCGGTTAACCATTCACGTGACGTCACGTGACTTGTTTTTAATGGCTATAGTTTTTAATGGCTCTTGATCGCAAACATTTTAGAAAGAACACCCGTATGCAAAGTGAGAGCAGGATTTGTGTATCTCTTGAACAC
Organism: Triticum urartu; assembly: GCF_003073215.2. Lineage (NCBI taxonomy): Eukaryota > Viridiplantae > Streptophyta > Magnoliopsida > Poales > Poaceae > Triticum > Triticum urartu. The sequence goes on from NC_053028.1 coordinate 284,693,205, forward strand.
AAACGGTTCTTTTGGATGACCCGTGTCAACCACATACAAACAATTTGGCGTGATTTGCATCTGTCATATTGGGTATGTTGCCATTTGACAAACTAGAAAGATTGATATTTGTTGATATAGTAACATTGGCATTTGCCAACCTTGTAACACTGCGATTTGTCAAAATATGAAGCTAAAAATCACTAGCAGTATCTATTTTTTGCAACTAATATTTAGTAATTAAGCATAGCTGAAGGCGAGGAGGAGTGTTCAGCTAGGCGTGTAGCAGGCGGTGCAGTACTATTCAATTTGACAGCGGGCGGCGCAGTTCTCGATACGGCTTTAATGCAGACGAGGGAGAGGGTAGCGGTTTCCGAAATGTTGAAAGGCCAATGATCACATCCTCCTTCAATTAGCATCATGTGAATGCACGAGGGAAGTAATGGGAGGACGACCGGGAAAAGAGGCAGCATGATGTGAATGCAACGCAGTTTGCACTCATACAAAGGCACCGCTCCATTCCAATGCATCTACCACATCATACACACCAAAGAATTTGCCTAAGCATCTACACTAATAAGCGCAAGAATGCTCACTCCAGACTCATGGCGGTGATGCGCGCAAGCGGCCAGTAGCTGTGCCAGATGGTCCACGACGCCGGCTTGCGACATGGCACCGTGGATCGTCTCCACACGGTGTTGTCGACCTGCTGGTGGATGGCCGCCGTCGATGCCAGCTACGACTCTCAATACGACCAGATGATCGTTCGCACCACCAACGGGTTCACCATCGTCAAGAAGCTCACAGACGATATCGTCGTACTCTTCCAGCCCGCGCGCCCGGGCTCCTCATTGCCTGCCATCCTAATCGACCTCCATGGTCGGAACCTCTTTCAAGCACTGGTGGCCCTGTGACTGCCCACCGATGCCATGAAGAATGTCCACCTGGAGATCGCGCTCGCCGCGAGGCGCCTCGCCCTGCAAGAAACCGACCTACACATCCATGTGTACGAGCGAATCAATTACATAGGTATCTACAAGGCCAGCGAGGACACTACGACGTTGGCCTTCTTCAACCGGCTGGAATCCTTTGATGCCATTGATGAGAAGCACCTTGTAATGCCCTCGATGCGGCTATAGCTCCCACGTGTCGAGGCACGACTTAGAGGCATAACCGCATTGAAAGCAATGTCGCAAGTTAGGAAATCTTCACAACATCCCATGTAATATAGATAATAAAAGGGGAGATACATAGTTGGCTTACACTCGCCACGTCAATCAAAGTACATAAATAGCATTACAACATTCAAACACTCATGGCCCGACTACGACGCCAAAATGAAAGATAAACCCAACAAGCGACACGGTCCCGATCACCCCAACTGGGCACCACTACTGATCATCAGGGAAAGACATGTAGTATTGGCGTGAGTCCTCGTCGAACTCCCACTTGAGCTCAAGCGTGTCATCTGGAACGGAATCATCAGGCCCTGCATCTGGTTTGGAAGTAATCTGTGAGCCACAGGGACTCAGCAATCTCGCACCCTCGCGATCAAGACTATTTAAGCTTAATAAGTAAGGCAAGGTGTAATATATGTGGAGCTGGGGCAAGCGACTAGCATATATGGTGGCTAACCTGTTTGCAAAAGAGAGCGAGAAGAGGAGGCAAAGAGCGAACGGAAAACTAGAGGGCAACCTGCGGCAAGCATTACTCCAACACCGTGTTCACTTCCCGGACTCCGCCGAGAAGAGACCATCACGGTAACTCACACTGTTGATTCATTTTAATTAAGTTAAGGTTCAAGTTATCTACAACCGGACATTAACAAATTCCCATCTGCCCATAACCGCGGGCACGGCTTTCGAAAGTTCAAATCCCTGTAGGGGAGTCCCAACTTAGCCCATGACAAGCTCTCACGGTCAATGAAGGAATAGACCTTCTCCCGAGACATTCCGATCAGACTCGGTATCCCGGTTCTACAAGACACTTCGACAAGTTAAAACAAATCCAGCAACACCGCCCGAATGTGCCGACAAATCCCGATATGAGCTGCACATATCTCGTTCTCAGGGCACACTCAGATGAGACTAGCTACGAGTAAAACCAACCCTCAAGTTGCCCCGAGGTGGCCCCGCAGGCAGCACAGTCGGACCAACACTCAGAGGAGCACTGGCCCGGGGGGGGGGGGGTTAAATAAGATGACCCTCGGGCTCCGGAAACCCAAGGGAAAAAGAGGCTAGGTGGCAAATGGTAAAACCAAGGTTGGGCATTGCTGGAAAAGCTTTAATAAAGGCGAACTATCAAGGGGTTCCCATTATAACCCAACCGCGTAAGGAACACAAAATCCGGGAACATAACACCGATATGACGGAAACTAGGGCGGCAAGAGTGGAACAAAACACTAGGCGAGAGGCCGAGCCTTCCACCCTTTACCAAGTATATAGATGCATTAAGATAACAAGATAATATAATGATATCCCAACAAGTAAATATTGTTCCAACAAGGAACGGTCTCCAATCTTCACCTGCAACTAGCAACGCTATAAGTGGGGCTGAGCAAAGTGGTAACATAGCCAATCAACGGTTTGCTAGGACAATGGTGGGTTAGAGGTTTGGCATGGCAATTTGGGAGGCATGATAAGAAAGTGGTAGGCATCGTAACATAGGCATAGCAAAAGAGCGAGCATCTAGCAAAGCAAAGATAGTAGTGATTTCGAGGGTATGATCATCTTGCCTGCAAAGTTGTCAGAGTTGACTGGATCCTCGAAAGCAAACTCAACGGGCTCCTCATTAGCGAAATCGTCTGCCGGCTCTACCCAAACAAGACAAACAAACAACAAGGACACAATCAACCACGTGCAAGGCTCAAACAATATGATGCAAAGATGGTATGCTATGCGGGATGCAATATGTGATGCATATGCAAGATTTGACAAGGAACGAATGAACCTGGTCTCAACTTGGAAATCCAACTGTCCCACTGGAAAGATGAGATGAAATTGCTTGAAAACGATATAAAGAACGCCGGAATCGGAGTTACGGTTAGGAAATGGCAAGCAATTCAAATATGACCATGTTCTGCGGTTTACAGCAAGTAGCCATCTAAATGCAACAAGATGAATATGATACAGCACCCAAACATGGCATCAAAATACATGGCAGGGATCCATTCATGATGCTTAACAAAAGACTAGCACTTAGCTACGGCCAATTCATCCATTAACAGGTTCAAACAAGCATGACAAAAATGCATTTGGTAAACAGATTTCAGACTTAGTGAAATTAACACTTGTCTGGAATTTCAGATCAGATAGCACTCTTTGGAGCATGAAAACAATATGCTACATGACCTGAACATGGAAAAGTAAAGCATGGCATGGAGCTACTCAAAGAGCTTAACAAAAGTCCCTTAGTGACCTTGAGCCAAAAGGGATCAGAAAATACATTTCCAAGCATGTGAACATGGCAAAAACATAATCAGTTCTCAGACTTAGTGAAAACTGGAGCATGCTGAAACAGATATCAAGTAGGCATGTTTACGAGCTCGATGCACTCACTAAAAAGCATGTCATGACAATCTAAGCATACACCCATCAAGAATACACATTATACAAGCTAGAAATGGCAAGAACAATAACATAACATGCACGGATCAACTACAACATCCTCGGCAAAATTGCTAACAAGTAGACAATTTGCCCACATTCACGAAATGACAAAAGTAAAGCTCGATTGACTCAAGCTAGATTGCTCCATAATTGCAAACAAAGACATGGATGGATAGAGCACTACAAGATTAACAAAACATCCTTACTGATCATCCTCAAAAGAGGCATGGATCACTAGGAAACAACATGAACATATGGCATAATGAGCTAAACAGATCAAGGACTTAGTGGAAATGCTAAGTCCCTAAAATCAGCATTAACGAATGCACCACTTTGCAAGATTGTGCTAGTCACCACACACATCAGAAAAATACATGGATTGCACCTCTGGATAGATGGCAAAACATATAACAAAACTCATGAAGAGCTCAGGGGCATATCATGCACACAATAATCATGGCAAAAATGACAATACCTAATTGGAGCAGCAGATCTGACAATTATCTCAAATAGCACTCTTCCAACAACATTTCGGGCATCAAGATGAACTCAAATGAAAATGATACAATGAGATGAAATGATGTAGTCTTTGAGATGAACATTTTGATATGCTATATGCCCAAAACGGAGTTACGGGTGCAAAGTTTCGACATGATGAACATGAGCAAATAATTAGGGTTTCGTGGCAATAGTCAACCGAGGTGGATCTCAGATCCAGATCTGGCGCTTTTTTCGAGGATGGACGGATTTCTTGGAGCTCGCCGGAGACGGAGGGGGCCGGCCGGAGAGGGGCTTGGGGCGTGGAGGAGGACGCCGGAGAGAGGCGGAGCCGGTGGTGGCGGCGGTCGGGCGCGGCGCCGGCGCGTCGAGTGGAGGGGAAGGGCCGCCAGGGATGGAGCGCCCTGGTGGCGGCGCTCGCCGGTGGCGGTGGCGCGGCGACCGGAGGAGCTAGGTGCGGCGGCTCGGGGAAGCGAGGCAGGTCGGCGGACGATGGCGCGGCGGCTCGGGCGCGCGGGCCTCGGGGGCCAGCGATGGGCCTGCCCGGGCCGGCGGCGCGGGACGGTGAGGCACCACGTGGCAACTCCTGAGTGGCCGGGCGCGGCGGCGCGGGGTGTGTCCGGCGGGAGCGGACACGTCCGGCGGCGGAGGAGACGAAATTTTAGGGTTTCGGGGAAGAAGAAACGTGGATCTCGGAGGGGGTCTATAAATAGGCATAGAGGGAGCTAGGAGAGTCCAAATGAGGTGCGGTTTTCGGCCATGCGATCGTGATCGAAAGCTCTATATGATGGAGAAGGTTTTGGTGGGTTTTGGGAAAAAATGGAGGGGTGTTGGGCTGCAACACACACGAGGCCTTTTCGGTCCCTCGGTTAACCGTTGGAGCATCAAACGAAGTCCAAATGATGCGAAACTTGACAGGCGGTCTACCCGTAGTAAACCAAGGCCGCTTGGCAAGTCCCGGTCCAATCCGGAAATGTTTAATCCCCACACACAAAAGAAAGGTAGAAATGACCACCGGAGGAGAAAGGAGCACCGGAATGCAAAACGGACAACAGGGAAAATGCTCGAATGCGTGAGATGAACACGTATGCAAATGCAATGCACATGATGACATGATATGAGATGCATGACAACGATAACAACACACTGATACAAAAACCCGAATCCGAGAAAATAAAATAACTTAAGGCCGGAAACGGCAAGAGTTGGATTACATATTGGGTAAATCATATCCGGGGTGTTACACACCTTCACCTCGCCACAAAAGCTGTCTCTCTTTAGCCGTCGGTCGGTGGCCCGGCGCACTGAGTTGAGGAGGAGGAGGTTGTACATTGATGGATGCATCTTTCTTCTTGCCTCATTATATGCATCATTGTAACTAGTACTCCATCCATCAATTTATAAGTTGTGCCGCCAGTGTCTATCTCATTACTTCTTGATAATTCCATCTGTGGGTCCATGGTAGTTATCCTAGCTAGGACACTCATGTGTGATGCTTCCATCTATGGGCCCACGAGGCCATCGTCGATGCATGCATGCATCACTTTGACCTACATCGGGAGAGTTTTCTTAATTTCACCATCGATTACGATTCTTTTGGGTTGTACATATTACAGAAGGAGCATATAGTATGCGGTGAAGAGGGGGGAAGGGGACCATCATATGTAGTACACTTCAGGAACCTCTCTCTGTGTGGGTGCATGGTTTACGGTTTTTGGGGCATGTGGCACATCAAAGTTGTGCATTTTGGGTATTCAACATATATATGTTTGGACCACATGCAAAGCGGTGGTGGTTGTCCTCTCGCACCCAATTAATCGGTTATCAGCTATATCAATGCTTTCCATTTGTGGGCCCACTTGGTCCATCACTACTTTTTGCCTGACAACAAGAGAGGTTAATTTGAGTTAGGAGGGGATTATTATTTTTGCATGTAAGACGGTATATATATAGGTCATGCTCTGGGATGACATGCATGATACAGTTTGAGCACACACACATGCATGTGTATGCATGAATCCCTCCCATCGAGTCGAAGTGGTTAGTACAACGACCCGTCATGAACCGATATCGCTCTGTGTGGGGAGCTAGTGTACGATTTTTGACACACATGCCACATCAATGTTGTGAAATGGTATTCAAACATGCATGCATGCATCACCTCTATAGATATGCATGTAGTGGTTGCCTTCGAATCGTACACTCTCTCACGTGGTTATCAGCGACAAGCCTATATATTCGTGGACCCCTGTGGACATCCATGATCACATTGAGCAACAACAAGATAGGTTACCATGGCGGATTCTTCATTTGGTTCGTGTTATCATAGTATAGGTCATGGTGAGATTCAGACCTTAAGTTTGAGCGCATATACTATGCACGCATGCATGTATGAATCCCCGTCGCTGGCTTGAAGTGTGGTGTAACATACATATGCATCGTCAACCTAACCCTCACTCAGTGTGGGGATTTCTAGTTCGAAATCACGGTGCCACATCAAAGCTGTTCCATTGTTACTCAAAAACACACCTCTCCATATGTATGTTTGGGCCACACACATGCAGTGGTTGTCTTCGGGGACTAGCTACTTGCGTGATTATTGGCGAGCTAGCCCATGTCCGGGGTCGCATGGACGGCCATCACTTTGACCAATAACAAGAGAGAACTTGTACGACCAAGGTGGATTATTCTTGGTCCAGTTTACGATCCATCTTGGTGAGATATGCCTCTTTGGCCATCGACTAAAAGTGTGAGTGTGTGTGGGGGTGGGGGTTGCTACTTCGCACTTTGCCAGATGAACCGCGGTTGGGGGGCATGCATTCATAGCTTAGGATTCCCTTCATTGTGACACAAGAGGGGCTGCTATCTACTTCACACTTTCCTAGGTGAACCTCGGATGGGGGGGCATGCATTTATAGCTTAGGATTCTCTTCGTGTCGACACGAGGGGGGCTGATAGCTACTTCGCACTTTGCTAGGTGAACCTCGGTTGGGGGGGCATGCATTCATAGCCTAGGATTCCCTTTGTGCCGACACGAGGGAGGGGGCTGCTAGCTACTTCGCACTTTGCTATGGTGAACCTCGGTTGACGGAGGGCATGCATTCATAGCTTAGTATTCCCTTCATCCCGACACGAGGGAGGGGAGGGCTGCTAGCTACTTTGCACTTTGCTAGGTGAACCTCGGTTGGGGGGCATGCATTCATAGCTTAGGATTCCCTTCGTGCCGACATGAGGGAGGGGGGCTGCTTGCTACTTCGCACTTTGCTAGGTGAACCTCGGTTGGGGGGGCATGCATTCATAGCTTAGGATTCCCTTTGTGCCGACATGAAGGAAGAGGGGTGCTGCTAGCTACTTCGCACTTTGCTAGGTGAACCTCGGTTGGGGGGAGGGGCATTCATTCATAGCTTAGGATTCCCTTCGTGCCGACACGAGGGGGGGGCAAGAAATACCATGCGCTTTGCGAGATAGGTGCCACATCGAAGTTGCATTTGGTATTTGAATGTCAAACCACCCTTTTCATACATAAAGTTGGTCCACATGCAAGTGTGTTCGTGTTCTGACCCTCTCCCGTGTCATTTTTCGCCAAATTTATGAACATTAGACAAGTCGGATTACGCAACAGACATGGTTCACTCAAACTAACCGTGTGCCACGATGGGGCCCCTGTCACGCACACATCCATGCGGTTCAATTTCATCAGTACCAATTTCAACAATACCACTATGAATGACTACATTTGGTTGCTGCATCTTGTAGTTAACACGCCTTTCCATTTTTATTTAACAATAACTAGTGTACTTAGACCGGCACAATAGCAGTTTGAATGAATATGTTTGCTTGTTGTTAAATGTTAGGCCTGTTGCAGTTAACACACCTTTCCACTTGTTTTGCTTTACTAGCGTGCTTAAACCTGCACACTGAAGTTATCTTTTGGAGACTATTTTGTTTGCAATGGATAATTTTGGTTGATGTTTAGCCTGTTGTGCTTAACATGCCTATCGATGTACCTACACAGGAAAATTTTGGGAACGACTGTTGTTTTCCATCGAGGTTAGTTCCCATAGCTTATATCTTCTCACTGTTCAGGATATCGGTAGCTGGTACTGCTACCTCTTGAGCACTGCGTTGGATTTCCCCGAAGAGGAGAGGATGATGCGGCAAAGTAGCATAGGTATTTCCCTCAGTTTTTGAGAACCAAGGTATCAATCCAGTAGGAGGCTACGCACGAGTCCCTCGCACATAAAAACAATAGCTCAACGCAACCAACACGCTTAGGGGTTGTCAATCCCTTCACGGTCACTTACAAAAGTGAGATCTGATAGAGATGATAAAAAATATTTTTGGTATTTTCGGTATAGAGATGCAAAGTAAAAAGTAAAAGCAAAGTAGAAGCAAAGCAATAATAAAGTGATGGAGATTTATATGATGAGAACGAGACCCGGGGGCCATAGGTTTCACTAGTGGCTTCTCTCAAGAGCATACGTATTCTACGGTGGGTGAACAAACTACTGTTGAGCAATTGACACAATTGAGCATAGTTATGAGAATATCTAGGTATGATCATGTATATAGGCATCATGTCTGAGACAAGTAGACTGACTCCTGCCTGCATCTCCTACTATTACTCCACTCATCGACCGCTATCCAGCAAGCATCTAGAGTATTAAGTTAAAAACAGAGTAACGCCTTAAGCAAGATGACATGATGTAGAGGGATAGTTCCATGCAATATGACAAAAACCCCATCTTGTTATCCTCGAAGGCAACGATACAATACGTGCCTTGCTACCCCTTCTGTCACTGGGAAAGGACACCACAAGATCGAACCCAAAGCTAAGCACTTCTCCCATGGCAAGAACAACCAATCTAGTAGGCCAAACCAAACTGATAATTCGAAGAGACTTGCAAAGATAACCAGTCATACATAAAATAATTCAGAGAAGATTCAAATAGTATTCATAGATAGACTTGATCATAAACCCACAATTCATCGGTCTCAACGAACACACCGCAAAAAGAAGATTACATCGAGTAGATCTCCACGAGAGAGGGGGAGAACATTGTATTGAGATCCAAAAAGAGAGAAGAAGCCATCTAGCTACTAACTATGGACCCGTAGGTCTGAAGTAAACTACGCACACTTCATCGGAGGGGCTTGGATGATGATGTAGGAGCCCTCCGTGATCGATGCCCCCTTCGGTGGAGCTCCGGAACAGGCCCCAAGATGGGATCTCGTGGATACAGAAAGTTACGGCGGTGGAATTAGGTTTTTGGCTCCGTCCCCGACCGTTTGGGGGTACGTAGGTATATATAGGAGGAAGGAGTACGTTGGTGGAGCTTCGAGGGGCCCACGAGGCAGGGGGCGCGCCCTAGGGGGGCACCCTCCACCCTCGTGGCCGCCTCGTGGCTTTCATGACAGAGGGTCCAAGTCTCCTGGATCTTATCTAATGAGAAAATCACGTTTCCAAAGGTTTCATTCCGTTTGGACTCCGTTTGATATAATGTTTCTCCGAAACACTGAAATAGGCAAAAAAAATAGCAATTCTGGGCTGGGCCTCCGGTTAATAGGTTAGTCCCAAAAATAATATAAAAGTGGAAAATAAAGCCCAATATAGTCCAAAACAGTAGATAATATAGCATGAAGCAATCAAAAATTATAGATATGTTGGAGACGTATCGAGCATCCCCAAGCTTAATTCTTGCTCATCCTCGAGTAGGTAAATGATAAAAACAGAATTTTTGATGCGGAGTGCTACTTGGCATAATTTTAATGTAATTCTTCTTAATTGTGGTATGAATATTCAGATCCAAAAGATTCAAGACAAAAGTTCATATTGACATAAAATGATAATACTTCAAGCATACTAACTAAGCAATTATGTCTTCTCAAAATAACATGGCCAAAGAAAGTTCATCCCTACAAAATCATATAGTTTAGTCATGTTTCATTTTCGTCACACAAGAATGCTCTCATCATGCACAACCCCGTTGACAAGCCAAGCAATTGTTTCATTCTTTAGTAATCTCAAACCTATAAACTTTCACACAATATATGAGCGCGAGCCATGGAGATAGCACTATAGGTGGAATAGAATATAATGAGGGGGTTATGTGGAGAAGACAAAAAGGAGAAAGTCTCACATCAACGAGGCTAATCAATGGGCTATGGAGATGCCCACCGATTGATGTTAATGCAAGGAGTAGGGATTGTCATGCAACGGATGCACTAGAGCTATAAATGTATGAAAGCTCAACAAAAGAAACTAGTGGGTGTGCATCCAAATTGCTTGCTCACGAAGACCTAGGGCACTTGAGGAGGCGCATTGTTGGAATATACAAACCAAGTTCTATAATGAAAAATTCCCACTAGTATATGAAAGTGATAACATGAGAGACTCTCTACTACGAAGATCCTGGTGCTACTTTGAAGCACAAGTGTGGTAAAAGGATAGTAACATTGTCCCTTCTCTCTTTTTCTCTCATTTTTTGGGCCTTTTATTTTTTATGGCCTTTCCTTTTTTTGGGCCTTCTCTTTTTTATGGCCTTCCTTTTTTTATTCCTCACTTGGGACAATGCTCTAATAATGATGATCATCACACTTCTATTTATTTACAACTCAATGATTACAACTCGATACTAGAACAAAGATGACTCTATATGAATGCCTCCGGCGGTGTACCAGGATATGCAATGAACCAAGAGTGACATGTATGAAAGAATTATGAACGGTGGCTTTGCCACAAATACTATGTCAACTACATGATCATGCTAAGCAATATGACAATGATGAATGAGTCATGATGAACGGAATGATAGAAAGTTGCATGGCAATATATCTCGGAATGGCTATGGAAATGCCATAATAGGTAGGTATGGTGGCTGTTTTGAGGAAAATATAAGGAGGTTCATGTGTGAAAGAGCGTATCATATCACGGGTTTTGGATGCACCGGCGAAGTTTGCGCCAACTCTCAATGTGAGAAAGGGCAATGCACATTACCGAAGAGGCTAGCAAGGATGGAAGGGTGAGAGTGCGTATAATCCATGGACTCAACATTAATAATAAAGAACTCACATACTTATTGCAAAAATCTTCAAGTCATCAAAAACCTCGGCACTACGCGCATGCTCCTAGGGGGATAGATTGGTAGGAAAAGACCATCGCTCATCCCCGACCGCCACTCATAAGGAAGACAATCAAATAACACCTCATGTTTCAAATTTGTTGCATAACGTTTACCATACATGCATGCTACGGGACTTGCAAACTTAAACACAAGTATTTCTCAATTTCAAAACTACTCAACTAGCATGACTTTGATATTATTACCTCCATATCTCAAAACAATCATCAAGCATCAAACTTTTCTTAGTATTCAACACACTCATAAGAAAGTTTTATTATTAGTCTTGCATACCAAGCATACTAGGATTTTAAGAGAATTACCATCCTATTAAGACTCTCAAAATAATCTAAGTGAAGCATGATAGATCAATAGTTTCTATAAAACAAATCCACCATCGTGCTCTAAAAGATATAAGTGAAGCACTAGAGCAAAACTATAAAGCTCAAAAGATATAAGTGAAGCACATAGAGTATTCTATCAAATTCCAAATCATGTATGGCTCTCTCAAAAGGTGTGTACAGCAAGGATGATTGTGGTAAACTAACAAGAAAAGACTCAAATCATAAAAGACACTCCATGCAAAACACATATCATGTGGTGAATAAAAATATAGCTCCAAGTAAAATTACCGATAGAAGTAGACGAAAGAGGGGATGGCTTCCGGGGCATCCCCAAGCTTTGGCTTTTAGGTGTCCTTAGATTATCTTGGGGGTGCCATGGGCATTCCCAAGCTTAGGTTCTTGCTACTCCTTGTTCCATAATCCATCAAATCTTTACCCACAACTTGAAAACTTCCCAACACAAAACTTAAAGTAGAAAACTCGTGAGCTCCGTTAGCGAAAGAAAACAAAAGACCACTTCAAGGTACTGTAATGAAATCATTATTTATTTATATTGGTGTTAAACCTACTGTATTCCAACTTCTCTATGGATTATAAACTATTTTACTAGCCATAGATTCATCAAAATAAGCAAACAACACACGAAAAACAGAATCTGTCAAAAACAGAACAGTCTGTAGTAATCTGTAGCTAGAGCAAGATCTGGAACCCAAAAATTCTACAATAAATTGCTGGACGTGAGGAATTTATCTATTAATCATCTTCAAAAAGAATTAAATAAATAGCACTTTCCAAATAAAAATGACAGCAGTTCTCGTGAGCGCTAAAGTTTCTGTTTTTTACAGCAAGTTCAACAAGACTTTCCCCAAGTCTTCCCAACGGTTCTACTTGGCACAAACACTAATTAAACACAAAAAACACAACCAAAACAGAGGCTAGATAAATTATTTATTACTAAACTGGAGCAAAAAGCAAGTAATAAAAATAAAATTGGGTTGCCTCCCAACAAGCGCTATCGTTTAACGCCCTTAGCTAGGCATAACAAGCAAGAATAGATCTAGGTATTGCCATCTTTGGTAGGCAATTCTTCAATGAGGCATCTATCTCCCTTAGGAATTTTTTTCTTTCTAGTGATTATCAAACTCTTAGGCACAAGATCAAAAAATTCATTTGTAGCAATTGGTTCCTTAATGATAGCAAAAAGATTGGGATGAATACTTATAGATTAAAGATCCGCAGTTTCCTTACTAGATGATTCACCCTTATTTTTAGGAACATACATAAGCTTGGAAATTTTAGTAGGAGGACTTGGAGTATTCTTTACGGAAGAAAAAGCGGTTCCCAAGTTTGTAATGATACCCTCAAGTTTATCGATTCTAGTGGAATCTAGATTTATTTTCTCATTAACTATGGGTTCTTTTTCCTTAATATTTTTCAAAGTCATTCCTACCCTTGATCCATATTGGGTAATTTGATTGTGGATCTTTTTATCTAGATTTTCAATTAATTCAATGGTAGCAGCTTTATTTTCAATAATTTCAAGTCTTTGCATAACATGCTCCAAAGTCAACATAGTTCCTTTAACCAAAAGAGGTGGTGAGCCAAATAAATCTAACATGGCATTATAAGAATCAAAAGTATGGCTACCCAAGAAATTCCCTCCGGTAATGGTATCAAGGATATATCTATACCAAGGACTAGCACCTACATAAAAATTGCGGAGAAGAACTGAAGTAGATTGCTTCCTGGTAGATCTACTTTGAGCATTGCAAATTCTATACCAAGCATCTTTTAGATTTTCTCCCTCCCTTTGTTTAAAGTTTAGAACTTCATTCTCGGGAGACAACGGAGAAGATATGAGACTAGCCATAACGATAAGCAAACAAACTAACACACAAGCAAGCAAACAGGCAAAAAAGGCAAACAGAGAGGGAGGATAGAGAGAGAGAGGGCGAATAAAACGGCAAGGGTGAAGTGGGGGAGAGGAAAACGAGATGCAAATGGCAAATAATGTAATGCGGGAGATAGGGATTGTGATGGGTACTTGGTATGTTGACTTTTGCATAGACCTCCCCGGCAACAGCGCCAGAAATTCTTCTTGCTACCTCTTGAGCACTGCGTTGGATTTCCCCGAAGAGGAGAGAATGATGCAGCAAAGTAGCGTAAGTATTTCCCTCGGTTTTTGAGAACCAAGGTATCAATCCAGTAGGAGGCTACGCGCGAGTCCCTCATACCTACACAAAAACAATAGCTCAACGCAAGCAACGCACTTAGGGGTTGTCAATCCCTTCATGATCACTTACGAAAGTGAGATCTTATAGAGAAGATAAATAATATTTTTGGTATTTTCGGTATACAGATGCAAAGTAAAAAGTAAAAGCAAAGCAATAATAAAGTGATGGAGATTGATATGATGAGAAAGAGACCCAGGGGCCATAGGTTTCACTAGTGGCTTCTCTCTAGAGCATAAGTATTCTATGGTGGGTGAACAAATTACTGTTGAGCAATTGACAGAATTGAGCATAGTTATGAGAATATTTAGGTATGATCATGTATATAGGCATCACGTCCGAGACAAGTAGACCGACTCCTGCCTGCATATACTACTATTACTCCACTCATCGACCGCTATCCAGCATGCATCTAGATTATTAAGTTAAAAACAGAGTAACGCCTTAAGCAAGATGACATGATGTAGAGGGATAGTTTCATGCAATACGATAAAAACCCCATCTTGTTATCCTCGATGGCAACGATACAATACGTGCCTTGCTGCCCCTTCTGTCACTGGGAAAGGACACTGCAAGATCGAACCCAAAGCTAAGCACTTCTCCCATGGCAAGAACAACCAATCTAGTAGGCCGAACTAAACTGATAATTCGAAGAGACTTGCAAAGATAACCAATCATACATAAAAGAATTCAGAGAAGATTCAAATATTATTCATAGATAGACTTGATCATAAACCCACAATTCATCGGTCTCAACAAACACACTGCAAAAAGAAGATTACATCGAATAGATCTCCACGAGAGAGGGCGAGAACATTGTATTGAGATCCAAAAAGAGAGAAGAAGCCATCTAGCTACTAACTATGGACCCGTAGGTCTGAAGTAAACTACTCACACTTCATCGAAGGGGCTTGGATGATGATGTAGAAGCCCTCCGTGATCGATGCCCCCTCTGGGGGAGCTCCGGAACAGGCCCCAAGATGGGATCTCGTGGATACATGTAACATCCCAAATTTTCAATTTGGAATGTTATACACTAGATCATCATTGCATATCATATTTCATGGCAATTTGGTTGATCCTAGAAATTCTACGCAACTCAAGGACCCTCGGAGAGAGTTGGGGATTTCGTTATTTTCATATTTGAGTTTTCTCCAATTTTGAAAATAGGATCATTTGATTTTATTTATTTCATCTTCAATTATTTCTATTATAAAAATTATGAGAGAGGGAATAAAATGACTTTCCAAACATAAAGAAATATTGAGGGTTTAATAAAAAATCAAATAAGATTTTATTTTGGTTTTATTTGCTATTTTATTTGAATTTAGGAAAAATTGCACGTTTTCAAAAATTGCATTTATAGCCAAGAAAATGTTCATCCTGTTCTAAATATTTTATTTAGACAGAGAAAATTTGTTTTGGCATTTTAGATTTTTATTTATTTTTCTAGAATTTTTTTAGTTGCAGCAATATTGTTTAAAAAAACGAGACCCCGCGCCCGACTAGGCCAAGGGCCCAGCCGAGCAGGCCGGCCCAGCCGCTCGCCCCGCCCCACGCCTCTAGCGCCACCGCCGCACGCCACCCGCGCCGCCTGCCACCGCTGCCGCCCCGCTGCCGCGTCAGAGCCGTCGCCCCGCCGGAGCCTTGTCGGAGCCCCGAGCCGAGGTAGCCGCCGCCCGGTTTTTGCGAAAAAGCTATTTCAGTTTTTTTTTTGAAAACCCTAGTTTTCGTTTTTTTAAATAGATCGTTCGCTCGTCCGTTAGCGAGCGTTCGCTCGTCTGTTCGTTCTAACGACCGCGTTCATCATTTAGCTCCTATTAACGAACATTCGTATGTTAACCTGTTCATCATTTTTCTTTTTCTCGGATTAAACCCATGGTTTTTCTGATCGGGATTTTTGATCCGATGTTCGTTTTAGTTTAACTTTTCGCTCGTCTGTCGGAATCAGGCGATTAAAGCGCCTGGAGTTTCGTCTCGATACCCTCTTTCCGTTTAACCAACTCAAACAAGTTTTTGCCTCAGTAAATTTGCCCTAGTTTCAGATTAGTAAACGAAGCATGTTTCTTTTGTCGTTTGTCTTTCGTTGCTTCGTTCGATTTGATTCTTTTTGCCAACCGGAGTTCTTATGTTGAACTTTCTGGTTAGATCTCTTATTCGAGTTTTACTCGTGCATTAGGTGAGTACTTATTGTATGCTTATTTGTTTGTGATAGAGTACCCGGAGTGCGCCGCTTGCTACTTCGAATCGCTAGGTTTCACGGATCATCAGCAAGCAAGTAACACTTTGATCATACTTCCTATTACCCAGTTTTTATTGCATTAGATCAATCCTCACACATTGCATGATTAGGATCTAATTAAATTGTAGATTTGGGAAGTAGATGAGGTAGTACCTATTACCTGTCATTATCAAACCTTTGGGAGTTACTTCTACGTTTGCTTATTATGGTATGCTATGCTAGTAGACGTGGATTGGGTGAGTGAAATCCATGACAGATGTGAGATTGTTAATCAATGGTTTATCTAAGGTGGCAACTTAAATACACATCTGGGTGGATTGAGGCACCTAGGTATTCCAGCGATTGCCTGTTTTTCTTCGGACCGCCACCAGGCTCAAAGGGATCGTGAGATTATTCATACTGGAAATTCCGTGTGCAGCCACAAGCTACTGTGGGCTCTAGCATAGTTGACTAAGTCGTGCGAACTCTTACAGTGGTAGACTAGTAGATGTAGGGGATGTAGGTTGGTACGGTCTACCCGTTCATAAGGTGCTAGCGCTTCTGAAAGACTATGTCTCGGTCATCCGTTTCTCAAACACCTTGTAGTGCGAGATTCCCAATGGAGGAGATCGAGTCTTGTGGGGAAAAGTGCACAAACCTCTGCAGAGTGTATAAACTAATCATGGTTAGCCGTGTCCTCGGTTATGGACATCTTGAGTATCTAGTACCTGGATTATCATGTGAATCTCATCATGTTACTTTAAAATTAATTTTGTTGGGTTTAATGATGATGCTTAATTGGGATTGAGAGCGTGTCTACACTCTCAATGTTTAACAACCACCATGATAGTTAAACAAAATTTATTCCTTTGTAGTAGGAAA
The DNA here is from genome assembly GCF_003073215.2 of Triticum urartu. Classification (NCBI taxonomy): domain Eukaryota; kingdom Viridiplantae; phylum Streptophyta; class Magnoliopsida; order Poales; family Poaceae; genus Triticum; species Triticum urartu. Next base: position 284,710,089 of record NC_053028.1, read on the forward strand.
AAAATTGGCTTTACGCAAAACTGTAACCATAGAGCTTTCCACCAGCCAAATATGCATATAGAGTAGCCTTATTCTTTTATTGCTCTCTATGTGTTACATTGCCAGCATATTCCATGTGCTGACCCGTTTTGGGCTGCAACATTAATGTTGCAGACTTTTCATACGACGAGTAGGTGCTTTTAGGTCGTGGTTCTATACTCAGTGATGCCGTTGGAGTTGATGGACTCACTTATCTTCCAAGCCTTCCGCTGTTATCGTTATTAGATGGCCTTAAGCCATATTTATTGAAATAAGTTCTCTTTTGAGACTCTCGATGTAATAAGTGTGTGATTGCTACTCTGTTATAAATCCTTCAAGTACTGTGTGGTGTCAGCATTACTGATCCAGGGATCACACCTGAGCACAGAGATTGGACCGTTTGAGGTCTGGTCGCTACAAGATGGTATCAGAGCATACGCTGACTGTAGGACACGACCACTAAGCTAAAGCCCTAGATCACTACTCACTCTTCTCATTCTGCCTCCTCATCTTTTCTACTCTTTTAGGATGGCGGATGCGAGGAACAAGTTCACGCAACCGGATGAAGATACACCCTTTGGACGTCATTCAAAGGAAGCCACAAGATACCTAAACATAGGAGTGCCAAGCTTCACCGGAACTTACAACGCCACGTTACCCGAAGAAGAGCGCTGGATGATTCAAGTTCAAGTTCCAGGAAGGACGTTCATGCTAGTCACTCAGCCCATAGAGTTTTATTTTGATGCACCAACCTGGAGTCTAGGAAAGAGCATGGCAGCTCACATCGCCATGGGACGCATTGGAGAAGTTTACCGCAATGATCTCAAGGATACTATCTACCAGATTTGTGGGTGCCGAGATGAGCACTGGTAGATGATCAGCACCAGGAAGGATAGATCAGTTGCAGCTTTTATCCAGGAGTTAAACCAGCACATTCGGCGTCAGGAGAACCAGATGTGTGCTGATATGATGGATCTGAAGAAGGCGAGGACAAGAATCAAGGAACTGGAGGAAGAACTCAAGGCTACTCGTGAAGATTATGAAAAGAAATTGAATTATTAGTGGATAAGAATGCTGACCTATCGAGAAGATTGGAATATTCATGGGAGGCCCTACACCATTAGAAGAAGACGAAGAACCCAAGGAGATTCGCCGGGAAGACTACATCATCATGGACGACACCGACTCGGATCCAGATGATAGTGATGATGACTATGTTGATGAAGCTGGAGCAGATATCATGGAGTCTGCAACCGAAGAATATTTTTAGTAGACCACCTCATTAGTAGTAGTAGTCCACCATGTAAATATAGTAGTCCGAGCACTTTTGCGATAGTTAGATCGATTGTATGCCCTTGCTTGATTGAATGAAGTGAATTGTTTGTTTTTGCCACATATGCATATGGGTAGTGTTTTCTCACTAGACCCCTCTCTATTCTTAAATCTCATCTTTTCTAAACCCTCAGATGCCTCTGAGACGTGACCCTGGATTTACCTTCCCACCGGAGCTCACCCAGTTGATCCAGCAGCAGAACACATTGCTGCAGTTGCTAGTCCAGAATCAGAATCAGGGGAACAACAACAACAACCCACCACCACCACCACCTGTTGATCACTTAGCCCATTTTCCTAGGCTGAATCTGCCGGTGTTTTCCAGTAGCACCGAACCGATAGTAGCAGATGATTGGCTCCGCAAGACAGCAAGGGAGTTGACCACGGCAGGATGCATAGATGCGGAAAAGGTGAAGTTTGCCGCACATCAACTTGAAGGACCCGCAGCATCATGGTGGGAGAATTTCACAGCCACTTTCCCTGTCGACACTGTCACATGGGACCAGTTCCAGCAGGCTTTCCGTACTGCCCATGTTTCAGCAGGAGCTATGGCCCTAAAGAAGCGAGAGTTTCGCAACTTGCGCCAAGGAGGACGGACAGTTGGCCAGTATGTGGAGGATTTTAGTAAGCTAGCACGTTATGCCCCAGATGACGTTGCTACAGATGCAGCTAAGCAGGAGAAGTTTCTGGAAGGACTGAATGATGAGTTGAGCATGCAGTTGATGGTAGCAACCTTCAACAACTACCAGGAGTTGGTAGATCATGCTCTTATGATTGAAGGGAAGCAGCAGCAGATTGAGAACCGCAAGAGGAAGTATGGACAAGGGAAGTACAATTCTGGAGCTCAGCAGAAGCCACGATTTACCCTAGGCCGGGAGGACATTTTCAGCATTCCCATGGAGGAGGTAGCTCGCACAATCACAATGGCACTAAGAATGGTAATGGGAATGCAGGAAGCAATGGCCAGAACCGTACGAACCCATCGACCCCAGCCAAGAGAGACCTGAGCCAAGTCACTTGTTTTAAGTGCCAGAAGACCGGACATTATGCCAATGAATGTCCTGAATCACAGAATGGAAATGGCAATGGAAGCTCTGGGAAGAAGCCGAACCCTTTCAATAGGGGACAGGTGAACCACGTAAATGTGGAGGAAGTTGAAGCCCAGCCCGATGCAGTAATAGGTAAGGTTTTGGTTAAGTCATTTACTGCACTCGTTCTTTTTTATACTGGTGCGTCGCATTCATACATATCAAGGGGATTTGTGGATAAGTATAAACTGCCAACCCAAGCCCTTAGGCCACCCATGTTAGTAACCTCGCCTGGAGCAGACTATATGGCTAGTCTATGGTGTGATCGGTTACCATTAAGGATTGGTAACTATGTATTTCCCTCAGACCAAATAGTATTGGAATCTCAAGGACTGAATGTGATATTAGGCATTGATTGGTTATCAAAGTATGAAAGGAACATTTGAATGTGCCAGTAAGTCAATTTTGCTTACCACCCCAGAAGGGAGAAGGATCAAGTATGTATCCCGGCATGTGCCGAAAAGGACTCAAGTAAATTGCTTAACAGGAGTTGTGCAGGAGGAAGTACCAATGGTGAAAGATTTCCCTGATGTATTTCCAGAAGAATTGCCAGGCATGCCACCGGATAGAGATATCGAGTTTTTGATTGAGCTTTTGCCAGGCACAGGGCCAATATCTAAGAGACCATATAGGATGCCCGCAAAGGATTTGGTGGAGATTAAGAAGCAGATCAAGGAGTTACTAGATAAGGGATATATCCGCCCAAGTTCTTCACCTTGGGGATCGCCAGTACTTCTAGTTGAGAAGAAGGATGGATCGTTAAGGATGGTTGTTGATTATCGAGGATTGAATGAAGTAACCATCAAGAACAAGTACCCACTACCGATGATCAATGATCCGTTTGATCGATTGCAGGGAGCTAAGGTATTTTCCAAGATCGATCTGCGATCAGGGTACCATTAGTTGAAGATTCGAGAACAGGATATACCCAAGACGGCTTTTACCACCAGGTATGGGCTGTACGAGTATACCGTTATGTCATTTGGTCTGACTAACGCACCTGCTTATTTTATGAACATGATGAACAAAGCGTTTATGGAGTTTCTGGATAAGTTCATCGTAGTGTTCATTGATGATATCCTGGTTTACTCGAAGAATGAAGAGGAGCATAAGGAGCATTTGCGTTTGGTACATGGAAAGCTCAGAGAACATCAGTTATATGCCAAGTTTAGCAAATGTGAGTTTTGGTTGAAGGAAGTTGGATTCCTCGGACACGTCATATCTGGAGAAGGTATAGCAGTAGATCCCACTAAGGTTGACACTGTGACAAATTGGGAAGCCCCAACAACAGTTGGAGAGATCCGGAGTTTTCTTGGACTCGCAGGATACTACTGGATATTCATTGAAAACTTCTCGAAGATTGCGAAGCCTATGACGGAGTTGTTGAAGAAGGATACCAAGTTCATATGGACCGAGGAATGTGAGGCCAGTTTCCAGGAGTTAAAGAAATGTTTGGTTACATCACCAGTGTTGATTTTGCCAGACCAGACCAAGGATTATGAGCTGTATTGCGACGCTTCACGTCGAGGACTTGGAGTAGTGCTTATGCAGGAAGGCAGAGTTGTTTCCTATGCCTCACGACAGCTTAAGCCTCATGAGTTGAATTATGCTATGCATGATTTGGAGTTAGCAGCCGTAGTGCATGCATTAAAGACTTGGAGACATTTTCTCATTGGAAATCATTGTGAGGTGTACATGGATCACAAGATTTTGAAGTATATCTTCACGCAGAAGGAGTTGAATCTCAGGCAAAGGAGATGGTTGGAGCTCATCAAGGATTATGACATGAGATTGCATTATCACCTCAGAAAGGCTAACGTAGTAGCTGACGCGTTGAGCCGTAAAAGTCATGTCAACACCTTAATGACGGGATATTTACCAAGGGAGTTAGCCGAAAATCTTCGTGAGCTATGTTTGGAAATAGTTCCGAGAGGCTATGCAGCCGCATTGGACATTCAGTCTACTTTGATGGATAAGATCAGAGAAGCCCAGAAGACTGACAAGGAGATTGCCTCTATTAAGGAGAAAATGAGCAAATGAAAAGCTAAAGGATTTCATGAGGATGAGCACAATACCTTATGGTTTGAAGACCGCGTTTATGTGCCTAATGATTCGGAGATCAGGAAGTTAATTCTGTAAGAGGCCCATGATTCACCATATTCGATTCACCCAGGAAATACAAGATGTATTTGGATTTGAAGGATATTTTCTGGTGGACCGGAATGAAGAAGGATATTGCGGAGTATGTAGAAGTTTGTGATGTATGTCAGAGAGTAAAGGCAGAGCATCAGAAGCCAGCAGGATTGCTACAGCCATTGCCGATACCCGAATGGAAGTGGGATAAGTTAGGCATGGATTTTATTACGGGTTTGCCCAGAACTCGTTCAGGCTATGACTCGATTTGGGTTGTAGTCGATTGTTTGACAAAGGTAGCTCATTTCATTCCAGTAAAGACTACCTATACCAGTGCAAAATTGGCAAAGATATACATGACCAGGATCGTATGTCTGCATGGAGTTCCAAGGAGCATTGTGTCAGATAGAGGAACCCAGTTTACCTCAAAGTTCTGGAATCAGTTGCACGAAACTTTGGGTACCAGGCTGGAGTTCAGTACAGCTTTTCATCTGCAGAAAGATGGACAGACCGAGAGAGTTAATCAGATTTTGGAGGATATGCTGAGAGCTTGTGCGCTAGATTATCGATCTAGCTGGGACGAGAATTTTCCATACGCAGAATTCTCCTATAATAACAGTTATCAATCCAGTTTGAAGATGGCCCCTTTCGAAGCTTTCTACGGAAGGAGGTGCAGGACCCCGTTGTCCTGGGATGAAGTTGGAGACCGTCAGTCAGTTGTTTGGACCGGATCTGATTAAGGAGTCTGAACAGAAAGTAAAATTGATTCGCGATAGGCTCAAGGTAGCCCAGTCCAGACAGAAGAGCTACGCAGATTCAAAATGCAAGGAGACAGTTTACGAAGTCAGACCGAGTTTACCTTCGAGTATCTCCCCTTCGAGGAGTTAAGCGCTTTGGAGTTAAGGGAAAATTAGCGCCACGTTTTGTAGGACCATACAAAGTTTTGGAGCGTATGGGAGAAGTAGCCTACAAGTTGGAATTGCCGAAGGATTGTCAGGAGTTCACGACGTGTTCCATGTTTCCCAGTTGAAGAAGTGCCACGCAGAGATGGCTGATATACCGCTGAGAGATATGTGCCGCTGGAAGCGATTCAGTTGGACAGTGATTTGACCTATGAGGAGAAACCAGTCAAGATTCTTGAGTATGCCAGCTGAGTCACCCGCAGCAAAGTTATCAAGTTTTGCAAAGTTCAGTGGAGCCACCACACGGAAGATGAAGCCACCTGGGAACGAGAGGAAGATTTGCTGAAGGACCACCCTCACCTATTTTCTAGCCAACCCGAATCTCGAGGGCGAGATTCATCTTAAGGGGGTAGGTTTGTAACATCCCCAATTTTCAATTTGGAATGTTATACTCTAGATCATCATTGCATATCATATTTTATTTCATTGCATTTTAGTTGATCCTAGAAATTCTACGCAACTCAAGGACCCTCGGAGAGAGTTGGGGATTTCGTTATTTTCATATTTGAGTTTTCTCAAATTTTCAAAATAGGATCATTTGATTTTATTTATTTCATCTTCAATTATTTCTATTATAAAAATTATGAGAGAGGGAATAAAATGACTTTCCCAACATAAAGAAATATTGAGGGTTTAATAAAAAAATCAAATAAGATTTTATTTTGGTTTTATTTGCTATTTTATTTGAATTTAGTAAAAATTGCACGTTTTCAAAAATTGCATTTAGAGCCAAGAAAATATTCATCTTGTTCTAAATATTTTATTTAGACGAAGAAATTTTTTTTTGGCATTTTTAGATTTTTATTTATTTTTCTAGAATTTTTTTAGTTGCAGCGATATTGTTTAAAAAAACGAGACCACGCGCCCGACTGGGCCAAGGGCCCAGCCGAGCAGGCCGGCCCAGCCGCCCCACGCCTCCAGCGCCGCCACCGCACACCGCCCGCGCCGCCTGCCGCCCCGCTACCGCGTGGGAGCCGTCGACCCGCCGGAGCCTCGCCGGAGCCCCGAGCCGAAGTAGCCGCCGCCCGGTTTTTGAGAAAAAGCCGTTTCGGTTTTTTTTTAAAAACCCTAGTTTCCGTTTTTTAAATAGATCGGTTTTTCTCCGGTTTATTTAGTTAGCGAGCGTTCGCTCATTCGTTCGTTCTAACGAACGCGTTCATCGTTTAGCTCCTGTTAACGAACGTTCGTACGTTAACCTGTTCGTCGTTTTTCTTTTTCTCGGATTAAACCCGCGGTTTTTCTGATCGCGATTTTTGATCCGATGTTCGTTTTAGTTTAACTTTTCGCTCGTTTGTCGGAATCAGGCGATTCAAGCGCCTGGAGTTTCGTCTCAAAACCCTCTTTCCGTTTAACCAACTCAAACAAGTGTTTGCCTCAGTAAAATTTGCCCTAGTTTCAGATTAGTAAGCGAAGCCTGTTTCTTTTGTTGTTTGTCTTTCATTGCATCGTTCGATTTGATTCTTTTTTGCCAACCAGAGTTCTTCAGTTGAACTTTCTGGTTAGATCTCTTATTCGAGTTTTACCCGTGCATTAGTTGAGTACTTATTGTATGCTTGTTTGTTTGCGATAGAGTACCCGGAGTGCGCCGCTTGCTACTTCGAATCCTCACACATTGCATGATTAGGATCTAATTAAATTGTGGGTTTGGGAAGTAGATGAGGTAGTACCTATTACCTATTATTATCAAACCTTTGGGAGTTACTTCTACGTTTCCTTATTATGCTGTGCTATGCTAGTAGACGTGGATTGGGTGAGTGAAATCCATGACAGCTGTGAGATTGTTAATCAATGGTTTATCTAAGGTGGCAACTTAAATACACATCTGGGTGGATTGAGGCACCTGGGTATTCCTGCGATTGCTTGTTTTTCTTCGGACCGCCACCCAGGCTCAAAGGGATCATGAGATTATTCATACTGGAAACTTTCGTGTGCAGCCACAAGCTACTATGGGCTCTAGCATAGTTGACTAAGTCGTGCAAACTCTTATAGTGGTAGACTAGCAGATGCAGGGATGTAGGTTGGTACGGTCTACCCGTTCGTAAGGTGCTAGCGCATCTGAAAGACTATGTCTCGGTCATCCGTTTCTCAAACACCTTGTAGTGCGAGATTCCTAACGGAGGAGATCGAGTCTTGTGGGGAAAAGTGCACAAACCTCTGCAGAGTGTATAAACTAATCATGGTTAGCCGTGTCCCCGGTTATGGACATCTTGAGTATCTAGTACCTGGATTATCATGTGAATATCATCATGTTACTTAAAATTAATTTTTTTGGGTTTAATGGTGATGCTTAATTGGGATTGAGAGCGTGTCTACACTCTCAATGTTTAACAACCACCATGATAGTTAAACAAAATTTATTCCTTTGTAGTAGGAAAAAAATTGGCTTTACGCAAAACTGTAACCATAGAGCTTTCCACCAGCCAAATATGCATATAGAATAGCCTTATTCTTTTATTTCTCTCTATGTGTTACATTGCCAGCATATTCCATGTGCTGACCCGTTTCGGGCTGCAACGTTAATGTTGCAAACTTTTCAGACGATGAGTAGGTGCTTTTAGGTCGTGGTTCTATACTCAGTGATGCCGTTGGAGTTGATGGACTCACTTATCTTCCAAGCCTTCCGCTGTTATCGTTATTACATGGCCTTAAGCCATATTTATTGTAATAAGTTCTCTTTTGAGACTCTCGATGTAATAAGTGTGTGATTGCTACTCTGTTATAAATCTTTCAAGTACCATGTGGTGTCAGCATTACTGATCCAGGGATGACACCTGAGCACAGAGATTGGACCATTTGAGGTCTGGTCGCTACAATACGGAAAGTTACGGCAGTGGAATTAGGTTTTTGGCTCCGTCCCCGATCGTTTGGGGGTATGTAGGTATATATAGGAGGAAGGAGTATGTCGGTGGAGCTTCGAGGGGCCCATGAGGCAGGGGGGCATGTCCTAGGGGGGGTGCGCCCTCCAACCTCGTGGCCGCCTCGTGGCTTTCTTGACGGAGGGTCCAAGTCTCCTGGATCTTATCTGATGAGAAAATCACGTTTCCGAAGGTTTCATTCCGTTTGGACTCCGTTTGATATTCTGTTTCTCCGAAACACTAAAATAGGCAAAAAAACAACAATTCTAGGCTGGGCCTCCAGTTAATAGGTTAGTCCCAAAAATAATATAAAATTGGAAAATAAAGCCCAATATAGTCCAAAACAGTAGATAATATAGCATGGAGCAATCAAAAGTTATAGATACGTTGGAGACGTATCAGGTACCATATAGGCCGGGGGCTGATAAGGGGCTAATCAGTGAATCGAACATTTAACTGAATATATCTCGTTAGGTTAACTAGGGCCATATGTAAAATATCTGAGGCTACATAGCAGCATGCATTGTACTTAATGTCTAAATATGCAATCCTAGGCTACATAGCAACAAAGAAAAGTGTTACATTAATGTTCTAATGATGTCTAGGTATACATAGAAGAGCAGCAGCAGCAGCAGCAACAACAACACAACCTTGTTTGGATACTCAACTTAGCTAGAGGTTAGAGTCAGTTTCTAGCTCATGACTAACCCTGAACTAACTCCATCCAAAGAGTTGTTTGGATGGCAGGGTTGGATTGACAATAAATGCACTAGGAGAACTAGCTCCAATTAGCACCTCTTGGGTTGGATAGTTTTCTTGGGTGGGTTATAGATGCAACTAGCTCAAACTAGCCCTCATGTCTAGATATACTTTAGGGCTATTTGAGCCCGAACTAGCTCAAACTAACCGTAACCCATGGATACAACATCAGTTAATCAGATGATAATTTGTAAGAATTGACTAAACTCATTCAGGCCCATAATATAGGATGTTAATTCATCTAATATGTGAGTATATTGGATGTTATAAGATACTCCCTCCGTTCCTAAATATTTGTCTCTTCAGAGATTTCAAATGGACTACCACATACGGATGTATATAGACATATTTTAGAGTGTAGATTCACTCATTTGCTCCGTATGTAGTCACTTGTTGAAATCGCTAGAAAGACAAATATTAAGGAACAAAGGGAGTATTATAAACGAGTGTTGTACTACATCATTGTGCAATTGATCTTTAGCTTCTAATATTAACTTGGTGCTTTTAGGTGCATATGTCATTGATAAAGATCCGCGCTTCGACCCTTTCTGCGTATGGGGCAATGAGATATCGATGAACCAACATCAAGTGAGGAAGCTGATAAAGATTTTCAGTAAAATGGGTCCAAAGATGCCAATTAAACTATTTGTTTACGCTTTATCCATGACAACAAGGAACTGTAGGATGGTATGTAAGAACTCTGCATCCTTCTTTTTACTACCCATAATGTCTGAATCTTTTTCCTTTGCAGTGGTTGCCAAAGCAGTTTACTCAAGATTACCTCTCAACCTACGTGATTGGTGGGCATGCAAAGGTTAAAGTATTTCTACCAGAACACGATGATTATCTAGATGTTTTCATGAAGACCATGAAGGATGGGCAGTCGGCCATCACAAGGGGTTGGACTAGAGTCGTGCATGCCTTCTGCATGGAGGAGGGTACAATGTGGGCATTCCGCTTCACCTTGTTCAACGACCAGAATGTATTTTGCCTCTTTCTTTACCGTCTTTAATAGTACAAGTATACAACTGTGGTTCATCATTCTTTATTAGGTTCTTAGGTAATTCTTGAACATATGTACCGATGAATCAAATAATGCATTGGTTGTTTGAACCTCATGGATATGAATAAAGCTGTAGCATACATTCAAAATCAATTCCGGTACAATTTGAAATAGCAGCAATTAAATTATGGCGAAATTACGCCCTCCAGGTCGTTACGGCACACAACGTTGGTAAAACACAAACGGTTGCGATATACACCATAATCGGAGACGGTTCACAGAGAGAAAACATGTGCAAGCATTCACACAGTTGCCGTTTGCAAAGCTTGTGTGATGTCAGACAATATCACAAACGGTGCAGCCAAACTAAACGTTTGTGTTAGTTGCCATATCGTACACGATTCGCAACCATGAGTTGTTTCTGATGAAGTATGCATCGTAAACGTTGCACCACAGAATAGTGTGTGCGATAGTTGTCGTGTACGACGATGTTACAACGGTCCTATGTTTCGTAATCATGTCCGATACACTTACGACAATTAGCTAATCTTATTAATAGTGAACCAGTTGTGATGGGTCGCGCATCATACAATTTCTATAATAGTGAACCATTTGTGATGGGCCGTGCATCGTAAACATAGCACCACAGAATACCAACTGCGATGGCAATGCGAGTAGAAACAAGTAGGAGTACTGTAGGGAACCTAACCCCGACGGTATCTGGGTCGTGTGGGAAGGACCCCCCTATCGCCATCACTCACTAGGTGATGGTTCCAAATGCCGTGGCGGAAAGGGGTTAAAAACCGTTTGTATACCACCGACGCGTACTAGTGAGTAGTACTTTGCTTCGAGGGCTAATAAACTTTTCCAATAAGTATATGAGTTCTTTATGACTAATGTGATCCATGGATTATACACACTCTTACCTTTCCGATATTTGCTAGCCTCTATAATACCGTGTATTGCCCTTTCTCACCACGAGATGTGGTGCAAACTTCACAGGTGCATCCAAACCCCGTGATATGATACGCTCTATCACACATAAGCCTTATTATATCTTCCTGAAAACATCCACCATACCTACCTATTATGGCCTTTCCATAGCCATTTTGAGATATATTGCCATGCAACTTCTACCGCCTCCGTTTTGATGACTTGAGCATTCATTGTCATACTGCTTTGCATGATCATAAGATAGCTAGCAGGATATTTACATGGCTTGTCCATTTTTTTATATCGTTGTTATGCTAGACCATTGCACATCCTGGTACACTGCCAGAGGCATTCATATAGAGTCATACTTTGTTCTAGGTATCGAGTTGTAATTTTTATTTATTTTGAGTTTTAAGTAATTAGAAGTGTGATGATTATCATAATTCATTTTTAGATTATTGTCCCAGTGAGGAAAGGATGATGGAGCCTATGATTCCCCCACAAGTCGGGATGATACTCCAAACAATGAGAGAGAGAAAAAGAAGAAAAATGGAAAAAATATAAAAAGAAAGATAAAATATAAAAGAAAAGAAAAAGAAAAAAACAAAGAGAGAAGGGGCATGCTAATTCCACACTTGTGCTTCAAAGTAGCACCATGTTTTTCATATAGAGAGTCTCCTATGTTGTCACTTTCATATACTAGTGGGAATTTTTCATTATAGAACTTGGCTTGTATATTCGGATGATGGGCTTCCTCGACTGCCCAAGGTCTTCATGAGAAAGCAAGTTGGATGCGCACCCACTTAGTTTTCACATTGAGGTTTCATACACTTATAGTTCTTAGTGCATCTGTTGCATGACAATCCCTACTCCTCGCATTGACATCGATTTATGGGCATCTCCATAGCCCGTTGGTTAGCCACGTCGGTGTCAGACTTTCTTACTTTTTTGTCTTCTTTATATTTACCCCTATCATCATACTCTATTCCACCCATAGTGCTATATCCATGGCTTGCGCTCATGTATTGCATGAGGGTTGAAAAAGCTGAAGCATGTTAAAAAGTATGAACCAATTGCTCGGCTTGTCATCGGGGTTGTACATGGTAAATACTTTGTGTTAAGAAGACAGAGCATGACAAGACTATATGATTTTGTAAGGATAGCTTTCTTTAGCGTTGATATTTTGAAAGACATAATTGTTTGTTGGTATGCCTGAGTATTGATGTCTTTATGTCAAATTATTTACTATTGCTTTGAATCACTTATGTCTTAATATTCATGCCATGATAAGATATATGATCAAGTTTATGCTAACTAGCATTCCACATCAAAAATTATCTTTTTTATCATTTACCTACTCGAGGATGAGCAGGAATTAAGCTTGGGGATGCTGATATGTCTTTGTCGTATCTATAATTTTTGATTGTTTCATGCCAATATTATACAACTTTTATACACTTTTGGCAATATTTTATATGATTTATTTGGACTAACATATGGATCCAGTGCCCAGTGCCAGTTCCTGTTTGTTGCATGTTTTTTGTTTCGCAGAATATCCATATGAAACGTAGTCAAAATGCGATAAACATTTACGGAGAATTATTTTGGAATATATGTGAATTTTGGGAGGTGGAATCAACGTAAATGGGGGCCCACAACCCCCAAGATACCCCAGGGCGCGCTAGGGGGTGCCCGGTGCGCCCAAGTGTCTTCTGCCCTCCTCGTAAGGCGGTTGGGGCCCTTCTTCTGGCGCAAGAAAGATAATTTATGGAAAAAAATCATGTAAATATTTCAGCGCATTCGGAGTTACAGATCTCCGGGAATTTAAGAAACCGTGAAGGGCCACATTCGGGGAACGTGAAATAGTAGAGAAAAAGGGAGATCCAATCTCGGAGGGGCTCCCGTCCTTCCGCCGCGATGGAGGCAATGGACCAGAGGGGGAACTCTCCTCCCATCTAGGGGGAGGCCAAGGAAGAAGAAGAAGGAGGGGGCTCTTTCCCCCTGTCTCCCCGTGGCACCGGAGTGCCGCCGGGGTTAGGATCGTGACGGTGATCTACATCAACAATCTTGCTAACGTCAACACCAAATCTCTTCCCCTCTATGCAGCGGTGTAACACCTCTTCCCCCAATGTAATCTCTAATTAAACATGGTGCTCAACTCCATATAATATTTCCCAATGATCTATGGTTATCCTATGATGTTTGAGTAGATCCGTTTTGTCTTGTGGGTTAATCGTGATCTTGGTTGGTATGATTGTATATTTTATTTATGGTGTTGTCCTCTGATGCCCTCCGTGTTGCGCAAACGGAGGGGCCCCCACTGTAGGGTGTTGCAATATGTTCATGGTTCGCTTATGGTGGGTTGCGAGAGTGACAGAAGCTTAAACCCGAGTAAGTGGGTTCTGGCGTATGGGAGTAAAGAGTACTTGATACTTAATGCTATGGTTGGGTTTCACGACCTTAATGATCTTTATTAGTTGCGGAAGCTTGCTAGGTGTCCAATCATAAGTGCATATGATCCAAATAGAGAAAGTATGTTAGCTCATGTCTCTCCCTCATGTAAAATTGCAAGAATGATTACCCGTACTTGTTGTAGATTGTCTAGGGACAAATGACTTTCTTGTTGACAAAAGCTATCCACTTTTACTACCTTAAAATTTATTTGTAGTTTTATTCTCGCGTAATAATCATAGTTTTATTCTTGCAAAATAGTTTCATACTTGTTTTAGGTAAAGCAAACGTTAAGTGTGCATAGAGTTGTATCGGTGGTCGACAGAACTTAAGGGAATATTTGTTCTGCCTTTAGATGCTCATTGGGTTCAACACCCTTATTTATCGAAGAAGGCTACAAACGATCCCTTATACTTGTTGGCTATCAATTCCCTCAATGGTGTTATGTGAACATTGACTACATGACACTTCATCATCTTTGAAACTAAGGGAATGCATTTTGGAGTAGTTATTAGATGATGGGTTGCTAGAGTGACAGAAGCTTAAACCCTTATTTATGCGCTATTCCGTAAGGGGCTGATTTGGATCCACATGTTTAATGCTATGGTTAGATTTTTATCTTTATTCTTCTTTCGTAGTTGTAGATGCTTGCGAGAAGGGCTAATCATAAGTGGAAGGCTTGTTCAAGTAAGAACAGCACCCAAGCACCGGTCCACCCACATATCAAATGATCAAAGTAGTGAACGTGACTCAAACCAACGTGATGAAAGTGGCTAGATGAGATTCCCGTGTATCCTCAAGAACACTTTGCTTACTATAAGAGATTGTTTTGGCCCGTCCTTTGCTACAAAAAGGATTGGTAAACCTTGTTGCACCTATTTTTACTATTCCTATTTGTTACTTGTTACAAATTATCTATCTATCGAATTACCTGTTACCGACAATTTTAGTGCTTGCAGACATTAACTTGCTAAAAACCGCTTGTCATTTCCTTATGCTTCCTTGTTGGGTTAGAAACTCTTACTTATCAAAAGTACTACGATTGATCCCCTATACTTGTGGGTCATCAAGACTCTTTTCTGGCACCATTGCCGGGGAGTGAAGCGCTCTTGGTAAGTGGAAATTCATAAGGAAAAATTTATACTATGTGCTGAAATTTACAGTTACTCGTTATTATGGAAAACAGTCCTTTGATGGGTTTGTTTGGGGTATCTTCACCTCGACCAGAAGCACGAAGAGTTGCCCCTCAACCTACTACACCTACTGAAAATATTGTTTATGAAATTCCTTCGGGTATGATAGAGAAACTGCTAGCTGATCCTTATGCAGGAGATGGACACACTACATCCTGATATGCACCTAATCTATATGGATGAAGTTTGTGAATTATTTAAACTTGCAGGTTTACCCTGAGATGAAGTCAAGAAGAAGGTTTTCCCTTTAACTTTTGGGGGGGGAGCATTGACATGGTATAGGCCATGTGATATTGAAACTTCGAATTGGAATCGACTGAAATTGGAATTTCACCAAAAGTTTTATTGTATGCATCTAGTTCATCGTGATCGGAATTATATGCATAAATTTTGGCCTCGTGAAGTAGAATGTATTGCTCTAGCTTGGTGGAGCCTTAAATCAATGTTATATTCATGCACCAATCATGAGCTCTCAAGTGAAATTATTATACATAATTTTTATGCTCGACATTCTTGTAATGATGAATCCATCACTACTGCAGGATACTGCTAACGCGACACTACGATCAGAGACCCTTCGACGTAACATTGTGTGATGCCATAATCGCAAACGTTGGTGTAAAAAATACGTCAAAAAAGGTGAAAACGTTTGCGATGGCGGAGCCATCAAACACAGTTCAGATTTTAGTTGCATGTGCGATGCAGGACACACAGTTAATCCATTCAAACTGTTTGTGATGAGGCAGAACAACAGAAATGGGCAGCCATAACAATGTGTGTGCGATGCAGGACACATGGTTAATCCATTCAAACTGTCTGCGATGAGGCAGAACAACAGAAATGGGCAGCCATAACAATGTGTGTGCGATGCAGGACACACGGTTAATCCATTCGAACTATTTGCGATGATGTAGAACAACAGAAACAGGCACCCATATCAATGTGTGTGTGATATACGGCATATGGTTAACTCGGACGAACTATTTTCGATTAGGGGACACAACAGAAATGGTTCAACTTAACAAGATGTGTGTGATATGCGGCATATAGTTCACACGGATGAACTGTTTGCGATGAGCCAAAAGAACACAAACGAGTCGTGTAAACAAGATGTGTGTGATACGTGGCAAACAGCTGACTCGGATGAACTGTTTGCGATGAGAAATTACAACACAAACGGTCAATGCAGTTACTTCTTGTGTGATTCTGTGTGTACAAAAAACATTGAAAATGCAAACTAGTTGCTTGCGGTGGCGGAGTATCGCACATGATGCGTCTGCGAGTACTCGTGTGCGATGATTAGTGTGTTACACATACGTTTCCTTATGTTAACATGTGTGTGAATTTTCAATATGGACAGTTAATATGCAAATGCCTTCTAGTCATGGGGCACACGCTTAAACTCAATGAACTGTGTACGATACTAATAATTTCCATGAAAATTTATGAACTTGGGTAACAGCATTTGAGTAACATATATATAGTGGTTACTCTATTCGACAAAAGGAGGATCTTCGTAACATGGTTTTGACAACCATATGGTCAATATCTACATACTTAACATAGTAACAACTATCACATTTTAAGAGGCTAAGGGCCAACATCCATATGGTCCATATCTACATACTTAACATATATAGTAACAGCTAGCACATTTTAAGAGGCTGAGGGCCAACAACCACAACTATCCACTGGAAGCAGCTTGATCACGGCGACTCGGCATCTCTTCAATGAAAAGGAAGAGCCCTCCTGTGCCTTGGTAGATCATGAGTAGAACAGTGTATCCAATTTTCCAATATGGATGCATTTCCACAAGAAGCGAGAACGTGTTAATTTGAATGGTTCCATTTCTGCGGGAAATGCAGTACCTTGCAATCACTTTGGCGTTATTAGCAGGCACAAGTGTAATTCGACCACGCCGGGAAATCAATCTAGGAAATGCTACAGGAGGCCATTTCTGTTGACATGTAGAATAAAAAACAATTGTAACATATCGTTGAAGATATATATAGTTTATGAGCATCAACATTGAAATAAGACTTTTTACCAGCGTTTTGTGCACACAATTGGTCTTGTTCAGTGTGTGCACCATAGGTCTAATTAATCCCATACAAAATCCAGCATTCATACACTGTGCTATCTCTGTCAGATTATCAACAAAGTTTATGACATGCTTCAAGTCCTTCCAGTGAAATTTGGTACGCTTAGTAACATACAAATCGTTCACTATGCATCCAACATATCCTGCTTAAAAGTTGGAAAGGTATTATTTATTCAGAACATGGTAGAAGAATATATGGTGTGCATAAATTGGTAAACAGAATTTGTTAGTGCCTAGGAACGAATTCAGAATATGATATCACAATTGGTTGCTTAAATAGTGACCATTTGGTTGCTTAAATAGTAATATGACAGCAAGGAGAAAGTTGAAAGGACACTAACCTCGATCAGACTTTGATCGGCTGATAACGTTGGGGAAGTAAACATCCATGTTAATTAGACCAGGCTGTGGTGCACGCACTAGAATTTTATTGCCAGCTTTAAGTTCATAACACTTAGACATTTTTCTCCAAAGGTCCGCATTAAAATAGGAGTGACCATGTTTATCGAGTTTTACGCTAACCGTCATTGTAAATCCATGCGGCGTTGTCAATATGACATCCTGGAAGTCATCATCAAAGTAAAACCCAAGATTTCCTTCTACTCCTGTTCTTGCCAAGCAAGGGATGTACTGCTTGAAATGAAAATTAAGATTGTAAATTAAATATATTGAAATAACATAGCAAGATGCAAATATGGGAGTAACTGATAGAACAAACCCATATATATATATATATATGAAAGCAAAGTACAAAAATATAGAATTGAAAATAGTTAATGTAACAAAGATTTGATGCAAATATATAGATAATGTAGCAACAGACAGTATATGTTCACAAATTTAGGCCATGCCGACCGTGGTAGGTTGAGATTGAACATACCGAGCACTCCCTGAAGTCATCCGGAATGGTGAGATAGAACTTCGTTTCCGACTGGCCACGACCACAGTTACCCAATTTGTGCTCGCACTGTGGACACACGAATGAACACCCACGAATTAGCTAGAACAAAAGTGATTCCATGGTGATTTCCGTTTGTTGATTAACAACGACGGACGGAATGCGATAAGAGATGAGTGAATATTTCTCTAATTAAGTTGATTACCTTCTCCATGAGAAAAATCCTCGGCCCAGTCCCGCAGAAAACCCCAGTCAACCAGAGTCTAGAATGTCGGTGTAGATAAGCGGCGGAAAGCGGTGGAGGCGAAAACCGGTGCCGTTTGGAGCGCGACCTACGCCTGCTGCCAACAGCCTTCGAGCTTAAGGTACATAGTTGCGGAGGAGTCCGCGGCAAGTGAGTGGGGACGAAGTGGGTGAGGGTTTTCTTTTCCTTTTGCATGTGTGAGTAAACACACACGGTTCGCACAGCCGACGGAGATGAATCGTGTGCGAGAGTAAATCACCGAGATTGAATGGGAATCCAAATTTCCTTTGTCCTTCATCCATGAGTTTTTTTCTACGATGAACATAAACCCTGCTAATCACCATGTTCAAATTTGACACTTTTCCGGGTTCATTTTCAATATTTAGGGGATTGTGTGCATTTTTAGGCATTAACGCACATAATTCAAATTCAAACAATCGGTGCATGAAAGGGTGCACAATAATAGTCTGGAAAAACCATTCTTGTGGTATTTAGTAATTTCTCAAGCCATTTACAAGGAATGGGCAGATATTTAAATGGAATGCGTGGCAATAGTCAACCACAAACCTGTCATTTACTAGGTTATGAACTATAGAATAATGAAATATGTGCTTGAAAAACATGATGGCTGGCACGGTGCCATGGTATGGCCTCACCGTGCCCTGGTTAAAATGTAAGAAGGTTTTATTTATGTCGTCATGCACGGCCTTCATAAATAGAACCATCACCGAGGAAGTTCAATGCTTTCGAGAGGGAAATCACAAATATTGAAGGGGAATCCAAATTTCCGTCCTAGTTTGTCATTCAGTTTTTTTCCAACGATCAACATACCGCCTCAAATGCGACGTGTTCAAATTTGACATTTTTCCGAACTCGTTTACCATTTTTAGGGGATTATGTGCATTTTCTAGGCATTAATTATGCACATGATTCAAATTCAAACAATCGATGCATGAAAAGGTGCAAAAGAACGGTATGGAAAACCATGCTCGTGCTATTTAGTACATTCTCATGCCTTTTACAAGGAATGGGCAGATATTTCAAGGAAATGTGTGGCAATAGTCAACCATAAATGTGTCATTTACTGGGTTAACAACTATACGAACATGAAATACATGCTTGGAAAAACATGACGCCTGTTGTGGTGCCATGGTATGACCTCACCGTGCCCTGATAAAAATGTCGTCATTCACGCCTTTCATAAAACGAACCATCAATGAGGAAGTTTCATGGTTTCAAGGGGGAAATCACCAAGATTGAAGGGGGGTTCCAAATTTCCTTTGTCCTCTGTCCACGAGTTTTTTCTATGATGAACATACAACCTACAAATCACCGTGTTCAAATTTGGCACTTTTCTGGGTTCATTTGCCATATTTAGGGAATTATGTGCATTTCCTAGGCATTAATGCACATAATTCAAGTTCAAACAATCGGTGCATGAAAGGGTCCACAAGAAATTTCCTTTGTCCTTTGTCCACGAGTTTTTTTTCTATGATGAATATACAACCTACAAATCACCATGTTCAAATTTGGCACTTTTCCGGGTTCATTTGCCATATTTAGGGGATTATGTGCCTTTCCTAGGCATTAATGCGCGTAATTCAAGTTCAAACAATCGATGGATGAAAGGGTCCACAAAGAACGGCCTAGAAAACCGTGCTCGTGCCATTTAGTAAATTCTCATGCCTTTTACAAGGAATGGACAGATATTTCGATGAAATGTGTGGCAATAGTCAAACACAAATGTTTGTTTGTTGGGTTTTCAACTGTAGAAAAAAATGAAATAAATGCTTAAAAAACATGATGCCTGGCAAGGTGCCATGGTATGAGCTCACCACGCCTTGGTAAAAATTTGAGAAGGTTTGGCTTATGTCGTCATGCACGCCCTTCATAAATCGAACCATCACCGAGGAAGTTCCATGCTTTCGAGAAGGAAATCCCTAAGATTGAAGGGGAATCCAATTTTTCTTCGTTCTTTGCCCTAGAGTTTTTTTCTACGACGAACATACACCTTGCAAATCACCTCGTTAAAATTTGGCATTTTTTCGGGCTCATTTACCATATTTAGGGGATTATGTGCATTTTCTAGGCATTTAGCGCATATAAATCCAATCCAGCTATAGGTGCACGGGTGTGATGTGACGGACGTGGATTGCCGTCGATCGCGGCGCATCCTACGGCGCACACGGGCGATCCACGTGGCTGGGGTTTCGGCCAATCATAACGCAACACACAATAGGCTCAACACAAACTGTTTCCGGAAGCGACGAAGATGAACCGTGTGCGATAATGAACGAGAAATTTTTTAAGGGAAGCCAAATTTCTGTTGTCGATTGTCGTTGAGCTCCTGAATACCACCGCACTATACAGCTTCCGGCCCCTCTGTCCCAGAGCTCTCTCCAGGCGTCGTCCATGGCACCGCGGCGCATAGTAACTAGTAAGGAAGCGATGGCATCCCGCCGGGCTGCGTTCCTCGCCACCCGCGACCGCACACATGGTAAGGAAGCGATGGCATCCCGCCACACAGAGTTCATCGCGGTCGGCGGCCAGACAGTTACATGGGCGGACTTTGAGGCTGCCATGGGCGAATGTGTGGTGGATCTAGAGGTGGCCAAAGACACACAGAAGGAGCGAAAAAGGCAGAAAGCAGTCAAGAAAAGAGAGTCCAGTCGCCGCAAGAAAAAAGAGGCCGCACGCCATGGTGAGGAGATCTTGGCGGATCGAAGCACGGTGGGCTGCCGCCTACAAGGCCGGGAAGGAGAACGCCGGCGTCTGGCCAGCAGGCCCTGATGGCAACATGTGAGAAGTAGTTTAAGTTTGTAGTATTAGAGCAAATTACCCGTAGTACTTTAAGTTTGTAGTATTAACATGTGAGGGCTTTGAGCGTTGATTAGCGTGTGTTCCCGTGTGCGTTTTTTTGCGTAAATCATTAGAAGATCACAAAACACACGGTTTCTATGCCATATCCGTCTGCGTTTTTTGCATTAATGACCCATAAGTCAGTTACCTGTGCGATGTTTCCTAATAAACCAGGCATACCATTGACCAAAAAAATCAAGTACATGTGTACATTTTTTGGAGACGGGATCTGCCAACTTTCCTTTTTCTCGCACACGAGTATTTTACGCGCTTCGTGTGCATCGTGTGTTTCCCCCGCCCAAGTTTCAAGTTTTGCACCAAAATTTTCATTAGGCGCACGATTTCAGAATTTATTCCTCCAACCACATCCCCTTCCCCTCAGTATCCCCCCCTCGCTCATGCCTCCCCCTACCGGCATCTCAAACCACCGCCTCCGCAACCACAGCTTCAACCACATCTACGTCCTGCTCGGATCCAGTCACGTAACCCACCGATCTCTATCATGTCCCCGACCTGATTGCTTAAATGGCACCTGCGAAACATCCACATGCCTCCAAATCCCCCCCGCTAGGAGCTGATGGCGGTCCATGGTGCGATGGCCGCTGTGCGTGTTGACCCAGAGGAACACCTCGCCTCCGCCGCCGCCGCCGACATGGTGCAGGCTCTGGCCCAAATGAAGTCCCCCAGCGACTACCCCCCAGGACTTAATAGGTAAGATATGACTAGCTAAATCTTACCAATACCACTTGCAACGACTATGATTTGTACGGTTGATGTATTAATCATGCTCGTGCGTTGTTTATTTCAGTACTGCACACTGCGTGATGTTCAAAGGTTACCGTGTCCAGCTCAATTTCACCAATACCAGCAACAAACTTACAATATATGACTCAGGATATCACTAGGGATGCTGCCCATTTGCCATTTTTAGTGGATGCTAACCCTGTTGTACTTAACATGCCTGTCCATGTACTTACGCAGGGTCATAACGGCCAATGCTTTTGTTTGCCGTCGAGGTGAGCTGTATCCCATGTCTTACAATATTTCACATAATTTGTGCAATTGCAGTTTAACTTCTACCATTTATTGGTTGCCTGTAGGTACACATGTCAGGAACAGCTCGCCTCCGCCGTCGCTGACTTTGGGCGAGCTCTGGCCAAGATGAAGTGCCCCGGCAACTTCCTCTCAGGACTTACCAAGTATGTACTCTCTAGTTCATTCTTACCAATACCAGTTGCAATTAATGGCTATGTTCTGTACGGTCGATGTATTAAGAATGTTCTTGGGAACATGCCTAACATGTTTTTGCTACTTTCCCTACCTTTTTATAGACATCTGGGCCATTCTTTGCTCTGGCAGCACCTGCCTTGTGATGTTTAACTATGCCAATTGCATTTTTATGAGTACCGGTTTCAATGTCTATTAAGCCTGTTGCAATTAACAGTTGAATCCATTTTTAAACAATTGTATTTCAATGGCTACAAACTTACAAAACATGACTTAGGATGCTGTTAAGCCTGTTGCAACTAATAGTTGTATCTATTTTTTAATCTGTCCATTTGCCACCATGCTACTCTCCGCAATGAAGATATACTACAGATGCTGTCCATTTGCTATTTTTGGTGGATGCTAACCCTGTTGTACTTAACATGCTTGTCCATGTACTTACGCAGGGTCATAACTGCCGATGCTGTTGTTTGCCGTCAAGGTTAGCTGCATCCCATGTCTTACAGTATTTCACATCATTTGTGCAATTGAAGTTTAACTTCTACCACTTACTGGTTGCCTGTAGGTACACATGTTAGTGGCACTAATCCACGCTTCAACCCGGAGGAACAGCTCGCCTCCGCCGCTGCTGACTTTCGGCGGGCTCTGGCCAAGATGAAGTGCCCGAGCAACTACATCTCAGGACTTACCAAGTATGTACCCACCAGTTCAATCTTACCAACACCAGTTGCAATTAATGGCTGTGTTTTGTACGGTCGATGTATTAAGCATGTTGTAGTAAACATGCCTAACACGTTGTAGCTATTTTCCCTACCTTTTTATAGACAACTGGGTCATTATCTGCTCTGGTAGCACTCGCCCTGTGATGTTTAACTCTGCCAATTGCATTTTTATCAGTACGGTTTTAATGGCCATTAAGCCTGTTGCAATTAATAGCTGTATGCATTTTTAAAGAGTTGTATTTCAATGGCTACAAACTTACAAAACATGAATTAGGATGTTGTTAAGCCTGTTGAAATTAATAGTTGTATCCATTTTTAATCCGTCCCTTTGCTACCGTGTTACTCTTCTGAAATGAAGATATCACTATAGATGCTGCCGTTTTATTACCATTTGCTATTTTTGGTGGATGTTAACCCTGTTGTTGTTAACATTCGCTTTCCATGTACTTACACAGGGCTACAATGGGCGATGATGTTGTTTGCTATCGAGGTTAGCTGCATCCCATGTCTTATACACCATCTATTCCTAAATATAACTATTTTTAGAGATTCCAATATAGACTACAGAAGGAGCAAAATGAGTGAACCTAGATTATAATCTAAACTATATCTATAATTCAATATACATCCGTATGTAGTTCATACTGAAATCTCAAAAAAACTTGTACTTAGGAACATAGGTAGTTGTATTATACATCATTTGTGCAATCTCTGTTTAGTTTCTAACATTTACTAGTTGCTTGTAGGTACATATATGAGTAGTACTGATCCACTCTTCGATCCATTTTGCGTATGGGCCAATGAGATATTCATGAACAAGCATCCATTGAGGAAACAAAGAAAGATTGTTAGGCGAAAGAAACGAGTGGTTGGAAGTAAGCTCTTTATTTACACTTTGTCGAATACAATAGTGAACTTTAGGATGGTAAGTAATGTGTTGCCTTTTCCCCCTGCCCACAACAAGTTACTCTATTAGACCTCAGTATCTGATATTTTTCTATTTCCAGTGGTTTCCGAAGCTACTTACTGATGATTACCTTGCAGACTACATGACCGTAGTGGAGGCAACTAAGGTTAAAGTATATAATTCATGCTACCATGATAATGCTCTTGGAGTCTTCTTGAAGGCGGTGAAGGATGGGCGGGCGATCTTCACAAGGGGTTGGATAAAAGTGGTTTGTGCCTATGGCATGTAGGAAGGCACATTATGGGAATTCCGCTTCTTCAACACCGTCGGCAGTCAAAATGATTTACACTTGTCTCTTCACCTTTACCGCCTTTAAATATTGTGGTTCATCATAGTTAACTGTTGCCTAATCCTGTAATTACTGAACATATTGTACTAGTAATTTTATCTATGGATTCGTTGTTGAACCATTGTGTTGAGAATTTGAATTGCATGTTTCATATTTCAAAATTTCCAATTAGAATAATAAATTACAAGCAAAAATAAAAAGAGAACAGACGGTCATGGAACTTCGCAAATTGTTCTGGTAGTAAAAGCGCTTGTGATGGATAGCCCAATGCCACATAGTTTTCTACATCAAATCGTGTGTGATGTAGTTAATGAAAGCAAATAGTTAACAAAGGAAAAGCGTGTGTGATAGTTACATCTTTCACACACGAGCGTATACATAAAACTGTGTGGGACGTACATACGAACGGAAACGTTTTCCCTAGATTAACTGTGTGGGATGTACATAAGAATGGAAACGTATTCCTTGGATTGACTGTGTGTGATATACATACGAACGGAAATGTTTTTCTGGGATTCAACGTGTGGGATGTACATACCTACGGAAATGATTTTTTCGGATTACCGTGTGGGATGTACATACCTACGGAAATGATTGGGTTCCGATGCCTCGCCCGATCGCACACGGCCCCAGCCTGGGTCCCAGGAGGGCCTATCCCCGAATATTTCTGGGTCATGTGGGAAGAACACCCTATCGCACACACTCACTTGGTGACGGTTCCAAATGCCGTCGCGGAAAGGGGTTAAAAACCATTTGTTTAGGACCGATGCGCACCAGTTCATGCTCGATACTTCTTGTACTGGTTCTTTTATGAATAAGACTATTGAATTCATGTGGCATCTTTTGGAAAGAATCAAATGCAACTCTGAAGATTGGGAACTCGATGAAGGTAAAGAGTCATGTATTAAGCCTGAGTTTGTTTGTGTTAAATCTTTTATAAATACCGATAACTTTCAAAAGTTTAGCACTAAATATGGACTTGACTCTAAGATAATAGCCTCTTTTGTGAATCATTTGCTACTCATATTGACCGCCCTAAGGAGAGGTGGTTTAAATATCATCCCCTAATTAAAAAAATACTCGGGAGCCAATTACAGTTAAATATGAAATTATCGTTTACAATATTGATCCAGTTGTGCCTATTGCTTATATTGAAAAACCACCTTTTCCTGTTAGGATAAAGGAACATGCTAAAGTCTCAAGTATGGTTAACAAAAGTAATATTAAAACACATAGACCCTCTA